>NC_138790.1:5356792-5956792 GCF_965178545.1 Coloeus monedula
TAGATGGAAAAATCTTTTTTATTATTCTTACTTTAAAGAATACATTTTTCAAAGCCTGATTATAAATCCTTGGCTGGCAGGAATTACTACCATAAGTATTGTGTAAGAAATATATTCTCAGCACAATGCAAAAGGCTTTCATGGTGGATCTGAGGAAAGTAATGAAAATTAACATTAAACCTGAAACTGGACAGACATTGCACCTTTCCACACCAAGTCTAATAGCTTACCTTCATATTTGCATACTGGCCCCTTTTTGGTATTTTTAAGCTACAGAGCAGGTGCATTTAGACATTTTTAATGCATCTGCATATTTCTGCCTGTCATTGCATTGTAGTGCCTTAAGTCTGAAAAGGAAAATGGCACCAACCCTACATCAAATCACTGCCTGTGAACATACAGCAACTATGCTGCCCTCCTGTATCAGAAAACAAGTTTAAATAGCACCTGTAGTTTACCTGTCCCAAAACAGTGCCCCACACCTTGTGGGTGAAACGGTGCAGGTGGGCACAGCTGCCTGCCTGCGTGTAGGGGATGCTCCCCTCCACTCACCACTTCCCACAAGACTCTGTTATGACCAGGAAAGATCGAACTGCACACGGTGTGGGGCCTGTCCAACACCTCTGGCAGACTTTAGCAGCCCCCAACAAGGCAGTGATTGACCATCCCACAGTTCAGGGAAGTGGGGAACAGAGATAACCCCACAGACCAGCTCTGTGTGCATGCACAGTCCATGCTGCTGGGAACAGGCATGCAGGAGTGTCTCAGTGGTGCCACTTTATGTCCTTCTGCTCTACACTGGGCACTGGTAAAGCTACACTTAGCACAAACTGACCAAAGAGTTACAGAAACAGTGGATTAAAAGGACCAAGACCACTAGGAAACGGACACCAAATGGAATTTTTTGCTTTCATTTACTAATTTTCTTCAGCCTTCTCTCCTATTGTTCTTGGCCCTTTTACGAGCTCCTCTGGACTGTTACTTTTTGTGCTATCTGCTGATAATTGCAGGCAGTGATGAAGTGGAGAACTGCTAGCAACTGGTCTTGCCGGCTCAATAATGCAATCTCACATATGGACAAACCCTAAAAAGCAATCTATCAAAAGAAGAATAAGCCTCCCCTTTGTCCCAGGGGCAGAGACAAGGTTTTATTAAAAAAGAAGGAGGGGGTTATGGGTGAATGTCTTTGTTGAGAATTTTTACAATTATATTTCAGTTTTCCTCTCAACACTGAACTGCCACTTGCTCCCACATCTCCTGGGTGTTTTGCCTGTGTAAAACAACAAAATGCCAACACGCCAGTTTTAATATAAAAGGTAGATCAAATAAAGAACGACCCTTAGGCTGTAACCTATGCAACAATCATTAAGCAATTTCAGGCTATTCTAAAAGCAGCCTTTCCACTGAAAAATGTCCAATGAACTCTCAAGTATATCCTCCAATCTTGCTGAACTCATCAAGTTTAGCAGGGAACCACTACACTAAATGCCCCACAGTAACAGCATTAAATTCTCTGGATCTTGGACATATATTCTGCATGTAGTATATTATATCCAGTGCATTAAATGCTCTCTTAGCAGCTAAACAATCTCTCTTCACCAAGAGATCACTCAGATTCCTAGTAACAGACAAAACCCCAGATACCCATGGGAGAACATAATTCACAACCAACCAGTGCATCTCTGACCTCTCACCCCTTACGAGGGATCTTCAAAAACAGTTCTAAAACACAAGCCTTGGAACTAAAATTCGTAACTCTGATGGACATTAAAGAACACAAATAAATCAGTCTCAGTTTATACACAGTGGTTCCACAGAATGTTCTATTTGCCCATCTTCACAAGCTGCAAACTGTGAACGACCTGCCTCCTCTTTTCTCTCTGCCTCTGGAACTCCCCACAGGGAACAACCCCCTCCTCCACCTGCCTCCATCTCAGAGCTACAACCTTCCTCCCAGCAGCTCAGCTGATTTACATGACAGAGTGATTGTGTATGACATTCTGGGCCTTTGCTCTGTTTAAGGCAGTCACCCCAGAGCAGCAGACATTGCCCATCAAACTACTCCACATAATAATGCCTTCATCCCAGCAGAGCAAATGGAGCCATCTTGACCGTGTTCCTTTGTTTCTTTCTTCCCGGTTACTCACGTGTGCAGACCCTTTTCTAATGAGGTCTGGGCTGCCAGCAGATAAAACACAGCCCTGTCTCCTCCATGTCTCAAAGCCAGATGCAACACAGCAAGTAAGAGTGACCACGAGGGAGCTGAATTTGAGACACATTCTACAGAAATCATCAAGTTGCATTTGGGGCCATTTTAAATTTCCCCCAGCTCCCTATGACCCTGAGCAGCTTTTCCCACTTTCAGGGTTACCCCCTGGAATGAGTTAGTTGACCTCTCTCATCCTACCTTACTTCTCTGAAAACAACTTCTCCCTGTCCTGTCTTGCCCACATTGCCTATGTGCTGACCAACAGAGCAGGACATTTCTGCATCAGAAACACGAGCAGCACCTGCCTTTCCACACCTGCATCAGCAACCACTAGCAAAGAACAATACTGTTCAAAAAAACCTCCTCAGACTGCTGGCAATGACCCCACTGATTGCAGTCCCAGAGTGCTTGTTTTAATTTACAGGATAAGCCACTGTTCTTACGGGCCCAGTTCCACCAGGCATTTCAGCAAAGTCTCGTGGACAAAACCCAACTGAGTAACCCAGGAGACTGACACAGTCGCATAACTGCAATGGATCATAGCCTGCTTTGACTTCTACATTTCTCACCTGAAATTCTAATGAAATCACCAGCTGAGGACAACAGATCTACAGGTGCCCCTTCTCCAGGTATGCTCTTATAAATGGTTAGACTCAGTGGGACATCAATAATGTTTGTTCCTGAAATTTGCAATAATAGGCTAAAATTTAAGCAATCTTGGAATTTGAGCCCCAGTTCTGTGTAAGAAAGCACTGAAAACACAAATCCCATCAAGGGGTCTCTAAAATAGTGATAGGTTCTAAAATAGTGATAGGTTCTCAAATCCATTATATTCCCCCCCCACCCCCGGAAAGTAAAAAAAAAAAAAAAAAAAAAAAAAAAAAAAGCAGGACTTGTGAAGTGGGGAAATGCTATATTCCACTCCTCCTCTCCTTCTGGACTTAGAAAGTGGAGAGAAAAATGTTCTAAGGTATGGAGAGCTTAAAAGAGTAATTCTTTTCTTGGTCCTGCTGATATGACTGCGGCATTCAACACGCCATTCAAAACCCAGAAAAGCCAGAAAGCTGACAAAACCTCAGTGCCCAAGATGGCAAACAGACCTCTTTCCATTCAGGTAACCAGATCTGTTCAAGGATCCCTAATTTTGGGCTGCCTTCTCATGCCAACTCTCAGCTTACTTCCCATGTGACACTCAAATTCACACCCATTCGAATTCAAACGGATTGAATTCCTCTCTCAGTAAACTTACATTCTGATTGTCTCCTGCACTGGGCCTATCAGCTCAAGACAGAATTTACTGCAGTTAGACATTGTGTAGCATCTGTTCAACTATAAATTAATCACTGCCAGATAGGAATAAAGATAATTAGTTTCCCGGAGTGCATCTTTTTCTTTTGTTGTTAATTACTTACACAGGGACCTGCGCCTTTCATAGTCAGCATAATCACAACACTGAAATGCCATTATTCAACTCTGAGAAAACAGTCACCATCTTTATACCTCAGCAGCATGGAAATATCTACATTTTTTATCAGATGAAGACACGATTATATTCACCATTAAAGCCAAATGGAATAAACAAGTTATCACAATGTTTAAAGTTAAATTGCTGTGCTACCAGATTGTGTTATAGTAAAAATGAGCAACTGCAGGCAGACCACCTGGATTCTCCTTCCAGTTTTACAGTGGCCATTCTATATGCCTGTCCCTTTATTTCAAGCACCTTCTTAAAAATTCAGGTGACTTATCCAATGCCTTTTGTGCAGAACCCTGCAACTTCTACATATGAAGTACAGAGTTTCGCGCTGCCTTCTTGCTTAGCATAAAAAAATTAAAATGATGTTTAGAAATTGATTATTTACAGAGACGCCTGATTAAAAAATGAACATGTATTTCTATAAGGCTGTCCAGAGCAGAAAATGTAAACCCCAACAATATATAAATACAACTTCTTGTACTGTTATACAAGAAACATTTTTTTGGGGGGAAAAAAAACCCGAACAGACTGTTGGGGGTTAGGATTTTTCCTTTTGTTTCCTTCTCTCATGGACTTTTGTCCCATCTGTTCCTAAGAGACAATAACAACCAGTACTAAAGAGAGACAAAAGTAATGGCCAAGGTAGGGGAAGGGTGCAGCTGGCTACTCTCTTACTGGCAGGGTTTTCTCTTGGGAAGGGCAGAGACACCTTGAGATTTTGGGCTGGAGGGAAGGGGCAAGGTGTAGCTCCTCGCTCTCTCTCGCTGTTGGCATCGGAGCAGAGAAAGGCTGTGGTCACGGTGGGGAGAATTTGCCACCACTGCGAGGCTCCATCTCCTGCTGCCTTCTCCTACTGTGAGTGAAGCTCTGCTCATGGGAGCAGCCATTGCAATAGGACCTTATTAATACCCGACCTCACTGGAAAGGTCCCTCACCATCTACTCAGGTGCCTCAGGGTAAACCAAGGGACCCCAAGCCCCTTCCCCCTCCCAGGGAGCCTCTCCCAGCCCTGTTTGGGAACTGGGCTGCCACTGCCCAGCCCCGCCACTTCTCTGTCACTGCTGCAGGCTTCTCAGTACACTGTAGCCCCGCACCCCCGCCCACCAGGATGCTCCACAGCTCCAGCTATAACTATGGAGCGTTTGATACATTTCGTTTGCCACTCTAGGGTCTGCTCGTTCCAGCCGCCGCTCCGAGGCTGCTGCCGCAGCCCGTGTTTGCTGCCCGCCCGCCATCGCCGCGTGAGGGAGAGACACGGCTGCGCTCGCGGCACAGCGCCCCCTGCAGGCGGGGAACCATCGCAGCCGCCCTGCCCGGCCGGGAGCCACCAGCGCCCCTGGCGGCCGTGAGCGGAGCTGCACCGAGGGCAAAGGGCCTGAGGCCGAGAGCGGCTGGCACCGGCTGTCTCTTTCTGTTTGTTGGTGCTGCCGTTGTGGTTGTTTGTTTGCCTCATTATACACATACACACTTTATTCCTTTTCTCATATCTCTGCCTGAAAGCCCCTTAATTTGAAAGTTACATTGGGAGGGAACGGGGTCATATTTTTACCATTCCAAGGGAGGTTCCCACCTTCCTTAGCAGATTAACCTGTCTTTTTAAACCAAGACACACACAAAAAGAAACCCTCAAGTCCAAACAAATATGTAACACATATCAATTTCTCCCCATGAAACAAGGACTGCCAGCTGTGAATTTTTATGTGAATCCAGTAAGTGGACTTCTCTCCGGCCACAGGATCAGAAACCTGAGACACAGAAATCTTCCCCTTTCCTGAAGGTTGGTTATCTAATACCTTTATATTTCAGATTGCAATAAATGACCAAGGGGAAAGAATTTTTTCCTCTGTCCCCCATAGCAGAGAGGCGCAGCTCTGCCATGACAATTCAGCTGATCCCTCCAGGCCCTTGTAAAGAAATGGAGCCTTATGTCTATCTCAAAGCCCCTGCAGGGGCCTACAGAAGAGCAGCACTTTTTGGGAATCCATTGGATGGATTTGCACAAGGAGAACATAATCCATTTCCTTCTGCACTGCAAAATAAAGCAATCTCCTTGACTGAGTCTCTGAGGTCAAACACACACTGAGGATCCACTCAAGGAAGCTATACCAGCATCTAAACTATCAAAAACTGAACTGTTGGCCTCAAAGGTGGGTAAAATTAGTAAGATGTTAATGCTTTATTCATCTTATATTTACAAAAACTCTGTACCAATACTGGAGGGGAAATGAAAAAAGGAGGCATGGAAGGAGTACCTCTTCCCAATGACACTTGGTTAAGACTGAGGGCACCTGCTGAAACAAATGTCTAAGCTGGAAAATGAAGGAGAAGCAGCACATGACATTTTCCCTGACAGAACACACTGGAAATCCATACCAATAGGCCTTTGAGAGCAGAACTCCTGCAGAAAATTACCTCAGGAGAGGTTTAGGCTGGATAGCAGGAAAAGGTTCTTCACTCAGAGGGTGGTTGGGCACCGGAACAGGCTCCCCAGGGCAGTGGGCAGAGCACCAAACCTGTCTGAGTTCAAGAAGGGTTTGGACAATGCTCTCAGACGCATGGTATGACTTGTGAAGGGCCAGGAGTTGGACTCAGTGATCCTCATGGGTCCTTTCCAGCTCAAAATATTCTATGATTCAAAATAGAATGCAGAATTCAAAGTTAACTGGAAAGTACATCTTCTCATAACATAAGACGCTGTAATGTTTTTCACCAAGAAATGGTCTGAATATCCTCTCCTCTAGCTGCCAGAAGGTGGTAGTATTTCAAAATACTAATATTATTTATGAGGAAACACACACCCTGCTTTATGAATGCTGGCTGCCTGCCAGTGCTGTATTTATTGTATTCACAAGAGTTACAGGCCAAGCTCTGCAAAGGACCTCGATCTGGAGCCCTGGGTGTCAGAGGGACCGGAAAACAAACTGCAGAGCCTTGTCATCCCAGACTGGCTGTTTTGGGGAGACAGTGCATTAATACCTACTTGTCACAGGGGCAGTCTGACACAGTATCAAACATCAATGATAACTTCTAGAATCTGCAAATAAAACTGAGTGAAATATTCCCAGGCTGAGAACAGAGTCCCTGAAGGATCACTTGAGGCCAAGTCTCACCATGGAAATGAACACCTCTTTACAAAGTCATTAAATCTTCCAGAGCTGCTTCTGCTACCTTCAGAAATGAATTCTCCAGTGAGGACAAAGCAAGTTTTAGGATGGATCTTTAATTAAATAAGGCTGCCAAAGAACAAGTCTGACTCATGTTAAAAGCCAGTTCTTGGCATACAGTGTCTGAGTGTCTATCAAGGTAACCTGAGCAAAAGCCATTCCACAGAAGTGCTAGCAAAAGAATTCTGAGCGTTTGTTCATAAATGAACAAAATTCTGCAATCTTAGAACCAGGGTGAAATTGGTGTAGCCACATAAATATAGTGCATGATGCTTAGACCAGATGTGGTTAGTCAGAGAAATTGGTTATAGCAGACAGAAACCAGATGTCCTAACCAAATAAATTAAATCCAATGTATTTCTGCAGGATACCATAGGCAGAAAGGGCACTGCTGGCAGATTCCTTCTGAGCAGCTCTGCAGGTCCCCCATTAGTGGTCTTAGGTTCAGCTGAGGGCAGGTGGCACAGGGAAATGGTCTATTTGAAAACATAACAAGAAAAGATCCCAATTAATTCTGCCAAAAGGGACCCACACAGCTGTGCCAGCTCACATTACCACAGAACTACTCCCAAACATCTTCTCAACATGGAATATTACACCAAATTTTCTGACATTCCTCCTGTTGGTGGAGATTGATGGGATGAAGGAGACAAATGAGGACAATGGCTGTGCCCCCTCCCAGTCCTGTCCATGGAAAGCTCCTTCTACTCCATGGATTTCCACAATATCCCTGGCTCTTTACCACAAGGAGTTCCAGCAAGGGCTGGGGGAGGTCACACAGCCCCAAGTCACTGTCTGCCCCCTCCCCTAGAGAGTGGGGAACAGCATGCACAGAGCCTGGAGGGTTTTTCCAGAGACCCAGGGAATATCTCCACTAAGAATCTCATTCCTAGGTAGGTTTGTGGGGAGCACGGAAGCTCCTTCATCATGAATCTGAGAGACGCTGAGTGGCACTGCCCAGCTCCGACCCACCAAACCAAGCCACACCTAGAGGCTCTCAATATACTCATTATTTACTACATGCTAGGACAGGTAAGATATTCTTCACAAAGGTGATCCTTCCTAAAAACCTAAATGACGCTCATTTAAAAATACCTCCATGTACCCACCTACCTATTGGTAAAAGAAGTGGAAAACCTGTCCCACCCCAGTGCTGCACATATTTACAGTTAATAAAATACTCTTGCATTTTGATTTTATCCCTACATCTTTAAGAAACAAAGTTTGGCAGAAGGCACCTTTAATATTCGGGGAAAAAAAGAAGTTTTTACAATGGCACCCCAGGAACCAGAACAATAGTGCTGCCTTCATTCTGGTGTGATCTGTGCAGCTTGAGAAGTAATCTAGAAAGCCCAAGTGCTATTAAAAGGGAAAGATCTTTTCTTGGGGAAAATAATTCCTTCGGGCATGATACACAGAAAAATCAAACCACGAATTACATGGATCTTGATTACACTGAGAGAATTGTGCGCTTCAAAACTGTTAGCTCAGCTCTGGTCAAAATCCAGTCAGAAGGAATGAGGCTGAAAAATAAAAGGCTACGTGGGAGATCCCTGGTGAATTAAAAGCAGTTTCATTCCAGAAAGGAGGAAACAGCCACCCTGGGTCTTGGCTCCCACCACAATGATGTGATGGATTTACTTTAGGAACAGCATGTAATGGCTCCAGGAAAAGGCTGGTTGTACACAGTGTAGAAGTTTGGCCCTCGAGGCATGAAGGAAAACCCCTGCAATTTCTAGGAATTAAAAGCAAAAGGCAAAACAATGTACAAATAGCAAGAGGCAGAACAGCTTAGACTGTTATGTTCAAACCAGCATTGTCACCCAATGGAGTCCATAAGAGAAAAATATTAAACACAAGGGAACCCTTGGTAGCAATTTATTTTTTTGAGTGTGCAAATACCACCTTTCTACTGACCTTTTTACTGAGAAACAGAATTTCTAACGCTGAGGTAAGAACGGCCCTGCCTTTTAGACATACACAAGTAAAATCCACACAGCCCTACGCTGTTGAAGACAGCAAGATTTTAACCTCCTTTTTTTGCACCCTGAAGGATGTTACACCCAAAGTAGAAATGTGTAAAAAGGAACCAGAAATCTCACAGGTTTGCTACTGGCTGGAGTCAGAGCCCAAATGCCATGTCTCCTACGTCCTTCAAAGAGAATAAAAAGTGATGACATGTTCTGGACTGGACTTGGAACTGTCAGGCAATAAATCCACTGCAAATGTTGATTTCCCTGGACTCTGCCTGACTGAAGAGAAATTGTGAGTCCCTTACTAACGGGAGCTTATGTTTTCCATAGAAATGTCCTACAAAAAGATATTTATTAGATAGTGAATTGCAAAGGGCTGTCAACTGAAAGTGATCTCTCATGCAAGCAAGTGGTCTCATTAGGCAAAATTTTATTTTGGTCATTTAATCAAAGTCAAGGAAATGAGTTTATACATGAATTCTGCATATAAATCCCTTTTCTACTGTCTGTTTCCTCTGTTTAAACAATTTAGGGTAGAATTTCCAAACCCATCAGGAATACTTAATGCTCACCTCTGTAGCAAAACACTGTTTAAACACCTGTATCTCAGTGCACATCAGGAACTTCTGGACTCCAGAAGTTGCAATCCAGAGTGACTGTCACAGCCTTGCCACTTGCTGCATCACACTCTAGTTATGAAAATTGTGACTAAGTATTTCAGAAGGTGTTCTTGCTACATACACAGGTACTTCTGTGAGCAGCAGAACTAATGAAGCCTTTCCTTTGGGGATTTTTTCATGTTTAATAAAGCTGCACTCACCTTACAGTTTTTCAATGAATGGAAATATTAATGTGGTTTCTCTGTGCTTCCTATTCTTGCAGGAGTTGTAAAGCTAATATTGTTGAGAGCTCTTCCTTTCCATCAAATGGGCTTAGACTAGTTCAAATTTCACTGAAGTTATCCAAGAACTGAGAAGTTAAGAGCAGAGGAGAACACTGTGACTGCAGACACCTTGTTCTATAGGAAACTATGCCAATAAAAAGAAGAAGAAAAGGCTTTTTTTATAATATTTAACTGCAGGAAAAAAAAAACAATTCAGTTGGGATCCTTGTAAATGCCTGGATAGTTCTGCTCAGGTTTTAAACACACATTTGTCCCAAACATTTAATAATTGTGAGACTGCATTAGGATTTCTCCTTCTGAAATGTTTGATTAAAGATTTTAGTGTCTTCAGGCCAGGTCAAGGAACAGTGTGTGAAAACCAGCCTTTTGAGGTCAAGGCTGCATCAGGGACATTTTTAGCACATTTTAGGCTTGACAAATGATTTTAAACGGGAGAATTTGCTTGTACTTATCAATGAACAGGGATTTTATACAAGAAAACCAGTAAGAAGATGGAAGCACCAACATGGAGGGGTGGGGGGATATGCTAATGCCAAGAACATTTTGGATGAAGAAATTGCTTTTATTTATTTTATTTTTAGTAAAGCACCATCCCACACACATACAGATGACAGAAAAACCAAGCCCTCAATCAGTGCACGTATTATTCAATGGAATTACTTTTATGAAAATAGATGGCTTAGTCCTTGTACACCTGTTCTAAAAGTGTTCTCACCTGACTGCTGCCAGCCTAAAGGCTTTAATCATTTGTGAGCTACAAAATTCTTCTCAGAGCCGTGGGAAGGAGGAAAAGGGGCACGTGGATGAGCCAACACAGAGGTGATGTACTACAATGCATTTAGGTCCTGCTCATGTGCCTGTCACACTCAACAGGCCATTGGTTACTACTACTTTACTTCTGAATGAGGAATAGCAGAACTGAGAGGGGCAATTACAGAAAAAAAGGGGTGTAGGGCAGCTTTTCTCCAGAGTGCTGCTCTCCTGGAAGGTGGACAATTTTCTCTTTCTTCTGGAAGTCTCCTTTCCTTCACTAAAGGCCTTTCACACATATGGAGCCCTTTGACTCAGTGCAGGCACCTGAACCTCCGGCTCCTCCTCCCACACATTCTGTATTTGTGCTATGGGTGTATAGTAGATATTTAATGGAAGCAACAGGCAGAGGAAAAAGCTGACAGCAAGGTCTGCCAAATTTTTTCCCTGTCCGCTGAAGAATGAGAAAATTAGGGCTGGCCTTGGGTGAGAAAAGTATATATTAAAGAAAAGTTGAAAATCAGGATGATGCTGAGAAAGTATTTATGGTCTTGGGAGGAAAAATGGTGGCTGAGCTGCTGAACTGGAATAAATGATCATAGTACCACTGACTGTAAGAGTTTATCAACTTTCCACCAGCTGGGGAACAGCACCATTTGTGGGAAAGCAAAGGGAGCTGAGCTTGTTCGAAAGGGCCACAGCTTTCAGGGAGTGATCCAGGTCAAGTGGATTCAATGTGCTCTCACCATGATGTCTGAACTCATCCTCCCCAGCCACCCAAGTTACAAACTTCTGAACTGGCACAAATAAATTCTGAGGGGCTTTATATAACAGATGAAGTCATGTAGGTGCGTTTTATTTCAGTTATCCCAGCACGTATCCAAGGCCCCATTGAATCACCTCGTACCATGTGTAATCATTTACGCTTCTCCAAAGTAGGCAAATGTGTAATTAAAAAACTGTGGTTGCACCTTGTGCAGATTTTCTGCTGGTGCAGGTGATTGGGAGTTGACCTTTTCCTTCCTTTCTCTCAGGAACTAACAATATTGTTTGAAAGCTGCACTGAAGTTGTGTAAGGGAAGTTATTGTTGAGATTTTAGAAACAGATCAGAAGTGAGAATTTTAACATTCTTTTTCTTCCTGAGATGAGAAAATACAACAGAGATGGACACCACCAGTGATGCAAAAGCGAAGTGTTCACAGGCTCTTGAGGGAGCACAAATGAATGGCTGGCCAGAGGATGGGCTCAACAGGAGATGCCAGACACCACAGTGTCTCCTGAGTGGATTCAGTACAATCCTCCTGAGTGCATTCACTTCAGCCCCTTCCCAAAGCAAAGGTGTTGGAGTGAGTATTTGAAAACACACCCTGATTGTGTTGGCAGAGTTCAAACCAGACAGCACAAGCAATCCAAACCAGTGAAATGCACAGGAGGAAAACTAACACATAGCACAGGGGGAGAAAGGGGAGAAAACGAGCACCTCCAGACACGGTCAGAGCTGCTTATTCAACTTCTAGGAAGAAGCCATCTCTTTGTCCTGAAAAAAGGCCCCTGAACAGGGGTAACAATTTAAGCATTCCTGAAAAGCAGCAATAAATTACTGGAGCACGTTCATGGGTTGTGCGCTGGCTCAGATGGCATGGAGAAGTACACACCTCAAAGACACCTCTGAGTTAGAATACAACTCTCTATCACCCAGCAACTCTCTATTACTGGCAATAGTAAAGTTGTTTAACTCTGAGGAAACTGGAAGCATCTGAACAAAATAAACCAGCAAGGCTACAGACAAGAGTATGATGCTTCCAGTGGTTTCTTCCTGGCTGCCCAACCTGCACCCCTCCTGCCACAAGTGACTCCTCACCTGGAGAAGCAGTGGTTGTGGGTTCCACCATCTGAGCTGGTTCCCACTGAAATTTTTTTCGACTTCATTTTGTCTGAAATGGTTTAGATGGAAAGAGAAATCAAAACTGGGAGAAAAGCAAGGTTGTTATCCTTGTTTCACTGACAATAAACTGAGACAAAGGGAGACTAAGTCATGTTTGTGAGCAGGAATTGTAGCTTAATTCATATACCTCCTCAGATCCACACTTTGAACATTAGACTTGCCAAATCCTCCTTCTTCTTCCCATAAGAAGGAAGAAACACAATCTTTGTTGGTTTTTCTGAGCCTCTTTGACTATGGGGAGTTACCACCCTGCACCACCACCTCCCCACCCTCCCCTCTGCCTTTTCTCTACACCAGGCAAGGTCCACACGCCCTCTAGTTTCATCCCCCAGCCTTGCTCAGCTCTGTGCTCACACACCCTGCTGGGTGTCAGCATCAGGCCCTGGGTGTCATTCTCCTAACAGGATCTAAAATCAGATGATCAGTTTGAATAATTTTATCCAATAGGACCAGAATTCCAAAATATAGAGCTGAAGAATATGTTATCAGTATGGCTTCTGCACTGTTTTGCAGTCATTTAATGGTGTGACTGTAGCTGCTGATGCCAGTGAGAGTGATGGACAGCCCAGCACCACTTCACAACACACTGTGATCTGAGCAGAAGTTCATATCCATGAATTATTGATAACTCCATCATGACTTACACTAATGCAATACTAGGGCATATATTGTTTCTCCTACCTTGATGCTCCTGCTGGAATATTAGAAAAGGCATGTGCATCATAAACCATCAAAGTAGCCAAAATAAGTCTCAAACTCTTTCCAGTAGGAACTTTTCAAAGCTGGAGGTAAAGATCAGAAAAATCCTTGGCACTAAATGCATTAATTTTACTGAAAATACTGTACTGAGTAGCATTAAGTACCTCTAGAAAAAGTGATCTGATTTCTTTGGGTCCTCTGCCAACCTATTTTCTTCAATTCTACCAATGGCAAGCAACTTTCAAAAGGATTATCAGCCTCTTTTCCAACTTGAATTGTGACCAGAGAATATGTTATCCTCACAATATGGCACCCTCACTCACTCTCAGGCTCTCACTTTGCCCATGTTTACAGGCAGCAACACTGCTCTGAGTGAGAGAAGTATCTGGGACAGTGCTCAGAGACACACTCAGTGCTTTCCCAGCAATTCCTCCACGGAATCACAATGCAGAGCCTTCGGTGCACTCACTGCTGACTCCAAGCTTACGCATGTGGAATAGGATGATCCATTCTAAAACTACAGGACCTGACTCAGTTTTCATTTCAAGAGACTCAGTCCTTCTACCAACTCATCAGTGGGCATAAAACACCAGTCAGGAGGAGTGTGTGCCTGTCATGGAGACACTAATTTACAGCAGTTGAAAAAGGGTCTGGGGAACTTCAGTGCAGATATTATTAAACATGACTGGTGCAACTGGGACAAGAACTGAGCTCTTTGAGAACCAAAACTCACACTGATCCAAAAATGCCTGGCATTCCTCCCTCACCATTGTCGTATCTGGCACAGACAAAGCATGCACGTAATAGAAATCTTTCTTGTTAATGTCCCTCAGGAATAAGGGCTACTGAAGACTAAGGATCATGGCAACAATCACACAGCAGACCCACCGGTTAGGGAGGAAAAGCCTTTTCCCTCCAGCGTGGCAGGGCCCCACACATGACAGCACAGCTATTTGGGCTTGTGGGGAAAAGGGGGAAGATGCAGCCCCAAGAGAGCAGAGGGTGAGGAATTCTCTCTTAAAAACCTGTTTTCTATGTACAGTAAAAACTTCAAAGCTCTAGGGAGCAGGGAGCTGGTTATATTGTTCGGGCTGTGACTGGGTTGCTGGGATTTGGTAAATACAAAACATTTTACAGCTCATTAAGCGGCGCTTTGGGAAATGTTCTCATATCCGTTTTCAAGGGGCTGTGGAGAGCTTGCCTTGCATGGTGGGTCAGGGAAGCAGTCATTTCAAACTAAGGGTTCCATGGAAGGTGTGTGCATATATATTTACATATATATATAGATCTACTGGTCTGAGGAACCTTACTTTACTGATATTGGTAGTTGTTAACGTATTATTGCTTTCACTTGCTAGATTTGACTGAAGGGCACCATCTGCTCTTGTATAATGAAAAAGAATCATCAAACAGCCTGGGAGGATGGGACAATATAACTGGGACACCTTAACTGATTCTGCAAGACCATGGAATTGCTGTCATATTTTCTCCACATCATATGAAAACCATTTTCTGTGCAATTCCCATGTGGGCTGCACAGGAGTGTTACTGGCCTCGCAGGGCTTAAGGGACAGCAATCTTTCCATTACTTCTTTATGTAAACTCCCTAAAAACCCTCACGTCTTTCTGAAAAACATAGAGCACTTACTGTGGGCTGTTACTCCAGAGCAAGCTGTGCCAGTGGGTCAGAGCACTTCCAACAGCACTTCCACCAGCCATGGAAGTCCTTGATTGCACACAAGGAGACAGAGATGCAGCGGCAACTGTGGACATCTTTCCATTTTCCTCTCAAATAACTCATGCTTGGAGTAAAAAATATTCTAGGGGGGTATTTTTGTTTGTTGTTTTTTTGGGGTTTTTTTTGAGATGCTCTCTCATCTTGGAAAGACTCCCAACTACAGGCAGTTCTGTGGAAGAAAACTAATGTGTTTGCCTTTCCTCTCCTTCACCTTGGGTGTATTTTCAGAGGAGGAAACAGACAGATATCTCTACTGCTTATTTTTAGTCTTACTGTCATTTCTTCCCCAGTCTCAACGAAAAATCATCACCCCCATGCCTGGCTTTGGCCAGGAATGCTTGCAAGGAGCCAGGACTGCTCCAAGTCACCACGGAAATCACTGGTACCTGGCAGCATCAGAGGAAGGACAACACATGAGAGGGTGAGAATGGCAGAAAAATCCTTGTCTGGCCACTTTCTCCTGCTCACAGTGTTGATACCTTCTGTGAGGAGGGAGAGGTGCTGAGCAGTTGGGTTTGTGGCCCTGGACAGAGCCACCCTTTCTGCTCCAAGACAGATGCAGGGCAGCCAGGCAGCTGGAGCACTCTGATCTGCATTATTGACTTTATCAGCACATGACTCCTGATTTAGATCTTGATTCTCTACCACTGCAGTCAACTCAGCCCTCAGATGCTGAAGAACTGGACTGTAGCTGGGTGTAAAACCCACAACCATCTTTTTCAAACAGCCTTAAAAATTACAGAAGTTCTCTGAAGGCTGAAACACAACAAGGAAGAACTGAGCATTTCTGTATCATTGGTGCAAAGAATACCCACTCCTGCTCTCTGTACCTCTGAGCAATTTGATGTTCTGCCTTCAGAGCTATGAGGAAAGTCAAAAAATCATACAAACACCTTTCTGTGTGCAAAACTAACCTAAGTCTTTCTAAGTGTGGAACTGCATAAACCCGCATTTCAAGCCATATGTAAAATTGAGAATTACACAAGGAACTAAACAGATGGTCAACAAAAGTGAGAAGTAACTTCTCTCGCATCAACATTTTAAGGACTTCTGAGTTTCCTTTGAGATAAAAAAAAAACCACACCAAAAAAACCCCAAAAAACAAAAAAAACACCCCACCAACCCCAAACAAACCCCAAGAAAAATCTTATACATTAAAGCGTAATGGGGTTTTTTTTCCTCATGAAAGAGCAGTTAATTAAGAACCCTGCAGGAATGCCAAAACAGTCAAGAGTTTGCAAGTATATGGGAAAAGTCTTGTAAGGGTTGCACTGCATGCCATCCCAAACACTGTAGCAGGCTTGAGAAGTAGCAAAGATGTCCCTGTGAAGTTGTAGGTGTTTTTTATTCAAAGACCGATGTTAGCAGTGAGCCTGAAAGAGAACAGCCAAGCCAACAGGGTGTGCCTGGAATTAATTTATTGGAAGGAAATCTGCTGATTGGCAGCAATCAGGATGGAGCTGACAGCCAAACATTTTCTGGGGCTGACTCAAAGAAATGATCCAGGACTTGGTTAAGAGTCTCCCCAAAGACAGAGTCTGTCACTGCTAATTAGTTTATCAAAATGATGCTGTTCCATTGAGTAGAACGAATTGGATTCATCTTCCCATTTGCTAAAAGTCCCTCAGTACGTTTTTTCCAGCCAGCACACATGTAACCTTTAGAGAGCCTTCCCGTAAGATGAATTTTAATTCTTCAGTGTTTTTCTTAATTCTTAATTGCCACAACTGCTTGTAGCCCAGTGCCATGTCAATAGGCAAAGTGACACAGATGCTCATTTGCTACCTCTATCAATGTCACCACAAGTTATCTACCTGTCTGTGCCTTTGCGGGCTGCCTGCTAGAGCTTCTAAGGCTATGAACACACAGTTCATTCTGTCAAGGCAGAGGAAAATGTTACAGAACAGACATGAAGGAAAGAGGAATGTGAAATTTATGCCCATAAGTTTTAGGGCATTACACCTCCCAGTGCACAGTCTCACTGTTCTTTCTCCTTCCCATGCATGTCAAAGTGGAAGAAGAAAGTTCTGGCAATTAAAAGGATGCTTGTCTTAAAAAAAAAAAAAAAAAAAAAACAAAAAACAAGCAAAACCATCAATTAAACAAACAAAAAAGGAAACCATTTTAAACAATTTTAAAGGTAACTTGTGTGCAAAACTGCAACAGCACAGCTGCTTCAGCAACAGCTCCACACAGATCTCCAGACTTACGGGGGAAAAAAAGGTAGGAAGCCCCAGAGCAAAATCAGGAGAGAGGTTTGTGTTTGTCTTGGGGTTTTTTAATACTTTTGTCATCCCTTTCTTCACTGGAAAGTAATAAATCTTCTGCAGGAAAAAGTACCTGCTAGTATCATTAAGAGACTTAAACACGGCAAGATAAAACTCCCTGAAGCCAAAGCAGCTATTTGCGTCAAAGACAACAATACAGTAATTTATACTTCCACTCTCAAATCTTACGTTACTGCAGAAAATGTGGTCCTTTAACAATTAATCATAAATCAAAGCACTGACAAGATATTAGTCTCCCATTCCTTTGAGAGAAGTGGAATGTGCATCAAGAAGCAGAAGTAAGAACTCGCTTGCCAACGTGTCAGATGGAAGCTGTGTTAAGGGGATCACTGTATTTTCTACCACAACAGCAAGATGGAATTTCTGATTCAGCATTAAGCCAGCCAGTGACCAAACTTCAAAGCCCACAGGCTTAATCTGACGTGAGATGCTCTCTTAGAATACTTAACAAATGTGACTCAGAAAGGGCTGGCCAGGGAACGTCTTTGGCTGCACTCTGCTTTGCAGGAGCACCAGGGAGGCAAGGGGAGAACACTTTTTGTGTAAGTGGGGAAACACAGAGCACTGATAACTCCAAGGCAACAGGAAAAATGCAGCACTTGACTTTTCCACGTGGAAGAGGGGCAACTTGTGTTTGTGTAATTAGTGATTATTATTGAACAGTCAGAGCTGCTAAATGCTGGAAACTTCAGACAAATTCCGAAACAATTCACACTGAGAACAAGGCAAATGAGAACAAACTTAAGAAATAACCTTAAGATGCCCACTGCAGAAGTAATTTCTGCAAGAAACATATTTAGTTGCTATCGTATCATACTGCACACGTACCCAGCTGACTGCTTGCTAAAAAGAGTGTATGACAACAGCTCTTTATTTTCATCTAAAACAGCATTCTAGTTAAGGGGGAAAAGTTGCTCCATATGCAGATAATTTTTTTAAGAAGCTTCTCAGGTGAAAAATTAAAGGTATTTGGGATAAAAATGGAAGGATTTCTGGGAGGTACTTAGCACTGACTTCTCCCTCCTTCTCAGACAGCCTGGAGGGTGACTGGTACCACAGAGAACACTCCAGGTGCCACAGGAGCTCACCTGCTACATCCATCCTCAGTGCAAGGCAGAGGGGGAAGGCATGGGGCAGACAAAAGTTCAGGTCAGTACTTGCCCCCTCTGCAAAAACCTCAGGAATTTACAGATTGCTCTTATTCATCAAGTAAGCTGCTTTTAGATTTAGGGCTTTGGGTTTTTTTTTCAGAAGTGGCATTTTTAGTCCCTGAAAAAAAACCACTGCAAAATTGTGCACATCCTGCAGAAAAAAAACCCAACCCAAACCCATCTGAACAATATTAAACTGCAACGTGTGGTGGGAATAAAGTGGGGAAAAGCAATCTAAACTTTGTAACTCCCAAACATCTTCCACCAGCAAATGGTTTCTTGTTCTAGGGCAGCACATTCACACAATTCAGGTTTGAATACTTAACACTAAACACACATCTCTCATCAGTATGAAATATTGCTGGCTGCCTAATCTCCACATCTTTCTCAGCCCTGGTGGCTCTGGTGGGATTGCTGAGCTGCTCCAGAGCTGAGAAGTACAGGACTAATGTGCAATCTTTTCTTTTCCAGGGAGATTTTTTCAGACAATTATTCTTACAGGTTCTCACAAAACAAGCTATAATTTCACTATTTTTGTGAACAAGGAATAAGAAATCCTTATCACCATTTCTGTAGGGAATGCAATTAACAGATCTTGTGCTTACTTTAAATAACTGCTTAATGTATTTTGTTATTCCTACAGGATTTCTCACCTGACCAGGAGATCATGTTTGAGTGCTCTACATTAAGAATTTCAGTGGCATTCCGTTATACCTACAAAAATTCATCCCTTAAAAAGAACTGTACAGAAAAAAAGCCTGGCCTTGAGCAATTAAAAGATGCAGCCATTTCCCCACAGCAATACAATGCCTCCTCAATCAATCACCTTTACACTGCTCAAAAGGAGCCATTCAGCTAATCTTGAATTTGCATCTTTGCTCTCCTCAGTAACAGAATATACTGGTGTATGTAACTGATTATATAAATGATCATTCTGTGTGCAGTAAATTCTGCTCATGGTCCCCCCATTTTCTTGGAATTATTTGTGGAGGCTAGGATACTTTTTAATTAAGAGAATCAGAATGGAAAAATCTTATACAACACCACAAAGACAACATTTTACAATATAAAATGCCTCAAGTGGCGTAGTTTTGGTTTTTTTCGATTTCTTCTCCTGAATTGTCTGAAGAACTAGGTCACCTAGACCACAAAAAGAAGTTACAACAGGTATTAATGAACTCAAAAGAGGAAACCAGCTCTAGTCCCCACATGGAACTGTCACAAAAATATCTATATCCCCCAGTAGAACAGAATTTAACACTACTTTAACACTACTGGAGTCTCTGAAAACTTCTGCTTAGCTTGGTAATTTGATTAAAGCAAGACTTCTATTTGAAATTCTATTTCATGGTTTTCAGTAGAGAAGCCTCAAATCATTAATCTTACTAAAAAATGAGCATTAAGAACATTTAACATATGTTAAGGATTCTTCAGCATCTCTCAGAGTTATGTAAGCAGTTGAGACATGTACCAGCAATAGCCAGAGACAAATCTAATGCTTCCAGGTGTGCTGGGATGAACAGCATTTAAAATAGTTCTCAAAAAGCTGAGTCTGCTGTTTGTGATGAAATCCACCCCTTACTGTGGCTTTACACAGTGATAAGGAGCCCTTCCTAGATGACTGAAAACCACCTTGTTATATTATTGCTATTATCAATAAAAGGTCATGGAGAGAAAGGTTAAAGGGAGGAAGAATTCTGGTAACCTTTCTTTATCAGCAAGTTTTAGCTGGACCACTCCCAGTCAAGCATTACAATATTTAGTGACATTTCTCTTCCTCCTGATTTTGAGATCTTCCCTTTTTAACTGCATTTGCTCAAACCCCCGCATACAAGAAGCTAAGCTGATCTCTGCACTGCTTTTTGAATCTCAGGCAATCATTGAAGCCAGAGGATAGAGAGAACCGCAGTTTACTTTTATTGCCTAGGAAAGTAAGAGATGCACTGAAAGCAGTGGGAATTACACATACTGTGTTTTCAGAAAGGCTGTTTTCTTTTGAAATGTAGTTCAGGCTCAGAAACACTTTGCAGCTTTACAGCCATTTTACAAGTCTGCTTTGGATATTTTAAATAGAACATCTTTTATAGAACTATCTCAAAAGAGGCATCTTGAAAATTATTCTGAGTTTATTACCCAGCTTTATTTCATTAAAGGAAGTTCTCTCAGTTAATGGACTCACTTGTCTAAATTGTGGGCTATATCTACAAAGTTTCTTAAGAACTGAGGGCTGGCCTCATTATCACATGACTGTCTGCAAAAGGGCCATGCAGGTTTTGGCA
Source organism: Coloeus monedula (assembly GCF_965178545.1). Classification (NCBI taxonomy): domain Eukaryota; kingdom Metazoa; phylum Chordata; class Aves; order Passeriformes; family Corvidae; genus Coloeus; species Coloeus monedula. The sequence continues at coordinate 5,377,371 of NC_138790.1, forward strand.
TGAGGATGAGCCCCATACCCTGTTTATCACAGGATTAGACTGGAAATGAGCTTCTTCACCATGCACAAACAGCTTAGAGAACTCACTACCACAGAGTACAAGTGCTTGGGAGGACTCTGACCAGGATAACACATTTACACAGCAGTGGAAATGTGCACTCGCTGTTAACTTGTCTGAAAAACCCAGCAGGAATGGGGCAGGCACTCCTCAGGAACACATCCTCCAGACAGCTCTGTCCCCACCCACAGGTGGACGTGCACATGCCACAACCTTCACATTGGATTCACTGAATTTAACAAAACCTGTATTTTTGAGCAGACTTCTGTGCATCCAAACACACCAACAACTAAAGCTGAGAGTTGTACAAGAGAGTTCAGTGTCTCTGAGCTGCTAAAATACAGAGTCATTACTTGTAAGCAGCGAGTATGCTTTTTATGGTTTCTAACCTGAAAACATACTTATCTTTTCAACACAGAACAAATATAATCCTTCCCCTACTTTCCTTCAAAATAAATGTAAATCAGCACTTTCTGAAAAGTCACAGAAATGTCAAACTGTGCAACCGCTCTGGATGGACTCACTGTCATGCTCAGTTTATTCAGGAGAAGATTAAATTGCAACAAAAAGCAGAAAACATTTAAGAATTTTGCACCATTTGGCATGCATACAAGCAAAGGAAAAGGCATGCCACACATCTGCTTCTTGTCATGATTCAAGCCAAAATACATGTGACAATTGCTTTGCTTTTTATTACCATGCATTCCATAAAACTCTGAGCCTCTCCCTCCTATTATGGACATAGCGGTTTCCAATCTGTTCCTGGATGTGAAGCATGGGGTAAAATTCCTGGTTAACCAACAACTACTTATGAACTGTTAGGTAACAGGGAGGGTAGGATTCCTCCAGAGAGCCTTGTGGAAGGGTCACAGCAACGCTCAGAGCCTGTGAAAGGGCTCCCACAAGGGTGGCTGACTCTGCAAGTAATGAGCACAGAGAGCATCTCCAACTCACGCTATTCCCATCCCAGGCCGTGTGTGTTTTGGGAGCTCTGATGGAGAAGGGCTTAAGCCCTTTGTGGACTTTAGGGTCGGGTAGGCAAAGGCACTGGTGGTGCAGTTTGTTTTCTTTTGTACTGCTCGCTACCTTACTGAAATTCCCAATTACCACATTTCCTGAGCTCATGAGAAACTCGAGGAAATGGAAAGGGTGAGGTCAGTCCGCTCTGCACTACTCCTGATGCCTGCTCTGGCTCCTCTGATGTCCCACCAGTAACTCATAATCCATAGCTGTGCATCAGATATTCCACCTAAAAACCAAACCCAGAGAATCAGAGAAATATTTAGGTTGGAAAAGACCCCGAAGATCATCAAGTCAAACCATTAATCTAAAGCAAAGTCCCTCACTGAACCACGTCCCAAAGCACCACGTCTACACTTTTTACATTAGCTTTTATACACTAGGGAGGACCAACAGAAAAAAATAATCTGATTTGAGGCAACACAGCACCAGAGACTATTTGCCAAGGAATCAGTGTGGAAAGGCTGGAAGGGGAAAAGGTGGTGTTGACTCTCAGGGCAGAGGCAGTGAGGAGGCAATGGGTGCCTTCCTGCTGCCCATGGGCCTATCCCCTCTGCCCTGCCTGGTGCTGCCACATAGCACAGCTGAACCCTAAGAAGCCACAGACACTGTATTGGATGATGATAAACAGAACAAACTAGAAGAGCACTAGGTCCTGACCAATTCACCTCACAACAATTCATTCTAACATACAATCACAGAATGGGGTCAAAAGAACCTTAAAGAACATCTAGCTCCAACCCCCCTGCCATTACAAGCCTTTACTGCTGAATTTTTAAGAAAAATAGATAAACAGTAGACTTTAGGTCATCTTTGGCTATGGCCAAAAAGTAGACAAGGATTTATAGACTCCTTGACCAATCTTCTGGGAGAAAAACAACAAAACCAAACTCTACAACCTTTCACCTTAAAGTGAATGGTATAAAAAATACGAGGTTGATACGACTGAAGAGATTTTTCTGACTTGCCAAACATGTCCCAGAACACACTGCCTGCCTCAGAAAAGTCCATACAATCAGGCTTTAAAGTTCTAATGTTCCTGAAGAAAAGCTTCTTAAAGTTCCTACTGAAAAATACTGCTCTTGATTTCAATCTTTGTGGCAACTGACCTCTGCCCAGCTGGGCTAATGAGGCCACCTTCCCAACCAAATAAATCAACATCGCTGTTCTGAAGTGAGCAGGGCAACATTGATTCACAGCTCTTGTTTTGGGCCATGGAAAATAAACTTTGGGTTGTGAGGGCTAGGCAATTCTTATTGGTGAAATCTAGAAGCAGTTCTAACAGTATGTTACAAAGATTTATCCAACATTTCAGTTGCTGAGTAAGAGTTCTGCTTTGCTTTCCAGTTCACAAATAATACAATCTTTTCAAACTCTGCTGAGGTACATTTAAACCAGGTGACAGTATTCTACGAGCAGATGGATGGACAAAGTGATGCTTTGACATCTTTCAGAAAATTAGTGAATGCTAAATAAGCTAAAACAGAAATCATTTCAGTATTTCTTGTCCTTAAGGTTTTTGCTTCTCTCTTTCACATTCACAAATGAAACACATTTCCAGCATAAAAATCAGCAAAATGGAACTATTTAGGTCATAACATTTGTGACTTCTTAAAACACAGCCAATACAGCCTGAATAGCTCATTCTTTGGAACATTTTCTTCTGAAAGTTGTGGTTTGATACTGTAAAGAATCATCTATTTTTGTTTTTCTCTCTCATAAGAGCTGAACCAAACACTGAAAACAAAACATCAAAACTTTAAAACCCAACAGAAGGTAATGCTTTCATTCAGCCTTTCTGAATTTGTGACCTTCTTCTGAGACTGAGAAGAACACTGTGCTACTTCCTGAAAGCCACAACAGGGCTTTAACATGACTGCTTCTGTTGGGGCTGCCTGGGACAGGGCTCAGCACCACTGCCCTCAGCCCCTCTTCTCACACCAGCCTCACAGAAGAGCAAGAGCAAAGTACTCACCTTTGTGCAAGCAATGAAAACAACCAGCTGTACTCACAAGATACAATAAGTATTTAGGTGCTGCTGTGCAGAGGAAGTTCAGGAATTACTTATGACCAGATTAAGCACTGGGATAGACCTGGATGTGCTTCCAGGAAAATTCTGCACAAAGGAGGTTAGTGTGAAGCACAGGTAGGTGATTTTTTCAGATTTTTTAGTGCACTGTACACTTACACACCCAGGGAACTGACCTACAGGCATTTTGTGGAGCAGAGCTGACTCCATGCAACTGAAGAAAAGTAAAAATGTCCTCCTACTCTTTACTGGGAGTTTGCAGTTGTCCTTTTCTTTTCTGTTTTGTCTCTGGAACCTGTAACATTTTCAATAGAGAATGCCAAAAATTTTAATTGAAGAGTGACAGGAAAGAGTTTTTGGGTTGGAATTGAGTACTAGAATGTGGTTTGCAACCCAAGATTGCAGAACTCTGTGCATGTGAGGCTTCAGATAAAATGGGCTGTAATGAAAAACTGTTCTCATTAAACTCCATCAGCAAACTCATTTCTGATAACTTAAGTCAACTGATTCAGTTGCTAGGGAATATCTACAAAAAATCACCATCCTCTTAATGTTACTGACTCTTTCAAAGCACTATTCCATGAGATTTGCAAAACATCACGGATTAAATTAATGGTAATTAAACATAAACGGTAATTTTGAGTAGGTCTTTCTCCTCAGGTCTTGTAGGTCACTGTTGAGTGGGCCTGCTAATGTGAGGCAATTTGCCTGAATGGAAATAGAGACTAAAATTGTGGTTTATAAACACACCAGACTTTAGGGGGAGAAAAGGAAAACAATATAAAAAGAAAAATCATGAAGTAATTGCAGAGGCCAAACATTTCTAGGAGTATTTTTCTAACTTCTCTCTCCTTACTTTGCATTTTCCAGCATAAGCAAGCTGGAAAATGTAAATGGATGCCAAAGTTTACTGAAAGGGTACTTGATTCTGGTGCAAGTAGCCTTAAGATGTTGCTGACAACAATAACAATATTAACCAATATTGACAATTCATGTTGAAAGCATGTGTTCTGCACCAGATGACATAGCTTTTACACAGACTGGAAGCATAGAGCATATTGGACCCTGATGAAAGAAGGGAAATTAGGAAAAGAGGAAAAAGGAAACAAAGAAAATACGAAAGAGGTGTGGGTAAATGTTTTATCAAATAAGAAACCTTAATAAAAAATGGTATTTTTTTTCCTTAAATACACAACAGATTTGTAAATTATATTGAGGCAGAATCTGACTGTATGGCACATGACAAAGATGCCTGAAAGTGTCAGGATGAAGTGCCACATTCAGGCAGGTTCCATGTTCTGGTGGAACTGCTGAGAAATATCAATTTATGTGTTTGCTTACAAAGGTAACAACATAAAATGTGCCCTGCTCACCTGGAAGCTAGGGAGCCAATATATGGAAGATAAACAGTAATCCAGCTTTTAAAGCAAAATATCCAATACAGATGGAAAAATGAGGAATTGGTTTTGTGTTTTGTTGGGGGGTTCTTATTATTGTTTGGGGCTTTGTTTTGGGGGTTTGGAGGGAGGTTTTCTTGTTTGATTTACTTTTAACTATTTCTTGTCTCTAACAGAATCAAAAGCAGGTACAAGCACAGAAGAAAAGGAGGGTTTTTTTCTCTTTTCTTAAGGTCTTACAGTCCTCATAGTACCCTGTATTTAAATATCCCCTTTCACACACAGCTAAAAAAGGCCAAAGTAAAGACAGACATCTAAGAGGATGGCAATTCTTCAGTTACTCGTTAGCCAGACAGAGGACTCCTCCTCCCCTGTAGGAGCAGTCATATGGCAGGGTGGGATGGAGCCAGGGATAAAACTGAGGCTGGCCTCTCATTTAGGGGAGGAGGCATTTTTGGCAGCCAGCACAGCCCAACTGCAGAGCTGAATCACCCCCTCGAAGTGCCTGATGCTCTCTGCTGACAGCAAACAGTGACCAGGGCCAACAGGCTCCTAAATCACTCGCCTCAGATAAGCAGCTAAAATTAGGAAAGGGGAATTGAGGCTACATCCAGGACAGAAGAACACTGCTGCAGTCTTTCAGGCAGCAAACCTGGCCTTGCGTGGCACAGAATGATGGCAGACATGCCTTCCCAGTTGCTGAAATATTCCAAAGGAGTCTTAAAGCTCTTCACAAGAAGGGAACAGCATGAACTCCTGGACAAACACATTTGATAGTTACATCCATTCCCTCAGTGGCTACTGGAAAAAACCCGTGTTGAAGGAGGAGCCAAGGGGATGGTCGCACAAATCACGCATTAATATCTCCAGTGATCCCAACTCTGCTTGATGGCTGTGCACAGGAAACAGCAACATCATCAACACCCCCCACATGGCAGGAGCTACCTGCCAAGGGGATTATTTTCTGGAGCATGAGCAATGGGACATGGAGCACGAGTCCTTCTAAATGAAAACGAGTGCTCGGGTGAGGATGAACCCAGGAAGAGGATGGTGCTAATGAGGCCAAGCTGCCCTAGAAGCACTGCAGCCCTTCCCAGTGGGAGGCTCTGCACAGGAAGGTGTGACTGGGATGGCTGAGAGGGGCTCTGTGGGCTGGAGGCTGCGAGGAGAGTCAGCCCTCTGCTTCCCAGCAAGGCCAGGTAAGTGGGGCCATGGTGCTGGCTCCTCTCCACAGCAAGGAGCTGAGCTGGATGAGGCTGCAACTCCCAGGATTCCCAGTTCCTCTGACTCCCCAAGGAGCCTGTGCAGCCTCACTCCAGAGGGGTCATTAGGAGGCACTTTCTACATGCACCACGTTCAACCTCCAGTTTCCCTTTTCGCTGGCACATCCCACAAAAATTCTCACTAGGAGCAAAGAAATGTGTCAGCCTTTCTCATCAGCTCTCACTTCCCTCCTGAAGTACAAGAACAGTTATTTCCCTTTTGGATCTGGCATATCATTAGTGCCTAATATAATGCATAAAAGATTTCTGATAAAATACGATTTGGCCTGAAGCATACTTTTATTAAAAAGCTTAACTCTACAATATGCACAAGCATTAATAAAACACCAGATTATAACTGAAAATAAAATACCCAAGTTTTTTTAAATATCCTTAAAACTCCCATACACTTTTGGTTTTGTGCTTTGGTTTGATCTGTTTGTTGGGTTGGTTATTTTTAAACAAATGAAGTTGGTCAAAACCAAGATATTTTCCACCACCACCTTCTCATAGTGACAGTTAACATTTTCCATTAGCATATATACACACACACACACATCTTGCGAGAGCTAAACTTATTAACTGGAAAAATGAACAAAGTTTCTATTTGTCAACTCATAAGTGAAAGAAATGCCAAATACTGCTTTGTCTGAGGATCATTTAGAACACCTCTGCTCTGGGAAATCTTGACTTCTGGTCTGTTGGGAAGATAGGAGCTGGAGTTCATTTGATCCCTTTCCAGACGGGGTGTCCAATAAATACTGTTAGCCCAAATCTAATGGAAACAATCTCACAAAAAGATCTGTAGCTCATTCTGACAATTCATATCAGGTTTTTTTTATATCACAGAAATTACCATTTCTTTTGATTTTTTTTCCCCCCAAACCAGATTTTTGATCTTACTAAAAATCTAATGTTGGTTGTTCAATGACAGCAGTCTTCCTTCAGTGCAGTACTGTCTCAATCCAAGAAAAGTGTTAGTATGGATTAAAAGCATATGGTGGACCAGGAATTTCTGCATGTTCTACTTTAGGCCAGCCACTTCACTGGCCTGAGTAACACATTGCACTTAATTAGAACTGAATCAAGACTATTTGGTTATACTTCAAAGTGCATCTCTAAGGTAAACACAACAACCTCCCATTTTACTGAGAAACTGATACTCCCAGAAGTGAAGTGACTCGCCCAAGGCTACAACCCCTCACTGCCAAAGCCAGGGTTAGCATCAGCCCTTCCTGCCAGAGAAAATGCTTAGCATTGTATTTCTTTGAAAGCTCGAGGTTCATTCTTCATAAAAAAGGGATGAAATATAATTACTTATCTCTAAGGACTCCTGAGGTCTATAAATTTGTACGTTGCTAAGTCAGAGCAAGCCTTGTCAGGGGCGGCAGTGCTCTCTCTGCAATGCCAGCTGCAGAGAGCACGTAGAACACCAGCCTTTGTGGGCATGGATGCTGCCAGTGTACCAGAGCTTCTGCCTTTAGAAGCACGTAACATGAGAAAAATATTTTATGGAAGGAAAAGTTCAGATTATTTTACAAAACTGTTTCGTTTTACCTAACTTTTCACAGATGCAGAAGTGTGCAGACATTTTTCAAAATCTGCTTTCAGCTGAATGCCATTTTACCTCACACACTAACTCCTGGCCAGTGCTGTCAGATTACACATTTTGGGACATTTGATGCCATTTGCAGCATTTTGCCTACTCTTTTAGACTAAAACCATGCTTTACCCATAAATGTGTGTACAGCTAACATAGCAAAAAGAAATGGAACTACTTTTCCACTGCTGAAAGACTCCCAAATAGCCAGACTCATTCTAGGGGGCTGGTGTGAGACCCTCCACTTCCACTGCTCTCTGGCTTCTTGGTAGCCACAACCCCAGCTAAATCAAGCTTGCAGAAAATTGCAGACACAATTCTTTCTGCTCACTTACATTGCACAGGATCATACTGAAAAGACAGAAAACCCCCTCAATTTCTTTTCTGTCACCTGCAGTAAGGTAAAAACAATACACTGACAGGGACAACAAGGAAAATCATGAAAGGACCATGTGTGCACTTCTAAATACTGTTGTTTCTTCTGAGGAAGCTTTTTCTCCTAACAACTGTTACAAAATACTGTTTCAAATATTCCCTGTCATACATTTCTTACATTTCAGAACTGAGTTTTAATCTGCATGTTTACAAGTGCAGTGCACCCCCCAGGTGTTAAAAGAAAATGAAAAGTAACAGAAGCCCTTTTTGCATTTATCTGTTCTCAAGACTCACACAACTGAAGAAGAAGACAACAGCACCCACCTCTCTGTGCTGTTCTTGTGTTACAGCATGCCCAGTATCCAGAGCCTTTCCTAAAACTCCCTCAGAAGTTTTTCTAATTACTCCATGCTGGCTCTACCGCCACAGCCAGTGTTTGGAGAGCAGCAAAGGAGCAGCAGGGCTTTTGAAAATCACTCAACTGAATCCCAGCTGGAAACCTGAACACCTCATCTTTTGCTAAGCCTGATCTGCTGTGCAGCAATTCCATCAGTATAATGACCTATTTTCTTCTGCGTTGACACAAAAGATATTTTCAGACATTGTGTGAAGTGTTACAAAGAGGCATAAACTTCTTCAGAACAATCATAGGCTAGAGCAAGGAATATTGATAGTAAGGATGATTTATTAAATATCAGTTAAGCTCAGATGCAGTCCCTGATCCTACAGGGTGTGTTCTGCCACCACTTCCTAAAACTACTATTCCATTTACTTAAATCCTATACCCTTAACAGAAAGCTAAATGGTTTTATACACATAAAATTTGTGAACTTCACAAGGATGAATTTCTTGTTGCAATAATACAACAGCAAAGACATCTCAAAAGATTTATACTAAAACCATATGAATCAACTTTGAAACTAGAAATAACAACCAGAGCAAGCAAGAGCATTCTAAGCAGCTGAATGAGTGTTCCAGTGTGGAAGAGGGGATTTTTGGATACTGCTCCCCCATAGGTGTTATTGCCAGTTCTAACAGCAGCAATGCATCACTTCTGCAATGAGCAGACTCTATCAAGAGATCATGGCCGTACCTGGTAAGGCACAGTATGAACACGTACTGGGGAAAAGAGTTTCCTGCAGTTCAAGCTTTGGAGATGGGAGACAGATATGAGAATTAAGTTATCTGACTATGGTAGCAGTTAGGTTGTGGCAAAAGCAGGAACACAAAAGAAATCTTTTCACTCCCAAATGGCCCACCAGTGACAGGACAGAAGCATAAAGATCATTTTCAGTAGAAAACATACCATGAATCACACTAGACTGGACTTCATTGAATCTGACTCCCTTGTTGCTTCAAGTGCCCTAAATCTGGAACCATGAACAGCAGAATCAGCCATCCCATCATCTTCCCTTTTCTGTTTGCTCCTTTTCTGTGGAGAAACTGCATCAGCCTTACATCTTGCCTCCAATGCTAATACTTCAGTGCTGTTCTCTGGGGGCCTTGGCTGGGTCTGGTTTGGGTCAGGAGACTGCCTGGTACAGGCACGGGATGCTCTGTGCCTCGGTAGCTGATGAATAGTGGGAGCTTATCTATAACAGCATTAAACTTCTGCACGAAGTATCTGTCACTGCTATTACACTTCAAAAGGTGCCAAAGGCTTATGGATTGTGATCCATCCAGCCCCAGCACAAAGGCACTAAACAGAGTCCTCTCTGCTTTTTTCTCTCACAATTCATGCTTCCAGTGACACATGGCTTTTCTTTTAAAAAGCTTACTGCTATTTTTGCTAGGATCTCTGTTAGCAAAAGAGAACAAGCATCGCTCTTTGGAACAATGCCAAATAACCATCGTGCAGACACTGCTACATGTTCACTCCATTCAGCTGAGCTGCTTGCAATATTATGAACAAATCCTACAAGCAGAAAGGTGGCACAAAACATAAACAAATGGTCCATGCCTAATGACTGTGTATTTATAGTAAGCACCTCCAATTCATCATCCACCTGTTCAACGGGTCATGAGAAGAGGTCTATGTCCAAACAGCCTTAACTTCCAGGGAGTGGGATGCAGAATAAGTATCCCTCTTTGCTGGGAAACCTGATCTTTACCAGAACAGATTGCAGTAACAAATGCAGCTCGTATAAACTCAATGGTCTATTACCTAGCGTTTGTTGTGTTCCTACATGTCTTGTGTTGGCTTTTTTCTTTATATTTGATACCAGCAGCACAGTATAAATGTAACTGGCAGAGTGTGTCATCCCGTGTTTTCTTTTCCATTCAGCTGACGTGCTAATTTTGTGTAACACAAGAAATGAACAGCTCTTTCCAGATGTATAAAATTTAGTTTTAACAACCAAGTAAGGCGGGAACTTTTTTTTATGGGATCACAGTTTCCTCAATTAAATTTTAAGAGAATTCAGCTTTGGAAACATTGAATGCTGTATTTTACAGTTCTCTGAGGGAGCAAAAAAAAGTGAGGTGGGAGGATGTATGCCTATTTTCAAAGTACAGAGTTAACAAAGCATTACTTTAAATTCAGTGATTTTCAAGTTGGTTGTTCATGTCTCCTTAAATGCCTGTGGCTAAATATGCTGAGGTCTGTAATACATTCCAAATGGTCAGTGCTGTTATGATACTCTCACAATTACTGCACTACAAGAAAGATTAAGTCAATATTTAAGAGACGTAGAAAGGAAGTATTTTTCCCTTTTCTGGCTAAGACAGACAATTTTTCAAGTCACAACCCCACCTACCAGCTCAGAAGGATGGTGGCAGACTCTGTACTGAAGGTGCTCTGCCACACAGATCCCAAAGGCTCTGCCAGAGGTGGAGTCCAGCAAGCCTGAGCTGGCTGGAACTGCCCGGGGGACTAAACGGGTTGAGTTTGTCCTACAAGCAGCACATTTGGGCTTTCTACAAGCCCATCTTGTAACCAACCAAGAGCCATCATTTTAAGGGGACAACTTGCTGATTTTGCCAAAGACAAGAGAACTACTGACCAAGGGGAGGTGTATGTGCATGCACGTGTTTATGTGCCTGTCCACACAGCAAGAGGAAATCTGAATCTATATACAGGCAAACAAACTACAAAAAGGATGTCAGCCATGCTGTCAACACAGAATTCTTTGCAGAATGGAAGGAAACTGAACTGCTCAAAGAATTGAAAGCATTAGAAGCAACTTTTTTTCTGCTCTTCTGGTTTTTTGTTAAGTCAGCTAAAAAAAACCATGCATGCGAGTGTTTGAGTAAGGGAATAATTTCTTGAGTTAACTGTCCCCACTGAACAGAGTCATCAGTTCAGACTGGGGACGCTGGCACTGACACCATTCTGTAATCACAGAAAACAGCAAAACTTCCCTGAGTGACACCATCTTTAAATTTACCAATTTCACAGTTAATTGTTCTTGCAAAAGAACATGGGAGAAATACGACTCTGAGACAGACTCTGACCTCCTCTTCCGAACCAGCTCAAGAACATGTTTAGATTTAAGCTCTGCTGAAATAACAGAATTTACTAATAATACAAAATTATTCAGCATGTGGAAAATCACAGCTGTCCTAGAAGAGCAATGGGGAGGATTTCATGATATTGAGTGACTGGGCCACAGAACTGATGAATTAAGTTCGACATCACTAGATGCAGCCAGAGAAAAGCTGCCCTACATACCAGCACAGTGTGGGACACACAATCAGCCACCACTACTCAGGACAGAGCAGAGGACTATTATGGTCAGTTTGGGAACATCAGCTCACTGTTCTGCCACTGTCAGAAAGGACAAACATGACTTCTTCTTAGATTTTCTTTCTTAGATTTCTTCCCAGCCGTTTTCCCCCCCATATAATTTTTTTTTTTCCACTACAAAGCCATAGTAATCCTGTGTCTTGGACGCTCCACAGAATTCTGGTTATCCCACCTCAAAGAGGACACTGCTAGAGTACAGAGGGGTATAAAAATGGCAATAAATATTTTAAAGATGTGGGCTAGCTGGAATACTAGGACAGGCTAAATACATAAAGGTTCTTTAATGTGGGAACTAGATAGTTGTGAGTGGTATGATTAAAGTCAATAAAATCCATGAATGGCCTGTAAAAGGAGGAAATTTGGTTTTTACACAGTCTCAGGGTGATTGTGGAAGAACAGGACATTAAATTAAGCTATCAGATAGCAGGGTTAAAACAGGAATATATTTCATTATATCACATATACTGGCACCACTGCTACCATGTAGAGACCAAGAGAATGAGTAATTCCTAACACACACACGTACTAAAGGCTGCTATGAGCTAACACCCAAAGACTCAGACAACACCTCAGCCAAGATTGCTGCAGTGGAAACAATCCTCTCAATCCAGTTTCACCCAGAAATACCACTCTGTTTGCACATGGAAGTGGACACCACTTGTGTTCCAGTCACGGGCTGACAGTGTCAGCTCTCCCCACAGAGAGCTGCAGGCTCTGGCAACCATCGAAGTGGAAAAGATGCCTCCTCTGAACAGCAGCACTTGAACTTGCTCACAGAAACATGTTTTACCCCTCCTGCTGACACCACTCTCTCCAAATGGCAGCAGACAGGGCTATTTTTACAAGGCAGCTATGCCTATATATGCATACCTGCATTGGGTTTTTCTTTTTTACAGCACTTTGAACCTCCAACAGCAATTCCAGGGGCTACGACAAAGTAACAATTGGGTTTTTTCAGTGGTATTCCTACTTTTCTACTAAAAGTCTGACTTCAGGTTCAACAGCTTCTACTTAATGATAGCCCCAGGACAGAGAGGGTTAGTACAAGTCAAACACCCCAAAAGTTGTACTCTCCCAGATCAGGGCCACTGCAAATGGCACAGAGCTCCAGTCTCTCCTGTGCAGTGCTATCAAATACACACCATCTTGCACACACACACAGCCAGCCATTCAAACACACACTGTTTGTGTTTATGTCTGCTAATAACAATGCTGATTTTTACTACCTACAACTATAATCATGAATCAACCAGTATTTAACAGATCTGTATCCAGATGCTGTGTATGTACTTGTTACATCTACCAACACAACTCCCTGTACTTTATCGTCTTATAAAGGCCAGAGGAAAAAAAGGACAAGCAGCATGTCACAATTTCTACTGTGCTTTAGGCAACTCTTGAATTTGAATTAGTAATTAGTACATTAAGATGATGTACCATAAAACCCAAGAGAATAAATCTATAAATAGATTACAAGGCTGACTTTCAAAAGGATTTTAAGTATCCACTCATAATTGGTCCACCTGGTGTTACCAAAACATTCAACTAACTTTCAGACCCTGTTATATCTAAAATATATACCACGCAGTGCCCATTTCGAGTTTTCCATTCAAAAAAAAATTTTTTTTTAATTACACCTTTAACCTTAATGATTAAAACAGCCTAAAGATTTGTATCATTATTTCCAGCGTGACTCAGCAGTGCAATTCACCTTTTGCCAACAGCAGATCAATTAGAAGGCATCAATTCCAACACTGTTTATTAGCTCAAGGCCTCTCGATGTCCAGCCCTGCGACCTGCACTGCCAGGAATGTCTAATGGGAAAAAGGCAGACAGGGAAAACAGCAATCCAGGAGGGTGGGTGTTCCTGTCCCCTCGGCTTAGCGGTGAGTGACTGATCTCCTCAGAGCTCTGCAGACACACACACACCCCCACACCCTGGGAGGCCCTGGGGAAAGGGTCAGTACAACACATTGTGTCAGATCTGGTAAATCACAGATAGACAGACAGACAGACAGACAGACAGTTAATGCCTCCACCCCCTCTCCTTCACTTTAAGCAGAGCCCTGGCCACTGCCAAACTCTCTGGGCAATGGCACACTCAGGAGCAGGTGGATGGGCAGCGAGGGGCTCAAGCAGCTGAGAACACCCACAGGGATCCACAAAAGCAAAGGGGCTCCTTTACCAAGCCAGCACAACAAACACAAGGTGCAGCATTTTCTCAAACCATGCAGTGCAATTACAACACAATCAAGTGGTGTTTTCTTCCCAGACAGATCACTCTTCTTGTTTGTTTTTGCTCCTTTCATTTAAACTGTATAAATAATCACTTCTTCTGCATGAGATAGAGCAGCTATTTCCTTCTAGGGAAAACATCCAATGAAGACAAACACAATGCGGCCTTTCCAATTGAGTAATTTGCCTCGACACTAATTTCCCCTGGCAGGAGCCATCTCAAGCAGTGAGATTTACCTGAGAGCTGGCAGGTGGAAAAGCCCTGTCATTGCAAACACATCTGTGCTGCTCTAAGGAATTTACTGAAGTTCCGATTTCCAAGTTAGTTTGTTTCTGCAAAATATCATGTCTCCTCCTGCCCTCTCTTCAATATTTTTGTTGAAATTCCTTTTAAATTCAAATTTTAATTTACACAACAATACCTCATTCGCTATGAAAAAGCAAGACAGGTTGTTTTTGTTTTCCAGGGGAACTAATGTTGAGCATTGTGAAACCATGGTAACTGTCAACTTCCACAAGGTTATGCTATAAAAGAAAATGAATTGGTACAACCATCTCATAAACATTTCTGTGGGTTATCACCATAGTAAATCTGACAAACCCACACTTCATCCTATAACCAGATTTTCATTTCAATAAGGGAAACCATTGATCACTTTAACAAGCTATTTGTGATCTACAGTCAGCAGTTCCCATAGGAAGTAAATCTGTGCTAAGGGAAAGAGGGGGAAGAGTATTTTTTCCACTGGTTTCTCTTCAGTCAGCACAGGACAGCAAAAGGTGAGGTTTAGGGGTCCTTGTTGGGACAGGAAACACTAGATAGGACCAACTATAGATATCTTACAGCACAAGAATCTGCAGAAATGTTAAGCTTTATTGTCCTTTGAGCAAGGGAAATATAAAAGACCGTGATGGCAAATTAACCGTACGGAGCTGCTGAGGTACTAATAAACAGGGAATAAACCTGAGTGCAGTAGAGCGGGGGATAAAAGTCTTCCAGGGAAAATTTCTTGGTTATTAGACTTTCTGCAAGACTCTACAGCAATGGCCAGTGACGTCCTGGTGGGTTTTGCCTCACATTCCTCCTTCCTTTCCAGGATCTGCACGTGAAACCAGGAGAGTGGATGAGATCAGGACTTCTGTCCCACAAGAGTAACTCAGAAATCTCTGCTCTCCTATATCCAGCCTTATAATGGAGGCTCTTTCAGATGACAGCACTCCTTCTAGGACACAGGATGGAAACTGAACTCCTGAGCCTCACAGCCTAGGCTATAGCCATGCTTAAAATGGTTCATATTAAAACAATATGGGTTAGTTGACCCCCTCCCTACTCCTCTTAATAAACTGTTCCAGCAGTTTGGTTCTCCAACGGACTGACATCTAATTCCCAGACTAAATTTACCATCTGCAGTTCATACCCACTTATGTGCCTTTGCCAACAATCTTTTCCACTTAAATAACTCTTCTCCCTCTAAGGTGAGGCATTGAGAGAGAGCAATTGCAGCCCCTCAGTGCCCTCACTCTGTTCAGCTGCCCAAGCCATGCTCACCCTGCTGCCTTTTGTGAGCCAGGCTCTCCCTCTGTCCCCAGCCTGAATTCAGCCAGAGCTGACCTGCTCAGTCGCCGAGTTTTGCCCTGGCTCCATTAATTCTTCTCTGTGCTATTTTCTCTTGCACAGAGGAGCATCACCAACTTTATCCACACATCCCCAAGCTTCACTACATACGACTGGAGTCTAATGTACAGTGCCTGACAGCCCTACAGTTCCCACTTCTCTGAGCCCTGCCTGCTGCTCTGCCACGTTTCTGCTCTGTTATCCCCACATCCATGGAACACAGGGAGCGTTCACAGCCCTCCCTGCTTTGTTCCCAGTTCATTGGCTTGCTGCTGACCATACCCACGTCCCTAGCTGGGCTCCCTAGCTTTGTTCAAATTATTTTCAGTTAGATACTGGAAAACAAGCTAAAATAAAAATTTAGAGTCTTAGTTTGATTTCTGAACCTCTTCATGTCTATTTAATAAAATGAAGCAGCCTATGGCATTACTTTGCAGTGAAGTACAAGTTTTTGAATACTTGGTAGACAAGAAACGAAACCAACATCTGTCAAAACATACAGCTACTCCGTAACAGCAATCATGTACTAAAAACAATTCAATTTTCTGCTGGTGTGAGACCGTGCAGTTCCACTGATGCAGATGCTGCAGCAGCTAAAGTGACAGAGACTGCAGTGGACAGTGGCTCCCAAAAAGCTCTAGTTCAGAACATTGAAACTATAGACAGCCTTCACCAAAACCTGTGTGAGCTACACCAGATAAAGCTTGGGTGGAAATCTCACTGCTATTTAACAGATCTTACTGCAAAAAAGGTGATGGAAGTAAATTCTAATGATTGGGTTTTCTTTTTTTACAAACTGAAGATTTATAATGAGAGTTGTCCAATAACCATGTGTATCTCGTTCTTCCCTGGCATTCTGTTGATACATTAAAATATGTTTGGTATGTGATCACTTAAAAAAACCACTTTAATAATCTAAAAGGTTCACCTAAACTATTTAAATAAAGCCTTTTCCTGCTCCCACTCTTCTTATAACGAGTTATCTGAACTGCTTGAGATGCTTTATGCTGTATGAACAGTCAGTTAACATCATCCAGCACTACTGACACACACACACTGCTATTTTGAGAACAACTTAGACTTAATAGCTATTAACTCTGCCACACAGAAAAGCTGAGAAGAGTATTATTAATACAATGTGAGCATCTTGATTAATTAAAAAGCACTGATTTACACACAATTCTCTGGAAATACTTAGAAACCACACACACAAGTTGTCATACAAACTGAATATAGTTTTATTTTTATGCTGGATCAAGTTCTATTACCTAACACAGACCCTTATATAGAGAACTTCTATTAACTCTAAATAATTCTCATCAGCCTGTGAAAATGCAACTCAAAAACCCCCTTCCTATTAGAAAGGAACTTCATTATGTTCCAAGTCTGCTTGCAATCAGCAGTTCTTTGTAGGCAATAAGATGGTTTAGGTCCTTTGCCAAATCCCAATGTGTGGTCATTCCATAAAATTGACTAAATCAATACACTTGGAATTCTCAGGATAGTTAATTTTCCAAAGAACTTGCCTGACTCAGATGTAGCTAATATATATGTAGAAAAATGCGCATTACATCAGTTTCTATTTTTCTTAGTTTTTATATCTATTCCACCTAATTCAGTTCACATTTAACTTTTTGGTATGTCAGCATCAGCTGTGCTCAGTGCTAATTCCAGCAGGAGTTATGAAAGGCTGTGAAACATTTAACTCACTGCTTCAATTGATGTAGCACCCAGCAAGACCTGTACTCCACAGGTGTGGAGAGAGCTTCAGTGCTCACCTACCATTACTCCCCACCATCACCCTGCAGTCACAGAACACCCCTCATAGTGTAATGCTAGTGGAGAAACCCCAATGTTTCCAGCCACGCCTGCCTGCTCGGGCACTCAATGGCTTGTGGAAGACAACTGTCACGTAAGTGACACCACAGCCGACAACCACCCCAGGGGAACAAACGGGATGCTAACAGGGAATGCTGCAAGGGAGGCCACTTAGGGAGGGTCTGGGAAAGTTTTCCAAGTGTTCTGTGTATCAGCAAAGAACCAAGAATAAAAATTTCATAACCCAAGCCCGCTGGTGGCAGCGAAAGAGGATCTGATTTAGCAGCCCTCTACTTGCAGAGGGAGCGCCTCTGCCCCAGGAAGAAAATTCAGGTACAAACATATCCATTCTCTGTTTTTCAATAATGCTACTACTTCCTTCATGTTTTTATGGTTTTGTTTTAAATTTCTTTTCATGACCTGTGCAATTCATCACATGACAGCTGACACATTCTGGGCCCATGTGCATGGAGCTGATGGACACCACTTTGTGATGTGGCTTCCACACCAAGCAACACAATCCACTGGGGACTGACAGAAGCTTAGCATCATTTTCTCTAAACTTGGGGTCAGAGCCATGGAAAAAACCCACAGTAGTTCTACATCCAGCCTGTTTCCAGCCCAGTCTGTCTCACCATACATTCTGATGAAAACTCTCACGGGCAGTTAACCAAATGTGCTTTAAAATTAAAAGCACTGAATGTTAGATGATACTCAGCTTTTTGCTGCATTACCCAGTGAATAACACAGAGCTTAGCCAAGGCAACAGACAAGGAATCAGCAGAGGGTTTTGTAGAAGACATTTGGTCTGTAGCACTTCACCTGGAATTTCACAGCATGCTACTGTATTTTGAAATCTACTGAAAAGGCTTTCTAGACAGAACTCATTGCTAATACAAGAATAACAAGGAAACTCCAGAGAACACATTATTAAATGGATTTCCAAGAATTAAAATGGAAGGGATTAAAACAGCTAACAGCCCAGTACAGTTTGTAATTAAACATGAATTCTCAATTGTAAGAGTCTACTTATTGAATGTAAAAGAAAAAAAATTTAAAGAATCGCTTGAGTACTTCTTAATCTTCAGGAAGAAAAATATGAGACAGACCAGTCCTACAGAATCAGCCAGAAAGCATTTTTCCTGTGGTTTTGATCAGCAAAAGCAACATTAGTTCCACATAGTTGAAATTAGTACAGCAGGAAGTTTTAAACATTTACTTCATCAGAGAACTCTGCTTTTTTATATCCCCAACTCCAGTGCTAGTGCTGATGAGGCAGCACTGGCCAGTGGGTGCCAGGCGGGGACACCTGGGATGCCCCCAGGACAGATGATGCATTTTGAACTCACCAAGCATAGACACTGCTCCCATGGTCCATTCCTCTCAGGAATGCTCACAGCTGAATGCTCAGCTGGAAGGGCTTCATGAGGAGCTGGGGCTGGGACCAACAGAAAGACAGTAGTTTCTCACAGGAGAGCAGAGTTCTCGCTTGCAATGTGCCCTGGCCTGCTCCTGACAGATATTGAGGGCAGCATGGGAGGTAATTCCCTTCCTCAAAGCAATGAGAGATTGTCAGGAGTCACACAAAACTGAAACAGAACTTACATATTAGGCTTAGAAAGATCAGTTTTTGCCAAGACTTTCATTGACAGAAGAATTCATTCCTCCAGGTAAGAGAGCACTTTACTGTTGCGGTAGCATGAACTGTTGCAACTCCATGTTTCAGGAGGGCTGTGCTTCTGGAATTACCACACTAGGAAGCAAACATCCCTAAGCATAAGGGCATTCTGTCCCCTCAAAAACGTCTGGTTTTCTCCAGCTCTGCCTGTATGACACCAAAGACAGCAGCTACACAGCTCACACCTTTGCAGAGTCCCAGCAGATCTCATGCGCTCTGCATAAGAACAGAATTCAACTTCTTAACCCCAAAACATCAGTGACAGGGTATCACTGCCGTTTCACAGCACTGTTGCTTCAGGTTATCAAACCCTGCCTTCAGGTTCCCTAACTCCTGGCTGCCAGTTCTGAACGCTGGGCTTTCGGAGCAAGATGACTCTGACACGTGCCCTGTGTTTTCTGCAGACGTGGGGCCAGGTCCAGCTTTTTTTTGCATGTTGGAGCCATGTTCCCAAGAACATTATAAAGGTACAACAACACAGCCTAACAAACTCTTGGAGGGATTGATGGAGCTGAGTCCTCACAGCCAAACCATGGAGATGTTCTGACAGGCTGCTGGCAGAGTCACACCTCAGCAGGATTTGCTGTTGTCCATGATCTTCACTCTCTCTTAGAAATCTCTGGATTACAACTTTCCTTTTATTGTCTTTGCCCTGTAGTTAAGTTCTCCCTAAACAGCAAGGTTTGTAACACCCACTCAAACATCTTGGGTGAACTGTCTGACACTACATAGCAAAGACCTCAATCCTTTCTCCTTCCAGTCTAGCTGCAAATAAACTCACCCAGCCTCTCCAATAAAACCAGACAAGGTGTCAGAGTATACCCACGGGAGACAGCCATGCCAGGGAAACAGATGTGCTTGAACATCTGCTGTACTCAACTGAACTTCTCTAAAACTATCTCTGCCATGGTAACCCTACACAGAAGTGTCCATTCTTCTGGGTTTAGCACGTTCCCAGGCAGTGCAGCCACCCAAGCCTTCCCACAGAGCAGTCTATCCCCAAGGGACGTGGCTACTAGAAGCAATCCATTATCAAGGATCAAATCTGTTTCTGGTTTAAAATGGCACAGTTCTATTTAAATTAAAACAGCTTAAAGGATGCCAGTTCTGTATTCCAGGTATTGCAAACACAGCTAAAGAGAAGCTGTGACTGGAGCCCCAGTAGATTCCAGTTGTTCCTTTTTTTTTTTTTTTGAGTCTGTTAAGAGGTTTTGGTGGCATTCCTTCTCCTGCACATCGGTAGGAGGTTGAGGAGATATGAAAAATGCTGCAGTAACCATGGCAGTGTGCTACATCCCACTAATTGTGCTCGACTGTCCTGCCTCTGCAAAAATGGAAAATAAAACTGCAGCTGTTTTTGGTTTGGCCCCAGGTGTTTTTGCAGCAGTGTATCACTTTTTGTCTTGCTTTAGCTAAAGCATTTCCTAATTAGCTAATGAAGACTCCATGATCACAAATCAACCACAGACATTTAAGATACTGCAAGGTCTGCTGGTTTTCCTTAGTGAAATCCAATCTCCTAACGTGCACTCAAAATCCCAGTATGTACACTGAATTTCCGTAGCACTTCAGGGATAACATTTCAAATGCATTTCCTTAGAACAAGCCTGCTAATCCTGAGTCTCAAAATGCAAATCTACCTCTGTGTTTCTGAAGTAAGCAAGGTGAAATTCTGATTTTAGACAAAGAGCCTGCAAAGGTTAGAGGTTAACAGTCAACATGAACTTGTATTTTTCAAGTTAACTTACAGCGTTTGTCCCAAGGAGTTTAGTACAAGGAACTTGAAGGGACTCCCACAGCGGGGCAAGGAATACATAACTTGCTTTAAATTTCTGTATGTGGAAATTGTGTATTTATTAAAACCAGAAGTGATGATTTGCCTTTTTTACATTAAGTTTCCACAAACATATTGTTCCAATCATGCCCCAAATTCTTCAGAGTAAGTAAACTGCCAAGTCCTGGGTATGAACAGAAATAATAACTGAATATTTATAGATAAACATTTTCTGTAAATAAATGTGTTTATAAAAAACTTAATTATTATCTGGACAATAACCCTGGGAAAATTATGAGGTCACAGTCCAGACCACTGACACATTTTATCATTCACTGTAAAACTAATTCATCCAAGGGTGAATCCGTGACCTGAAAGGCAAAGTTAACTCCTCTGTTCACTTGTGAGTTTTAGCAATTCACTCTCAAGCATTCATTTTGTATTTAAAATATGATTTGAAATTGAATTATTGCAATAAATAAGAAATCAAAGGCAAGTCTGAGATGGGCCTTTATCAACATCTCTGTCTCTTCAGGTAGTGAAGTTCATCAGAGCCTCCTAAACTATCTGCAATATTGGACCAATTTTCACTAAAAAAAGACTTCTGATTTTTCACATTTAACAAACATGCACTTCGATGTTTAGTCATATTTATTCTAATTAAAGGATGACATTCATGCCAGAAGAGTTTACAAAGCAATAAACTCTTCTACAGATAATTACTTGACAACATTCTGCTCAAAGAATGAAGTAAATTTACCAACAGCCTTGAGAATTCTTTCATATTCAGGAAAGCTCATGCAGTTCCTTTAAGCCTAGAAAATAAGAGAGTTGGGGGTTTTGTTGGTTTTCAAAGCCAGCTTTGGAAAGTTTTCATCCTGCTCAAATATGCTTTTCCAGCACCAGCACGGCTTTCAAGAGCATTTCAAATGTTTCTACAATAAGTGCTGCCAATAAAGACATCGAGGTGTTTG
Source organism: Coloeus monedula (assembly GCF_965178545.1). Lineage (NCBI taxonomy): Eukaryota > Metazoa > Chordata > Aves > Passeriformes > Corvidae > Coloeus > Coloeus monedula. The sequence continues at coordinate 5,398,950 of NC_138790.1, forward strand.
CAGACCCCATGTTCCCCTTTCTCTAATCAAATCAAAGCTCAAGTGAGTAGGGATGCCAGGAACACCTCTACAAACAGAATTATTTCTGCAGCAAGTAAAGCAAAGACACAAAGAAACAAATCCGGGTCAAGAAAAAAATAAGTGCAGCAGAGAACTGAGAAAGATGTAACATTCCCTACTTAAGCATTCCAAAAAATTAATTTAAACCTAGCACATGGAAAAAATGGTGTTGGTAATACCTTTAAATGCTGGGCATAATTTCAAATATTTGTATTTTTTTATTCTGAATAGCACAGAGATGAGCCAGACAGTTACTAAGTTGTGAAATATTTGCAGCAATCACTTTGACAAGTTGGGTGTCATTTCTGTGTATTAACTGATCAATGCAAAAAGCTACTGGGTTATTAATGGGTCTTATTTGCTCAAGGTCTCTGGTAGCACCGTGGGTGAGAAAACACTTTGAAAATGCAATCACAGTTCACCCTCACCACTACACTCAGCTGGCAAGAGACTGCCTGGACAGAACAGGGGAGGCTCAGGTTGGATTCATCAGCTGAGCAAGGCAAAACTTCCATCAAAGCTCGTTTTTTCGTTATTCCCATCAATCCACGGGGTTCTTTCTGTGGCCGTGTGTAAACCACCAAGTCTCAGCACAGAAGAGCTCATCCGTTCTAAAAAGCATTACTGGGGAGGTCAGTGAAAGTACACACCAGGCAGGGACAGCGCCAGCAAGACGAGTTTGTGTCAATAATCTGGAGAGGCTGTGGGATAAACAATGTACAAATTTAGACTACTTTTAAATGATACTTAACATTTGCCAAACTATCTTTGTGTCTACTCATCTAATCTAGGCAAATCTGCCTCTAACCACAAGCCATGGCTCTGAATCCTACTGGAGGCAGCAAACATGCTGAGATAACCTTGTGTTACTGGGACATCAGTTTGGGGCTAGAAAGAGGCAGCAGCATGGGGTTTATTCTGCCAAAAATATCAGCATTTCAGAAGTTTACCTGTTCTGTGTTGGGAAAACACAAAACCTTTCACACAGGAGAATAATGTCAGTCCACTCCACATCCTCGCTTATTAAAGCTGAGATTGATAGCCCAGCCAACCCCAGTGCAGCTGATCCCCCAAGTGCAGAGCTCCACACTGGGCACCCTTCAGTGGTGTGGTGAATGTTTTATCCCTAACACCCAGAGCAGGCCCAGCAGGAGAGAGTGACCATCTCCCCACAGCAGAACAGGTTTCTTGGCAATCTGAGAGACTCTTCAGCCTTCCCAGCCAGAATCTAGAATTTTTTTTTTCCCCCATTTCAATGAATCAACATGTTTCCAGTGAAAACCAGTTCAATACAAGAAAAATGCCTCTCCCTGACTCCAGCTCTAACTCTGGAGTCTACCCTGCCTTGCCACAGCAATTTCTCTAAGAAGTTGGCTGCAGCTGGATGTGTTAAATCATACACACATTACACTAGACCAAAGATATTTTGCCAGCTTCTACCCCAAGCCTAAAGAAGGAATACAAACCAGCAAAAAGATTATTTTGTGTCTTTTGGCACTTACGCTTGGAGAGCAGCAGAAACAGACTGCTCCTCCACTCTTCAGATACAAAGTACCTATAACACAAATAAAACCAACCTGAAGGGCTAATTTACCTTCATGACAATTTACAGCAAGATCATGCCACTAGCACAGTAAAACCTGCATCGAACTGCCAGGGGTATATATATACAGTTCAACTTATATCTAAATTAATTCACACAGAGCAATTCCACTGAACATGGCACCAAGGTGGGAGGAAGGCTGGAGAACTATGCAGAGATTTTTTCTGCATTTCCACTAAAAGGTTTTCATTTTAGCCAACTACAGGTATTATCTCAGCAACACCTTCCTCACATAATTCCCTTCCATTTGAAAAATATAAAATTTATTATTTAATCGGCTCTGTTAAAACACTGACGGATTCCTGTTTCAAAGTCCAGAGAATTTAATGCATGTTTTTTTTTCACTGACCTGCTCATTCCATACTCTACAAATTCTGTTTTCATCACTGCTGGGACAGAAGACTAGGAAAGGAAAATGAGAAAATTCGCTTCCAACTACTTTTTTTAAATACACTGTTACTTTTAAGCCTTCAATTTCGACTTGAAATCAGGTCAAAAATTCAGTGTTCTGAAAAATACCAAAATCCAAACATCATATGGTAATCCTTTTCATCTAACAGACAAAAGCACCCCACTTCCAACCCTACCCGATAGTTTTAGGAGAAAGGATTAGCTATATGAGTATTAAAAACACTCTTACTGATATCTCATTTAACTGATATTCTCAAGAATACATTTTCAGTCCAATATCTCCAGGCCTTGATAGAATTTCTCCTCCTTGTTTATATTGTTGTATTGCACACCCATTGCAAATGAAAGAAAATGAATTTTACTTCCCTCCTGGAAGAATCACTGGCTAAGACAAAGAAGGATCAGATAAGACTTTCATTTTCTATCTTTTCAATAGGACTTTGAGTGTGACCTTTCCTAAGAGGAATAGGTATAAAGTCACTGTGTTGGACCCTGCACGAGAAAATAAACTTTACCTTGGATACTTTCCACAGACTTTAACCATATCTGGATTGTTTGTGTTAGAAGAGTTTCAATGATTGGAGCACTGCTATATTATTACTGTAGTATTTTAACTGGAAAGCTTCAGTTTTCTGACTAAATAAGGGCTGTTCTTTCCTTCTGAAATTAAAAAAAAAAAAAAATAGCATACAGAAGAAAGAGTACCTGCCCATCACTCCTTTTTACTCTTCAATAAAAAATATCCCAAACTTGCCACAATAAAAGACATATTATGATACTATCAAGTTGGTCCCTGTTACATTGCATCTGAAAAATACTGTCCCACTGGAGCAAGGTGGTGACTGTATGACAAGATTTACTCTTCCATGAATTCTGCTCAAGGGAGTGAAGTAGATACTGAGTAGATACCAAATCCAGAGGTGTCCCCCAAGAAACTCTGAAATCAAGTATTAATTATTTGTGTTCATGTCCCTGAACCAGAAAGAAAATGTTGAGTGCTGCAGTGTCCAAAAAATGCCTTTGCAAGTCAAATGTCCATTTGCATTTACAGAAATGTTTTTCAAGTACTGACCTAAGCCATCCATTTCAATTGCCTGGACATACCACAGTAACAACATAAACTAAGAAACAAGTCTACCACTGCAAGTAAGATGAGAGGGTGATCTCACAGCAGGAGGATTGCTTCCAACAATCAGGTCCTTCTTCACCAGCAGTGGCATGGGCTCTCATGAGTCAATCCCCAGAACTGCATTCACTACATCAGTGTGATTTATAACTATACTATGCACAGAACACAACCCAAAGCACAATTTTAAAACAAAAGGGGAAAAAAACCCCATCTTTAGAGGGAAGCACCAAATATTGGACTCAATTCTGTGCTCCTCCTCTAGGCTGTACTGTAAAAGGTTTAGTGAAGCTGCCAGCAGAGTTCCTCAAGTGACCCCAAACCCAGCCTGAGCACCAGGAGCTCCTGCTGCCCACCAGGTCATGCACAATGTGCACCAAGATCTGTCATCCAAAGCCCTCAGCAGTCCAGCCCAGGAGGACACAATCATTCTATCAAACTCCACCAACAGGCCTTGGCTGAGCAGTTCCTCATGCCTTGAGTCAGGCTTCTCGTGCTCTTTTTGTGCCACATGAAGAACTCCCAGCTTGCTCCTGGCTCTCTCTGTACCTTCATACCAGACTTGCCTCCTGACTCACATTAGCTTCTCATCTGTAGCTGTCCTGGACAATTCAACACATTGCTCCTTCCTGGTGTTAAATTTTCTCCCAATAGCCAGCACATAATTACATTTAAGGAATTACCCACACTGAGATCAATCTGTTGATAGTTTCCAGGACTGAAATACTTAAAATTGTCTTTCCTTGACAATTGCATTAAAAAAACCCACCAAACAAAAAAATCAAACAAACCCCTTCATCACCACCAACAAAACTAAAGCTCTTAAGCATACAGACTTATCAGTTTATCTTACCAAGGTGAAATTCAGCCAAACAGTCTGACACAAGCATCTATGGGTTAGACACCATGTACAAACATCACTGACTTCTGTCACTTTTCTTCACACCCTTTTTCCAACATGGATCATAGTGAAGATGCGCCTTGACCTTCTTGAAATTCATGGTGAGGAGAAGGAACTTAAAATAATCTTGTTCCTAACAAAAAGCCTCACCAGAAAACATGATTTCTAGGCAAAACTATAAAAAAATTTCTTATGTTTATGACCAAACTCATAAATCTTTCCTGAAGAATGGAAATTCAATCTGTATTTTCAAACCCAAACATTAATTTTCAGAAGTCATGCAATTCAGAAGCAAATCATTCCTTCTTAATTTAGTCATGATTTTACTACTTAACAGAAAATCCTTAAATCAAGGCACTGAAGTGCCACGAGAAGCAACTTTAAATACAATGTGGCAGAGGGGCACGTGTGCAACCATTCCTTGCTCAATGGAGGGGGAGAGAGGGAAGGATTGTTACTAAAATTCAGGATGAATGCTTACAGAGGTTTCTTTTATAGCATAAGGAGAAAGATTGTGTCCATATGTAGGGTGTAAAATGATGCCTGTCCTCAAGCACATGGCTTCAACCCAGCCTGCACTTGAGGGTGCTGCTGCTCCCACCCACAGCACAGTCCCACAGCAAATCTGAACCCAGACTGCACCAACTGCCTGCAGCATCTCGGTTCTGAAGGGTTCTCTGGGGACAGCCTTGCATTTGTACTTAAAAAGCTTCTGTCTGGAATTCCAAAGGTCTCAGCACACAGCACAGCAGCTGTGGGCCACACTCTCTGTGATCTTGGCAGCTCAGCAGAGGAGGCACCTTACTCACAGGTAGTTATGGGATACATACAAAGTATTTCATGACCATTTCGTTGCAAATGGTCCCAAAAGTGTAATAGTGACCCTTCTGACAGAACAGAAAACTGGGGCAGAAAGCTTGTGTCTCACAGCTTAATGTTTTGCAATATTAGAAATGGCTCTTGACCAAAGAAGTGAATGTATCTTCCCAATCTACGGAGAAAAGTAAGTCTTGTAGTAATCAATGGCCAACTTTAATGTATTCTCACAGCTGGGAAGTGCTGTGATGGTAACAGATTTTGAGACACTCACCCCTTCCTGCTGTCCATGTGTTCAAACATCTCTAAAGCACTGAGCCTCACTATGAACAGTTTTACAAGTAGGAAGGAGACTTCCCAATTCCATTTTTGCCCACTCTGTTTTAGTTAGAGTGAGACTGTCATCAAACAAACAAGGTAAAGGAACTCTCTGCTAATTATTTACTGGCATTGTAACGTCCCTGTTGATTGTCAGAAAGATAGTCTCCAAGTGATTGAGGATAGAACAGCTCGTGGTTTTCACAGAGGCAGACCCAGAGGCAGAAGAGTTACCTAGCCACAGGATCCTATGTGGCACTAATCTCAAACCACCACAGAAGTCACCCCTTTCTACATCTGTGTATTCCTGTAACCCCTGGGAGATATTTTAGGGACATCCTTTCTGGCACTACATAATAATTCCTTCAATTAGTATCAGCCTACTATGCTGCCCTCTGTGATCCTGCAGAAGAAAAGTCATGCAGGTGTTATTATGTGGCATTTAGTAACTCCAGCAGGTGGAACAGAGCTTGTTGGTTGAATTTGTGTGCTTCCTTTTCATAAGGAATCACTTCACATGGGTTATAGACACACCGAACATCCAGTGCTAACCAGTTCTTTTTCTGTTTGCTGAAATTGCTGAAATGCAACCAAACAGCTTCACTTTCACAGTCTATTACCAATTCATTTGGACCACATTTTCTGTTCATAACCACAAGCTGCCTAACACTTTCAAGAAATCCTCTCTAAAATCAAACTGAAATTGCATTTATTCCTGTTACAAACAAGGACAAATATTATATCCTTACTGAAGCACTTATTTCCTTATATTGCTGTTTTCCTAGTTGAACAGATTTTCTTTTATAAGCATCTTTTAAAACCTAGTACACTCCCCTGTGGTGGCACTACCTACAGCATATATATATTTTTATCTATGTACTACAGGTTAGTGGCTGAGAGTAAGAACACTTCTAATCTAATTATGTGCATAATGCTCTGTGTTTAAAATGTAAATGCTTCTTTCCATCATCAGTGAAGCCTCTCACCTTGTAAACACAGAAAACAGTGCAGATTGCTGCATGTCTCTGCATCTCAGCTGTTAGAAGGGCCTGCTAAGCACTGGTGCACGCTGGACTGCTGTTAACAAGGCCTTCAAGAGTCTCAGGTATTACGCCGCAGTCTGTACCGTACTACTGCGATACACTGGAATTTGCACACCATTCCCAAGCAAAGCAGGAGAGAGCAGAACCACTGCAATGAACATTGGCTTTTCCATCCTCCTTTATGTGACCAATCCCAGAGCTCTAATTCCAGAACCTTCTTGTCAATCAAGCATGAGCCAGAGTATTCCCCAGAAGTGAACAAAGCCTCTGTGCTGCTGATCTGTGAGACAGAGATCAGTCTTTGCTGCCCGAGGGTGGGAGCTCTGAAACAGGGTATCCCAGCAAAGACTTCTCCAGGCAGCTCAGCCCCCTCAGCTGTTCTCCTTCCAGCATCTCTGGACTGAGCATTACTCCTATTTCCTCCCCTCTTACACAGCTGACCTCCATATACCCCCCACCTATGCTCCCTGATGGATTTCCCTACAAACTCTTCCTCCTTCCTTCTTATTCTGTGGCTTGGCACTGTCCCTTGGGAATCTGACCATGCTCACATGGATGTATTTTGTGGAACAGATGAGGTATGTGTCTAACAAAGATAACCAGTTTCTGTATGAAACCCTTCTGTCTTTACTTCTGCAAAATGTCTCATTTTCAGTGACCAAAACCACAGGACTTATTTTTCCATCTGAGAGAAGTGAACTGGGAGAACAGGGCCCAGTGCTGTCCTTTGCTGCTAAGTGATTTGCCTTCACAATTCAGGAGGTAATTAGCAGCCTTATTAACATTTACATGCTTTCATGGCAAAGAATTTTAGCACTCACCCCTCAACCATCCTGACAGAAGGACAGTCTGCCACTCCAAGCCTGTCAGAGCTCTGCATCATTCTGAAGGGTAAACTCAGGCAAATTTGTGTCTTAAATGGTCACTTCTGACAGTGTGTATTTGGTTTATTCTGTGGGGCTTAAAATTTAAAAAACTAACCAAAGAACTCACCCTCTCTCTGCAAAAAAACCCCAAACTGAACAAACACCAACAAAAACATCCCAAGTCCTGGAAAATACCCTAAAACCTGAAAAATACTGCAAAAAGAGAGAGAGCATTTCACAGTTTACAGTCACAAGTATATCTCTAGAAATTGTTTACACTGATGGCACAAGAACAACAGAGTTAAACATGCTTTAAGTATTCTAAGGCTAAATTATTCTCTCTGTTTTCCATATGCAGATGGCTGCTTACTAAGGAAATGAGAAAGGGGACAATGAAAGTGCTAAACTCATAAAAACTGAAAGTCCCTAAAGGAACACATTTTGAGAAAACGAAGTCACTGTGATTTGCCACTTCCTTCCTCAGCCAGCTCTCACAGGCCCTGAGAGCCTAACAACCCATGACATGATCTGTTCAAGCCTGTGAACAGGTGTCCCCTAATCCCCCCACTCAGTGCAAAATCCCAACAAAAACAAGTTAAGGAACAAAGGAGAGAAAGAAGGAAAAGAAATGTGGGTCCCTATTGGCTGTTAAAAAACATCCTCCTTCTCTGTTCCAGGTAACCTGGTTTAAAAACCATTTACATGTCCAAGTTTTTAACCCTACAGCTGAAGGTTCCTGAGAAAGTGACTCCAAGTGGAAAAACAGTTGCTGTAAAAGATCTCCTCCCCGTCCCCCATCAAATCAGGGTACTACACATCAAACCTGTACACTGCAGTGATATGAGTGTGTATTTATACCTTTTAACTCCTCATAGCACTACAAAATCACAGCAGATATGGACAAAGGAGAATGACAACTTTAGCATCTCATATGTTTAGGCAATACCAGCCTCGAGGTCTGCCACATTCAGAGCAACCCATTCCAGCTAAAATCCACCCATGCACACCTGAGGAGACACCTATGCAATGGAAAGCTGTGTCTGACCAGCAGAATCTTTCTACTTCTACCATCACTAATGATATTTCAGACAAAGCTAACTGGCAATAACAAAAAGACCATTTCATTTGGAAACTCAGAAAATTTCCTCTTGAAATGGAGAGGCAACAAACACAAAACTCCCTGGAGTGATTTTTAGAGTGGTTTTTCTTTCTTCACTCCAAATAAATCTAAGTTTGATCTTCTAGTCCAACAATTCTGTGTAGGATCCAAGTTAGAAATGTCTGTAGCTCAACAATCATTAAGCTGAGACCATTCATTAGTGCATGGATGATGAATGTCTTGCTTCAGGAATCAGCTGCTCAAAAGAGCAATTAAGAGAAAGACAGTACTCCTGGTGCAAGTATTTCTAATTTTGTCCTGAACTGACACTGGAGGATTCCTAGCAAAGCCATCTCTTCCTGTTCTCTGAAGAGCAGGCCAGAAGCATAGTCAGAAACCAGTGGGAATCTGACTCTTTTTACGGTGAATTTAACTGGCAGCTCAAACTTCTTTCTTCTGCAAACACAGTGATTTAAATATGGCAAAATCCAATCCAAAGAACTAAACTAAAATAAAAAGGTACAAGACTAATCCTGTTTATCAGACCTCAAGTGCCCTGTCTACTAATTGAATGCACTATTCTCATTTCTGAGTATTAGTTTCATATTGTTTCAGGCTGCATTTGTGTGTCAAATTGTTTTTAAAGCTCAAGTTTGTTTTTCCTAAAGAGCCTGCATGCCAATTAACACAGAGCATAAATAATGCTCAGCTTTCCAGCAGCATTATGAAATGCAAGCAGTGTGGAGGAAACAGGACCTGCAGCTGTGCCAGCTCCACAGCCCCAGTAACCTTAAACTCGGGTTCGCCCAGACCCATTGGGGTGATCTATTTGCTGACCCACAGTTAATAAAAAGGCTCTGTTTTGAGTTCAGAGCTGTTTACTACTGCTGCTATTTAATGCCCTGGTGCCCTGGGAAAGGAGAAAGAGCAAAGAGGAATGCATCTTCAGGCATCACCAGGACAGGTTTATGTCTCACGTGGGGAGAGCTGTGACAAGTCCAGCCTATAAAATAGGTGATGAAAGGAGCAGAATGTGCCAGCGAGCAGGAGCCCTGTTTGTGCTGCTGGTGTGGCACTGCTGGCAGCTCAGGCTGCCCAGAAAGTCTCCTCCTCTTAAGGTAATCAATACTGGGAGAGAACATATAAATGTATAACATTTATATATTATTGTATTTTATATTATTTATCTACCTATAGCTGTCTGGTTAAACACATCAATTTAACCTTTTTGTTTTCCATTTTGCCCATTTAATATGTTAACTACAAACATCTGTCTAGGTTTGGTGTTGGGGTTGGGTTTTTTGCTGCTGTCATCTTTGGGGGTAGGTTGTTTAGGTTTCCTTTTTCCTTTATTTTTGCTTTGTTATTCAAAATATGAGGGATCTTGTTAGTCTCTTCCCTGCTACTTTTCCCAGCTTCCTATTCCTTTCAAACTTGAAACTTTTCCATGAGTCTTCAGCTCTGGGAAAGTTACAGACTGACAAAGGAACGTAACAACAGCTTTCCCCTTCATGCCTTTCTAAAACATGTATATCAGCAATTTGAGTGGTTTGAGGTTTTTTTTTAAACAAAAATAAAAATTAAATGTAACTTTTTTTTTCCCAGAAAACGGATACAGAAAATGTTTGTTTTCATTTGTTTGGCTTTTCTTGTTTTTCTTTTGGCCAAAAAGCTGTTTGTTCTAAAGGTTAACTGTGCATCCAGCAACATGTCACAAGCAAAAGAGATTCTGATATGGAAATATTGATTAGAAATATTGACATTCTTCCTGTTTCCTCTCCATTATTTTTACAGTAAAAACTTCAACCAGTATTGCAATCAGTATACATAAATATTTAGAATACTGCTTTGTTGCCAAAATCTTCAAACATATGCTCTACAATTCTTTTGTAATGACAGTATCTATTGAAATATTAAAGTTCGTTGCATGTGTTAGAGATGCATTTATCTCCAAATATCTCGGATGTAATTAAGCTGAAGTTATTTACACATGAGAAAACTAAACAGAGCTATGTGGGAGTCAGAACCCCCATTAATGGGACAAACAGTAAGTGCCATATCTTTGCTCCATGTCGGAAATATTCAGTAAGCTCCTACAAAACAATTTGCAATCATGAAAATTGTTTTAAAGCAAGAAAATGGAACACTAGAAATTTATCTTTTATAACTGCTACAGACCACAAAATCCACTTCAAAAAGAAACATCATGAAAGCCAACACAATCCCGTGGAACTTCTCTGTTTTGACAAAAAAGAAATTTTTGGAGAACATTCACTGGCACACTTCCAACCAGCTCTCCTGCAAAAACTGATGTATACTCTGACAGTGATAGTAAAGATACAGTTGTGTTCTAAACATCTTTCTCCTTAGGGCAATGTTGCCTCATGTTATACACAGTAAAAGAAATGACAGCAACAAGTTTGGCTTCTGGAAATGCAAGTGTATATTCCAGTTTAGAGTCTAAAGGGTGATGGGAAAGACACTGATAAAATACAGAGGGGAAAAAAATTAGCTGAGAAACTAGAAAGGTCTTTTCACCCTACAGAGCTTCCAGGTGCTCTACCAACCTGGAACAATGTAATGTTGTTACTTTCTAAGAATGCCTGCTGAACTTGCTCTGATAAGGATGCTGGGCAATTCTAAGAGCAGCTGTTATTCACAGTGCTATGGCAGAAATTCTGAAAAGGGAAATTCTTTAAAAACACAGTGGTCTGGTCACTGTGTTTTTCTGACACCTCTACAGGAAGAGCTTCATATTATCTAATCAAGGCCCAACATGATGCTCAGCTCTGCACTGCTGAGCCCATCCAGAGCACCCTGTGAGGGGCCTCCAGCCAGTCCCAGAGGTGCTGCTCCCTCACTGAGCCACACACGGCAGGATCCTACAGACAGAGCTGTCTCAGCTGGGAGAGGACAGGACCTGCAATGCAACCTTTCAAGAAAGACATTCACTGTATCTAATACAGATACCTAAAACTCAGGAATTACAAGCTTCTACTTCAACAAAACCCTCTCTCAATTAAACAAGTTCAATTCACTAAGATCACTGCGATGAAAAAACTTACAATGGCAACAGTGTCTTAGAATGCTGCTGAACCATCAGAAGGATGTGAAGACACCTTTTTCACCATTACAGCAAGCTTTTACTTGTAACTTTACCTTTCTACAACATCCTCTCCATTCCAGCAGGTTGAGCTGTCTCTCATCACCAGGTCTCCATCACAAAGCCTTTCTGCTATAGAGGCATAAAAGGTTCGGGACCGCTTCATGTAATTGATGAACTCTCTGTAACGTAGGAAGAACACATTTAACAACACAACAGTAAACTTAGCAGCTAAACCCCCTGCCAGCCTAACCCTCCACCAGAGCAAGACTTTAGAAAATAAGTAATCTGAGTAATTTCTATTTCTAGTGTATTTCTACTCCTTATAAATCATCCAGTTTTAATTAGCCCAGTGTCAATACACGTAATTATACACATAAGGGGTGCTTTTAACACATTGTGTTAACAGGTCTCTCACAAAATTTGAAAAAGGCTACACCTATTCTTTATAAACAGATTAAAAAACATTGAGAAAACATCATCATTAAAGGCATGGCCAGTACAGACAGTGTATTTCTGATGACTGTTTATGGAAAATTGCCTTGAGGGCAAATTGCTGTCTCTCTTATAATCTGATTATACCTCTAATATATACCTGGCTGAGGTAGCCATAAAAACAAACAAAACAAGTGTTAATTCAGCACACAACTGAGAGTATTGCAGAATGAGAAATTACCCTACTCCACTGCTTTAGAAGCTCCATTTTGGTATGTTAAAGATACAGAGAACAAGATGCCGGACACAGATTGAGCTCGAGCTATCACAGCTCTGTGCTTGGCTCAGAACTCCCTCAGCAGCTCCACCAGGGAGGCCAAAGGACTCATTCTAGTTTCCAGTGTTTGAGCCTGGCAGGCTGTGAGGGGACACTGCACTGAAGAGGTGCGTGGGGTTCAGCTGGATGGAGCTCAGCACACCACCAGTCAGGATTTATCACTCCTTAGGAGCAACAAGTGCTTTAAACAACATCAAATCCACTGGTAAATATCTATCCCTACAAGGCTGAGGCAGTGGTCATCTCTCCTCAGAGCTATCTTTATACTTTCTCAAAAGTGCTTAACCATCCCATTTACCTTCTGTGATGAAATCCTGCTCTAGATAAATCAGTCATCACATGGTCCTAAGAAACTAACTTAGCCTAACAGAGCAGGAAAGCTGGTATTTAAAGCAAAGAAAAAAGCAGGAATTTGGGGGCTTACAAGGAGGTAATCAGCATTTCCACCTCTTGAGCACCAACTTACAAACATGAGCTCTGAGTATTTATAGAGTAGAGCCAGGTCCAGCCAGAAGGCTGCCTGACAGAACAGCCTAAGAGGATCAGTTCCAAAAGGAAACACAGATGCCAAAGATTCTACAGGTTCTAAATCAGAATCTTCTTTGAAGGAGGAAACTAGCACCCTTTTAAGAGTCTAAAGCTTGCCTTACTCAGCTCACCCCAGAGGTTTAAACTCGTTTGCATTCTCATCAGAGTGGGGCTCTGACATTTCAAAGTAGTATTTTAGCAAATGCAGAATTCTGTGTCCAACTCTCCATCTTACTGAGTGAAAATATTTACTTTTCATCACTATAAAACTAAACACACTAGGGTAGAAAATGTAGTTTCCCAGTGCCCCACAATGTAAAACCAGCAATCAAAAGTATGCTAGCTCCTAGATTACAGCTGGAGATGAGCTAGGTGTAAAGACAACAAAGCATGTCACCTTGTTTTCATTCTTACCGAGAGATTTTTTTCAAACTTCTTGATTTGTCATTCTTTGAAGCTTTCAGAGGCAGAGAACTGGAATAGCCCGGGGAGAATAAGCATCAATCAGGAGAGGTTGGGGAGTAGGGGAGAAGCAGGAATTCAGGCAAATGAGGAAAAGAAATGAGAAACAAAAGAGAAAAGTAAAAATTATTTGAAAGAAAGGTCATCGAGCACATGCATAGGACAATATAAGAAAATAAATAAGCAGGAAAATTATCATGAGATTTTTGCAAAGTATACATGCAATCAAAAATGTCAATTCAATACTGGAAAGAAGTACAACAGAGATTGTTTGTCCCAATCATTTTCAAATAAGAGCAGAATTACAAATGCAGCGCACACAGCAGAAAGCTGAAAGTAAATTCAGTGGTACTTAAATCAACTGTAACTGATACCAAATGGAAGCACTGGAAATACACAAAGCTGTACAAGAAAACATCAGCAACAGTTGAGAGCCATGGGAAGGGGGATACAATCAAGTAGCATTCATGTTCTGGTACAACGAGCAATTTACAGCCTGTTAATAAATAATATAAATACAGGTATTTTTTGCTGTTCTGGGATTGCACCACTGAAAAAACACCCAACTTTGCAAAACTGGAGATACAGACTTTGAGGCCATATTGGAGGAAGAACTGTGGAAATAACCCTGGTAATTATTTAGTGCTCTTACTGGGGAGAGCAAGCACCACCTTCAGCAGCCTGAGGTGCAGCTTTGCCATCACATGTTCTGGCAGCAGTTCTAGCAGGAGTGGCCACAGGACAGGAGGGACCTTCACTGACCATCAGGTGAGTGGCACCTGCCAGCAGTAATTCCAACACAGCCACTCAAAAAGCCAAATGAAAACTTCTAACAGGGAAAATCTGGATCGGCTGAAACGTCGGCCCTGGCCAGTGGTTAACGTGCATCTGACATTAATAATCTGTTCTTACTAGCTCTTTATTACCCAAATTTTAATAAAATCATGTGATGTCTGACCCAATAGATAGTTTATTTTAAATGAAATAGATATCATTGACCTCAAGCATTCCCAAAGGAATGCCTAAGTTGTTAATTTTAAGATGTATAAAACATCTGTAAACTCACAGCATAATAAAGAAATCCCAACAAAATGTAATTTCAAAACCTTCTTCCTCCAATTAGGGACCTAATATGCTACAGTTCCTTGTGAAACATATTTTATATATAGCTCTGTAACCAGTCTGTGTTTAGTGGTTTGAAATGTTCCATGGAGCAGAGATGCTAAAAGGCAGGTATTCAACTTTGCTAGGAGACCAGACCCTGACCAGAACAGTTCTTTGTGCTGAACTCAGCAATAACATTCCTATTTACTGAGACTCTGTACATGCCATTTACATTCCCTGTACCATCATATGGTTTCAATTTTCTTGTCATCTCTATTACATGTTATAGTAACCTCCACATTAAAAAATGACTACAGCAGCAATGCTGCCAGTTTCAGTTAATCCCCAACTACGATTGTGTAATGGTAAAAAAAATTAATAATCAATTTTATGCTTTCCAGTTTAATCATAGGAAATGGTTTCTTGCAAGATCGTGCAACATTTATTCAAGTTTCAGCTTCTTTCATTATTGTCCCCGACACTTAAGTGATGCACAACAAAAAATATGCAAGAATGGAATGCAGAGAAAAATAGAGAGAGATAGGAAATCTCCCAGGAACCCATGAGAGTAAGAGGAGAAGAAAAAGGTTCAACTACTGCAAAAGAGGATCCAGTTGCTCTGTGCATTTGAGGACCTTGCAGATCTTGCTGTGCAGAAGAGTGAAGGGTGAGAAGGGCTGGCTCCAGTCAGACCCTAAACACCTCCCCTGGAATAACCATGTCAGGCCAAGGGACACCATTTAACAACCCACTGCACCAGCAGCCCTGGCTCTGCACAACAGCTGAAAACAGAGGTTCTCAAACTCCTCAGAAAAGGAACCTGATTTTTTATGTGGCCTAGCAGAGACTCAATACCTCTGGAGCAAATATCCATCTGTAGCTGTCTGGCATTGGGGTTTTAAGGGCATCTCTGAGCAGGTTGTATACAAGAGAGGAGAGCCCACTTGATTGTGGTTTCTCCTACAGATGTGCCAACCACAGAGGTTCTTTTCTTTGAGCTCAGGAATGCTCCAGCACATTAGGGAATGAGCCACAGCTTTTCTGTTCACTTGGAGAGTGCTGGCTCATTCCTTCTCTTTTTCTTTCCTTACTCTAAAAGGCTGGTGTCACACTCCATACTCCCCTTGAATTAAAGGATCACTTGGAACCAGGACCAGACAAGACCAACAGACAGGCTCAGTCTGACCTTGCACCTGAACTGACAGGCAGCTGACATTATTGCTCTTCATTTCTTAAAATCACCAGAAGGAGGGCATCACAAAAGACTGACATAATTGCTCTCATAATCTGGTTCCCCTGTAGCAGTTATCTATCACTCTAAGTGCATTTTACACAACCCACTGCAGAAATTATTTCACCCATGTATTATAGATTTTTATTACCTTAAATTGCTTTTTATTGATATTATATGTGATTAAATGATGGAGAATGAACAATGCAGTGATGCAGCCAATCACTGTGTCTTTTACTCTATGGTTTCACAATTGTTTTCAAGAAGCAGAAGTACAAGCTTCAGGCCATGTGTTTTATAGGAAGTTGTGGAGAATAGCTTCAAATTTTCCACTTCTTACTATTTATGGCATATTTCCATCATTCATTTTTGGTGCACAGGCTCTCCACAATACCTATCAACACCGTAATTCAGTAATTTTTCATGCTAATTATATAAGCAGGGACGTAGTTTAGATTTTTTTGATAAATTAATTTTCAGTCTGCAGACCAATTCAGGCAAACTGTCTAATTTACAGGGCATTAGTTTATTTTCTTTTCCATCTACAAGCCTTACATTTTGAAAAGCCAATACCCAAATAATTCTAGATGGTTAGGAAGGAGAGGAAGCAGATCCTCAGGTGAGAAAGAATGGCTGTCATGCCATGAAAGACACAAATTCGCATCTATTTAAGAGGTCACTTGTTTACAGGTTGGCAACTCTGGCTTTTGGGCTGCCAGTGTTAAGCCCCAGCCAAGCCAGTGAGTTACACAGAAAATGGCCCAGGGCTCTGTTAAAAGCCTATTTCAGTAATTGTACTACAACTGTTCTTTGGACTTTTGCTGCTGAACTTACTAATTTCTTTAAAGCTCTTTTTTTCTGATTTGCATGGTAAAAACTGATTAACTCCAAGCACTAGCACAAGCTGTTATGCTTTGATTTTAAATTACAAAAGGATAAAATTATCACCATCACTCAAAAAACTTCGTTTGCTGTTACTACTTTTATCTTTTAAAGCAGTGTTTGTTCCATTCATGCAAGCTGAGAATTAAATCAGAAATAGATAAAAATCTCATGTTCCCAACTGAAACTCCAGAACCCAGGCTATGGAAATGTTAACATTGCTGTCTGTCATCCACTTGTCCAACAGACAGAGATACACATGGACTGCCTGGGTGGTTTAGATGCTGGTATTGGACAGAGGTGGAAGCCCAGCACGGCCCCACTGACGTGGCTTGTTCCAGATTAATGATGCTGTTACAGAGGGCAATGTGTCAGCCAGAAACAGGCACTGTGACTGTATGGGCAGCTTGCTTTGACATCTACTCGTGTATCATGAGTGGGATTCCAAAAGCATCCTTTCCTCCCCACTTAGAATGTATAGAAAGCCAATTCAGGAACTACACAAGGTAAAGTGACAGAAGAACTCAGGAGATCTGGGAGCAGGGATACTCCTGTCTAGGCCAGTAGCAGTAACTCAGCTGCAGGTGTCTCAGATGAGGCACAGCTGAAGAACAGGAGCCAAGATGGACACAAGCCTAAAAAACTCCATCAGCTCTTTCTCTGTTATGTAACAAATCAAGGAGATTCCAAAGGATCTTATCACTCCTCCCCAGTCCAGTGGAATCGGAGCTGACTTGGTGTCAGGGCAATGAATCCTTCCTTTTCACCCCTTCCTCCTTCCCACTTCTGCCCCTGGATAAGCTCATGTCCTTACAGACCTGGGCAGTTACATTTTAAGTACTTAGACTCAACTGTGGAAATCAGTTTCCTCAGACTTTGTTGAGCAAAAGCTTTCACCATTTTCACGGAAAGATTCTGGAAATAACGAACACCTTGGTGTTAAGCAACGATACCTAGTCCAGCCCTTCTTGGAGAGACCCACAATGTGATGCCACGAAGTCACCTGTGCAACTGCCAGGGACGGCAGTGGCTGGAAAGCACACAGAGAAGGTGGCAGAGCTGTGGCTTTGGCTTAAACACTACAGGGCAAAGAACCAGTAGTGCAGATCATGAGGCAGAGGGTTTGTTTCAAAGCAACTGCAGCCTAGGGTTACCTTCTTTTATTGTTCAGGCTGGTGTGAGCCATCATGAATGTCTGGGTTTCAGTCACTTCCTTCACTGGCACAATATTGGCTGATGACAGGTTCCCTTCTTGCTGTCTGGGCTGTCCACACACTTTATCGACCTGTAAGGATGGGAGGGAAAGGAAAACAGGGTGTGAATGGAGAAATGCATTTACAACCCCAAAAAAGTCTGCCTGTTCCTTGCAGTTGGTGTTCAGTGCATGAGACACTGTCTGGCTGAGAGAAAGATTAGGAAGGATTCTTCCTTCAAGGAGCTGGAAACAAATGCCTTGCAAAAGAAGGACCAAATTACGAGGCAGGGCAAAGAACACCAGAAATGGATGTTCCATCAGTCAAATCCAGCAGTCATGGATTTGTCAGTGGCTACCTGGACTACAGCACACTTGGAAACAGGCTGAAGCAGTGACTGACGAAATATTGGCAAACCAAGCTTTTCTTTAGAAACATAACATAAAGGAGTTTCAAGGTACGTGGATTTTGGTGGAACATCTGCCCCATGTATAAAGAGCAGAGTCTATCTGTAGTTTGAAGGGGCTTGTAATCAGAAGATAACCAATTCTTTCAGCCTTTAACCAGGCCATGTAACATCACTCAGTCCTCACTGCCCTTCCCGAAGCCTCTCATCAGGGATTTAGTATCAGTCCAGGAGAAAGCAAGCTTGTGTTTATCCTTTATGCACTGTGAATCTGACACTGCTCGTGTATCCTGACATGTTTATTTGCTGTAACAGCTGTAAGTGACAATAGTAAGACAAGTCTCTTCCCTTTCTAATCCACAAATGAGTAACCAGTAATGTTTAACCTACACTTAAATCCCCAAGCAAACACGAAGAGACCACAAAGGAAATCCTACTGTGGGCATGGTGCTACCAGTGACCTGAATCACACAGAATCCATCATCCCACACTGCACTGGATTTGGTATCCCTTCTTCAATCGTCCACAGTAACCAGGGTGAGATGGAATCTTACTGCTCTGTGCACTTTCCTGCATCTTTAGAACCCTTACGAGTCTGCTGAAGACTCTGCCCACAGATGACTTCAGATAACTTTCTCTGTCCCTTTGCACCACTATGATGCAGGTGTCAGCACAAGCACAGGACAATTTTCTCTGCCTTAGCCATTTCCTCCAGGAAAACCACTACTATGTGAAGCTAAGACATTCTATGTGAAGCTGAAAAAAACAGCAAACTGAATATGGAAAATTGGAAGCTCTATAAGCATGACAGTTACTGTCAGCTTTAGTTATATGAGTTACAGCCCAATGCAGTATAATATGCCGTGAAGAACCTAAAACTGAAGCAATTGAATGGGAACATACTGGATTAATCCTGACACATCTCCAGCAGCCAGGGTGGGAGCCAGCTGCCTCACTCAACACCATGCACTGTGTATATTGTTCTGGTCTCACCAGGGACTAGCACAGCACTGTTCTAAAACACAACTTTGTGAAATAAAATAGTCTATTTCAGTCCCTTCTAAACTTCTGAAAAGAAAAAAACCCCACTCTATGCAAATGAAAATATCAAACAAAAAAGCCTTTTGAACCCTCTAGAGCTGGACAGAGGGTATAACACAGCTGGACCACATTCCTGGACAGGATGCTTTCTCCCCTCCACCCCAGGCTTCCCAGGTCTCCTACAGTACACAGACCCAAATTTCCAGCACAGGTCTCTGCAAAATCCATCTTAGATTACATCATGCCACTAAAGTTCATGTTTTCAAATTACATACACCTCAAATCATGTCACTATGCATTTGAGACAGTTTTTACCAACTAAAATCAGAGTGGTTCACAAAAGCAATGATGTTCTCATACACATAAGCAATGAAGAACACCCAAGAATTTTGTTTTTCCTGAAAGAAGATTCAAAGATATTTAAGTCATCATTTTTGTTGTGAATCAACAGTTTAAGCATCCAACTGAAAAAAAAAATTCTTTGTTTTGATTAGAATCTTTGATACTATAGAAATGACTCTTTAGATTGCCCAGGTTTCAGTATTTTCTATGCCAAACTTATGCTTCAGGGCTCTCTTTTTAAGCAGTAATAACAGTTTCCTGCATATCAAACAAAACCACATTATTTGAAGGAAAAATTTTTCTCAGTGGAAAATTTTAACCAGTTCTAGTCCATTAAGAATAAAGTAATTTGTTACATAAAAGGGCAAATCACATCTTTTTTGTCACACAAGCTTTCAGTGCCTTTCTTCTCAGTCCAGCTCCCCCACCTGGTCCCAGGCCAGGCAGTCCCAGTAGCCCCAGGCTGGCCACTCATCACCTCTTCTACTCAAACCCCTTCCTACAGGACATGCCCTGAAAGTTAGCATGGATCACCAGCTTCTCTTCATTCCCAACCTCTTTGGGGCATGCAAGGATGGAGGATTTCAGCCCACCACTGCTCCTGCAGCACATGCAGGTGGTTTGAAAACTTAATTCCATGAATGTGGGTGTACCCTACACCTTTGGATGCAGAGACTAAATAAACTCCCTCCCAGGAGACTCCCATGACTCTTGAGTTATCCCTGTTTGGCATATTCATTTCAGATTTTGAATAAGTAAAACAGAAACCTGACTTTCAAATTTTCTTTTTCATGTGGACTCATTTTCACACCTCTCCGACATGTGTATTTTTCTGCAAAATAAAACACCAGAAAAGCCTGAATTTTGCTAGCTAATTTGAGCAGTCACAAAGCTGATGGCACAAATGAGAACAACTCATGTATTAAAAACCACCTAAATTTCCAGATGGGACATTTATGAAAAATAAGATAATGTTGTGTGAACTGAAAAACATGAGACATGCCATAAAAAAGCCAAAAAGGTGTTTTCTGGAACTGCAACACCTGGAATCTACAAGTTCCCTGGGTGTTAACAACAGGGAGAGACACAGAGTTTCCCTCTCATCCTAAGGGCACCGGACAACTTCACTGTCAGTTTAACCCAGAGATGGTGAATCAATCCTCACCACCCACAGGAGAAACAGTGCACCTGGAAATGGTGACTAGAATCTTAAAGCTCTTACCCAAATTTCAAGGTCTAGAACTCTGAATAATCAGGAATCAACATAAAGAATGACTGAGCCCAGTTCTTTGATTTTTAAACCCAAAATAAGTCTGCCACTCTTAAATTACAAACTGACAGAAAATCATCCCTCGTTGATGGTGAGACCCTAAGCCTAAGGCCTTTCTGCTCGTCTCTGCCATGATATTGAAGAAAGTCTGTCTTCCACCAGCGAACATCTACAGCTGAAAACTGGTATTCCCCATACCTCATTATCTTCTGAATAATCAATCATGTTTCATAATTCTGACATTTTTATTCATATTAAAGCTTTTTTTATACACCAATGATTCCTCTTAAAGATCTGTTTTTCTAGCCATAGCTACATTTTTTCCGCTGTGAACTTTTCATGGTAATGAAGTACAGAATCATATATATACACATTTTTTGACCTCTTACTATTTGTTATTAAAAAGAATGACTATTTACAATTATTACAGAGGCTTAACAAAATAAATCGAAAAATTCTCATCCAGAATCTTTTTGAACTCTAACAGCTTGAGTAACCTTAAACATTGAGGTCATATTTAATATATTTGATATAATCAAACATGGGAAAAATGTCATGCCCTTCTGGATACCAAGAGAATCTTATCTCTCTAAAGCAGGAGACCTTTTCACTAGTTCGGAACAGTAATTTTCTCTGATTTTGTAATGGGAAGATTAGTGTTTTAAAATACAAGATTTTTCCAGTGATTGGGTTTTGAGTTATTATTAAAACACTGACACATTTGCCTGCAGGTGTCTGTCTGGCAATCTGTCCCCAACCCAAGCCAGCTCTGTAAAACACCTGTGACAAATTGCATCCCCCAGCCCCCATTCCATTCCATTGCATTGCCCAATTGCTGTGCCTTGCAAGTGCCACAAACACTCTTCAAAGCAGAATTGGAGTTTGCTCCAATTCAGGTTCCAGCTGCCAAGTTTGAAGTGAAGTGAGGGAAGCAAAAAACACTGAAATATGGGGAAATCAGGCTTGAGTTTTCAGACTTGCACGTTCACCAGGAGGTCTCACTTCCTCAGGGTCAGACATATCCTTGTATCACTTGATTACCCACGGTGAAAGAAACCATCATTGGTCATTTTATGCTGTCCAAGCACCAACCAGAGTTTATGATGGAAACACAGAATCCCCTCCTTGCAATGGCTGTCATCTGCTACTAGAGTATTGCTGTAAAACATTAATTTCCAGTGCTCAAAAGCTGAGTGGGAGCCCATATGATAAAAGACAAGTCAGGGCTCATGGCTCATTGCCACTGCCTTTATCTTACTGAACAAAATCAGACAAGAGAGCAAATAACCTCTGACTTTGCCTTCTTTTAAATATTCTCTCCCTATGGATTATGTTTTCTATTATGAGCATTTTGCTGGTAGCAGAGTTCAGCAATCCATAAACAAACTAACGGATTATTAAATTCATTTTCCTACAGGAATATGTTGGCTTTCACTTGGGATAGGAGCATTCTCTTCTCTCTCATCTTGAGTCTACTGAATAGTTCAATTTAAATTAATTTCCTACAAATCTTCTGAAATCTGGCAGCTAGAGAAGTTGACCCTTACTAGATAGTAGAGATTCCTCCAAGGAGAATAGCATTATGAATTCCTCAGGGGCAGAAAAACCTTCTGTCAGACTTCACACTTAGACATCAAAGAATTCAGCCACAGAATTTAGATCCATAAAAAATACAGTTCTATGTGTTCTGTCTAGGGCAGAAGAGATCCTTTCAGGTAGCAACACTGGGAAAGGGAAAGGTCAAATTCTGCAGCAGTTATCCAAATGAATCAAATTCTACAAGACCTTATCCCAGATAAAAGTGCAGATGATGAGAATTTGAAGCCTTATTCTATAACACCATTAAGAAAGAGTGGGAGATAACCTGTCCACAAAACTGCATCTAAACACACATGCACAGCCTTTGTTCACAGAGAGAGTAGTCAAGAATTCCTGGAAAAACGTAAAATAAAGAAATACCTTACATGACATCAGGCATTTCAAGAATTCTACACAGTTTGTATCTAACAAACGTTTACCATAAATTACATTGCTATTATTTTCTGCTCTCACTGGCTTTTAAAATTGCATATACTGGTCAGTGTATCAAACCATCCACAGTGCACCTCCACATCCACAATCTTTTAAGCACACATAAGTCAGTAACTTTGTCTTTTTAGAATTTTTTCAAAACCTTTTTGTTCTAACTGTATATATATTTGTCCAGCTGAAAAAAGAAGTCGTAATTATTTACAAAGCCAAAACGAAATACCAGCAACACCTGAGAGGTCAAATGTATCTCCCCTTCTCCTCCACAATCCCCCCTAGATTCAAGACTAATCTTCCCTGGCCTTTGTTACTTGTGACATTTGTCTTTAGATATTGAAAACCTACAAAGGTTAAGCTAAATTTTGTAATTAATTACAATAATCTACTATTAAAAGAAAATTCCATTGGGAGTCAATCCAAGTGAGCCACTTTAAGAGCTCTCAGAAAAATGAGGTGACTTTAAAGATAACATAACAAAATCAATTAAAAGGTTTTATTCAAATTTCCCTTTAATCACTTTTCAAATTACTTAAAGTATATCAAAATGGTATTGCCTGTTACCGTGTTTACTATTTATACCCATTCCTAAGGGAAAGCAATTATCCAAATATTCCTGGAATTTCTTTTATCACTGCAATTTTAAAATGTAACAAAGAAAAACCCTTCACAGTTTGTTCTTCAAAGGTTCAATAACCAAGTACAAAAAGTAGCAGAGAGAAATTGTACAAATACACACACATGCACACATACATAAAATAAGGAAATGCTTTTAGGGCTGCCCCAGTGGTGCGCAGAGTGCACCCAAACATCAGCAGCAATCCCTGCTGATGGTCCCTGGCACAGACTGGCTCCCCCTGGCACCAGCTGTCCCTGCCCAGCAGCAAGGGCTGGCACCAGCACCTCCATTGGGGACATTCCTTGGCCCCCTGCGAGCCACAGCAGCCCAATGTCAGTATGAGGGCTCAGCTGGGCTACCCAGGCTCATTGTGAGCTGGCCCAGCTAGAGAGAGCTGCAGGGCGGGGCTGACAGGCAGGAGGGATCATACCTGTGGTTCAGGCAGTTCACCAGCTGGCAACTCCAAAAATCAACATCCTTCCTTTGGCTCAGGTACCTCCCTACACACCTTTAGCCAAAACCGAGCGTGTCACCCTTCTAGTCCCTATAGGTAAGTCATGTTCTTCTCCAATTAATTTTAGCCATGTTGAGGCATACATGACCTGCTGATGATGCCCAAGAGCTCCCCAAGACAAGATCTCTCTCTCCAGTACCCTTTTCACTAAATATAGCCAGTTTGATCACCACCCCAGCACAGTCAGTCCCCTTTGTTTCAGCTGCCCAGCAGCAGAACTCACAGGATGGCCCAGTGCCATAAGGAACCGACACTAATGGGAGGTTACTGAAAGAGGGGGTGTTTCTCCCTATAAAAAGCATCTCCTTTTGGTATGGCCAAAGACAACTGGGTAGGAAAGACCATTAGTCTGACCCACCTGGAGTCTCATGTTCCTCTACACATACTTACTGCAATCATAATTACACCAGAATTGCAGGAATTATGATTTTAAATAACTGGCTGAGTTGACTGCAGACACTCATTTTTCATACATGAAAAAATAGTAATTTGCAGTGAATTACTAGGAACCTGAGCCAGATTTGATCCATGGACAACTCAGTCACGTAGTTCTCTGAACATGCAATTCAGCTTCATTTTCAGATTAACACACTTTTGTAGGTGGCCATCACCACTCAGGTATTCAGGCACAAGCCCAGACATACAAAACAAACATCCTAAAAGGCCTTTTGGTACAACAGACAGCTTTCAGTGAAGTGTTTTGTCTCCAGGCTTTGTATAATGCAAGCAGAACTGCTTCTTAGCAGTTTTCATGTGGCTGGCATTCTACAGAATATCCAAAAGAAGACAATAAACAGCAACACAGAGCAAAATCTACTTTTGCTCACTCCATGACTTACAGTGATTTGGTGTCTGTAAAACAGTACATTACTTAGATATTTAATCATGCAAATAGGCTACATAACTTTGTACCAGAGGCTCTCAGACAATCTGAAATGCCTCTCAGAACCAGTGTGTGTTCTGTGTGGGTCCCTCTTCCTCTGCAGGGTGCTTGGAAGTTGCATGAGCTGGGACAAGCCCCAGAGTGGTGAAGGGACAAGCAGAATGTCCACACAGAAGAGAAATGTCCTCAGACTCACAGGTCTGACAGCTCCTGGACAAAATCTCCCTTTTCTCTGAAGGTAGAGACAGCCTAAGAACCAAGTGTCAGGAAAATAAATGGGGGAAACATTCCCTAAGTAAAAGAGTTTACTCCAAATCTCTTGAGATAAACTTCTTCTGTTACTTTAAACTGACATCCGAGTATGTTCAGGGGATAATTAAATATGTTATACAAATAAAAAATGTGTCATTACATACATACATATGCATAAAAGAGGGAAGGGAGCATCCCTCATAGGGACGGCTGATGGTGCAAATGGAAACCAGATTTTAAGATACATGAAGTTATGCCTATCCTATGTATTTATAAGAGCACTTACAAATCAACCCTGAAAACAGTTGCCAAAGATAGCAATCAAGAGCAGAAAAAAATCAATTTTCAGCAAAAAATTTTAAATCCTTCTTTGATTATTTTTTTCTGTTCATCATTACTGCAAGCATTTCATTGGATAGGCAAAATGCCTGAGCTTTCTCCTCCAAATAACATCATGAATGTTACCTAACAAAAATATGTAGGAAGTCAGAAGGTCATTAGATTTTCACATTGTCCTATTAGACGAAATAATGCTGTTAAGTTCATGCAGTCCTTAAATAAACATGTCAAAAATAATGTCAAGACCTGCAGCAAAAGAATAACCTTCCATTTTGCATTTAACAAACATAATAATTAGAAAAGACTGATAAACACATTCAATTCTTTTTTCATGAGATATTTCAATTATGATTTGCTGACATTTGCTGTCAAAATAAATATATTCTCGCATGCCTTTTTTCTGAACACAAATAAGTAACTTTAGATGACTGAACACTTGAGTAACTATCCAAGGCCTGTAGCAATAGTAGGCAGCACAATTATCAGGCAAGCAGGCAGCCACCCTTTTAAAAAATATTTAGAAGACATTTTTCCCGCTGAGACAAACACATTATATTTATCGGCAAATTGTCAGACATCTCCCCTGTCTCCCAAGGAAATCCCTCCTTGGGCAGTAGAGATGTTTTGCTTATAGTGGGTACCAAAACAGCCACTTTTTTTGCTCCTTTACCTTAGGACCTCAGGTTCACTAGCAAAGAGGACTGGGACCCTGCACGAGTTAAAACCTGGAGCCGCCCCTGGGGACCTGAATTATCACATCTCCTGGGCCTCATCTGTATCACCAGGCTTTGATTTCCAAGCACATGTGGCAGGCAGACTCACCTTGCACACGTGGGGAAAGGATGGATGCTTTGAGCATTCACTACAGTGATTAATTAAAATGGGGATCTATTTGGACTATTAAACCAGTCATGTCATTTCACTGGCTGAGCAGTTCTGCAGCTGAAACCTGTGAAGATACCAAATCTGCAAGTTTAAGTGCAAAGCTCAGATCAGACCTTTGAGACTGTACCTTTGAATATCAGGACAGAGATCTTTCTAGCAAGACAACAACTTATTTACTAGTAAGGGCATCTTGTTTTCAACTTAAAGAGTCAAGAGCCAATTGATAAATAAAGGAAACACAGTCCCAAGAAAACTGTCTGAGACTGGCTGCTCTGCAGAATTCATTCTGACTGTGCTCAGGTGCAGGAATGGCCCCATTATGGCAGATCTGTGTTAGAGCACAGCAACAGCGTGAAAACAAGGAATAAAGATGCTTAGAACAGCATCCAAGACCACGACTCCTCATTTATGGTAGTCAGGCCTTTTTAATTCTAAACTTTATTTCTGATCCATGCTTTCTTAAAACAAAATCAACAGAAGGATTTACTTTAAACCATTCTATATATTTTTCTATATAGCCAAGGAGTTTTGCCATTATTCACAAGCCTAGGAATGATTTCTTCGCTGATGTCGCACTGAAGTTTCTGAGATGTGTTCATGTACCTCTCTGAACCTTTTCTGATGTAGTTCTGCAATAAGAGCAAACAAATAATAGCCTTTCTTTCAACTTGAGATTCCCCAGACTTTCTATACAATCTCATAAAACATGAAGGAAACCAGACAGGATGTTTTTGAGCTGGAGGGTAGTGAAAACTTAATATTTTTACTTTTAGAAACACATCATAATCCAAAGTAAGTCTCCTTTTACAATGGAGTCATACTTAAAAAAAGGCAAATTCAAGAAGGGACATGGAGTGTAGTTGTAGTCAACAGTGAGTTACAGTCACTCCACCAACTGTAATTGCATTCATTTCCCAAAAACCTTTTGCTAGTAACTGACTGGAAAAGAGTTACAAGCTCTGACTACAGGCAGAATTAATGTCAGCAGTGTTGTCAAGAATCAATCATGCTTTATCAACCATGCAGTAAAGCAGCACATTAGACATCATATCATATCAAAAGCAGCACGGTGAACATGTGTGAAACTTCACAGCCCACTGAATGCATATGGGAAACTGACAGAAAATCTGGATTCTCAGCACAGAACCTGAATTTGCATGGAAAAGATGTCCCAAAAGGGCATTGGATTGGGGATCAGAAAATTTTAACTGAGCCAGCCCTACAGGCGAAGCCTAGTAGTAGCCCAGAGTATTTTAGAAGTGATGATCTTCCCTTCTATTCAGCACTGGCAGGGCCGTGTCCTGTTCTGAGCACTGCATGACCCTGTTCGAGCATGGGGGTTAGACTAGATGACATTCCAAAGGACATTTAAGAGCAGGAAATTTAAAAACTGGATGTTCCTGCTGGAGATGTGGATCCTCAACTGCAGCACAAGAAATGTCAGAAAGGGACCCAAACCAAGCAAACACCCAAAGCAGAAGACAACAAAAGGTACATAATCATCGACAAACCTCTACATTTTCTCTCATGTTTATGTACTTTACTAAAGATTCATCTCGCCCCTGTTGAAGTCAACAATGGAAGATTAAGACTCAGTGCTTTTGTTTCCCACCTCTAGAAGTTACACAGGGCTTCCCTTCCTTACAGCACACTGACTGCTTAAGCCACTGCAACTTGATAAAATACCAGACAAAAACTGGAGGCAAGAGAACTCCCAAGGCCGATGGACATTTGGTGTAGTCAAATTGCTATTGTTCAACACCTGTTCTAAGCACTTCCGAAGAGAAGAAAAATATATTTGAATTTTAGAAGGGAAAATAACAGTTCAATTCAGACAGAAAAAAAAATTAAGCAAAGCACTATCTAAAAGCACAGTAAAAGTTCCCTGCCAGAACTTGCCTGCCTAGCAAACACCATAGTGTAGCATTCCCAGGACAATTACATGCTCCATGAGACCACTATGCTTCTGGGAAGCCATCTGTTCACTTCCAGTCTTGCATAGCATTTATCAACACTGCACCCTTTCCATCTTACAGCCACCTCACGGCAGGCAGTACCTTTGTATTTTTATCCCCATTTCTCAGACAAGGAGGCTAAGGCAGCAAGATTAACAAATCTGAGGAGAAAAAACACATAGGCAGGCTTGGAACTGACCAACTCCTGACAACCAGTTTACTTCTTTGACAATTAAATCACATTCTGAGGTCCAAAGCCTTGGCAAACTGCCTGCATGTTTAGGTACTTGCCTGTCTCTAACTTGTGGGTTTGGGCTACACATCTCAAGAGCATGGTCTCACAAACATCCGACTGGGTCCACGGCTGCCCTGCAGACCCGAATGTGCAGACAGATAATGCAGGCATGATGCATCCAGTTAATGTCCAAGACCACCCAGCAGCCCAGCATAGCAACAGGAGTTGGCAGTCACCACTGCAACCCAACTTATTGTTTAAGGCTGTAATTAAACTGCCCTGAAAACACAAACTTGTTTCATTCACTGTTTTACTTGCCCAAAACAGGAACTGGAAGCAGCTGATTTCAGCCACATGGTCTGTGCTCATCTGCTTTTCAAAACATGCACCAAATTTTTTCATTAATAACATCTATTTCTTTACTTCCTTCAGTACAGCAGAAAGGAGCTTAATTTCCCTTTTTCTCCAGCCAGAAGAAAGCACTACTGTGGCTCAAACTGACGCTAAATTAAGCCGCTGGTCCTTTCAATACACGTGCCAAGAGGCACTGCCCTCGAAAAGCTGGCCCACAACAGCGTAAAATGAAGGAAAAAGTAATGTAGTGTTTAGGTGGCTTAGTCTGAAGCCCATCTCTCTGTAGCTAGCGAGCTGCACTCGTGGTCGGGGGGCAGCAGGTCCTGTCTGGGACACAGAGCTGCAGGTCACACACCCCAGGCTGCCCTGCACCTCAGACATGCACAGCACACTGCTCCCACTGCTGCACCCACTCCACTCACACACCTCTAACAGGGGTTGCAACTTCTTTAGTAACTTCCCTGTGAACTGACAATTTTGGAGAGCCCTAGCCTTGCCTTCTTTACAGCATCCTCAGTGGCACATCCAACTAAATGGTCATTTGCAGATGCTTACTGCAAACCAGCAGCGCAGTTATTCCATCCTCATAGCCTGGTGCCCACAGCTCACCCAGCTTCCATCCTTTCACCTCCTCATTTAAGTAGGGTGATGATAAAAATTACTTAAAAGGATCCAGCAAGGTTTTGATCTTGCAGATCCTGGGGTACATTCTCCCAAATGTAGCCAATGAATCAGCCAAAAGTTCAATTTTCAGCATCTACTGGGATAGAACTGAAGGTCTTGTTTAGGAGCAAGTTCTTGATGCAAGAGCATGGTAGACCAGTGAGAATAAAAGTCATCATCTGGTTGCAGAAAAAAGTTAAAGCTGGGGAATATACACATACCTGGGGTCAATTAATTACCACATAATCTACCCAAGTTACAGCTTCATTTTCCATTTTAGACTTTTGCAAGGAAATGTGATTAGATAGAGGCAAGACACTTACTTGTAAAATCTTGTACACTTGGGGCCCAGTTTGGCCCAGTGTTGTGCTAACTGGAACTGGTTATTAAAATATGCTGAAAGCATCTTGAGAGTCTTGTAAACAGGACCACTTTCACTATTCAGTATGCATGCAGGACAAATAGAATAACAACTAGACTACAGCAACCAGCTCACTCAAACCCTTCAGCCACAGTTTATCAAACACCAGCAAACAGCAGGCTGCTATTTGTTTCCCTAAGCAAAAACTGTTAAAAACTGTTAGTCCCACTTTTTTCTGGTTGGTAAGAATTGACGTAACAAAACTTGTCACCATAATGAGACGGAGGAAGAGGACTAAACAATGATGGAGAGAAAACTCTCTCCTGAATTCAGGGGGTTTCAGTGTCTCCTGGAGCCCAGATCTCAGATGTCTTGGGTTGAGATTATTTAATGTAAGAAATATAATTTGGGATAGGAGGGCAGTGCTTTGTAGCAAACACCTTTTGCTGCCTTTATATAAAGTTGTCTGCCTGGTCACTGCCACTCTGAACTACCCTGCAGCACAGAACACTTGATGAGAAGCAAAGTGGGGCTCAAGTGCTTGTTGGAGTGGGTGAAGCACGTGCTGAGGACAGTTGTCCACAGGGTGCAACAATCTCCTAGGAAAAGAGCCAGACACAAAGGGCTCCTCTCATTTATACTGTAGCCTTCCTGCTGCTTTGATCAGCTGCTGAAAAGATCTGTATACACAACTTTCGTATGACAAAACTTTTTAGAAAGGCAATAGCATGAATAGGAATCAAGACCAAAACTCGTTTATTTTCATAACCAGTAAAAAATAAAAAATTAAAATCTCAGCAACCTAATAAAGCACATGAAAGGTTAAAAAGTAAACCTGGCTTGTTACTAAAACAGGTCTTAATACAGGATGCCTGTAATAATGAAAAAGGGTAAATGAAAAGCATGCTGATTCCTGTTATTCTTTGAGTTAGACCATGCCCTTGGGTAGTATACGAAACCCCAGAAATGCAAAATATGAAAGTAATAAACATACAATTGCTCAGAAGTTGATAATGATCTCTGTGAAACAAAATCTGAGGATTTTTGGTAGGCTTTGATGATTCTGAAGATGGAATTAAGCTGAATGTATTTTAAATTAAACCTAAAATAAAAACAGCTGCTGGAAAACATGCATGACCAAATTCCTCATCTGAACATGTGCTGCTTTTGGCTATTTTCTTTTAGATTTTAAAACTTCACTGGCATTCACTATATTCAACTCCAGTATGAAGCAAAGTACAGTAGCTACTGCTGGCATTTAGTTAAGCCAATCTAATTTTATAGATGTTTGCCTGACAACTCAGAACCACTGCTACTTCCATTGGTGAAGGATTATACCACCAAATAAATTTATTCACTCTGGTAGCTGCAATTCTGTGTGCAACAGGGCCTAAGAGAAATACATGCATCATTAAGGTTCATGAAGTTCCCCCTCCTGCTCTGATGGCAACCCTCAAAGCCAAATAATCATATGGAAAAAAGACAGACTGCTAATTAATTTCCCTAAGAGTTAATCTGAAAAAAAAAGACAGATTCCTAAGAGAATTTTCCTGTATGAAAAGGATTTGTCCCATTAAAAAAATATATTTTTTTCTGCTTGAGAAACAGAGGAACAATATAGGAGAAAGCGACACAGGAGAAGAAATTACTTCTATTACCGATACACATGAAAAAGACTTATTCCAGCACAGCAGGCCAGAGGGCAAAATTAACAAGATGTATAGAATTCACTTCCACTTGTGACTGAATTACCAAACAAAAGATATCCACATCACAGTGGAAATGCCCTAATCAAATAAACTTTGAAATACCATTTATTTGGAAATCTGAACCTCTATTCCCAAATCTACCAGATTCCGTGGAAATTCAAGAGGGATACAAAACACAGAGCATTCTGCAGCACTGTGAATTGAATAAGCTTTCATACTTGCCATGTTTTTGTTGATAAAACTATAAACCACGTATATGTGTTGTTTCCTTTGTACTTGGCAGGAAGACAGCAAAAATTTGAGCAATTAATTTCACAGTGGTCAAAAAGCAGTTGTCTGTCCCCAATTCATTTACCTTTAAAACCTGGCTATCTTAAAAAATGAACCCACATCCTAAAAAAGCCATTCCTATGAAAACCTTTCTCACTCTGTTTTAATCTCCCTGTAGCATCTGCATGTCTAAAGAAAACACTTAGAGTGAAAAGACAGATGTCTTCTTTAGCCTAAAATCTGAAAGCCCATAACCATTGCTAAAATAAGGCAATATTAACTATACCTAAACACCAGAAGATCATTTTTAGAATCTATCCATAAATCCGAAATGCCGTCAAATGGAGACAGTAGGAAAAGATTTCCATGCATTCTGGGGAAAAATCGAAACCAAACCCCAACACAGTCCCCATGCTGCACTCCTGAAAACGCCTCCCAGCACAAAGATAAGCTTTCATTGTTTTTTGCAAGGAATAATTCTCAAGGGTTTCATGTAACCAAGTTATGCATAAAGTTGTCCGTGACAGCCATGGCACACAGACGACAAGAGAGGAAATGGAGCTTTATTTGTTCATAATCCTCAGGAGTAAATACTGCAGCTCCAACAGCTGCCTGCCTCCTCAAAATCCCAGTGCCTTCACCTAATTTGGCTACAGGAGTTGGGATTGATGCAACTCCAGAATTTCAGATTACTCTTTTATGACCCATTAAGCATTAGTTTCACTCCTCAACTTTCCCTCTGACACCCTGACTTGCTGGAGGACCTGCTGGTCTCCCACTGCCCCACTGTCCTTCCATAAAGAAACACAAAAAAGTGGGAACTGGAAGGCTGGAGTGATGGTTTTAGAAGGAACAGGGGCTTGCTAAGTAATATTTAGCAGCACCCAGGCTCTTACATGGGTGCCCTGTGATGGTGGTGAAAATATTCCCTCCCCGCAACTCACAACGAGATCCAGTTTTTCGGACGTGCAGGACAGCACTGCCTTCACCACACAGGGCAAAATCTTCATGTAGCAAAGCACCAGAGCTCACTCCCAATCATGGCAGCAACATCTGACAGACACAAGCTCCCTCTCCAACCTTTGCAACCACATGGAGATCAAAAAGCTCAGGTGAAATGTCACAGAAAATCCTCCCTTCTTTTTCATTTTCTCCATGTTTTACCAGAGTTTATTATGGACGTTTTACTCATATATCAGTATCAGAATCTACTTACTAAATAAAATCTAAATAATGTCAAGGTCATCAAGAATCTGACCTTGGAATCAAAAGACTGCAAATTTTATGAAAGCAACAAGCAAGACAATTTCCAGTAAAAAAAATGTGCAAGAGCACAATACCAACCATGTCAGCATGTTTTATTAGAAACATGTTACATTTTCCTTAACAAAAGATGAAAAATTGCAGAAAATTAAAATTATTAGTTCTGATTTTTAAATATAAGAGGGGCTTGTTTTCTCTTAAAATATCTTCACATTCAAAAAAGTTCAGTTGCCTCAAGTAAATGGACATAATTCACACAAGCAAATTTAGAAAAGTCACATAAACATCAAACTGATCAGTTACACAGAAAAATATGGATGTTTGACATCACATCACCAAAGTATCCCAGAAAACACATCCACCATGGCTCCTACGACTGGGGTTCACCATACTTCACTCTTGATTCATTACCTGGAGCAGAACTGGGACCTAATTTAAGTTTCAAAGGTGTAAATAACATTACACCAATTTCCAAATTTGTACTTAAATGCAATACATATGCTTTGGGCATATCATCATCACTGTCACACTTAAGTCTTACTGCTTTCTTTAGATGATGTGTTTGAAACAGATCAAAATAATTTCATTTAACCAAAATTTTTACATTTCCACTTTTAGTAAACTCTAGGAATATGATCTTGCCCATGTTCAGTGTATTTCGAGAGCTTCTGTATTTACACTG
Organism: Coloeus monedula; assembly: GCF_965178545.1. Classification (NCBI taxonomy): domain Eukaryota; kingdom Metazoa; phylum Chordata; class Aves; order Passeriformes; family Corvidae; genus Coloeus; species Coloeus monedula. The sequence continues at coordinate 5,432,536 of NC_138790.1, forward strand.
GAGTAGTGAACAAGTTACTGTGACAACCTTTATTTGGATATTCCCAGTCCATAATTTTGAATGTGGATGGCACTGTAACTCAACGCTTTGTGTCAAAAGAACGCAAAGTGCACACTCATAACAATCAAATGAGCTGAAATACAAAAATGTGCTAGGTATGATGGCTTGGAAGCTGTAGAAACTTTCAGGCACTGAAAAAGCACAGCAGTAAAAAGGGAGTATTTTGCTATGCAAATCTCAGTATTTTTTTCCTGCACAGAGTATCAGGTCCCTAAGTAATTCACAATTAATAGGCCTGCTCTTCACAGAAAATGTGTATCTTGTTAAAGGAAGAAAAGTTTGTTACTTTTACTCAAAAAGATTTAAGAGTTTCCATAAGCTGTAAGTGGCATAAGCACTTCTTCAGAGAGGTACTTCTCCTCAGAGGTATAATCTTACCCTTTTCAACAGGGGCCTGTTAAAAGAATTCATTTGTGAAAGGATAATCTTCTGCAGTTTGAACTTTCTCACCAAGCTGCCTGCTCATTGCTATGCGGTGTGGGAGGTAAGTCTGCTTGCAATGCCAGCCATGTCTATCGAATCAGAACTAACCTTTTGTTCCACTTATTTTCTCTGCAACTTTCTGCCATCAGTAGCCACCTCAAAAAAATATACTTTTGAAGCCTTGTTGTCTTTTAGGTAACAACACTTCCAAGCTGGTTCAAAATAAGAAAGTTTCATGGTTTTGTGGAAAGCCAGTACAGACTTTCTGCAGAACACAGGAATGTCTGGCCTTAAGTTTGTCACCTCCACTTTGTGAATGCTCATCAATGCAAAAATAAAGGGAATGTCATCTCATACTCCAACACCAACTTATACCAGGGTCCAAAAATTAAAGACCAGAAGACTGATTCCCATTACTCATCAATACCAACTGAATAGCAAGATTCAGACAGCAAATCAGTTTCAGAAAGAAGAAAGGTCATAATAACAATCAGCACCTGTGATACGTATAAACACACTAAGGAGATCAAAAGAAGATTGATGACTACAGTACGCACTTCACTTTACAGAAAAGAAATATTCTGAAGGAATAAGTACCTGTAACTTACACCACACACACAAAATTAGTGCTTGCTCACTAAACATCATAAATGCATATAAAACTATAAACACACACAAAAGTACACTGCAATGCAAAAAACCAACCCACGGTCTCTGAAGGAAAAGCACACAAAACCAGAAAGCATATAAAATTAGAAAACCTTATTAAGCAGACACTGGTGATGTATCAAGAATGCAGCTTTATCACAATCTTAAACAAAAAAAAATACATGATAAAATTATAAATGTTTATAGTTTCTCTTTTCATTCAATGCTGTGTATTACATTTTCAAATTATTAAAAATCATCTTGGTAAAATCATGTACTGTAGGGGTAGCACTGGGGAATCTGGTAAAGAAAAAAATATCTCTTTGTTAGCCAAGCCACAAAGCATCTACAGAGCCTAATTCATCATGAAAATGCCAGGATGCCTGACAGCTGAGTGACAGATCAGCCCTCTGCTCAATCCTGCTCCCCTTGCAGAGGAGCCCCTGTGATTCAATGTGTCTGTTCCTCCTGGACAGCACAAATCATGTGCACAGTGGCTGCAAGCAAGAGCTTAGCTCAGGAAAAAGGGGACAGACTGAGCACAAAAGCCCTCACATGACAGCTGGGAATTTGCTGGGTGGTGGAAATTTCTTGTCGGGTGTAAGGGAGCATTTCCTCACATTTTCCTTCCTCTCCCCGGCAAGGAAGAGCTCTGCAGCTCTGCCCACCCCGTGCAAGGCACCAGGCTTTGGCAGCACAACCTGACACCTGCCCAGGTGCCCATTCCCAGAAACCGCAGTGCTGTCACCTGGGACCTGCCATCCCACCTGGGCGTGGAGGAGCAGCCCTGGCTGGGGCACGACTGCGCGAGCAACGCGAGTCCTGCTGCACACGTAGGGTCAGGGATTAGGAGTGCAGCCTTTCTAGCCGTCAGTCAGTCTGCTACTCACTTGAAAACGAAGCCTGTGCTTAAGTGTTTTATGGGACTGGGGCCAGAATGCTCGGTTTCTTGCAGAAATGTTTTTATATCCATAATGTTAGCTCAATCCTTCTGCCAAGTAAACCTCTTTTCCCAGAGTTTTGTTTATTTTTCAGGATTGAGCTCAGAGAGGGCTGGGGGTTAACCTCAAGTACAATGGCCTGATTGCCATATATGTTGAAGGCACTTTATACTGAAAAGGCAGTTATAAAGTATGCTCACTTTATTAGTCCCTATCTCTGCATGGGACAAGCAAAGCAGCACAGGGATAAGTGAAAGTAGGGCTCTCGATTCAATCTGTGAAAGAACAGACAGTACATAGATGAAAAAGTAAATTAAATAATGCCAAGTACAAGTAACACAGCATTGGATCGTTTACGCTTTCAGTATGTAATTTTTCTCTGTATATTTTAAAAATCTAAAACTCTAAGATGAAAGAAAAAGGAAAATAAGGGAGTACTTGGAAAAAAAAACTTCAGAAGCAAACACTTGAGCAAAACCACTCAAATCACTCAAAAAGAGATTATTTTTCTAGTCATGACCAATGTGTCGGCAAGAAATGACCCTAAAATAACCCTAAATTTTTATACCCAAAGATAATCAGCTTCAAAAAACAAAGCAAGAGATAGTTTGGGTTCAGGAATTTTGTGGGAAAGCCGTCTGTGTATCACACCTTCCCACCTGTCCCAGCTGGTAGCAATGGCTGGGTGGGACAAGGCTGAAGAGGGGACACAGTGGCCACTGTGGCCATGTGGAGGATACCCACAAGGGCAGGTGGGGAACAGAGCAGGACTGGGCTCTATCCCACACCCTCTGCAAGGCCACACAGCCTTGAAGGTTATGAAATCCAAGCAAATTTTAAAATCTTATTTTCCCTTCTGCTGCTTGAGCAAGTGTACTTCGTTGGAGAAATTTTCCTCAGAAATTTAAGAAATGTGGAGGGGAAAAAAAAAAAAAACCAACCCAAAAATGATAAAGAATTTACTGTCTTATGGCTTGGCTCAATAAAATTTAGATGCTCAAAAGCAAAAGTGGTCATGAGATCTTTGCCAACAAACCAGTGAGGCATAGACTTTATTGTTCTGTCCCTAACCTTTCAAAAAAGCATTTTACAGTGTACACAAGGAAAACTGGAACCACTCAGACCTTGCCATGACAAGCTAGTATTTCAAGTCTCACTCACTCATTAGTGCACAAAGTAATGATGGGACAAAGTCAACTTCTTTGGAGTCTGATGTCAAAAAATTGTATTTATTCTATAGAATACTGTAAAGAAGTGATGAAACATTTTCATGGGATCATATGCACTGGGGAGAAACATGAAAAGACTTTTTTAAGTGTATCACATCTTATGACTTGGAAATCCTGGGTCACTACATGTAGTCTCAAAATAGAATCATGGACTGATTACACATTTTCATAGTTAATTATAATGAACAAGCCATTCTTTTTTACTTTCAGATCATGATAAATGTCAGTTCAACTAATTATCATGAAGAATTAAGCTCATATCAAAATTCAGAGTCTATCAATGGAGCAGCTCAGATCCTGCAAGAAGCTGACTTCATAATTCCATCAAGGATGAAGCCCCACAATTGAGGACATATTCTGGGCAAGTTTAGACATGGAGAATTATAAACTGTATATACTTAATGATTAAAGCTTGCAGAGTAATGCATCACATACCTCACAAAAAAACCAACAAAACACAAAGTGCCTTTTTTGTAAAACACATAGAACCAATTAATGGGAGAGGAGCAAAAGAAACTGACCAAAAGCCCTGAAGATCTGCCGCTGTGTGGGTGTGCAAGGGCTTGTGTGGTCATTCACACACTCCTGTCCCTCCCCAGCCATCAGCAGCAGGGAAGGGCACACCTGAGAAGGTCAGGCTGACTGCTCTGGAGAACTCACATACAGATTAATCCAGCCAAGCATCCTCTAGCATAGGCAAAATATGGCTAAAACCAGCTTGAAATGGTAGGATTAACCAAGCAGGACACTCTAACGGCAAGACAGACAATACTGAGGTTAAGTCCTCACCAGCACTCCAAATTGACAAAAAAGGAGGCAAGTAACTGGAATACAAGCAGTGAAAAGACTTCTCTAGATGAATCTGTGCACCCCGAGAGCTGGCTGATGTGACACCCTTTCCCCCAGGGTTTAAAAGGAAACCCATCACATAGAATGTCTTGTGCCTTACTGGAAAACCCAGCACTGCAGCCAAGCAGCACTGGGAAAGGAAAACCACTGCTTGGGGTGCCATCACAGTGAGGGGACAACAGAGCAGTGCTCTGCTCCCATAACTTTGCACAACTCTCTCTCTGTATAACACGGGTCAGGCTGCTAAGCCTGGTTGAGGAGGAGACCTGTAAACATGGCCGTGCTGCTGCTGGAACTGTCTCCCCTGTTGGGTTGAATCCGTTTTCTCAGAACAGCCCAAGTGAAACCAGTTTATATTGCTTCATGGCTTGTAAGACCAGCCAGGCCAGACCATCTGTTGACACCTTCCTCCAGTCAGCAAAAACTATCATTTATATAATCTTAAAACACATTCCAGTTCTTTGACTCTACAAATACAGGGGGGAAGGGTTTCCATAATTGTTTTTCTAGCTCTTCTCCATGTCTTTTGTCTCAATTTCGTACATTCCTTTCCCACTGCTTTGCTTCCATATTCTTCTACATCTCTTTCTCCTGGGTTAACCCTTTTTTCTTTCCACACAAAAAAGATTCTCCCAAAACCACTGTCTCATTCTATGAATAGCGTAATTTGTCTGTTACTTCAAATCCCTGTTTCAGTTCTTCGTATGTGCCTCTCCCCCCTTCTGCCAATGTCCGGCAGTTCAGAAACACAAATGACAAATTCATGTCACAAAGGCTTTCCCAGACATGATGTACAATTCCTGAGAATTTGCCTTAACTTCTTCCTGCAATCTCCTATTCCCTAGAAGATGTGCTCCTCGAGTCTGAGCTCCTTCTCCCCAAATTTCCATCTGTGTCAGCTGCCAGTGCCCAGCGCTGGCTGGGGGTGGTGGGAGGGTCTCTGTGAGGGCAAGGGGCTGCCCTGTGTCCCAGACACAGCCAATTCCAGCTGCCCCCAGGCCCAGGGCTGTTCTCTGCTGCTTGTTTGGAAATGTTTGTTGTCCGTTCTGCTGCTGGCAGATGAGTTCCAACTCTTGGTACGTAAAAATGAGAAGGTAAAAATCCATCAAGCTCTGCATGTCCCTGCTCTAGTGCCACATTCGAGTGTGACAGCCTGGGTTAGTACAAAGCACAGAGGGATTATTTCCTCTTGCCTCCACAGAAGGCAGCAGTGTCACACTCACTCACTAGAAAAAAATGGGGGGAAAGTATGTAATTAAAATATAGAGAGCATATTAGGAATGAGAACCAAGGGTAAACTCCATACATCGAGTACAGCGGTGAGTCAAAGCAAACTGTCTTACTGAGTGAAGTTTTTAAAAAAAAAGTATTTGCAAAGACAGAAAACAGGGGAAAAAGTATGGACATCTCCCTAAAAAGGGCCAATGGACCTTTCAAACAAATATGGGCACATCTTTGATTACTTCCACTGTGATACCACGTGAGCAAAGAAGTGTCCTTCTGTAAGAGCACACCGATGGACAGAAATGCCCCAATCTCCTCTTCACTATCCAGACAGACGTCTGCCCCTCAATCATCTTCCTGTACATCCAGTTTCCTGCTGCCTCCTGCCAGTCCAACACACCAGGGCCCTGTGCTCATCTTTCAAACTCCACTCCTGATTCCACTCCAACTACACAGAACAAAGCACAGACTTGAACGCTTGAAACAGTCTAGAAATTACTGTATTTTTTCTCTTTCCCCTATCCTCCGCTCCTTATTAGTATTTCCAGCAGTAAATGCCTTCTAGGGAACTCTGCAACAATGAGGCCCGCCTCTGGGAAAATGAGGATTCACATGTTGCCATGGCTCACAAGCTCATGAGCCACAGGTCTGCAATAAAGCAACACAATTTCATTAGAGAGGATTAAAACTGTTTGATCTCACAGAAAACAACTACAGGGGATAGTGTAGAGCAGAGGAGGTTTGCAAAGAAACAGAGATTAGAGGTACCAATATACCCTTCAGGTAAGGAGACAGAGGCTCTTACCATTGTAAAAAATAAGCTTTGGAAGTTGTGTTGGTGACTGCCAGTAACTCAAGACGTAACACAGCTGTCAGGATGTTCAGGCCCTGTCCCAACTTGAAAAATCAGGTATTTTATAGTATCTCCAGTTAGTGACATATGAGCCAACACTTGCTTGATATCACAGACAACAAAATTTGTGTCTCTTTCCATATAAATGGTAAATTTTGCTCTGAGCAGAGCCCCCTTAAGCTGGTCAGGGCAGACACTTGCTCCACTTGGTCCCATGGCTGCAGAAAGCATTTGGCTGCAGCACACGAGGGATGAAGCCTTAAAAAGGCCACATATCTCTCTGGGCTTCAAGTATTTAAAAGGAAAGGCAGGTCTTCTCTAAATGCAGGTACAACAAATTCAATAACTACCATTTATAGTTCCATTTTCCCTTATATAAACTATGCTGACTTCTCTGGTTTATATAGTCAGAGGTAGACTAAAGGAAAACTCAGTGAAGGTTTTGTATACATAGACTAGAAGAATAAAAAATAAGTAAAGCTTCACTACAATTCATAAAAGCCTAGAGAAGCACAACAAAATCACCAGGGCTTTCCACCTTGCCTACCACAGAAGGGGACAACAGCTCATGAGTCACCAGGCTCCTGTTTCCAGGCTGTGCCCTAGGTTTATTCACACTATGACCATTTCAGCCCTGACCCAGAGCAGCACCATGTGCTGATGCTGCTGCTGCTCCCCAGTGCCTCCCTAGGACAGCTAGGAAGCATTACAGCATTTCTAGTGTAAGACCAAATGCTGGTAATTGCGATTTTTTTCTCAACTTTTCCAATTAATGTTAACCTAACTGAATAATTACAGGGAAACAGGAGAGGAAAAGGAAATTTTGTACTCAGCTGGATGAAATCTGTCTTTTTTCTCAGTGTACAAGACACAGGTCTTGACAAGGGGCAGCCTCTTCTGGGGCAGAAGGTCACAAGAGAACCAACTGGCTTTTCACTCGAATCTCATGCCCCATCTAATGTCAGAAGGTTGCAGCCTTGCACTCAGATAAATGGAAAAACTGAACATTTTCCCCAGGTTCCTGTAAGTCCCTTCAATGAAGCTGTAACAGCTGAGGATCCTCACTCTTCATCTTCCCTTGGTATAATCCAATACTATTGTCACTGTGTCTGCCAGACATGACTACAGTTCACGACTGAACTATGGCACACTGTGAGGCAGCCAGCACTTACAATATCAAATATTTGACAGGTAAAAACATTTTTATGTTCTTTCACACACTGAATCCACAGACTAAGCTACTTAGAAGAAAAAAATCAAAGGAATTCAAAGTAAAGATAGAAGAATTAACAGACATCTTCAGCTGGAGATTGAAAAGACAACGCCCCAAGCTGTTTGTACAAGAACCTGCAGCACCAAGCTTGTGTGGCACTGAGCACCTAAAAGGTGAGCAGGGACATGAAACAAATACCTACAAGTTAACAGATTAGCCCTCAAATACCTTGTTGATAAAAACAGGACCTGAAGTTATTGGTAGAAAAAACAGTGCTAAGAGTTACGTTATAGTTCAGCTTTTATATCCAAAGAAATGTAACATTGCTCAAGGTACACTTTAGATGGCTGGTGTTTGTTTGGGGTTTTTGGTCATTTTTCCCCCAAAATCTAAACTATGCTAAATGCAAAATCAATGAAAAGCTTTCTTAACTATCTTAAAAATTAAATGAATCCAGGAAGATTTATTGTTTAAATTGGCAAATCCTCTACTGGCAACCAAGTGGTTAAAGAAAAAATAAGGGAAAAAAAGCCTTAAAAGACTCAGGAGAATTAGCTGTTGCTAAAACAATTTTATGGTCCTTTCCACTTCAGTGGAGGTAGTTTGTATGGCTGACTGGAATCTATTCAATGCTGTCAAACATCTAACACCCCCATAGCCAGACGCCTTACAATGAATAACAAGCAGCCTCGCTGCCAATATGCTCGAGCTGCATTTTTTACCAGGGTCTGGACCCCAACCCGGCAACACTCCAACTTCATTGTTTGATGCCTTGTTAATTTATAAGACAAAAAATTAACCACAACAAACAGAAGTACCAAAATTCTAAAGCAATGCAGCTACAAAATTCATCATATTTAACAAACCACAATACAGAAAGTCAGGTTTGTAAAAAGAACCTGCACATCTAATTTTTCTTTAGTAGTTTAAATTGATTTCATAATAGAAAATAACAATTTCAGCAGACGACTTCCACTATCTGGGAAGGCTTACAATAAGTGCATAGAATAAAAAAGAAAGAAGTACAAACAATGAATAAAGTGTACACAACTCTCGTTGAAACACTAAGCACATCATCTGTCATCTTGAGTATCATCATTTCCATAAATATTATCCCAACCATTGATTGCCTTGCTCAGTGCTGTGCTTCAAGCAAAATCCTGGACTCTTACCATATTTACGTCCTTCATCTTTCAACTCTAATAATGGTGAAGCGCTGACACCAGACTCATATTCCAGGGAAGATAGAGAGTGCTCAGTGACAACCCTGGCTCTGTGAAATTACAACTGTTCTCTCTTGGCAGGTTTATGATTATGGCTCTGACAGGCCTTGTATTCTGGAGCTCATATCCTGCCTTGGGCACATCCTCCTCTTCTACAGCATCAAGCTAAAGTCAAACAGGACACACATTACCGTGAAGGTATCCTTTTAGCATTTTCAGCTTTGGGGGGAAAACAAGCATCATTCTCACCATATTTAACACAGCTTATGACTCTGGGGTTTACTTTTAATTATACTTGCTGCTGAAGTTCCCAGGACCTAATTCTCTAGGAACCATAAGGTGGTGCTGAAAAATTCCAGAGCCTTGATTTGTAAAACAAAGTGAAGCAAAGCAGCTGCTTTGAGAAAAAGTGGCCGTATCATGCTGATACATGGCCCTGAGAAAAAGTAAACTCAAGTTCATAGTAGAACTCATGAGTTCATTCTTACTAAACAAAAATAGCTGCTGCACTTTTAGAGCTGAGTTGATTATCCACACTAGAAAAGACACAGCTTTGAAGGTATGAAGAAAAGCAGTGGGCTGTGTTTGTCAGTGTGTGCACAAGTGCTTGTGGATGCCTGTGTTAGTCTTAGCACTGAACATCACAGGGGGACAGGCTGAACAGCCCTGCAACGGCCAAGGACACTTGCTTCATCAACCATGCACTTTTAAGGATGTATTTAGAATGAACATCAATGGGGTATCATTGTTTTCAAGCTTAAAGAAAACAACAAGGAAGTAGTAAAACGTATCTTTCAGGAATCTATCACCCCTAAATTATCTTCCCTAAATACAGACAGTATCCATAATACGGAGTGATTTTCTTTTTCTCAAATTCATTTTTTACAACACTGTTTCTTGGCCTTATCGTTAACCCACTGTCCTTACTCTCCACATCTGGCCCTACAGCATACATGAGCATATGTAACGCAGAAGCAGCACCTGAATCATGCACAATTTCATCTGGTTTGAACCAGCATGCATGCACATCTCCAGAAAACACTCACTTAACAGCGTTTCTGGGACCCCACAAACATACACAAATACCTCACACATTTTCTACAAACACTCTGGCAATAAGATTAGGCCAAACAAGTGTATCTTGATTGTAAGCAGGAAAAATAATGGTGCTGTCATCCCTCTCAAAGGCAGAAGCCTTTCTCAAAAGGCAGTACCCCTAAGTCACTATCATTCCTAAAACCTTAATCACAGTAATTAACCACAAAGGGTTAATCACAGATAAAGCTGGTCTCAGATCAAAAGCAGGTAAAAAGCTACATCCATCAGTTCCACTGATATCAATGTTTAACATAAGCCTTTTAGGTTATGTGTTTACACAAAATCCAAGATTTAGGGGATGAAAAGTAGAACTTGAATACTGCTCCACCAGGCAGAAAAGAGCTTTTTATCTTACTACAGATTAACAACTCATTAATAGTGTGGTTAAGCACTATCAGCAAGTCAGCAGCCCGTTGGGAGGCAAGATGGGCCTTGTGAAGGAATGCTTTTGGGGATGAAGAGACACATCCATGCAAATGAATCATCACTTCTGCAAAAGCAACTTAAGGCTGTACAGTTTACATCAAATCAAATTCTTAGCTACATGTTTAGTCAAACAACATGACAGCTGAATAATACCCAGTAAATATTCTCAGAACTAACTCAATTGTAATTACATGGTGTTTCTTCAATTCCTGCTCCACTTGATAATAATATTTTTGGAAGTATGTATTTCAATTTAACCTACTTCATTTTGACACAAATACTAAATTTCAAGCAGTTCCATTGCTACAGATGAGATGATCCTTACCACCAGGAAATAAGGCTACTCTGTGCTATCAAACACCTGCATGGAAGAGAACTGTCATTAACCAACAGGGGCCAGAAAGCTCCTTGTGTCCCCTTAGAGAGCTGCTCAAGGCTACATGAGCTCTAATTCTCCAGAGGACTTCTGTAACAGATGGAAATAAGGCAAATGCATTAAACAATTTAGATGATTATTTCCAGAAATACTTCTACAGTACTCAAGTGTCAAAATGCTTTTAAATCAAGCAAATTGCACGTGGCAAGACTTACAAAGCTGACTGCAAGAATTAGATGCTTACACTCCATGAAATTCAGTTGATTCCAGATATGTAGTCCCACTGCTGCTTTTTAAAAACTCACCCGTAACTGCCCATAAGATGAGAGCAGTATCTTAATGAGTATAAAGCCCAAGAGAAATAAACCAAAAATTTAATGCAGACTTATTTTTGCACATTTTACAGCACTGTGAAAGCCATCCTCTTACCTTTCCCACAGAAATAGGTCATTACAAGGTGTGCCCTTGGGGCAATTCCCCTGGCTTCTAAAGGGTCTCCTCCTGCCCTAGGATTCACAAAGGATTTGAACCTGATGTACAATCACATAACCCGGGTTCATGAGAACCAAACATACCAGGACTGCTAAAATTGCTGCTAAATCAGACAGGGCTGCTTGGAGACCTTGAACAGAAACCTCATCACAGCTGACTGTTCTTCCAGTTTCTGTTTTCAGAGGAGGTTTCCTGCTAAGTGCTTAGAAAAAGCAAAATGCCATTTAAAATAACATTTCTAGTGCAAATACTGCACAAACATAACTTTCCCTGTCCATTTTTACAGTTGTTTTCTGCAATCTAACTACACGGAATTGAATATACTGCTTTAACCTCTGCTAAGTACAGTTTTTATACTTATTGACAGCTGGTGTTGATCATTTGAATTGGAAAACTTGCAGGAAGGAAGCACCTGAGTTCAGCTCTGAGTGTTCTCCAAAGTCTCCAGGAGTGTTTTATGATGCCATTCAATGTCATTAATCAAGTAGTTCATTACTGGCTGGCAGAAACTCTTTGTTGCTGTGAACTCACTCAGCACAAAGTTATTTTGTTCATAGTACTGCTGCTTCCCTTTCAAATTTGTAAGGTTACTGTGCATCAATCTCCTGCTGCTGCAAATTTGGCACTCTTTTCTCTAAGCTTTTCTTTCCCTAAAGGTGACTGTTTAACAGATCTTGAGTCTTTTATTGTTCAGGATTTTTTTTTCCCTGCACTCCTAATAATTTAAGACACCTGAGTTATTTTCCATAAGCCTTCTTGATGCTGTTGAATTTTTACCAGAAAATTTATAGTAAGCTTTTAATATTTGTTTTCCCCAAAGGCCCCTCCCCTGGAAGTTCTGGCTCAAGGCCACTGCAGTAACACAGGCATTCCAGGATACCCCAAGTATATTCTTTCACAGGCAGATGCCCCCTTCTATCCTTAACTTGAATCTAGGAAATATCTATATGGTTTGCTTGTTCAGTGCAAAGGTACTTTGTGCTGCTTCTCAGCAGATCATCATCTGGTTAAATGCAACATTTAAACCCACTGATGGGAGGAGATTGATCAACCAGCCACCAAGAACAACCATCTATCTATATGTATTTTCTGTTCTTTTTTTTTTTAAACTCCCCTAAGTTCTAGTTTGCTGTTAATTCTGTGTAATTTGCCTCCCAGGTCCTAATGACATCCTCAATTGCAAAGGACCACAGCAGAAATGGTTGAACAGGCATGGAAAGCCCAACTCCTTTGTCTATAATTTTCTTTGTCAGTGAGGACAAGAGTCCTTGCTAGAAGCTTTCACCTTCTCATGCCTTTCTTGCATTTCTTCTGAGCCACACGAACTTTTAAGAAACAACACTCAAATGATCTGCCAAAAATAGGCATCAGAGAGTCTCTTTCATTACAACCTGAAACCAGTCCCTTTAAAATACAACTGGTATTTAGTGGATCTTTTCTCAATATTATCCATCCTTCTCCCTGATGTCTTCACAACTTGTAGAAAGGTTGTCATTGATTTTGATCTGATTTTGATCACAACCACTATTTCTGTGCTTCCTGACACTCCTGCAATTCTGTGCATCTTGCATCTTAAACACCCCTCCCTTCCTGTATTTCTCCTTCCTCTATCTGCTCCTCTTCCCACAGTTTATTCTTCTATGACTTTTTTATATCATTTTTATCACATTAACTGGTGAGCTTGTCTCCAAGAAATTAACTGCCTCAAGGCACATCTTTCTGCTTTCTCCTAATGCTTAATCTCTGATCATATCTCGGTTTTATAATCCCTATCAAGCCTTTTATTAGGTTTTGCTTTTATTACTCCTAAAATCACAAAACACAGTATTTTGGACTCCACCCTTGCCTAACAGTTATCCATTCTAAAAATAACAGGTCTGTGGCTTTTTACATTCTCCTCATTTAATGCTTTTTCAGCCATTACAACATTAGCAACAAGATAAATACTTTATGCTTATGAACTTCTTGCAGCAAGAACAGAGAGAAGTATGTCCCTTCCCACATTCCAAATACTCTGCTAACACACATCCCCTTTGCATTTCCCACCATGTGGGCAGGCAGGCAAAGGGATTCTGTTCCAGAGACAGGAAAGGGGAATCTCTGTAACCATGAACTGGCAAAGCTAAAGGAAGTCTGTGCCTGAGCAGGGCAGCAACTCGTGAGTGCCCATTGGTCCAGCAGGAAACCCATCCCACAGATCATGGGTGCCTGTCAGAAGCAGCAGTGCCACTGTGGGGGCAAGATGGCCAAGCCTCACTGAAGGCCCAAACTGAAGCACTCAGGTATGTCCTGTGTATCAGCAGAGGTGCACACCTGTAGTTGGTGGGACTGGTCAGATTCCAGCCATTTCTGACCCAACAGAAATCTTCCTTACCTCTTACTCTGTTTCCAACACCCATCCCCATACACAACCTGCTGGAGTTGGGCTGCAAGTCCCTGCTGGCCCTACACAAGCAATGGGAACACCTCACTGGGATTTGGCTCCAGGGAGTGTGGGCAGTGTTTGTTACCCCACCTGCTGATACATCTGCCTGAAGTGCCAGCAACCACACGCATGCCTCTCCTCCTGCTCCTCTCTGCATTTTAGTTGAGAATAGTTTTGTTTCACTTTGAAAACATCAGAAATGATGCATAAATACAGAGTTTGTACAGCAATAAAGTAAACTGAACACATCAAAAAGGAGATCAGCTTTAAAACACAAAGACAGAAAAAGAAATAAACAAAGAGGAAAATGGTAAGGAAGGTTAAACCAAGTTGGTGTGTGTGTAGCTGGCACCACGAGGCAGTCAGGGCTCCTACCAGGAGAAAGACAATTAGATTGAGCAGATGAAAGCAATGATGATGATTGCTGGTGCTGCAGACTGGGGCTGGCCTGCATTAGGTTAAGTAAGCTGGATGCAAGCCAGCATCATTGAACAAATGGCATGGCACATTCCCCAGGAATCTGAGGAGAGATTACCAATATCTTAAAGGTGACCTTTCACACTTGCTATCCCAGCAAATCAGGCAATTCTCTTGGCTGTAATGGACGAGATCAGCAGAGGCCACTCTCCTTAAATCACGCACTCCTCATACAAATAGGATTTTTATTTTTAGATTTAATATCAATTGACTGCACCTCATTTGAGCAAAGTATCCTAAGTGCTTTATTGGTTTATTTCACCCCTTCCCCATTTTAAAGAAAACATAATCTAACTTTCCATTATTCATTATCATCCAGGCAGGCAACAAGAGAAAAAAAGAACCCTAATTTTTAGCCATATTGTCTATTAAAAATGTAAAATGTTTCCTAAAAGGGCAGGCACATTAATTAAGGCTGCCTCGGGACAAATGAAGATGACTAGGAGTGCTCTGTTTTCCTGGATGAGTTTTCCATTATAATTGAATGAAACCAATTACTGCATTTGTAATGGAAACTGTACCTAAGTTGAACATTTCCACTTTTGCAGATGCTGGAGAGTACACTGCATGAGCAAAAAAAGGTCTCCAAACACTTAGGAAAGGAAAAGAGAAGATATCTTTTCTGGGGAAAAGAAAGAATCCCGTAAACACATTGGGTACAAATCAAATGGCCCCAGAGTAATTGAGAACCACAGCCTGCATTTTCAGAACCCATCTCCAGCCAGAAATCCTGAACCTGGGGATTGAACTCCTTTCCACTTCTTCAGAGAAGAAAATACGGCTTAATTAGGCTCAATTTTCTAAATAATGGTTATCCCTCTGTAACTAATCAGGAAAATTTTAAACCAGTATCAGATGAATGCTCATTTAAGTGGTGAAACATGCTCTGTCTTCCAAATATAACCTTACTCTACAGACAACTGAAAGGATCGAGGGTAACACACTGAAACATAGTTTTTATTTTCAAACAGAAAACATCCTTTGCCATTCTACTGAGCAGCCCCTAGAACAAGACACAACCTTCTTCCGCACATGGAGATTCTGCCAATGAGAGAAAACAAAGATAACTTCAGGGAAAAAAGAATTAATGGAGTTTCAAACACAACAGCATTTTCTGAACTTATTCCAAATGCTTCGAAGAAGGAAGCTGTTTAAAGGTATTGCCAGGGAACTAAGAAGTCCCCAAATAAAATTACTTGAATAATCTTTAAAGAGAATCCTGAGCATGAAAGACACTGTAGAGAGAATTCTACTTCCAAATCACCTAAAAGCAATACACTCATTGAGTTCATCCATAATTATCCAGTATTCACCTGGATCATGAATTTTACCCCTCAGTAAGCTAAGGAACTGCACTTTAATTATGAGGCTGATAAATGCAATGCAGAGTTATGTTTTAGCATTTTGTCTGTGTAATCAGCAATGAAGCTCTACAATGACTTTAGAGGTATCCATCTATAGTCAGATAAAACCAATATACAGCAGTAGTGTACTTCGATTTCTGGTTCCCTTCTAGACTCATATAAAAACAACTTCTGCATGAAAATAGGGGCAGATGCAGGAACACTGTTCATGACACGTTCTAAGTTTAACACTGCTCTACGGGGTACATCATGACATCACCAACTAGGCTTTAGCACAATGCAGACCTGCAGCACACGCAGGCCCCAGTGCCCACTATCCACTGCTCAAGAACCTGGACATATTTCCTAGAGGTTTTTCATGTTTATCTTTGGATGTCAGATAAACTAGCAAGTTTGTCATGCATGAAAAGGAAAGGAAAACCGAGGCAATACGAACTGAGTTGTAACTAAACATAACAAGTGAAATGCTATCAGATTACAACAAGTGGTTGAGGTTTTTTTATAATTTATTTATTATACTGACTAAGTCTTGCTCAGTCAGGTGTTCTACAGTGAAGGGAGCTGCAATATTAGGGATTTTGGAAGGCTGCAAACATAGAAGCATTTTTCTCCTATTAAAAAACCATCCTTCATTTAGAATAGACTCTGACACAGGTTCTTTCTGTGGACCCTCCAGACTACTTTTGCTCTTACAGAATACAGTGATCGAAGTTCTACACAGAAATTACGTATTTAAATTTGTGCATTTCTGTCTCATTTGTTGTCTCCAAGAATTCCCTTACTTTCAAAACAGGCAGCTCTATCTGCATTTTTTAGATTAGTCTTTATACCCTTCGTAAGGCCACATTGCTACAGGTTTGTCCACTGACAGTTGTGCTAACTTTATACAGATGTCGTCAGCTGCATCATTAGTCATTTCAGTAATTGCTAGTCTAATCTTCAACACCTTGAGAGAACACCTGCCAGTCATATGCTGCTATTATTTATGTGACAGTTCTACCATCCTAGTTCTTTCCTCCTTAATTTACACCACTCACAAAGCCGTTTCCACTTCAAGTGTATTTTTATCCTTTACTTATGTAAATGCTGCCAAATCGGTTTGAATTTTTTTCATGCTCCTTTCCCAACTTCTGTATGATAGGTGTACTTATTACAGAACTGTACTACCTTCCTGATGTCTCAGCACAAAAATAAAGGGACTGTAAAATTGTGGAAGTCAATTCTTTTGCCTTTATTTAAAAGCTCACTCTTCTAACCCCTTATACCAAATCCTGTAGAATGTCCCCACACACTACAATTACATGCCAGGCTAACACTTGATTGATATCCACTATCAAAGACCACCCCAAATTTTTGTTTAGAAAACTGTGCAGACAAGGCAGAGCTCTCTGCTGTGCAGGGTTCCTTCTAAAGAAACAAATCCCCCCAACCCTTCATTTCAAAGCAGACTCTGTTGAACCCCATCATAATTCTCTGTAAAGTTTGCATGGATTATTAAACACAGATCTAATGAAAGACTAAAAACTGATGCAAAGACAACACCAACTTGTTTAAATGCTTATCCACTGAATGAGGAAACTGATAAATGGGAGTAGCAAACAATTAGAGAGCACTTACTGTAGCAGAGAGCTGTGGTCCATTCAGCTGTGCGTGCAGGATGGCCTCGTTGATGGAGTTCCAGATCCCCGACAGAGCAATTTCCAGATCGTGTGAGGCAGCCATTTCATTAGTCAGATATTCCAGCGTGGAGATAAACTCCCTCCATTGTGCATCCAGTTCAGACACGCTGGCCAGGCAGCCCCTCATTACATTGAGACAATATCCCACACAGGGCCTGATGAGCGTCAGGCCCTGGCAGTGTGGGCAGTACTGCATCTTCACCAGGGCTCTGCTGCACTCCTTCGTCAGAGCGGCGTGTTCAGTAGTATTTATCACTTCAATGCCCAGGCTCAGGGCCTGGCTCAGCATCCTACTGGCCCAAAGAGATTTTGACAGCTCTGTAACCATGTTTTTAGAATAGTGTCCAAAAGGATTTATGTCTTGCCTTGTAAGCCGCAGACACTCTGTATAGTCCTCTGACAGATCTGTAATTCCTGGGTTTATTAGCCGGCTATACACCAGAGGAAAGAGACTGTCAAAGAACCGCAGTACTGCACTTTCCACTGTGGTCTCTGCGCCCAGAATGTAGAGAGAGATGTCTGTAAAAAGCTCCTTAACAGGCTCTGCTGCTTCTTTTGCCATAGGTCTGTAAGCTGTCTCAAACAGGGAACTTGTGCGGTTTTCAGCAAAGCGAAGCAAAGACTCAAAGGCCTCTAAAAAAGGGGCAGGGGAGAGAAAGAACTAGAGGTTAATGGCAGGCACCTGACATCTCAGTCACAGGAGTAACATTGTCCTGAACAGGAACATCAGTAGTTACATGAAATCTGCAATATGAATGCAGTAATAGATACAAGTAATAGCTTTCAGCAGTAATGTGATTAAAGAGACCCCAAAGTATTGCTTGTGCATAATAAAGGCAACACATAACACACAATAGTTTTTCTTTAAAAAGGTGACTGTGTTCCCCCTAGCCAGACCCTGATCCACACTTCACAGTCCACAAAGGACTTGCACGGATTCCAGGCTAGGGCTGGAGCACCAGCCAGGGCTGCATAAGATGGTTTTTAGAACTCACACTGCATTTGGGCAGTTCAGCTGCTTATACTTCCAAAGCATCCCTCAGCTCAACTGTGAGGTAACCCACTACAAACAGAAGCTGAAGCTTTTGTTTCACAGTGCTTGAGTAGGTGGCTGAGAGGCACTTCTCGCAAAGTACAACTCCAAGATGAAGGAAAAGATGCTGGGTGAATAAATTCTCTCCCCATTAACACTGCCCATGTCTGGACACCAACCGGTGGTTGGGGAGGACTTGACATCATGTCCACCATGACCCAAAACCAAAGTGAAACAAATCAGGAAAACATTATCTCCTTTAACTACACCATTTTTGAGTGGCCTAAGAAAAAATAGTATTTAAGGAGCGTCACAGTTAACACATTTTAAATGGCACATGGTAAGTATTATACACCCAAACAACTGATTGGGGTGCTAGAATTCATGGACAGGACAAGGAAGGGATCAGTTTCCCAGACTATTTTTAATGACACAGAAGACAGTAATCCACACCATTCCCACTGCTTTCTTTGGAAGCACTCCAACAAAAAGCCTCTGACATAAATCATCCTTGCACTCCTCTGGGTAGCAAGTAGTTCCAGTCAAGGCAGGAGACCTGTCACTCCATACCTCCTGAGGACTGGCCAGATAATGGGGTTTTGGTCTAATCCTACTCTCCATTCATCACAACATCACCATGCGATTCACTGCTCTGCAGCACAGCCCAAAGTCGCTCAGAGATCAGCCCCACAAAGGAGCAGACACAATACAGAACTCAAGATTAACACACACTGGCAAAGTTCTGCAGCAAAGCCTGCACCGTGCCTTCCCTGTGACAGCTCCCTGGGCAACTGACTTGCCTGTTATGATAAGCATTACAATCCCTTTTACCAAAAAGTGTGCTTTAGCTAAACAGATAATACAGCATATCTCATTGTACATTAAATCATCAGTATTTTGCACACACACGCTGCATCCTTCTGCCAGAAAAATCACTTCAGCACTCCCACTGGTATTACAGCAACTAATACTTCGGAAGTGCTTATAAAATCCTAGAAATTAAGAAACCAGATACACTTCAGTTGAAAAAGATGACAGTACATTCTTGGCAGAGAAACACCTTGCCAAGTTTCAGACTGAAGCAGACTTTCAGAGCTGACGACAATTCTGAAAATTGGATCCAGGATAGAAATCTTGACGCAACCTAAACAGTAGTGCAGTTTGTTGTGGGCTACTGCATACTATTAAAAGGGTTTTTTGTTTGCCACATCACTCCTACGTGTTTATCTTTATTTCTAAAGGAAACCAAAACATCACTTTTATCATACTACAAAACTCAATAGAAGTATTACAAAACATAAAAACAGGTGTCTAAGTTTCCTCCCTATGCATGCTCCCTTACAGATATTCAGCTTATCATTAAATTATGGGAGCAGGGACTGTTGTCTACAATGCCATCAATCTTACTCTCTTCCTTTACCTTCCATATCCATAAAGGCAGAACTGCAGGCATTGCTCTCCTTACCTGAAAACTAAATGAAATTCATTCATGAATGTGCTAATGCCCTTATTTTTCTGAGAAAAAAAAAAGCCCCAGTGAAACAAAAGAGCAAAACATCCACTGACAACATATACCCCAAAAAAAGAGATTTCAGCAGATTCCTGGGATACTAGGTTAGAAAACCATGTAGCATTTTATTTTCAAACCTCATAACTGTGAAAATTCTGCATGCTATTAAATAAAATTGTGCATTATTCTGAGACAAGTGTGAAATCATGACATGTAATAATGGCATTTATTTTTCATTACATAAGGGAAAAATTGTAATGGCATATAGCTTCATTCCTCCTGCAAAAAGAGCCCTAACATAAAAAACATGGCACAAAAATATTGCTGGTGATTATAGATGTGCTGCAAACCCCTGTAAGGTATCATGTGCTTCCTTATCACCACTGGTCAGACACAAAAAGTGACTCATGCCTGCAGTCAATTACATTTCAGAAGGAAATATGTAGGTGCTTTTTCATTGCTAAGGCATTAAGAGATGTTTGAGACAATCAAATTACTGTTCTTAGACCTTTAAATCAGAAATAACGGGGCTTCATGCAGTCAAATGATGTGGCAACAATGGACAGCTTGAGTTGTGACTCTGCAGAGCAGGAGCTGCTGAAGTGATTAATCATGTGCCTTTCAGTGCACTTTGTGTGGTACTTTGTACAAAGTTTCTAAACCCCAAGGAAGGTTTACCACTATCTGCAAGACCAGATTTCTCATTTATACTGTCAAATACAGCAAACTTCAGACAGTTATGAACTCACAAAAAGCTGAATTCTAAGCCTAAAGATACACTGGGAGAATTATTTGATCATCTTTCACTGCCTTTGGCTTCAACAAAACCCTACCAGCAGCATAGAAATATATTGCAAATATATCAATTCTGAACAGAAATAAGCCTTAACTGAAATAATCCAACATCTGATGAAGAAATCAAATTTGGAGGTTTTTCGTCTTCCACTCATATTAAAACAAATAGGAAGGTGGAGAACAAGGTTTGTTCCCATGTTGCTGAGAAGCCCCTTTCTGATTTAGGACTACATGAAAAGTGAAACACCAGTTAGTTTTGAATTTTGAACACACACAGTGGTGACTACTTCATGAAAGTCAGGCAGCATCACCTTCCACGGGGAGAATTTTGTTCAAACTGTTCATCATGTGCTCAGCGAACACTTGACTCCAACACTGATGTGCCTGGACACTCAAACACAGCTGATCAAACACAGCTCACCTCTGGAAACTGCCCATCTCAACTGCCAGGGTTATGGAATGAGCTCCTGGAGACAAGCCCAGTTCTGACAAGATGCCACGCTGGGTTTGCTGCTCCAGCAGCAGCACCGAGCCTGCCGGGCCAGGCAGCCAACCTGGTCCACATGCTGGGCCTCCAGCCTGCTCCCCAGCCCTCACGTGCACCAGAACTGGATTATGGTCAGTCTGACACACACAGATGGACAAACACTGCTCTGCATATATAGCATTCATGCTTATTCATCCCGAGCATGGCACAGCTTGGTTTGGAGCACAGGCTCCCTTCTGACAGAAATACATCCACCCTGACACAAGTACATTTCCCTTCTCTTCAGCCAGCAGCTACACCTCCTATACCTCATGCAACGAGCATAACAAAGGATTCCTGACTTATCTCACTCCAGCTTCTGCACTGTAACACCACTGACTCCTTCAGTGGGATTTAATCCTGATTTAAACCCACTGCATATCACAAAATGCTGCAAGAATGGAAGTGTTTCTGCTAAAGAATAGTGCTACAGGGAGAAAACAGATGTAGGACGAAGGTGTCAGTCTGCTCAATGCTGGTGTACCAGCATTTTCCAAATATCTCCTCTATTTTTCCACCACCTGGGGATCTATTTGCGGAAAAACAGGTAGGTATTAAGTGTCTCATGTCACATAAACACTGCATTCACCAACTTGCACAACCTCCCTTCAGCAGGAATAGCTGCTTGAGTTTTTAAACTGCTGTCACTTCTATTTTAGTCCAACCAAGTGCAACAGCTCTCCAAGTTTGTCTCCAGGCCACCACCTTTTCTCCTGCAGCCTTATCCTCCAGACAAGAACCAAAGACGCAAAAGTGCCACACATCAATTTGCCACTCTTTCTGCCACAAAAATCTTTCTGGGTGTGTTTATTTTGTCAGGCTCCAAGACAAACAGCAACATCAGCTCAAGGAAATACGTGAGCAGAGGATTCAGCAAAGGGCACAGAGCTGGTGCATACATGGTGGTGTGAGAGCCTGCATGCAGGGTTGCCTTCATCTCATAAGCCCCAGATTTCTTACAGTACATGGAAGGCAGCAGATGTGGTCTCAGGGAACCCACACAGATAGGAGTTTTCCAAGAAAATCTGGACTGACATATGATAGCCATGCTTAGAGTAGGTTCATTTGCTTTCCTCACTCCTACAAGACCCCCACATGCCATTGAGATTCTTACTCTGTAAGCAGCTGTGGGGTTCAGATGGAGAGCATTAGGCAAGGTTAAGCAACCTCCAACTTGCTGGATTATGAATCAGCCCAAACCTACATTCTTTTCTTTCCAGAGGTCCAACGCAGGAATATTAGCATGGAAACAATTTCACCAAAATGAAGTCAACCTAAACACCAGATACCTCTGCTCACAGAGGATTATTTCTGCCCCAGAGTAGCTGAGCCTCAGATATTAATGCCTGAACTCCCATGTCTTCAAAAACCAGAGTCCCAAAACCCAGTGCAAACCATGACATGCCTGTGTGAAACGGAGGTTACTGCCACTGTCACCAGACTTGTGTGTGCCACTGCAAGCTGGCAGCTCTTGCTCACAGAACTGACCATGTAAGACCACTGGGCTAATGCAGCAGCTCTCCACTACATGAGTGACTCCTTGGACACTGCAGTTACTGACTGCCTTCTGGACTTCAGTTTTAAAAATCCACAAACTCCTCAGAAAAAGAAAAAAGAAAACCATTCTATTATAAACATTACAAAAAGATTTTAACAATGCTCAAAACCCAAAACCATCTATACAGAATCTATACAAAAATAACATCTGTGTACATTTTAGATTTTGACTGTAATCATGAAAGAAGAATGACAAATTTAAGTAGCTCCATTATTTGTTTGGTCTCTTAGGACCACACTAACATTGGCTCCTTTCCTTTCAACATCTTGCATTTATTATAGAGTTACAGAATGAATGAAAGCTAGACTTGGTTGAACAATGGCTTCCCTCTCATGCTTTCATGTCCATTAAGATTTCTGCATCTTTATGGCTTGCCAAAATAGAGGACAGCATATTAATATTTTGTAGCAGTAGAATTTAAGTACAGAGTGTTTGGAATGTAATACAGGGAGAACAATGCACAAAGCAGAAAAATCACACCCAGACATGACACATAAATGATAAAATTTATCGCTCTGCTTTTAGGGTGTACAATGATCTCAAAACATGTTTAAAAGAATATGAACAAAGAGTGCTTAAAAAGCATCATTAAACAAGATGAACAAGTGGTTGGGTTTGTTTAGGTTTTTTTTCAGATTACTTTAAAAAAGGATGTAAGGAAATTGTATCATGTTTGCAAAGACAGAACCCAAAATCCATTCATTCATTCAACTGCTTTTGCAAACAACTTCATGTAACTTTCAGCTTCATTTCAATTCTGTGACATTTTGCTAGGAGCAAAATTTCCAAGCATTTCAAGTTTTCTTCTTATCCTCCTCATTTACCCCTCTGCAGAGCACAGGCCCAAAGCTCTTTATTAATACCCTAGCTTCCCATCTGCCTTACTGGTTTTAGAATGGCAGTCTTCCTATAAACAAGCACAGTTGCTCTTGATGAAGCTGATGAGAAATGACATGTTAATAAACATGTCTAATGACACAACAGTGTCCACTACATCCTGGTTGACAGATCATCAACACTTGCAAGAAACATTGCAACCTTGCTCCAAAACCATTTTGGGCCAGAGAAACCCTGAAAGTGCCCAGAATCCGGGCTGAGCAGAAGCATCTCCTGCTTCCTACTCAGCTCCTGTAGCTGCTTTTAACAAGACAGGGGCCAAAACAGTTTCAGAATTAAGAAAGCAAAGTCAGTTTTGGAAGAGGGGAGAAAAGGAAGTTTGAATTTGCTCACCTTGACAGTCTTTAGAGTTCATCAGTCCTTCAGAATATAGACCAGATGGGGAAGAGAAGAGCTTTCCATTGTTGTGTATAGGGGCAAGGTCTTTATTGAACACTCTCCCCATGAGCTTGTCTACATTGACAACATCAGATAAATATCCTATTGTGTACCTGTTGATAGAAACTTCTGCCCAAGCTGGAAAGAAGTCTGTGCCTCCTTCTCTGTTTATACCCAACAGCTACAGACACTGCTGATTAACCAAAAATCAACAGGTAGAATTATTTACAGGCTTCTATTACCTCCTTTAATCCACTGCTCTATTCTAAATGTAATTCAATACTGTTTTTAACTTTAAAAAACTTATGAAAAGTTGTTAGGGCTTTAAAAAGTTCTAGAAGTGAGACTTTGGGAGCATAAAACCACTTTCCTTCCTGGCCTTTCCTCCAGTGCTGGGAGCTACGACAGTGGTTTGCCACAGGAAACACTGGACATGAGAAAGCCTCGTGCAATGTGAGTGTCAGAGCAGCTGACCCACTGCTGGAATTTGGGAATGTGGGCAAAACCATGACACTTGGGAAAACCCATTTCCAAACGTTCTGTTGGAAGACTGACTTCCAAGAGCAGCAACAGGAAACACACCACTGAACGACCATCTGAAAACTGCTGTCTTGGGATGAAGATTAGTCTTGCTTGTTTTATAAGCACAAGTCTACTCTGGCAGCCTTGGCACAGCGTTGCAGTTGCATAGGAAACAACCACCCCCCTCAGACTGCTGCCCCAGGCAGCAAACCCACACCCTTTGCTCAACCACACAGTCTTACAGGACACTTTCTTATTTTACTATTTCTTCTTCTACTTTTTTGTAAGTTTAAGCAGTTTCTTTGTTACACATTCTTGTACAGGGAGAAAGGGGGTGAATATGCAGCTCATTTTGGTGACACTGATGTACACTAACTTTAGGTTATTTTAGTATTTGATTCTATTGACAATAGAAATAACACCAGGTTTAAAATAGGCCAACTGCTTCAGAGGCTGGGGGGGCAAGGGGAAAACAGGCAGTAGATGCACAAGCCCAGGAGATGCCTTAATAACAACAGAATGAGCCAGCAATAAATACAATCTTTTGTTCTGCTCTGGTCAGTTTGCCATGAAATCACAGATAATGGTTTCTGTAGACTGTGCTGGGGAATATATCCAAATTACTGGAAGTGGAAACCAGAGTGCACATATTCTTCAGACTTAATGGCCTTGGCTTTATAACTTACAAACCAGCGATGCTTAACAAGTTACAACTAACTGCAAAACTATTGGCCAAAAACAGACTAGAGACAGCTCTGCACTCTGCTGCCCCAAACCAAAACTGCCCTTTTTAAAGAAAACACTACATGGAAGAGTTTATAGAAAATAATTAAGTTGTTACACTTCACAGAATCAGTTACAGTTTGCTGGCTTGACTTTGACTGTTCACTACATATTTCACCTTCAAACGTTTTGTGAATACAATGAATGAGCTGGTAACTAAATTTAGCTGTTTATTACTTCTGCATACTTGATTTCAGTACAGTTGTACATTATTTTATACACTGTAATTATAGGGTAAAATTACTTATGCTTTTTTCAAGTGAGCAGTTTCAAGTAAAACTAAGTCAGTTGGCTGGCAGAAAGCTGGAGACCAGATGTGGAATTAACCTTTTATGACACTGCTGGGCTTCTGCTGACAGATAAATAAAGCAAGGAGTTCTCTGGGAATATAAGTGCAGTAGCAGGCTGATGGACACCTACCATCCC
Organism: Coloeus monedula; assembly: GCF_965178545.1. Classification (NCBI taxonomy): domain Eukaryota; kingdom Metazoa; phylum Chordata; class Aves; order Passeriformes; family Corvidae; genus Coloeus; species Coloeus monedula. Next base: position 5,457,964 of record NC_138790.1, read on the forward strand.
CATGGTAAGATGATCTAGAAGAGCAGTAAAAGCCCTGAGAGACCAACTGGATACAGCATAAAGCCGTGGCTATTGCTCTTATTCCCCTCTTGTCAAAACAGAACTCTAAAGGATGGTTCATGTAATTCTTATCTACCAAATTCAAACCTGTCAGCTGTTACTTAATAATATCAATTCACAGTTCTAACAGGATTTGGACCAAGATAACTGAAGAAAGAACTACGGCCGTGCTTCAACAACATCATCTGTGCCCTTCATTTGCTTTCCAAGGACAAGTAATTTATAAAAAACACTTCTCACAATCTATGAGGGGAAACCCACAAGCAGTTGTATCTGTAGGTAGCCAGCTCGTCACATAACTATAATCATCTGAAGTTATTTGGAGGTTCAACAGCTAGTGGAGCAGAAACAGAGTTACCCAATTTATTTGATCAGTCACACAGACAACGATGACTGGAAGCCACAGCTACAGCAAGTAGCACACAATTCCCAGGATGGATTACAGCACAAAGCACTTGCAAAATAGCTTTGAATGGCAACTCTGTAACCATTAGTGTTTCTTTCAAGATAAACCCACAAGAACAGTCTACATTGCTTAAATTAGGGCTGATCTAATTTGTCTAATGAACGAAGTTTTTGCCACATAAAAAAAGCAACCAGTTTTATTTTTCCAGGCTAAAACCCTGTGTACTGTTGTGAAGATGCACCGTCAACTGAGAACAACATTTTCCCTTATAAAATAAATTTTTCTGGTAAAAAGAAACATCTTGAACAGTATTTTCTTAGAAATTTGAACTGTGGATCATCAGGGGATGAGGTAAACCCCTGGTGTATTTGCAAGTAACCATCTTGCTGTGGGGTGGGGTGGGTTTGGATTTTTCCCAAATTTTACCACTATTATAAAAACAGAGCCCTAAAAAGTATGTTGGCCTAAAAATCCAGGACTTGCATGGCCCCAGACAGGATGCATACTGGCTCTAAAAGATGGACTGCCCACAGTTTGGTGCCTTTGGAGTAGACACCTGGTATCTGTGGCTGCAGTTCCTCTGAACCTGCAGAACCCCCAGTGCCAAAGACCTGCACAATTTCTGTTCCTATTTGCAGTACCCAACCCGTTTGGTTATTCAGCCACAACTGTACATTTCTCAAAGCTCACCGGGTTGTTACCCAAGTGCCCAGTGAAGGATGGAGCTCCAGGTACCATCAGGGCATGTCTGATTCTGGGGTGAGCTGAGGGGTGACACTGCTACTGGGGACAACACACGTCACACACTGGCACCCAAAAATGCTGCTGTTGCTGGGAGATGGTGCAAAACCCTTACCTCGTTCTTCCTGGGGTTCCATAGCAATTATTTTTCCATGTGTTAAGCAGTTTTTCAGAGCTGAGAATCACTGCACTACACATGCCAGCACAGGGCTGGTTGATAAGTGAAAATAATGCCTTTATTGCAATCTCTAGGATTGTGATTTTCAGGTAATCTCTTCCCACACACTGCTGGACAGAACAAAAGGGTATCACTTCTCCTTGGACTTCCCAAACTACTCTTATCAGAAGACTGTTGGAATGAACTATTTAGTGTCAATAGTGTAGTTTCCAGAATTAAACGAGACTTGTGGGAGAATCTCTGCACATTCCTGACTACTGTTTGGGCCGGCTGGAGTGTCTGAGGCAGCACATCCTTTATTGTGGCATTCCAAATGCTCTGAGCCTTTATGGAGCAAAAAATCCTCTTACCTGGAACCTGTGCCTAGGTAAGGGTGAGGACAACATTTAAATAACATGTGACAACATACACACACAAATATTCAGAAGCAAGCAAGTGGGCTATGGCCAGAAAATCCAAAATGCAACTGTGGACACAGCTAATGTACAAGTAAAATGTGGCTGTGTAGAGATGTTGCTGGTTGATATTGCTGGTTTACAGTGCCTGAGGAGAGGGACTATTCAAATAAATAACAGGCAAAAAAAAGGCCAAAAATTGCTTCTGCAGCCTTACTGCAATTGGAAACCATAGAGAAAGTAAAAGCTGTGCCAACTGTGCCCTGTGCCAGGTACTAATACCAGGGAGAGCAGATGCCATGGCTAGAGAAAGACAGGGCATTTAATGCTGGTGGTCTCTTGAAGCTCAGGCACCACACAGTGACACAATTGGGCTTGGCCAGCGAGCCAGCCAGGCCTGCCAAAAACACTGCAGACAGACTTCTCTCTGTTGCTTGATTTGCATAGTGGCACTAATGATCCCTGAGGCACCGGGCACTGGATTTACCTATGGAGAAGTGTAAAATACAAAACCTATCTTTAGAATCCAGAGGTGACCAGGGTACCCAGGACGCTCTAAAACTTGTCTCTGGAACACTGCTGCACTGCAGGCTCATGTTTCCTCAGAAACACACTTCAGAGGTGCCAGTAACTCTGGCAAACAGAAGAAATTGAGATATTTATTTGTATATATCTGATGTAGTAAATACTACCAAGAATGGAAAGCAAAAAATAGTATAAGACCTGCAGTAGTTAAGAAAAAAGAACCAAAAATCCATCTTATGAGTTAAATAGGAGAAAGCAGGAAGATGCAGAAGACTTTTCATTCTTCTGCGAATCTTTTCATTAACAGAAAAGCAACCAGACAGGGGTCTCTAGAGAGAATTTTCTCGACCCTCTGATTAAGGAGTTCAACTGGGAGCAGGAAAACTAATACGTTAGTTTCGTAAGATCATGAACTATTTCATGATTTCCAGCTGAATTAGTTAGGTGGTCCATTAAGATCCATTTCTAAAAATCTAAGCATAAAATAGCTACAAGAGGCAGGATTAATTTAACAAAGATGAAATATGAGGGGAGATGGCTGATTTTTCATGTTTGGGTTTTTTCCCTTTTTGTTTAGGTACTAACATAGGAATTGTGTTAACATAGGAAGTTATGTCCAAGTTTTGTTAAAGAGCTAAGGTCATAAATAAGACTAAAAAAGTTCTTAAAATCTAGACTAAATCTGTATTTATCAACAAATTTAAAACTCTCTAAGTGGAGAGCAGCAATAATGTAGCCCCGTGGGATCAGCAGTGGAGCCTCTCCAGCCCAGGCATGCCAGCTGGCTCGAGCACTGCGCTCCCTGTGCCCACACTGAGTGTGTGTGGGCACATCCTTCAGCTGCCCCAGCAAACAGGAGCACAGCTCTCCAGGACACCCAGACACCAGCCTGCACAAGCACGGTGTACTGCCCATGTGTCCAAAAGCATGGGCCACAGAACCTTGTTGCTGTTTCTTCTGATTCTGGATTGACCAGCACTAACCTCATTTCCCAGGACCAACTTCACCCAGCCTTCTTTCTCTATGCAGGGAAGCCTTGGCAAAGCAAACTAAGGAAAACATAAAAGTACCGTAGCTAAGAATGGTGCAGGGGCTGTCTTTCATACAAGCCATCTTCTGCAAACAGTTTAATTAAGTGGCTTTTGTGTTTTTCAGGCCCTTGGACAACTCCTACCCACAAAAACTAGCAACAGACCAGCACGAAGTATCCTCTCCCAAATCTGAGCTGGAAACACCCTTTGGCATTGTGGCACAGACCAGCTGCAAGCCAGCGTGGCCAATGTGTGGGCAAGCAGGGTGAGGGGTCCTCAGCAGCACTCCAAAAACACACTTAACTCATCTAAGATTAAAAGCAGAGGTACTGCCCTTGGAGAAAAGACACAAGCAAGCAATGCCTGAAAAACAGAAACCACTCCTGCAGCATCTATTTTTGGCTGTGTCCTCTTGCAGGTTACTCTGAAGACATATTTGGTACCATAACACTGTAAGGTAATTGAAAGGATATGTTTACTTGAAGAATTTGACCTTGTTCATGGACTTTCGTTCCAGTCTGTACAAAGAATTTCACTAGACTATTGAAGAAAAACAGTGGACAAGACTTCCATGACTGATTTCAATGGAGACTGAATCCAAATCATGGTAAATTTAGGAAAATATTCAGGGTATTGCTTTTTAAAATTTCCCATGCTTACAAAACCCCACTCAATGGAAAAAATTAAAGACGGATCAATAGCTAAAATAATCCTGCAAAAATAGAACATATATTTCTTTATGGTGAATAGTTTCCCCTCAATTTCTCCTCCAAATTCCTTCAAGTAAAGTGACTGGCATGTGTTCAACACATGGGTCAGAGCTGGCAGAAGTACATATGCTGGTGATTTGATAGCTGACCAGATGTTTGTGGAGAACTAGCTCCAGCTATTCCTAAGGGAAGGCACGTGAAACCCGTTAGCACTAATAAATCAGAACACCTATTTTTCTCCTGAAATTCCTTCCTTAGAAAATACACAAAGGTAAGTTTTTTCCAATCACACCAACTACAGACATCTTACAGGGAAAGTTCCCATCACACCAACAAAGACCAAAGCAGTGAAACTTATGTGCAGAAAACTGCACACTCCTTGATCAAAATAAAACCACAGTGACACTGCATTTCAACATTGCCACACATACCCAGACACTTTTACAGATGAGCAGGGTTCACAAGATCATAGAATTTGCTTATATTCAAGAAGTTGCACAACTGCAACCTCGTGCTTGCTTATCCATCCCCTTTGAGGTGAGATGACTGGCCTGTAGCTCCCTCGGTCTTCCTTTTTTTCCTTTTTAAAAATGGGTTTCTCCTTTTCCAGTCAGTAGGAACTTTACCAGACTGCCAAGATTTCTCTAGTATGATGGACAGTGGCTTAGCCACTACATGTGGCAGTGCTCTCAGGATTGGCATCACAAAAGAATGCAAGGGCAGATTTTTGTGGAAATGCATTCATTTCCTTCTCCTGCTTTCTCACATTGTATTATCAAAGTAATCATTACATTGCTTCCTCCATTGCTTAGGGTTATTTTGTGAATTATTGAGGACTTTTTGTTAAACACAGGTCATTAGTGATGGGAACTCAACTGCAGAAATGTTAGACTTGGAATAGAGGGCCAAAACATCCATCACATCTGTCACACTGAAGTTTTAATAGGCAATTGTTAAAACCTCTCAAATATCTGCAGCTTTTACAGTTCTGTTTAAAGTTTTGCAATCTTTGACTCAACAACTTAATGAAAAACAAAGATTGCAGATAAATCAGTCTGGTAATGAAAGCAAATTAGCCATTCTGCTCCAGCAGAATTCCAACACGAATGAGTATGCTGAGATTGACTGCAGCAATATAATGTAATGCTCTCCTGAATTCCAATTCCAAGCTTCCCTTTCCGGGAGCTTTAGAGGAAGTTCAGCAAACAAGTATTCAGAACTAAAGCACCAAAACTATGATCTACATAAATGGTACCATAAGCTTTGACAAGCCCCAGCCAAGTCAGGAGTCTCTTTAAGACTCATGACAGTCCCAGCTTTTCAACAGCACTTTTTTTAACACACCAAAGCAAATCAGTTAGTTTTATTCTCTCATTGAGAGAAAAAAGTTAATTCTTGACAGAGTTTCACACTATGGTCACTTGCTCTTCTATCCTATAAACTCAGTTGATTTTAGTCACTGAGTACTGTCCTAAATTTGCATAATTCATACTACATTAATATTTAATACAGAGAGCAAACAGACGCTTAACTAGAAGGTAAAGTTTAAGAAGGATTTATATCTTCTTAAAATGCCTATCTTCATTTCAAGGTCACATGGAATCAGTAAAAATAAATAATTTTTTGTACCTTGCTCATTTAGGTATCACATTTCTAGCCTAAACAGATATAAAAAGTAAACATTACGTTTTAGAAAGGTGGTGGTGGTGGGAGAATAACTGTGAAATATTCTGACAGATATTTTGTTGGTTTTGTTTCAGGAGAAATTTCAAGATTCCGCTATTTTCATGAGCACGTAAATTCTCCACTTTTTTTTCTGTCTCTTTAAATTTAAGACACCTCCCACTGTTTAAGTTCTACTCTCTGAAGCCCTAGAATTGATTGCTTATTTTAAAAAAGACCCTTTGGCATGAAACTTTATCTGCATAACTCTGTAAATGGGATCAAGCCCTTCAGAAGCACTGAAAGAAACCAAGAGAGGAACAACCACCCAATCAAAAAGGAAATTACAGGCTGAAAATGAGAGGGTAACAGATAACACCTAAGAAATCCTGGGCCCTGAAGAAAAGCACATTTCTGCATTTCAGACCCAGTTCAAAAAAACATTTTGACATACACGAGGTTTATCTTAGTTCTGCAGTACTGTTCTTGATCCACAAAATCCCCACGGAACTTCAGTGCTCGCTTAAGTTTTCTGCCAAGAAAGCAGATTTGTAAAAAGGGACCTTTGACTTTGCAAAATCATTTGAATTCTGTAAGGCCATTTCTGTTCCTCTGACAAATCTCCTGCCTTCTTGTTCCACAAAGGTCAGTTCGTGGAAGAGTTTTCTCTTTCAAGTCTTTTAGATCAATCTTATATAATGATACTCTTCACAAGATTATGAAACAAAATGTTGACTTGATTAATCCATTCTGGGAAACGTTATGAACCAGCTCCCTTGTAATAGAATATTTCAGTTAGAAGGGACCTACAGTGACTACATCTAGTCCAGCTGCTGGACCAATTTAGGGCTCATCAGGTTAAATCATTTTGATAAGGGCATTGTCCAAACACCTCTTAAAACACTGACAGGCTTGGGGCACCAAGCATCCTACAGAATGCCCATTCCAGGGTCTGGCCACCCTCTTTGGTGGAGAAAGGCTTCCTAATGCCCAGCCTAAACCTCACCTGGCACAGCTTTGAACCAATTTTTTGATCAAAAATTCTCCCATCCTGTGGAAATACCATGCCCCAGCACATGTTTTTACCCCATCCTAATGGAGGGAAGCTCTGTAAGAACCAAGAGTTTCCCAGTTCGAGAGACTGTCAAAGCATCCCTTAAATGGCAACTCACTGATGCTGAAAAGCCTGCACTGTAATTTAGTGAGGCACAGCTAGAGACAACACACCAAACAGTAATTTAGCAAACACACACAGAGCAAGAGACACAAACCATCAAAATAGAAGTGGCATCATGTGAAGGTGTTTCCCAGTTTGGAGGACATGACCTTGAGGACTGGCTTTCAATCTCTTCTTCAGAGACCAGGTGCTGGAGATTTGCCACTTGGGGAATTTCAACATAATGAAGGAGCAGAGCACTCAGCAAAGGAGAACTTCATAGGAGCCCTTAATCTGACTCTCAGCAGGACAGAAAAAAATCACTATTTACAAGCCTTATAAAATCTGAAGTTGTTTAATATACTTTAGGAAATGCTGGTTCTTAAAGCAGGCTCAGGAACATTATAAATTTCTCTACAGTACCTGAGTGCTTGTTTCCCAATCCTGATCACACCATGCAGAGAGAGAACAAAAACCAAGCAATCTGTCCCACTGGCCAAGACAAACATCCATCTACCCCTTCCTCGGCCTGGTATTACAGTGGGCCCTTGAGGGATGCAAAAATGTACACCCATTGCTCCTCAGAATGTGACATTTGATTTCACTGAAAGCTGCTTAAATATCACAGAAATATCCAGGGACTATTCAGAAATTATTTCTGGATCTGGAGGTTAAGTGGGATGCAATGGCACGGACTTTTGGGAGACGAAGCAGTCATCATGAAGGAACTGCCAGACAGGAAGAAACAGAGGCGGATGCAGTCCCAGGTCTGACAGCTCCCCTCAGCTGCCTCACACAAAGCTGATGGAGCCCTGCAGTTGACAGCTCCAGGGTATAGGGCAATGTGCCCAGGGGACCTGCCCAATCCCTCACAGTCCTTTTCCTGTCTTTAATATACCACAAGAATTTCTTCTTGTTTGTTTTCATGTCTTTGACTCTTTGCTCTTCAAATTCCATTTCAAGCTCTTCAGTTTCCTTCTCACAGTGCCCACTTTGGTCTGTGCCCCTGTCTTTAGGATTCACTAGTGCTGGATTTCCAGTTTCTGACAGCTATTTCTTTTGCTCGAATAACCTCCTGAACTTTGTGTTTAAGCATATGGATTCATTTGCCTTTCTGCTCCTTTTCTCAAAGGGTGCTGTTCCTATTTGCAGTGACAGGCTGCGGGGTTCTTAAGTAGCTACTATGCCTAAACCAAGATTTTAATTTCTATACTTAATCACAGCCATATATTTAAACAATGTTCACACTGTTCTAGTAATCAAGAGGGGACCCCAAGAATGTTGGTCATTATGTTTTCCAGTCTCTGTACGATCTATGTTGAACTTCATCTGTAAAACTCTGAGTATGAGACGACCTGCATGTTTAAATGCAAGCCTCCATAAACCAGACCTAGTCTTCAGCTAACTGAAGCAATAAAGGTGGCAAGTAATATTGGGATCTCAATCAAATACAGCAGTGGCATCCACAAAGTCTGCCCATATCATATGGATAAGCAGTAGGTTGTTTTAGCTATGTGTATTTGTGCAAAAGTTCAAGTAACAGAAGTCTCAAAGTGCCCTAGGCTCTGAAAACCACAGCATCTCTGGAAATACTGCTTATTAAAACTTCTGGGCAAGGTTTGCCATCAAGATCTTAGAAGTTTGCATGTAAGTGACAAATACAACTTTAAAAAACTTTCCATTTCCTGAGATGCTGGCAGACATCTCAGCCCAGAGTTCTTAGGCATCTGGGACTTGCTTTCCATTTCAACTAACATGACAACACAAAGTTAAAAATTAATTAGAGACTGATTTCCTTGCTACAAAAATCATCCAATTCCTTTCATCAGGGCAGCTCTGAGAGGAAAGTCCTTCTCCAACAAAGAATATTGAAATTTGTCCCCCCACCACTGCATGGTTGGTTTCAGGGGTCTCCCTCAATCAATCACTTCATCCACAGATTAATGACAAAAGTAAATTGCAATATATCATCCCTCTCACATCTTCAGTATCCTCCATGGATTTACCTCCTTCAGCCTCTATGAATTAATCCCCTCCACTTTTCCAGACCATCCATCATGTTCTTTCCCACTCTGATTCCCTATCTCCTTATACCACAGACTGTCTTTCATCTCTGTTGCAGTCAAATTTTGGAACAGCTTCCTGAACTCTGCTAATCCCTATCTCCAGATGATTCTCCCTACAGCCAGATGACCTCCACAAATCTTTTCCTAACAGCATTTTGTCATTTCACATTCCTTTGTGTTCAGCTACTGAACAACACAGAAGTTACACATACAATAAAAAGCAGTAAATTCATACTGCTTACCCGACTGAGCTGTACAGCTGCAAATAGGCTGAAATGCACTTATTGGGGATTAGACCTTTTATATGAAACTTGTAAATAAAAAGGTAATTTATCATGCCATCTTTTAAATGTACATTTGCTTCAGAAAGCATTTTGGAATACACTGATCAGCACATAAAATAACTATATCATGCAAAAAGATTGAAATAAAGATCTTCAAGATGCAAGCAAATCGTAAAATTTCATTTATATCAACATTATATTTTTTTTACCATCAATGAACAATATTTAATAGATCTTCTGCAATCTTACTGAACAAAGACAGAAGTATTGGTTCTTGCTAAGTCTTAAAGATGTACTGCCTATTTCAGTCCCACATATATAGTAAATGCAGGAGGGAAGGGCAGCACAGTTGCAGTGAAGACAAAGACAAAACCATGAAATCCTGCCCATTTTACAGCTACCTCTGGAAAAAAAAATTATTTTTCTACAACTTAGTGTTGCACATAAAAAACAAGTACAGCTGCCTGCTAAACACAAGCATGACAAAGCTTTACAGTGAGTAATAAAGACTTCCCACGTTGTACCAGAGAGAGGAAGGAGCTTCTATTGAAAGACTGTCACACCTATCAGCAAACACAAAAGTGTCCTGTACAGCCTGGCTCCCATGGAACAGTGCCAGGCAAGCCCTTGGTAGGCCAGAAGGGGAGGCGGGGGTTTCCCAGAGAACAGCTGAAAAAGCTGCTGGTCAGGGACACTTCTGCAAGCACAGAGCAACACCAGCACCCTGCACTGCCCCAACACCTGAGCATCTCACAGCTGCATTTGCTGGCTGATACACCTCCAGCACTGAGGAGAAACTCCTCAGGAATACATCAAAAATTCTGGAGTGGACATGCAAACAAAAGTCATTGAAAACTGCATTCGCTTAGGTGGCTTAGAGAAAACAACTGCAGGTAATTCTGCAGTTTCTAAGGAATTATTAGGTTATTAATACTCTATGCAATTTACATATGAGAAAGGTCATACTCAACAATACAAATTACTACTCTGGCTTTATCCAGCCATCAGCCTACATATTTTACATACTGCACAGTACTTTCACAATCTTGACTATTGACCAATTGTAACCATTTTCAGGAAGATCAAGGACATTTAACTGGGAATGTACCATTGACAGGGGGAAGCACAGTGTCCAAGACAGCATGGTAAAAGCTGCCTTTCTTTCTGTGTCTTCCTAGCTGCTTCCCACCATGAAATTGTCTCCCTTCTGTCAGGAGCCACTTTGCAGGGAGGGATTCCTGGAACATCAGCCTAAACCTTTCCTGTCAGGTCAGGGGGTAACATCCTCTCCTTTTTCTGAGGACAGACTAGCTGATGAATACAGATTTCTATATTAAAAAAAAGAACACAAACCACCACCAACAGAACACAAATCACCACACCATCCCACACACCAATAAAAGAACCAAGTTTCAACTTTTTTGAAGCGTCCAGTTCAGAGATCACTGAAATCAGAGGCTGGAGTATCATTCCTCCAGACATCTCCTCCTCCTCTTAAGTCTGAATTTAAGAGTTAGATTCATCCAAGTCTTTTCCCCCACATCCCTTAGATCCAGCAGGCTTTCGTTGAGCTGCTGAGAAGCACTGATGTACTGCAGCTCCAAGCTCCACACATGTGCCTCGAGCTGTATCCCTCTGCTGTGTGTAATAATCCAGGAAAAACTGCATTAGTGCTGCTCTGCTGAGCACAAGGGCTAAATCTACCAAAAAGCATCAGACATTTCTAAAATCACTGCTGTGCAACTGGCCTAGACATTTGTAATAAAGGACATTTCCCAAAATATTCAGGACTCCAGCAACAGGACATTTGTATCCAAACACAGGAATACAGTGATGTTAGCTTGAAGTTCAGCCCCAGAGTCTGAACATTATCATCATTCTCAGGAATTGATAAGAAAGCATAACTGGCTTTAGGGGTAAAATATGGTAATGCCTTCAAAAGTTATTTTTCTTCTGAGGCATTCCTTAACATCTTCATTCAAAACCCACAAAACTAAACTCATCTTCTGATGATAAACTGATACACCAACCATTTTTTCCTGATTTCCTGAAAAAACGGTTTTTTCAAGAATACAGAAACAGTAGCAAAATATGAATCGTTAAATAGAAAACACTCTAAAAAGAGGAGCAAGCATCAGCATAGAATAAGCTATCATCTAAAATCAACTGATTGTAACTACTTGTCTCTTCAGAGAGCATACTCTTACACAGGAATAAGGTCACAGATCCTTTCACATTATCCAGAGCCAAGCAAGTATACCAAAAGCAGCAGATACCTAAGGGAGCATTCCCAAAGATTCCCTGCAGTATGGCCACATCTGCACTTGATTGACTGGAAATCTGACTCCAATACCACGTAAGGAAAGATGTTTTCTTGAGGGCAAGTGTGAAATTCTGATCTGGCCACAGTGAATACAAGTGAGTATTTTACGAGGTGTCTGTTATCTGTGCTGGCAGAAAGGAAAGCCTGCAGAGCTGTTCCCACATCACAGGTCCAGCACTGATTTACCTACACATTTCCATTATCCTTCTGTCTTTCCTTTGATACACAAGTTATACCTCGAGGTCAGCAGGGTCTGAATTTCCTTAAAACTGGGGTAAAACACATCTTTTTCATCTCTCAGCTCAGGTCTCCCTCTGCTATGAAGCAAAATCCCTTATACTCAATGCTGTTTGTCTTATGCACAAAGTTAATGAACAACTTTTGAGTTCACAATGTTTGCTTACTATAAACACCTATATTATACAGTCCCAAACTGTAAAATAAAAAAAAAATCTTTATCAAGCAATTAAGAAATTAAGCCATTAAGAGCTGCTTAAGAAATTAAGCAATCTTAATTTATTTATAGTTACCCTTACTGAGCTTAAAGGAGTACCCACATGTACACAACTGAAAGTGTGAGTACCACCACGATTTGGACTGAAAAGCACAGACTTAAGATATAAAACCTGAGGTCAAATTCTCCTTAAATGCTTCCAAAAATTCTGTAATTTAACTGGAATATGCTACTGTATAGATATGAAACTGTACTCTGAGCTTTCCTGTATTTTTTCTGCAGCCTTATTCCCCTACCACCAGCTTCCTGACAGGTGGGATACTTTTCTACTGACAGGCTAGCAATTAACCTGCTGCCACAAAAGAATAACAAGAGTAAAACAAAAAACAGAGTAAAACAAAATGTGAAAAAGGAAAGATTCATCATAGGTATCACAGAGAAATCTAGAAACAGCATTGCTTCAATTAAGGCTCTTTTCCCTATGGTCATATAGTTTCTCCTGTACAAATCCACTGTTGTTCAGTTATTACTTCAATCTCAGGATTTAATTTCCTCCTCAGCACTTGAGATGCAAGTAGGAAGGAAAGCAGAGAATGAAAAATTGAAATCACAGTCACTACACAGATCTTGTGCTTCACCTTAGTTGATAAACCAGGAGTAACAAAAGGTTCAGCTCCTTTCTCCCCAGTCCCAAGTGAAACTGAACCAGCTTTGAAATCCCAGTTACTTTTTTTTCTCCTCAGAAAACTGAGTGGCTGGTGTTGGCTTTGTTTGGTTATTTTAATTTCTTACTAACATTTCTGCCTGCTCAATGACAAAGCTCAAAGCATTCAACAGAAGTTACTTTAGCTTTGCAAACACTTATGTTCATAAACATCTTAAGCAGAAAACAACATTTTCACATGCTGATTCAAATGCCACTGTTCACTGAAAAATATTTTGACAAAAAACCTTAACACAATTTATCACTTCTCTTACACTTTCCTATTTCTGGAAATGACTCCCTTCTACAGGAGCCTGCCATCCAAGCAGCACAAATGCTTTACAGACACAGGGTGCTATCACCTGCTGTGCCATGGTACCAGTGAGGACCACTTGCCTGGATGCACTGAGTGGATCCAGCCCTGGATCCAGTCCTGTGTGGCCAAGCTGCCTGAGCTGGGGAACTTTCCCAGCAGCTGCTCCATCCTCTCTCAAGCATTTATCCCAAGGATGAACCCCAAGGCCCCAGGCAGGATGGTGCACGCTGGCTGGGGAATGTTTGCTTTCACCTCACCTACCTCTAACCATTACACTTCACAAATTGTACCTGCAGATAAGAATCACCTAAGACATTCTCAATAAGTATCTCTCTGCACAAATTAAAAAAAAAAAAAAAAAAAACCCAACAGTTAAAAATAGTTAGATGATGGGCTAGAAGTCATTAAGCCAGTCTGACAGATGCCAGAAAAATACATATTTATATATGTAAGTTGAAATTCCTTTGTGAAAATAGTTGGTTTCCTTTGTGTCACCTGAGAGGTTTAAAGCACTGACCATTCAAATAACAAATTGGGGGATCTGAAATTTTAACTCTAGGCTATCTCTCATGAATATAATAGACACCTGCTTGAGTGAAAGCAGCCTGGCTTATTTAGCCTAAACACAACCAGTTTATTTCAGACAGAACAGGCACCAACACAGGGACTGCATCCATGGAGAAGGGGTAAGGCACACGCAAACTCCACACAACACAGGAGACCCAGGAGGCAGCCAGCAAAGCCCCCAGAGTAATAAATCCTAACCAGAAATGGGAGAAAAACTTTGGATAGCCCTAATGATGCAGCTGTCAGATTATACCAGTGACAAACACTGCATTAAACTGCTGATCCCATCCTGTCCCCTGCTCTCTTGTAGAAAATCTGAGACAGGAGGCAGGTAAAGTTCTCTCCTGCACAGAAAACATGTTCCAGGAATGTCATGTGATTTCTATCCCTTAGAACAGCACAAGTGAAAATTCCCCAGATGTATCTGCCTACAGGAAAAATTCCTATAGATCCACAGAACACTGGAAAGAGGGCAAGAGAAGAGAACTGATGAACCCACTTCAGGAGTCCAAAAGTTTAAATAAGAAAATGTCTATTATCAGATGCATTCAAGTTCACTCCTGAAAAACCTACACCTGCACTAGAAAACTGTCAGGAGTAAGAAATGTTTAAAAATTACCAAGTTAATGAGACACAACTGCCATTTACAAGCTTCTGCTAATCCCAGTGGTTTAATCCCAGCGGTGCTCAGCCAGTTTTTACTTAATGCACAGCCAGTCATTGATTCCCAACTGAAATTAGTCAAGCTCTTGTGAATGACGGTTGAGTAAAAGCAGAGTTATGACTTAAAGAATTGGTCCCAGGATGTCAGTTCACTGTCATGGAAATGAAAACTGTGCCCTGTATGCACACAATGCTTACTGGTACTACGAGGAGTTACTTGCTGTTGAACAAGCACATAAAAGAAGGATTTTTTTTTTTTTTTTTTTTTTTTAGTTTATTTTTAGGCTATGATGAAAATCCCATTAGGGAAATTACCTCTGCAAAACTACAAATGGACAGTACCTCAAAGCAAGCTACCAAATATTTACCCATTTAGGGTCACAAAACTTTGCAAAGAAACAAGCACATTTCAAAACATTGCTCAGTTAACTTCCCCACCTCCTGACACAACATGATGGACATTTCCAGGAATTTTACCCACTGAGTTCATAACCTTGGATGCCACGGCCAAGGTCTGCAGTATTGATAAAACCAGGAACAAAGACAAGGGCCTGAACATCACATGGATGAAAAGAAAGAAGTCAGGGAAACTCGGGGCCACACCAAGCCAAGAATCTGGCAGAGGAAGCCTGCACAGAAACCACATGATCCAGAGAGAAGAACAGGGCACTCAGCACAGCCTCTGAGGAGAAGAGTTAGCCAATCAAAAAACACCGTTTTATTACCCAAAAGACTAGAGAAGATGCTCTAAAGTACTGAGATTTACAAGCACTCACAACTGAAATACTAATATTTCATTAACTGGTGTGTTTTTCACATGAGAGGACTAGACTAAATTAGGGAGCCTGTGTAACTTCTAAGCACCCTCAACAGAAAAAGAATCACCTCCCACAAAAGAACTTCAATTCTCATGAAAGTAGATAAAGATTTCACTAATATTTTTCAAAAGCACATCTTCTATAATTTTCATGGTTTCTTGTTAGAGGAAGCTCAGCTGATACCTTAAAATGGTAACTAAAAGGCTATGTTCTAATTAAGGAGAATATTGTCCATCTGTTATGGATGTAGGAAGGACCAGTTAGAAGAACAATGTCTAAACTGATCAACCTCAACTGGCTAGGTTAATCCATTAATGAGTCCAAACAAATACATAATCTTTTCCAATCACTACTGGATTAGCTGGACTAATCCAATTGGATGTATATAGTGTTCACCATATTTATTTCAAGTATTCCACCCTTTTTCTTCCCCTTTTCAAGCTATATTAAATTACTTCAAGGCTTTACAAGGTTTTGGAATTTTATTATGAAACCAGAAGAGCAATCTAGTGAGTAAATTGTTTCACAAAATGTAATTCTTTGGCAAAGAACCCTCGTTCCCTCTTTGGTCCTCCATGAAAAATAGTAAAACATAGTTTTGGAAAACAATCATTCTGGTGTGAGGGACCTGGCAATGTTTGCTGGCTTTAATTTTGCATTAAAACCTATCTGAGAAACAGGGGGCAACTGCAATTAATCATCTCCCAGCCATAGATTTTTAAAACTGTACAGTGGGCATCCTCACATTACCTACTGGTATTTGCTGGACAACTCCTCACACCAGATGGTTTTTCCAGTTTCAGGAGGTCTTTAACCCCAAGAAACCCATGAAGAAGAAAAGGATCTCCCTCCCATCTTTGGTTGACCTGCTTACGAGTACTGGGAGGAAGAACCCAACAATAAAACAACCCACATCCACTGGAAGTGAATCGTGGGGGGAATTACCTCAGCCAGCTCCACACTGGATTGTCTCTTTCTCGTAACAGTGCTGGATTCACAACATTACCTGTGATGAGTCTGGTGAGAAGCAAATGGAACTGATCTCTTCAGGAAACAAAGCTGGAGCTGTAAATGGCAATAGCTGACCCAGGTGAGGCTGAGTGAGCTGGAAAAGGGAATGCCCTGCTGCTGGCATCAGCCTGTCTGCTCCTGTGGTGGCCACTGCGGTACTGTAACCGGGCGAGGAGCAGAGGGAGCATCACAGACTGACATTCACTGCTCTGACACAAATTATGCAATAACCAAAATGGCTTCTGCAAACTGCACACAAAAGTTACCTGGCAACACTGCATGGGGGGATACAGGAACTTCTTCATGCATTTGATAAATTTTCATTTTAATTGCACTACTTACACTTGCATCCTGCTTTCTTCCCCTCACTTAATGAAGCATAGAAAAATCCAACCCTTCTCTAACTTCACTAATTTCAGTCTAGGAATTAGATTTTTTCCTTCATTCATCTTGCATTATCAGTGTGGCAATGAGAGTCATTACCCATCTCATCCTGACCCCATCATTCCACTCCCTCCGTATGGAGGAGGCCTGTCACCACTTACTCCTTTCCCAGGCACATTTTTCTCTTGTTTTCAGTTGTACAAATGCATACAATAGAATAGGTGTTTTATTTCCTGCTATCTAACTGGATGTTTAGATTAGAACAAACTCAAAGACCTTGTGTGTAAAGCGAGTGTCAAGCAAAAGCAGCTGCAAAGCCTTTGCAGAGATGCTATTCTTCCACTGAATCCATAGTTTTTGAGAGAATTTAAGAAAAGAGAATTATCTAGGCTTTTCTGTTGGGATTATTTAAAAGCTGACTAATGAAACAAGGCACTTAATTCCCTTAGGCCCATTTTAAAAAACTTCACATTTAATAATTAATCCCATGTCAACTTTACTTGTCACAAAATCTTGTCCTCAGTAAATTAATGGGAGCCAGACTCAATCAGAACAACTGCTCAGCTGTCTGGTAGCACCATTAAAGTAGGGTCAACTATCCTAAACTGCCAAAGCTGTAATCCAGAATCCAAGCAGAACTGTGTACCCGAACTCCAGGGCTGTCCAACCTCCTGAGCACATGGCTCAGTCCCAAACTGCAGAGCTGCGGGTGAGGCAGCCACTGAGCCAGCCCACAGCAGGGATCCCGTCCTGCTGCAGGGTGACGCCCTTGCGTCCATCTGAGCTGGAGCGAACTGGATGGACTCCTTGGACTGGACTATGGACACACACTCCAGCACTGGGATCACTGTAAGGCTGGTTACACCTTCAGAAAAACTCTGCTCCAGAGGAGACTTCACTGTTGCCAGTTCCTTTTTTAGACTAATAATCTGTTTCCTGACAGTACACCTGGCAGAGCTCACAAAACAAGTCCTGAAGGATCGATCCCAACCCAGCATGAAAAATAAGCTACCTAAACAGTTTGATTATGCCAGAGAAGCATATTTAAATAGCACTGAGATTAGGGTTATGTAGCTCCACCCAGCTCCAGGTAAGCAACAGGAATGTTGAATATCTGAAGGAGAGCACGATACATTCCTGCTCACATTGTAATGCTGATAAAACACAGTTCAGATGCTGTGAAATACTACCAAATTAATGTTTTGGGAACCCATTACTCTTTGTATTTCTTACGTTTTATCTGGGCAATCTCAGTATTGTGTAAATACAGTCTCTCTCTTCTATACATAATATACTCCTTAACGGGGAGAAAAACTGAAAGAAGCACTCATTACGTAAAAAAACCCACCTTGGTCAGAGTGCTTCACTTCAAACAGATCTTAGACCTCCACATGACCCATTTCTAACATAACAATAAACTTTTAATTTCCTCCTCCAGCATTTCTCAGGATCATATCACTCTCCCCCATTACCAATGACACACACAGCATATCTTTAACAAATGACCTGGAGGGTTCTACAACAGTTCTTAGAAGTTACTTAATAAAACTGTTTCATTCACAAGTGTCTAGAGAGTTGCATGTTGATAGCTTGAAAAAGGGTTAAAAATGCAACTTGGATTTCCTAAGGGTTTACAATGAAAGATCAACATTAGTAGTAATAAAGACCCCAATTTAACACACACTTAAGGCAGACTGTAAATAAAAGGTTTAAAGACAGAAAAACAGTAGTTCTTAGACAGAAAAGGGGGAGATTTTGAAAGCTGAGAAAGTTAAATAAAATGTTTTGGAAGCATGCCAAGCTTAAAAATATTTTTCATCTGTACTGTTTCTGAAGTATAACATAAACAAAACCAATCATCTAGTTAAGCTAATTACATCAATAATACACAATTAATTCAGCTGCAGCCTTAGCAAAGATGACGAGACCACGCTCCATAGAAAGGTATTTCTTCTCTAAGTACAAGACAAAATGTGAATGCAGCTTCAGAGCCTGGCAGCAGATCTCAGTGGCAGCATTGATTTCTGGGGTGCAAGGCTGATCTGCACCAGATGAGGGGCTGGCTTTTGGCCACACACTCCAGTGATGGTGTGAAACAAGGAGGTACTTTGTGGGGACACCCAGTTCAGCAGTCCCCTCCTTTAAACTCAGGCACCTCTGGCCATGACCCACATTGCTCAACTGCACACCTCAGTGCTGAATCCACAAAAACACAGCTCCTGAGCTCTACACTGTTCCCCTCACTGTGCACTATGACATGGTTTTCATGTCAGGTTTTTGGTTGGTTTATTCCCCCCAACTGGCAGGGCACTGCCAGAATCCAGAGTTTAGGAAATACCACAGATGGTCTGTGTGAAACAATGTCTTTGTGGGCCATGAACCCCGTGCCATGCAGTGAGCTCATGCCATGAGCAGCTACGTGATCTTTCCCATCGTGACACCCTGCTCATCTCAGGCTCCTCACTGAACACTGTCACATTATGCCATGCACAACAGGACACCAGGCACATCACCCTGCAGTACCATTTAGTGGCATTGCTGATATCCAGCATTTACTTGAAAACCAATATAATGAAACGCTGTTCGTTTTGTGGGCAGAATGTCACCAGGACATGTAGCTCTGCTGACAGGTGTTTGAAAGGAGGACGAAAGCCTGTACCAGGTTCACAGGATACAGAGAGCAGGTTGCAGGCAAATAGTCTGCACCAAATCACATCTTAAGCAGAAATAATGGGATATGCATCAACTAAAGACACTAATTCCACAATTATTTCAGCTGATTTTGAACATTCATCAAAATCTGTGTTTGCTTAACACTACATTTCAGAGGGACATGGTTCCTGTGAATATGGATTTTGTGCCATCATCCTTATTTTCCAGTATCTAACGATTTCTGCATCATTCCCAGCCTCCATGGGAATAAAGGAGAACCTTGCCTACATTGAAGAGCACACAATTATCACATCTACACACAGCCTGACACAAAGGCTTGAAGACATTGAGTTTATGCTCCCCTCCAAGGTCTGCAGTAGAAAAGCTGGAGCCCGTGACAGTGTCTGGGTTCCAACACCGTGAACAGAACCATCTCTCTTTAACACAGGACTGTGGGCTGATGCCAGATAGGCTGGGCTGGAGTTGTCACAGGACAGAAATAGTAAGAAAAACAATGCAGGAGATTCACAGAGATACAAAAGCAGAAAGGGAGAGAATAGGATAGAAACACAGGACAGTAACAACTGCCAAGCCAGAGCACATTTTCTTATGAGGGGGCAAAATAGAGAAGACAGCACTGAATTTAATCCACACATACAGAACTTAACCTTGGCAAACCTCTACTGCAAAAAGCAAAGGCCTAAAACAAACTAAACTCATCAGCACAGTCATAAAGTTGAAAGAATTCAGGTATTTCTCCCAAAACTGTATTTCAAAGTCATGACTTAAAAATCTTCTTGATGAAAGAAGCAGTGATGGCCCTGCACAGCAGTCTGTGCTGCTGACTCCAGCTGAGAGAACATGTTAGAAGTTATAGCTCCACACTTCCTCCACCAAGGGAATGCATGTTCCCATTCCACCCTGCCCGTGTGCAGCACCCCAGCTCTGCAGGCTGCCTGGAAAGCAGAATTTAACCCACTCTCTGGGAATCAGGGCACTGTGCAAACCAAATGCTGCAGTTCAAGTGGCTGCATGCCCTAGTCTGAACACATAAATAATGCAAAATGCTGATTTCAAGCAACTGATACTTACATAACTTTAAATTACTGCTTTAAATTATTTTGAAGTTTTGCAAAAGACTAATTAGGAAACTGATGGGCTGGCAAATCACATTCAACTGTTGCAAGGAACTAACTTCTATTTCATCCCACAGCTAATGATGAGGTACCTCCACAAAGCTTTTAAGCGTCTATGCGAGAAAAGAACTGGTCTTCAATCATCCTTTTGTGGCTTCTCAAGGTTGCAGCTCCCTCATGCCAGGAGTAGAACGACACCCAAGTTCACTCAGCACAAGACAGTTCATGTCTGGAAGCAATACAGCTGCATTTATTTTGTCGCCATGCGGCCAGACTGACTTGATCAGGTCACTACAAGCTGAGAGATCTCTGAACCACAGGCAAGTGTCACTGACCTTTCTTCTCTCCATTTCATCCTCCATGGATATTCTCACAACCTCAGCTACATGTGTTTTGAATAATCTGTCCTATCTGGCTAATAAACTTATCCTTTTACCACTTGGAGTAATCAAAAGCTGACAATCTTCAGAATTGAGGCCCTTATCCTAAGTGTTAAAAAGCAGGTATTTTGCTCACCTCCACACACAAAAGTGTGTATGTTTCATAAGAATACACAGTAACTGGGATAAAATTACAGGCATTAAAGTGGCATTAAATCTTGTGCTTTTAAAAATTATTACTTCAATATTACCTGGAAAAAACTGTGCGTTTTCTAAACACTGAGGAAAATGTCATTGACCATATATTTTAGATTAAACTGTCACAATTGAAATGAAAAAGCATTTTTAAGATAAGTTTTGACATTTAAGATAAATTTTCATACCCACTGTATTGATTTAGGAAATTTCTCAAGACCACAGACTGCAGATCCTACCAGCCTCCTTGGGGTATCCTGCCTTTCAAGATCATACTGAGCATTTCAGGAAAGAATGCTGGCTCCAAAGTAAGCAGGGGCTGTTGGATGTGAGCTTTGCCTGAGAATCTGCCTTGTGGTCATGGCAATAATATTAATGAGGTTCCTAGCTTGTCTTTTATTAGAGACATGAAGATTTTATGAATCCAAAACCTCTTAGGAAAAACTCATGTAGGTCACATCTGAAACTCAACTAGATGCTAGAAAAGTAATTAGAGAAATTAGTTTAAACTGTTCCACCTCAGCAGATTAAGGTTTTGAACACAGAACTCAGCACACAGCACGGTATAGGGTGAACTCAAGATACATCAGCCATGGTATCTCAGCCTTCTGAGGGGACACTCATCACACTGATGATTCTTAACCTGCTTGGAGCTGAGCAAGTTCCTGGCAAGGAACTCATCCCAGCACATTGCACATCTACACCAAGGCTTCAGGGTACCACTCTGTTTGCCTGTGAGGAGACCCAGGCCACAGCAAACCCCTCCAAGGTCCCTGTGCAGCTTCAAGAGAACCATTTGTTCTGCCAGTTTAGTAAGAGGTTCACAGTCCACGTGCACAAACACCTGTGCAAGCCCAGTGGAGGTGGCAGTGACCAGAACCAGCAGCCCAGGGACAGGAAACAGAACTGCTCCCTGGGAGTGTGCCATGGGCTCAGAACAGAAAGGAACCACAGCCTGGAATCAAGCAGGCACTGCTTTCAGACCTCTGAGCCCTGACATTCTCTTACATAGCATTACAAGGATGTAATACCTCTACAGAAGTCTTTCTGAAAGGCTGGATTTTCATCAAAAATCCTGGATATTAGACACATTCACGTGTTGACTTGTAGTCGATTACATGGCTTAAGACAAGATCTTGCAAACAGACCTTGTTGTTTGCACAGTATCACTAGCAAAAAGTAACGCTTTCAGTCCTTTTGTTAAACATCTGCTGTGTTGGAACACAGCAGTGTTGGAAAACACTGTGATGAGAATATTTGGAAGAGAAAGCAGTGTTTGTTTTTCTGGGAATCCCTTGAATGTTTGAACTTCAGTTGTACTATGCCTCACAGGTAAGCATTATGAAGAACAGATACTCTGGAATGAATGTTTGTTCATTCATGCCCATTTATCAAACTCCTAAGTATACAAGCACCTCCTATTGAGCTACTGTAAATACTCAAGTCTCCCTCGAGTAAGCTGCATGTACAACTTGCATTGAATCATTTAAAGGAGAAAGAGCACTGAGTTTACTGTACCAGGACAGACTGATTTCTCTTAATTTTTGCTTTAGCTTATGTCAAATAGATGTAAGTTTGTATTTAATTTTATTATATAAATATAAGCTTGCATTTGATTTTGAGAATGTAAATGATCTCTTGGGACCAGATGAAAATGCTCTTTAAATTAAGCACATTCTGGTCTTTCAGGACCCTGGGAATCTTCTGTCATTGCTTTTAGCCCATGCTTTCTCTACATACATGACAGACATTCGGGGAATACATTTTTTTAATACCAAATTTCTGCACACAATTCAAAACAAGTAAAAACTTACACCACACTGGATTGTTTAGATACTTTACCTGAGTGCATTACTCTACATAAATCTCAGGTCTTCATACAATCACTAGAGATTAAATCCAAGGCTTTCTACAGATAAGCTTCCTCTGAAGCTACCGCCGTATTAAAAAAGCTGGAATTAATTTCAATAGTATCTACTTTAATCATAATTCATACCTGTCACTAAGCTCTCCAGTATTTGGCAAAGGTGATTTTGACTAAGATAGTTTCCTTTTTCTTACATCTTTTTCTTAAAAAAAGCACCCACCACAGCTTCCTGCCTGAAGCAATTCTTTGGTCTCACTGGCAATGCCTTCGTGCTCTCCTATTTCCTCAATGACTTCCCATGAAAACATTCCTGCTCCAATGCTTGACAACGACTAAATGTTTCCTAATATCCAATCTAAGCCTCCTCTGGCACAACTTGAGGCCATTTCCTCTTGTCCCTTGTTACATGGGACAAGAGACTGATTCCCATCTCACTACATGCTCACCAGCCTCCTCCCAGAGAGTTGTGAAGAGCAAGAAGGTCCCCCCAAGCCTCTTTTTCTTCAGGCTGAGCCCCCTCCAGCTCCCCCATTTGCTCCTGGTGCTCCAGACTGTTCCCCAGCTCCCTTCCCTTCTCTGGACATTCCATTCTTAAGATTATTGTTCTGATCAGAAAAGCATTCAACTGGCTATCACAAGAAACTAACAGCACAGTATTGAAGTCTTAATTTCAGTAAAAATCATGTGAATGGCTCATTACTTTTCAGTTTTGCTGCTTTGAGTGATTCACTACATAAAGTAAATGATGTGTAAAGTGGAGAAGAGTTCAATTTCTATAGGCTATTAAAACAGAAATATAGGAGGCTGGGAGCAGGGAAAATGGCCATGCTGCAGGGAGTACTGGTCCATTTAGAACCACTGCATGCATCTGAGTTTTACAGAAACAAGAAATATTATACTGAAAAATGAACTCACTTTTTTTAAAAGTATTGCCCATTGTAAGTCATGCTCTACAAGATATACAGAATACTGAATAATCCTTGAATCATCACACACATTTGGCCATACTAACACAGCTTAGAGCATTTACTGCCACAATATAACTTCTACTACACAAAAGAATTTTGAAAATGCCCATTTTCCAATATGGACAGCCCCTCATTTTAGAGTCACAAGATCCTATCAATAGGAGCACTTGATTTCCTTTTTCTGTATAGAAAGTGCTGAGTCCTCTTAAAAGGAAGGCGAAAAAGCAAGATCCATGAAAACCAATACTGCAGTCCAGACTTGGTGATATTATCAGTATGCAAATCAAAGTCAAGCAAAAATTTTCTCATTACAAAGATTCATTAGAAAACCCTGGTTTTGTTCAGGGTATCTTGGCCTTGACAGATCAGCTTGTCTGTTACCTCTGGGCTGCACTGCACATCTCAAACAAGCTCCTGACAATATTCTCTCCTCCATATGCACAGAACTACCTTCTGAGGACAAAATTAAATTATGTCACTTGAAATCAAGGTGGAGTATTCACTACGCTATTACCTAAGCTGCTCCTACTAAAAAAAGAAAAGCTTAAATCCTTTAGACTCCTATCAAAATCCCAAGCTTCAGAAGTCAGCACCTTTCCTCCAAAATCTCCTTGCCAGGAAGCTCTCACTCTTGAATAAGAAGCTCCTGAAAGAGGAGAATGGGATTACTGCTGGTTTCCTCTTCAGGGACATCATTAACACACACACTGCATCTTTCCAACTTTTCTTTTTCTGCTCCACAATCCTCTACATCTGCAGTAGAAAAATCCGTCCCTCTTCTACAAACTGCAATGCCCTCAATTCCCAAGTCCAAGCCCCTCTTTGCTCAGCAACTTTTTCCTCTTCTAAAAGATCTCACCTACCACTGACTGTTCACCTTCAGAAACGTAGTTTCACCTATTTCATCCAAAGCTTCACTAGGGAGACCTGAGATTTCCTCCTCTTTCCCTGAAGACTCAAAGTATCATGCAGTCCATCCTCTGTCCCGAAAGCCACTATCCCATAATGTTGCTGTGAGCAGCCACTTGCTAATGCAGTAAATCTGGAGTGTTCCATGCAATTCTAACTGCACTTCCGACACTCTATCCTCTGCATACACAACTGAAAACACACAGCCAAAAACTGCTCTGCTGCTGGAAAGCTCAATTTTTCACTACCATGGAATTTGACCTGGAAGACCTACACTAAAGATGTAAATCACTGACATGGCACATAGAAAACCTGGGAGAGGTAAAGCTCTAAAAACATTCCCCAGAGCATTTGTGAGCAGATTTCTTTCTGAGCATTCCTTAGATGACCTTGTCACCTTTATTTCAAGACATCCCACAGGAAAAAAGTGTGAAACTCAACTCTGTCCACTGCCATCCAATAACTTTATCCAGTTTAGAGGAGAACATGTTTTAACTGAAAATTGGGACTGGAGTGGACAACAACAGGAACAGACATGGCACTAAATCCTGTTCCTGAGGTCTTACCTTTGTGCTTCTAATTCTGCCGTCAAGAACACTGTGTGTTTGCAGAATCAGAGCCTGCAGGAACAGTACAAGATCTCTGCTGACAGATTTAAATCATGGCCATAACACACATTTGTCATACCTGTATTTAAAGCTCTAGAACTTGACAGTACTATAATAATTATCTTATTGCTTATGTTCTCTTTCTCCCTGGGACCTAAACAGTTTTATTTGAAAATACACTTCAAGATTTATGAAAACAAAAAAAAGACATCACTTTCTTTTATTAGAAGATGTACTGAATGAAGAGAATATGTCAGAAGGTACTAAAAAACCTAAAGAAATCATCAATAGGCAACATGAGTTACCATACTGCGAAAAACACTAAAACCAACCTAGTGCAGCAGTCACAGATTTATTGGTCTGGAAAGAATAAGGAGCCTCTCGAGCCAAGAGCTGCTAGTGCCTTAAAAATTGCACTGGATCAAAACACTAGATATAATTTCACTAAGGGGAATCAACAAGGAGCATGGAATTTACATGGGGTTTCTTTACCCAGAATACATGAAGTCAGCATCTGGCTTCTTTTATTAAAAGTAGCTTTTTTCCGCCTTTTCCTTTTAAATTTTTTTGGAATAGCTCATTGTTATGCCATATAGCCAAAATCATTTTGTTCAGCTGGCAAACATGTCCAATATGGATTTAATAACAACATGACTGGGAAAGTAGTTAATAAACATTATTTTTCACCAGGAGATTCTGCTGCCTACATGAGAAGCTATCCAAGGTTAGTTTGAGACATTGACATGTGCATGTATGTTGATGTTTTGGGCGGGGTTTTCTCACTAACAAGGCACCAGGCATGTGACTTTTGATATCTCAACAACAGCATTTGGATTTGAAAATGCAATGAATGCCAAGTGCTGCTAATGCTGATCTAGGTGGGATTTTTAGCTCTATTATTCTGGAATTGTAACATTATCAACAGGAGTCTTCCTACTGCAGGTGTAACTACAGAGCACACGGGTTCTGTTCCAGGGTAAAACAGATGCGTTTAGCCAGAGATGCTGAAGAACATTCACAGAGCTAAGATTCTGTCTGGTTCCGATTTGAATCAAGTTGATGAACTGTAAATAGAAACACTCTAATCCCACCCAGTGACAGCAGGGAACTTCCAGAGCCCCTCTGATGTGCTGAATGGGTTCTTTTAGAAAGGAATGCCACACTTCAAGAATGCTGATTGAAAAAAATTTCATTTTCCACAAAAAAATAAGAGGGCTTTTACTTTTTTTGAATTCTCCCTGGCACCAGCCAAAGATATGCAAACAGTTTTTGATGAATTCTGTTCCTCAATTTATAAGCAATATTATGTGTCCACATTACCCAATTTTAATGCGCTTTATCACTGTGTGTTTTTCCAGCTATTTAACAGATCACACAAGGTCATTGCACAGGCCTTGAGAGTAAAGATGTTGCAGGTGGCAATCTCCTGGTGGAAATGAAATCACAAGGCACACTCTTTTCAGTCAACAGATTATATGGGTTCAGACTGGCTGGTGTCAGAATTACTACTTACATTTTCAAAACAGATTTTAAAGAGAATATAAGTGATTCTCACACTTTTTTTTTTTATTCTTCTGAGAATGGTTTGGTGTGACACTCCCATACATTTCAATTCGATCTATAATTTTATGTTGACTGACCAGTGTCCTAACTCAGAATGTTTTTGAAATAAATTCTGGGACTTGTTCTCTGTTACAAGGTTTTAAAAAACAAAACAAAAAAAACCCCAGAGAGCTGAAGTTATCACATGGTTTTCCACTGTAAAGGATCTTCCTGCCACTTCTCTATAACTGCCACTTCTAAAACATCACATGTAGATCTATGCTTTAATTAATACAATTTAACCCAACAACATCAAATGGTTCTCAAAACAAAGTGGGATGAAAAATATTTGGAATTTTATTTCATACAGTATGCATATTTAATAGATTTTGGTTTTAAGCTGAAGAGTAAAACACTTTAATAACTAAAATGTCAAGATCCTCCTCCCCCCATGCAATGAGCACAACAAGAGATAAAACCAAAGACAGAATCTAAATGAAGTCCAAATTTGAAGATAAAAGAATGAAGACATCCACAGCTCTCACGCTTATAAGCTACACTGGAAACAAAAACAACCAACCAGAAATAGCATCCAAATACTAACAAGAAAAAGCCTTTTGTCACTTACAGCTCAACACAATCTTAGAACAGTTTCAGATAAAGTTGCATTTCCCACATCATGGATCAATAACTGCATCAGTTTTAAATAGCAAGCCAAGATGAGAATGTGTCCAAATTACTCTAAAGGTCATCATAAAGGTTTAATTCCATTTTTATATACAATTTTTTATTTAAACAAATTATCATGCATGTGAATCTGAGAAATTCAAAGGTTAGCCTATAAATAGACTTGAGTTACTTCACTCAAGAGCCCTCAGGCTGTTGAAACTCATATCCTGGCAGACCAATAAAACTTGCACAAAATCAAAATGCTTGATCTACAGAATGCTACATTCTTTGGTCCCAAGCCAATAAAGAACCTAAGCATGTGTGTGCCTGTCTTTAAAGCACATGAATCCAGGGCTGACCCTGACTTGTGCAGTCAGCAAAGTCACAACAAATGGCTGTGGAA
Source organism: Coloeus monedula (assembly GCF_965178545.1). Taxonomy (NCBI): domain Eukaryota; kingdom Metazoa; phylum Chordata; class Aves; order Passeriformes; family Corvidae; genus Coloeus; species Coloeus monedula. The sequence goes on from NC_138790.1 coordinate 5,485,746, forward strand.
AGAAGATGAGAATGAGGAGCTGTCCTGAGGCATCAAGAAACTTATTTGACAGAACAACAATATATTGAGTGTTCAGATTATTTTTTAGACGACCTGTACTGTGCAGCACAGCCCTCCTAAGCTGGAAGACCCCAAGCATCTTGAGCTGATGTGCTGCAGACACCAAGTGGAGCATTGTGCCCCTGCTGAGGCTGGGCCCAGCCCAGGATGACTCCAGCTGTGGTGACACTATTGAATGGTCACAAAGAAAACTGGACAACTGTGTGGAAATGCTCTCAGGAGACTGAAAGCCAAACAAGGCTGTGAAGAGAGACACCACAGGGAGGGGGTGGCCAACCAAGCCCACTCCCCACTCACGGCACATGCCTGGACAGCACTGCATGAAGCATGAAAACAAAAGATGACAGCTGTGTTAGAGCAAAGCTGGCTTTAAGGTGGCTGCTCTGATGCACAAAATAAACCCACAGATATTCACTAAAGAAAAGGAGCCTGTACAATTAGGAGTCAAGAGGCAGTAGCTGTTTGCAATCATACAGCTGCCTCCAAGGAAGGAAGGCTGTTTTAAGACTCTGGAAGAACTTCAAGTCTTCTGAGACACCATCCAGGGTAGTGCCAGTGCAGACATCTCCGTCAGGAGAAGGGGATTGTCTTCAGAAACTCATCTTGGGTTCACATTGCAGTGATCTTTGGTCAGGACAAGCAGGCAGTGATGCTGATGCAGCAACAGCACATCCCTTCTCTCAGGAGTGGACATCGAAAGACAATGCAGCCTCTTCCGGGGCCTCAGTGCAGACGTGTGGGGCTGCTCCCCAGCACTTCATGCAGGAGAAGTGCTTGGATACCACACTAACAGAGGGAACTGCCTTCCCTAATCCTCTCCTTATCTAGCAGTCTCACCCACTGCAAGTGTACCCCGAGTCCTCAGAACTCTGAGGTACTGGATGACATGCCTGGTTTTGTTACTTTCAGCAATGCAGATTAGTATATTCCCATTTGACTGTGCTTCCATCCTGCCAGGCCTGTAATCTTACCACACACATTTTTAAACAACATGCAAAGGCCAGATCAGCTCCATTCTGATTTCTGCTTAGACAGGGCCTTGTGCTGCACCACCAAACCCAGCACATGTTCTGGTGGCACTTGATATGACAGCAGTCCCAGAAGGTGTGTCACAGTGTGTGGTGGGAAGAGTGAGTGGGCTGGAAGCCTGCACTTTGCTTTTGGTATTTCAGTTTTATCGATCTTGAAATAAAAACTCACTAAAACTTGCTATAAAGCCAATCAGTCATAAAATAAGATCAAAAGTAGACCTATTGAAAAGATGTCTGCTTGAGGAAAAGACCTTGATGATGGTTTCAGAAATACAAGAAAGCACATCCTTAAATAATGTTTATAGCCTCAAAACGGCTCTGTTCAGACAGATTATAAAATTAGATCAAACTATCTATTGCCTTGAGTGATGACAGGAAAATGAACGTTTCATCCTCTACAGAATCAGGAATCTTCAGGTAAGATTTGTCTCTGCCATCACAAGATAAATCACCGTGGGTCTCATGCTGCTGTAATTTACACCAGTTACACCTGATGTAACTCAAAAGCCTTCACTCAAGTTACTCCACCTGCAAGTAGCCATGGGAGAATCAGTTTTCAGACAGAGATAACTTAAAAATCTTTGAAATCTTCATTAGTTCTTTGCATTTTCCTTGAAGCTGTGCCATCCCCAGCCTTATTTTATCTTTGCTACTCATCAGCACATTATTTCTAAGCCTACAGTGGGTAGATGTGCAAGTACTTACTTCTTTTCATATAGCTTTTTCTACATGTTTTATTTGTCCTTAAATTCTTGGGTATTTCTTTCTGCAAAAGTAAAATCATTGTTGAGGCTAGTCTTGCTGCTTAGAGCTAATGAACATACTTAGGAAAAAAAAGAAGGAAGGAAGTTTGGTGAATACTTTAAAAAAAATGACATGACAAACTTCATAGCCCATTGGACAATGTCTAGATTACAAAGAAAAAAATTACAACAAATTCTGATTTGAACCACTGAAATGATATTTCCTGTTCTCCAACTGAAGTGTACCTGACTCGTTGAAAAACTCCCCCCCACTCTGAAGTTAATTAATTGTACACTCAGAAGAAATGACAGCTCATGCTGTGAAATGCCACATGCACAGGGTTAAGGTGTGCAAGAAAGAATGACTGACCCTCAGGATCCACACACACACAAGAGTTCCCCACCAGCAGGACAGACTGAAATAAGATGACTTTTCTTCCCCCTTAAACCAATGCCCCCAGCTCCAGACTCATCTGCTGCAGAAGCAAACTCTGGGTGTGCCTGAGCTCGTGTGCTTGGCTGGATGAGTTGGATGTCAGGTGTGTTACTGCACAACAGCCACAAATGCCTCAAAACAGATTTGGTATTGAACAGTAACAGCTTTGCTGTAAGGAAGCCAGACTGAGGATACCGGCAAATGAAAGGTTAATAGGGAAGGATGGCATCTGTTATTACATGATTTGATACTCTGGACACAGAACTCTGAAGGTCTCACAGAAAAATATTCCCTTTTCCTTCCCCACTATATTGGTACAGCCAGTGAAACAAAATACCTCTGCTTTGTTTGAGCCCTAACCTTCTCTCATACCCTTTGCAGAAGTTACTCTGCACATCTGAGTACCAAAGCATTGGTCCTCTTCCTCCATCTTTTCCAAATTTTGCCACCACATATAGAAGCAGCCCAGAGTGAGGAAGGTGGGATAAACAGTCTTAAAATCTGGAGGGGGGGTGGTGGTGAAAGAGTATTTTTGCTGCTATATTTAGCATGCAAGTTAAAACCTTAGGAGGTCATGTAAGAGTAATTTTGTTTTCAACAAGAATTAACTACAGTGGGTTTTGGTTCTTTATACATTTACTTCTTCTGCAGGACTAAATCTCCATAAGTTGAATTATTAAATCCAAATAAAAAAGAGCATGTGTTTGCATCTCTTTGCATATGTATATGTCAGTACTTAACATTTTCTGTATCTCATATGTTCTTTTGGCACTTCCTGACTTTCTCCTGTCCCCCAGCAAGACTCCATGAATGATCCTTCTCTCAGGAATCCATTTTTGCAGGCAGCCAGGAGGAGGATTTTCAGTAATGAGTTCAAGCTGGCTCGTACCCATTGCAGTTCACTCATTTGCCACTTAACAATATATTCTATGGCACATCCCAATAAAGTAATCCTCACTGGGGAAACAACCCTTCCCTTTTCTTTAGCATCGTAATTGAAAAGCTTTAGTTTCATTCTATCCTTGGAGGCAGGGCCCAAGATCAATTAAATCAGTGCAAAGATTATCAGGGTTTTTAACTCCTTTTGGACTAAAGCCAAGGTGAAAGCTATATTCTGTTTTGTAAAGGCTACATACATTTAAATCAGAGAAGACTTTCTCATTCCTGTGTTTTCAGGTAAGAAACAATATTCATCTTGGTAAGAGCTACTCCATCAGTCGCTGGTACTATATCCACCTAATAACATCTGCCAGCACTACTCAGTAGTGCCATACTCAGGCACAGAACCTGCATGCCTGAAAACTCTCACCTTAGCAGTGCATAAATCCTTACAGTGACTCCAGGACAGCAGTGGCTTTGGTAGGAATTTCTCAAGGAAACACTTCTGAATTACTAACATTCACTTTACTCCCAGGGCACAGATACACTCTTTCATTATTCCCAAGGGTACTGAAATTAGTTACATACACGAAGATGGATATATTCATAACTAAGCAAAAAAATCCACAGAAAAGCAGTCTGGGTTAAAAGGATTCACCCTCCTGCAAGTGGTCTGCTGTTTCTTTAATTTCCGACTCATTTGCTAGTGCCCCCAAAATGTTAACATTTTTGGCAATCAATTTGGTGGCTTTCATTTTTTCTGACCATTTTTTTCCAGCTGACTATACTTGAAGTTAGTATTTCTGAAGTGTAAAGCATTAAAAAAATTAAAACTATTCCTTAAATTCGTTTTTATATTTGTACCTTCAGACCTGCTCCCCATTCCGTGTGCCATTATTTTATCTGCAGTGTTCCAGCATTTCATACTTGGTATTTACAACTACCATGTGCTCCTTTTCTGCCAAGTTTACTGACGAAAGAAGGATGCAGTGTGCTACAGGAGACGAGTCCTGCCAAACCCCAATAACCTTTTTTTACCCCATTCACTGTGCAAAAAGAAGTGCCTCAGATTTAGCAGACTGTAAGAGCATTTCAGAGACTTATGCATCTCTGTGCCTTTAAAACACAAAAAATTCTCACATCTAATGTTAACTGCACACCTATATGACTGGCATCTGGATCATTTCCTGCTGAGTCAGATGCAAAAACTGCCCTGATTTCTGACTTCTAGTCCACAGGAGAAAAAAAAAAAAAAATCAGCTTTTTGCCACACACCAAAACTTCTCCTCAGAGCAACCTGCATGGATAGAAACAGAGGGAAGGTTTTCCAGAGAGATTAGACCACATTTTCTGTTATGACTTTCACACAACCACCTGGCCCAAAACTACTAAGAGAAAAAAGGAAGATGTAACACATGAGGAAGTGATTAAATGCACGTAGAACAGACGTTCTAGCTTAGATAACTGGTTTCTGTCTGCTTGACAGCTGTACTTCTCAGAGTGCTATTTGTCCACCCAAAATTACTGCCTTCCCAGCTGTATGAGCACTGTTGGGTGAAACAGGACTCTGCAGCTGGGCTAGGGCAAGCTAAGCCTGGTCACGGAGAGAAGAAATGAGGAGTGGTTCCCATAGCAGTGACTTCTACACAAGGTGCCAGTGAGGCACAGGGCATCAAACATTCCAGGAATCACTGGTCACATATGGAAAATGCTGATAGCACAAAGAAGCCTTCTGAGAACACAACTAAAAGAGGAAAAGAGATCCAGAAGTTCCATGTTTCTACATACGCATCTCTAAAATCCTGGTAGCAGAGACATACAACGTATCGTTATAAAAAGCCTCTATTCCTGTCCATGGCTGCCTGTTTACAATGAACACTATGAAACCCAACAAAAACAGCAATAGAAAAGGTAAAGAAATTATTATATCCCCTACAGACATACCTCTTTCCCACAGCAATCTAAAACAGGCTAAAGGAAGTTCTCAAAAGCACTTCACAGCACAAATCAGAAAAGATGCTACACAACTGCAAAACAGTCATGGGTCATGGCAAAAAGTGTAAGAACTGTTAAAGCTCTTCTTTCTATTAAGAATCCATGAAGGTTTGCATCAATACTTACATTCCAAATACAAACATCTGCAGAGATTCTAACTTTAGCACAGTACAAAGACAAAAGTCTCAATACATGAAAATGAACAGAGCCAACCTCAAGCCTTTCCCTTTCCAATTAAAAGATTCAGAGCAGATGAAGTTATTCTCAGCAGGACAAAGCTGCTGGATCCTCTCACATCTGACAAAAACCACCCTTCAATTGTTGTAAATAGGCCTGTAAGACTGCGGGAAAGATCTGGGAGTATGCTGGAAAGACATAACTCATCAGTTCCTTACTTCCAAGTCCTATTCTCACACTGCTTTCATTCAGATTCACACCAAAGCTGAGAGCTCCTCCACACAATGCCTGAAGAACAGTGGGAGGGTCAGTGGGAAGCTGCTAGGTAGCAGCACCAATCCTTTCCCCACTGAAATGGATAGGAAATAATGGAGCAGATTTTTTCTATAACCACACAGATCTTCCTAATTCCGAAATCTAAGATATCTGAGTTTACAGAAAACGTCTTGAGCTTTTTGTAAGGCCGGTAACAATTAAGGCATTCAGTACTTCATCAAGTAAACTCCAACTCTCAGGAAAATAGCAAACAAAAGGCATAATCCAATAGCTGCTTCCAAAATATTTACACTCCATCTGCATGGCCCAAAGTATAGAAACGCAATCCAAACAGATGTCCATGAAAAAGGCACAGGACCAGGAATCCACATTAACTCCAAATCTGGTATGTTGCATGTGTCATTTCATAGATATTTCTGAGGAGAGATGAAAAGCCATGCCCATTAAAAGTCATATGGAGGAGTCAGTTTCAGTGAGAATCATGTTCACACACCATGGATTTGAGCAGACACCTCTACATGGTTATAGCATAGCAGCTACTTTGATGTCACCTCATCCCTGCATCCTTAGAAAGGCCAGTCTCCCCACACTGGTGTACACAGGACTGGCCCAAGCGCTGCTTCAAAGCAGCTCTGACAGCCTTGCCATGGGGAAGGGCACCTGTCCAACTCCAAATCAGGGATCCTACACTAGTGCCCAGTCAGTACAGGGACAACATTCAACAAGGATTTCCCTGCTCTGCACATACATTCTTCCTCCTCTAGAGAGACACCTAAGGGAAAAGCATGGAGGATAAAGGGGGAAAAGCTGAAGTGACAAAGAGGTGAAAAAGGACTGACCTATGTACTTGTCCATTTGTGCTGTGGGGGGTTGAAACACACCAGCACACAATCACAAAACAAGCGTAACAGCAGTTCTACTTTCCTTACTTCCATAGTCTGCTACAATTCTAAAAACTTTTGAACATGTTTTGTCTGAAAGACATGAATGAATAAGCTTATTTAAAATCAAGTACACCTCTTTTTAAACTAAAGTATCCTCCAAGCCTGCCAACCCCAGTGCTCTCAACTGATGAGTGACCAAGGAAGCCATGACACTCCACAGTACCAAGAAAATTATAAACTAAGATCAAATGCAAATTCTGAAATCTGACCTAAAAATCCCAATGTAACTCAGAATGCTCGCTCTTACACTGAAAAACATGAGCCTGTTGCTTTCACACCCCCTCCATCTGTCTGTAGTCCTGTCACCTGTGTTACAGGAACTGCAATCTGCCTGGGACCCATCAATTGCTTCTTATTACAGTGCCTTAGGGCTTCTTATGCAGCCCCAGCCCGTAAATAAAATACCCCACAACAGCAACAAGTCATTTTCTGTTAATAACTGGCTGAAAAGAAAAACTTTATTCACACCTAACAGTTTAGATCAGTAATGTGTTATGGTACACAGCATTATTAAAAGGCATATAATCAAATTACTCTAAAAGGAAAACAGATTACATCTGCATAACAGATTCATTAATTTGTCTAAAAAATGCAAAATAATCTAAGTCATTCTACATTTGCCTTCTAAACCAAGGCAAAAAAACCCCCAATGGCAGTGTGTATCTGTAAACCTAAAAAAAATATTTAATTTTCTGAGTACAATATTCATCCACTCAGTCTACAGTCGGCACACTGCAAACTGAAATGCCACCATCACTGGGGCAAGGAGCTATTTATATTTTCTGTGTTCCTCTGAACATACTTGCTTTGAAATTCTGCTCTCTTAACCTTGCACTCTCAGTCATTTTCTTTTTAAGTCTGAAAACGCAGTGGTGAAAATGAAGAACTTCCCGTAAATTACTCCTTTTGCACTAAACTATCTACAAGGGGTTTACTCCTATTTTTACTGAACTGCCCAAAATTTACAATATTGCAGTACCAACACTATTGCTCAAAAAAGATCTACAATTTTGGATCCAGAACTGGCCTAAGAAAATGCCTCTCCTGTTTTCAAATTCACATGAAAAGGACTAATAAAACAACAAAAGGAGTTTTAAACAACTGATCATCTTTGGGAGAGAAGAATGTGTAATAAAAAGCTGAATTATCATTGAAATACCCCCAAACTAACAGACAGTAATCATTTTATTCCAAAAACGTTTTGTGCACGATCTTCATACACTCACACTCTTACTCAAAACTTTGTCAGAACACATTGTTTTCTCAGATCTTCACCCACTTTTTTCACAAAATGTCAGACCAACTTTGGCAAGCAGGAACTTGGACTCGATTGCATGGAGAAGAATTTGATTTCAGATTTCCTGAAAATCAAATCCAAATCCTGCCAGCAGCAGAATCACTGGGTTGAGGGACTTGATGGAATCAGACTGAGCAGTAATGACACCTGATGGAAATGCCACGTTGAGAACAAAAGGGAAATAACAGGAGAAAACCACCCACCTTCTAGTCCACAGGAAGATGATGACAGAAATTTCACAACACGGTTGTGAATTAAGTGTCTAACTCCAGAAGAAAGGACACTAAAGGAGATACCAGGTAGCCAAGCCCTCAGATTCATTTGCTCACTTTGCTTTTGCAGGCTTTTTGGTATTTTTTTTTTTTTTTTAAATGAATGAACACATTGTCTCCAGCCATCTTTGTGTTTTGTATCTCCACTAACATACCATTAGTTTATTGGGCTACAGCTCCACCATGCTTTTCTACTCTGAAAATAAAGCCAACAGCCTGACAAGGTACTGGGAAGAATGAAGAGGAAAAAAAAGAAATACGAACACCAACAGGTGAAATAGGGACAGGGATAGAAGATAACCAAATACACGCTCACATGATACGTGTGTGCGCTCATTACATTTCTTCTTGGAGCACCAAGATGCCCTACCCACATTGCCTGAACAACAGTTATAAATAGATGATGAAGAGACTGTCCCTGCCCCAAATTGCTGGCATTCTAGGTATCAAATGGCAGTCACAGCCAGACAAGCTCAGGAAGCAAGTTTACATGATGATTATCAAGGCTAAATGGATGATATCTTATCTAGACGATTTGCTGTTTCCTTTTAAATGTATTTAATGTTTATTTCTCTCAGCACTTCACATGGAATTATCCTGTCCTTTCAAAGCCTCAGGCCAAAGTTCTGTAAAATCTGTATTTAATAAATTGAATGTTACAAAGATACCTAAACAATACAGCACTTTTGCTTGGCAGTCAAAGCATTGCAATTCCAGAAATAAGCCAAAAACTTCAACACTTTTAAGTATATAATGATTGCCAGTATAAGCTTCTGGCAATATTATCCAGTTATCCACAAGCACCATTCTGCATATGCATTCCTCAGAAAGAACTGCACCATTTCAGAAGCCAAACCTGCATACAACACACAGGAACTCTCGTAACAGCAAGCTACTCACAGTGCTGGTGACTCCCAAGTGTGACTGCTGATTGCCACTGGATAAAAGGTTATTTTAGTGTAATAGGTGAGATTTAATGTAGAGTTTTCCTATATTTAAGGAGAAACCCACTATTAACAATACAGTCACTAGCTGTAGTTATCCTATAAAGACTTATGTGGACATGATCCTTGCTAGATATGGTTTGCAGGACAGCGATTTCCATTCTATGGCTAGAATTAAGTGTCCTTCCTAGGTTTTGTATGCTTTCAAATCAAGTGGGAAAAAAGCCATCAGAATTTTCTTATTTCCTCCATTATTCCTCTGATTTTTCCTGCATTCTTTTAAAGACTTGTAGTTTCTTCTTCTTAAGTTGCCCAAATGACAAGAAGCAGCCAAGGGATATATTAATGCAATCAGAAGCACACAGAAATTACCAAGATCATCAGTTATTTACATTTTGTTGGAGTCAGAGATGCTGATAAAACACCAGGGTCACAGGTGCTGTAGAGATCCAGGATAAATCCTGGTGCCTCTCTCAGGGCTGCCAGTAAGAGTCAAGGCAGACAACAGCTGACACACAGGCAGGAAGGACAGAAGGGGGGCAAAAGCATGAGAAACCTGGTCAGTGCAAGAGGCAGCAGATGCATCAGAGTTTGGGTTGGCCTTTCACAAGTATTTTGCTTACCATGACCTTAAGGAGAGTTTTAAGAACAGCATGTAAAGGAAGGCAGTGAAGGCACAGAGCATCTTTACAGCTCACACATCTCTAATGTGAAAGGGAGCATAGGAGAAGCCAAAACTGTACCCATCTGAATTTTTATACTAAGAGAAAAGGCTGGAATTACTGGCCTGTGACAGTACCTGATATTTAGATCACAGGTGACCAGCAGCATGGATTACACTGGAAAATACAAGATGGAAGGTGTCTTTTAGATGCAGGAGGGTGGCACTATTAAAGAGACACAGAATGGCATCAGTAGTTTGATTAGGGAAATTATCTTTTCAGTACGATTTAAATAACCTTGAATAAACAGTGAAAAACCATAAAAACCCATCAGATACTTGCTTTCTGTAATGTATCCTATGGGAAATGAAACAGTATGGAAAAAATCTAGAGGCACACAGTCTCAGAGGACATGAGAAGCCAGAATTAACTTCTGCACAAGCTCATTTTGTGTTTAATATGCACTACAGGAAAATTTTAAAGGTGAGAGTTTATTTGGGGTTTTTCCACATTTAATTTTAAACTTGTATGTACATAGAAATAAACTCAATTTCTTAAATTATTAGTGGATAGTAGATCATCCCACTGATTTCAATATCTATGAAAAACGGAGCAATACAAGACACCAAGGAAGAAACTTATTGATTCTTTTGTAACATACAGTATGAAAGCATCAATCTGAATCTAGAATCCTGACAAAAGTGTACACACAACTTCTGAAAATATATTATTCCAAAGCATCACAGGTAGTCTTTCAGCCACCTCACGCCATTCAGAATGTTTAGAGACAGAATACACAAGCTGCACAGTGAGTTCAATAATCTCCATTCACAATGTAATGTTAATATTCACTCAGAGTCCTGGGACCACCACCAAGATTTTCTTTTAATATTCAGAAGATAAAAGGTGAGAGCATTAGGGAGCAGGACATTGCAAACTTTTTATTTTGCTGAGAAAAGGACAATTACAGGAAAGAATTTAACACACCCTTCCATCAGCCCACATGCAAAGACTGAAGTCTTAGCAAAGCCCCGGGCTCTAAAATCATACGTGGCATATAGAAGATAAAAACTTATGGGAAATAATACATTTGTAATGGTAAAATTTCAGGATCAATTGACACAATGGAACAAGCAGGCAATGTGTTCAAAGCAGGAAACCTGAAGCATAATAAAGCTGCCATCAGCACACAGTCAACATTAACAATCTGTTGTGGCAACCAAAAGATCACTTGGGGAAAGAAGAATGAAGGGACAGTGAGCCCAACAATGGACAACTGCACCACTGGATAATTGGTACATCTTGGCCTAGACTTGGCAAGCTCTGGTATTATCAGTCTCCAGGGTAAGAGGGAAGCACGTTCATATTTCTGGTCGATCTCCCTGTTCATTTACTGCCCACGACGGTGTGAAGTGGCCCTGCAGCCTCACCTGATCTGACAGTCCTGTGTGCAGCAATGGAAACACGTGGCAATAGAGGGGATAAAATCTGGGTGGCAGAACCAGAAGACCACCTCTGGTTACCCACAGGGTAATGCTTCACTACCATGGCACCTAAGTTTCCTGGTCACACAGGACATTTATTCCTGATGGACTCCGCCTCTACTGCTCTACAGTTCTTCATCTTCCATTGCCTCCACCCAACACAAATTGTTTTACACAGGATGGCAAACTAGTGGAACTCCTGTCTCCAAATGGATGGCACACTGTATTTACGAACTTTCAGGTAGCACCAAAATACAAAGGAGGAATCTTATTTCCACAGAGTTGATGAAAGCCATCCCTTTTCTCCTACTGCACCTGCTCCGGAACACTGACCCGGTCCTCACTTAGGGCAAAGTAGCCCAACCGTGCCAAGATCAAGGACAAAAGGAGCATCTCCTACTCCTGCAGCAAACACCTCAGGAGACTAAAATCAGACAAAATTCCTTTCCCTTCAAGGTCTCTAGAAATCAAAAATACTTTTTTTAGAAGGATCCTATGGCATATGATGTGCCACTTTAGGAAACACATTTTCCCTTCCATGTTCCTCCCTTCACCTAGCTGGAGCACCAATGCACCCACACTGAGGTACTTTCCAAAAGTGCTTGAAGTCTGTAAACAAAGAGTATCCCATAAAGTGCTGAGTTTACATTTCATCTAAGACCAGCAGCAGCCAAGATAAGGCTGGTTTTGTCACAGGGATGAAAACAGGCTTCTTGTACCTACAGCCCCAAACACAGCCAGCAGTGTTCCACCAGCAGGCAGCTCCCAGCTAAGAAGGGATATTCCAGCCTTGGACTGCATCCGTAACCCCAGCTCTCACTCCTGCTGGAAAACGTAGATCCAGTGGTCCTCTGGAACAGGAATGGGACAGAAACACTCTAGGGGAGCCTCTCTTCCTGTAGGAAATCATTTTTGCCAAGAGCCAAACCAAATTCTACATCCTGGCCAACTTTCAGCTCAAAGGTCAGCAGAGTGCAAAACAAGTGGAAAGGGCGGGTAACAATTTGTCTGAGTAAATGACCAAGCAGTACAGGACAACAAAAACCTATTCAAAAAACAACACTTCTGCATTTCTATAATCCAGCAGTAAAATCAGGAACCAGAAGCACTGGTGGTAAGCTTTGGCAGGTTTCTGCTGGTGATGGTTGGCTTTTTTTAAAAAGCTCATTGATTTTGGACTGCATCCATCTCCAGCATTGTGGCTACACTTCATGTAGTAATTTACTTCAATCCAGAGTGCATTTCTACAGCCAAGTCTTTGTTTTGTAAATGTCACTGCACTTCAACACCATTAACCAGACACCCCTATTTCAAGCTGATATTCCTAAATTCAGTAAAAAGAAGTATCAGCAACACTGCAACTGAGCCAAATGAAAATGGAAAATGTTTTTGACTCCATATAGCTCTGAGTGCAGCGTAGTGTATAATTCATGTCTGGGAGAGTTTGGATCAGTTGATTAATGGGGCCACTAGTGCTATCCATCCCAAGACCCCCTGAAACCACCCAGTCATCCTCACTCCCCGTGGAGGCTTTCAGAGGAAAACATTTGTGCTTAAGGACTTCATGGATCAACTAGGCATTAACTTTCAGGCATTTTACTGATAACCAGAAGTCCTGGACTCCACGCCTGCTACAACGAGCTTCCCTTTCCATCTCATATCATTCATGTCCTTCCCAGTTGCCTGCTTGGATCAGATGGCAACAAGGCAAACAATATGCAGGCACTGCAATGTCTGAGCAACTGCAGCTATTAGGAACTGCAGCAAGGTGCTTTCCCAACTAGCATCTTTCCATTCCATATAAAGCAGAAGGTAAGCACAGCTTTGCCAAACCCCCTTGGGTTAGGAGTGAGAGGAACAGTGCTCCAAAGCTCATCTTCCCTCCTGTAGCTGGGAGAACACTGGAACTGGGACCACCACCTGACCCTCAAGGTCAAATGAATGTTATTTCAGAAAAGCAAGACAAATTAGTGCTTTATGACCAAGAAGTTTTCATTCATGGAAGCTTTCCCTTCAGAGGCTAAGTGAACAACTCCTATTGCCTGCTGCAAAACCAACTGCAGAGAACAGTCATTTTTTTGAACTGCTGAGCTCAAAGTTTTTCACCATATCTCTGATAGCTTCTAATTTGGTCACTGAAAAGTATGTAGGTTTAAAAGTATCTTGTTCTGCCTCTCTGGAAAGACCATCGGCAGAACAAATAAATTAACAGTGTTTGGATTCTCATTACCACAAATTAGCCTCAGCATAAGATGACAGAAGCAGAGCCAAGCTGTCTGTGGGTCCTTATGTGGCACCTGTTAGCACTCCATAAAGGACACAGAAAAGGGAGGCCAGGTTCTCTCTGCTGTCTGACCACAACAAAGCTTTCCTGTCAGACTATTGATACCTCTTCTGACAGCAACTTTCAGCCTGCACACCCACACCGCTCCTAATCCACTAACAATGAAGCAGTTGCCTTACTTGAAGTGTCCCCATGGAGTGGAGGGACTGCATGAGGAAATTGGGACAGGAATGGATGACTGCCAAATAACACGTATCCTCACCACAAAGACATCCATCTAAAACAATACACTTGTTTACATGCAAGCCTAAAATAACCACTGGGACAAAGAAAAGAGTAAGTTCAAAAGAGAATCTTTGGATCATCAAAGGAGAAAGTGAGATACAAAATGAAAGTGTCCTGTTTCATCATTCATTTAAAAGTTCTGCTGGGCATTTCAGGCTGCAGCCACAGGAGCAAACACAAAGGCAGGCACATCTTTAGATGGGACAAAGTGACCTGCTCCAAAATGCCTCCAAAACAAAGCCAGCTGTGAAGAGACAAAGGCTGACCGGGAGGATCATTACAACAGGCATATTCTCCTCCATTACACTGCTCCTATTACAGCCTGGATCACTTACTCATCTCATGCACTTACTCCTCCTTGCCTGTGATTCCATGTGGAGCAGTCACACATCTGTCGAGGGACTAAAACCATGGTTATAACCTTGAGGCTACACCATGGACCAGAACATGAAGAGAAGGCGAATGCATCAGCTTTCCATGAAACCCTCCCACAGGGCCCTGTTTGCATTCAACGTGTCAGACACCTGGAACATTTTGTGTCACTATATGATTCTGCAGGAGCTAATTCTGATGCTGTGCCTCCCAAACAGCCAGTTGGTGCTTTCATTCCTGCCTCTCTCCCTTCCTCCTGTCCTGTTACTCATGGGGAGGACATTTTGCAGCCTGCAGTTGATGCCAGTGGGCCTCTTCCTATCAGTGCTTTCAGCACTCGAGACAGACATTCAAGCAAAAAAACCAAAACAAAACAACACAACAAAAACCAGGAGTTTGATTTAGTAAAGTATTTGAGCAAAAGACTGGCTTGTTAATATTGAAAACTTTAAATGGGGAAATACAGTGGGACCAAACCTTAGTGCTAAAGCTGCCCGTATATATGGATTGGGCACTAGCCCAAATAAAACAAGCCTGCCCACAGCTGCGATATATTTAATCAGGTCTTACAGACCAATTATTTTGCACAGCTAAATCCAGCACTTGTGAAAATTGTCCTATTTCAGCTGTAGGAAAAGCTACTAAATAACATTTTCAATTTCAAGAAGAAAACCCAAGAAAGCATCTCTTCAAGTCCAAAATATCCACAGCCAAGAGCAGTACCGAGGCAGTACAGAAGGAATATTTAACCAAACACATATCAAAACTTCTACTCACGTGAGAAAGTTCCTTATTATTAATACTTGTGACACTTAAATGTCTTCAGAACTGCCTTTTGACTTCTTTGAAAGAATCTAAGGCGATAAGAACTTAAAAAAACCCAAAAAAACAAAAACACATTCTCCTTGGGTGTCTCCCCTTCCAAAAAAGTTGATCTCTTTTTCCCAATGAAATTCAACTCCCACTACTATGTTCTCAGAGATGGACTACTGAAAATCCATTTCTTACACCACAGTAATCTTGAGAATTATTTCACTAATACTGGTATAATATTAGTGGTATTGTCTGCTTTAAGTGCATAAAAAGCAGTTAAGACTTCCTTTCCCCAGAAGCAGGCAGCAAGGCTAACTACTGCTTTGCTTTGACTAAACTAACAGTACTAAAAATGTGTATATATAAAAGTAAATTGTGCATGAAAATTGTACAAGTAAACACCACCCCATACAAATGAATAAAGTGCTATTTTTCAGAAAGTCTGAGTCATTTCTCACTGCTGCAAGAAACATGAAATCTAAACAGCATCTGAAAGCTTCTAAAATCAGGGTTTCCTTTTCTCAGGCTGTAAAATGTGCTGTTGGCACACTCACTTTATCATTGAAAATAGCGACACATGAAAGCAGACCAAAAGGACAGAGTTAATTCAATGCAACAATCTTCTCCCCCTGTAAATGTCTCGCACAGCACCACTCTTAGCAACAGAATGTTTATCCAGCACAAGATAGAGAGGCTTTTCACTGACACCTGGGACAAAACCAGAGAACAAAAGCAGCTCCCAATGCAAGCGAGCAAAGTTACATTTTTCAAGTGTTCCCACCTAATGCAGACAGAAGGCCAGCCACAGCAAGTCACAACAAACAACCTATTTACCCACTTCCAGAAAATGCTTGTAAATTTAAACTGTGTGAAATGTCTAACTACCGCTTTCATTCCATCAAAAGGCTTCATCAGCAATGGACAATAAAGCCTCTGGCTTGACCTAAAAGGGCTGGTAGGTTAATCTATTCTGACCTTACCTTTATTCAGTCATAATACTGAAAGATTGCTTGAATGAATAACCAGCGTTTAACAATGCCAACAGCCACCCTTTCACTACAGTGCTCCTCTGAAGTGCCCTCCAAGCCAATTTTTTAATGAAGGGGGTATCAAACATTTTCAAAAATTAATTGTAAAATAAACCAAAATGTTATTTCTCACTCATGGGTAAAAAAGGAAAGAGATGTAAAAAAACAAAAGCAGAAGAAAATTTTTCTCTTGTCCCTTCATGTCTCTTTCAGACTTCCACCATCACTTATTGTCAATTTAAGATAATATGCTGTCTCTTATTAACTGTCAGTCTCATCTTTTATTTATAGTATTTTCACTCAAATGGGAGAAACTAGACAAAAAAAGATATTACTTGATAAAACCTGCCTTCTAACAATAGGCTTAATCATCCAGGCCCCAACACTTGGTATTTTAATAACTACTGGCTTCATTTCAGAACCCATTCCGTAAGAGTGCTCAGCACTGAACATGGCAAAGCAGAGTGTTAAAATTAAGCATGTAATTAGTCCCACAGAGGTCACTAAGCAGGATTCATCACTCATTGAGTGATTTAATCACTCAACTCTCATAAGTTTAAAGTTCACAGCCTATGTTTAAATGCCCTTCTGGAGAAAAGTCTCCAGTGCTCAACACTACAGTGCACAGTTATACCCAAGCATTTTCCTCCTTGTAATAGTACAATAACCACCTGTACAAAGGAACTAAATAGTCTCATATGTGCCTGTTAGAGCAAGGTACTCTTGCACTTAGACATGAAGCAAGAGCTGTGTTCTCATTTGACACCTCAGTTAGAGCACTTATTCTTCAGCATCAACAAACAAATGCGCCTTCATGCGATGTTCTACACCTGCAAATGGTTTGGCAACACAAGAGAGTATCAAAAAGCAAGACCATCAGGCACCGAAAAGACACTTGAAAATGCCTTAAAAAATCCACACTAACCCCAGGAACAAAGTCTTGGCTTCAATCTATTCCTGATTAGATTTAGGAAGATGCTTAACATACCAGACAAGATTAAGTGCCATCACCTTTATCCAAAAGCACAATCAAAGAACTGGGAAGCAAACCATAAGGCAGTGACAACAGCATGTGATGCAAGAGGAATGAAAAACAAAGATAAGAGCTTTCCTCTGGCTTGCAGAGGATACTGTTATAAACTACTCAAAATTTCCTACCTTGAAAAGCTGTGATGTGACCAACAATCATGTACTTCAGTTCAAAGTTCAGTGCCTGGATACTCTGAGTCCTCTCCCTTCGAACAGCTGCCTGGTAGCTTTCTTCCATTTTTTTGGTGCAACATGTTGGTGCCCTGTGTTGACAGATCTGTAAATCTGACTCTTAAAGCAAACAAGAAAAACACAATAATCAGAAAACGCTTGAACTTACACTACCGAAGTAATGCTTCTTAACATCAGAAACACCACATTTTAAATTTTGAAACAAGACAAAACCCACAAGGAATGACAACATGAAACTCAGCTGTTGTCAGAAGGACACAAAGTTGTGATTGTTTCATCTAAATTTAAGTAACATTACATTATCAGCTGCTAAGTTATTTTACACTGTTAAGAACACTGGGCACAAAAGTTACCTGAACACAGTTAGTGGCAGCACAACAATCATCATCATGAAGATGAACCATCAAAGGGGCAACATTCCCACTGTACATCTGGTGCTGAGGGTATCAAAATTTGAATGTGTGTTAACTTGAATGTTAACCATGCCTCAAATTAGGATCCAATACTCACCCAGACTGTGTCTCAAGGAATCACCTATTCACCTCTTACACTAGGGGAACCTTCTTTAAAAAATCTGAGCTCCTGGGCAGCTCACCAAAAAAAACAAAAATTAAAGGCACTGCAATCACTCTCACCTTGCAACTACAGAGAAAGTTGATTAAAAGCTTCATTCTTGTAGAATGGGGGGTTTTTTTAATCATTCCATCTTTGTATGTGTTTCAGCAAGTTTAATATCCTCAATAAGGAAACCTACATCACAGAGTTGTGATGGACACACTCAGAGTCTATTTGTTCTACAGCACAGGATACGCAAGTGCCAGAAAGGATCTGGTACAGACCGCAGATGAGTGTTTTCTCACGCTTCACAAATACATGTTTTAGAAGGGGAGGAAAAAAGCAAGAGACTATTAAGCAAGTAAATCCAAAACCAGAGGCACACATGAATACCAGAGCCCAAACAGTCACACAGTATGAAGCATGACAGTGTGTCAGGAGCTTCCTTCCCTCCACCTCAAGGCAGAAACAGATGCCTTGGGGGAAAGGGGCTGCAGGTGTCCACCTCCATCCCATCCTTCGGGCTCCAGGGAAGGAGACAGCCTTTCCCAGGAAGGCCAGTGCCATACAGGTGGCCAAGTTTCCCAGTCCCACCCCACAACTGGCTGTATGTGCCCTTTGGACTGGAGCTGGTATGCCCCCACACTGCCCTCTCTGTGCCCAAGGTGGGCCTCTGTTTTAAACCACTGCAAACACCACTGGCAATCCCTCCCCACACAGCACCAGTTGGGCTGGAGGGCACACATGGATGAAAACAGACCTGATTCTCCAAAGGGCCATAATTCCTTCAGAGGATTTCTCACCCAGGCCACTGCAGAGAACCCAGACCAGGCCTTGGGATAGAAATATTAATGAACCATCACCTGCACTACCTCTTGTAGTGCAGCCTTGCAGGTTAATGCACAGCAATACTCCACATAACTGACAGTGATTAAAAACAGGGGGATGCACACTGGAAAAACAAGGACACACACTGGAAAAATCAGTAAACACCCCCAAAGGACCAGGCTCTGCTCAGAGCCAGCTCCAGGTCACCAGCTCACTGAGACCAAACCTGGAGGGAGGAGCTTCAATAAATCTCCCTCACCAGGCAAAAAAATAAAAACACCGAGTTAGCTAAAACACCTTATTTGACTTGAAAATGTTGCTCCAGCTTATAGCAACTCTCATTGGAAAGTGCAGCTAATTTATGTCAAGAAGGTCAAAACCAAAGTAAAATATTTCAATTCGCTACATTTTTATGTAAGTTTGCAAACAAAGATCGAAGTTGTCACAGACTGAGCTGAATCAGGACACCATTTTGGGGGTGGATTTGTTTCACACTTCAATCTTATTTCAAATATAGGAAACAAAACTCTCCCCACTCCAGTGGGAAGTCCCAGACCCTGCTGAAGGCCCTGGCTGAAGCCAGCAGGCTGCCAAAAGCAGCAGCGGGAGGGCTGCACGCTCGTCACCGGCTGGGCACGCTCGTCTGCTCCCGGCTGCCAGAGAAGCTGTCCCAAGGTTGAAATTAGCTTCTTGGCCAGGCTAATTTTAACTTGGATGGGTTCCCTGATCCAGTTCACCCCCTCAACACGTTTGTCCTTTCACAAGGAACTTGGGGTCAGGGAAGGACCACTTCTCTTGAGCTGGCACCACCAAAGCATGAGTGAAATTGTAATACAGACTGCAGAGCGACTCAGTCACGCACAAATAGGTGTCTGAGCAGAGGGGTTGTAAATGTTGCTCGGCATCTGCACTGCCAAGCTGCTGACACCCAGAGCATTTCTCCTTACAGCAGCCCTCCACGGCTTTGTTTGATGGGGTTTTGCAAAGCTCAGACCTGTAACAAAAAAGGTCTGAAATCTCAGGTGCTCCGTGCTGACCCTGGCAAGGAGGCAATCCATGGCTATCAGAGCTGCACCTGGCATTCCCCTCTGAAACGAGACACATGGGAACCTGCTTCTCCTTCAGAAAGCTTTAAAGATAGGGATATCTCAGCTGGAACTGCACTCCTGGGATTCCCCACCCAGCTACCTCCCCTGATGAATATTCCCAGAGCATGAAGGCTAGGATTTGTTGATCCAGAGCCAAAATGACATAGAAGGCACTCTTAAACAGAAACGGCACTAAGCCCCTGACAGTTAAGGAGCCTGATGTAAAACACAGAGCATTGAAAGCACAGCGAAGAGCAAGCCCCACTCTCCTCAGAGGACTGTCAGGTCACTGCTGTCATGCACACAGCCTGGCAATTTCACTTGCTCCAGTATTAGCCTGAGGGTATCACTTTTAACACAATTATAGAAACCTAATAAAAGGTTTCAGTGCTATACATGCCTGGGTGCCGAGATTAAATTAGAACTCATTAGTAATATCTTAATGTCTCTAATAACTCTGATACTAATTTTAGTTTCTCTCATCTCTTTCATCTTAATGAAAAATACCCTCTCCAACAGGAAGAGGGGAGAAGCAGCAACAGAGGGGTGGCCAAGGGGCTGAGCACCCCAGAGACAGAGCACCCCATTTGCCCTGCTCAGAGTGTGCTGCCCACCAGCCATAGGGACACAGCCTTAAGGGAAAACTCCTCCCTTTTTTAAGGAACAAAGCCATTCAATACACCAGAGTTTAGAAAGCACCATTCCCAAAACACAGAAGTTACCAACAGCATCATTTCAGGATTTCACCCTGCTAATTTCCCTCTAGGACTTGCTTACCAGCTTTCCCCAAGCTGCCTCTCATTTCCTAACTAGTAATTTAGTTTGGGAGGCACCTCAAGCTCAACCTTCCCCTTAAAGCAGGTCTAACTACCTAAGAGCTTCATCCATCAAGCTTCAAGTGTCTACAAAGATCAACAACACCACAGCTTCTCAGGACATGTTTCAGCATTTGACTCCACTCACAGTAAAATAAGTAAATTAAAAATTTCTATCTAAAGAATTTCCCATGTTCCATCTCACATCTGTGGTTTTTCAGCATACAGCCATGTACCTACAAGAAGCTGACTCCACTTTCTCTACTTCCTCCCAAAAGGTAGCTGAAGACAGCAGTATGGCCTCCCTTAATCTTAATCTTCCTACAATGGAACAAACCCAGCTCTCCATTCCCACATGTTCCAGCCCCTGACCATGATGGGAGCCCTCTGCTAGACTCTTACTTTATGCCACAGATGCAAAGCACCTGCACCCCAAGGCACCTCTCCATTTCATTTTCTTATGCATTAACTTACTGACAGAGAACACTTTCAATTCTACATGCCTGGCCTTCAATTCCAAAAAGTTTATTAAAAGCATTCCTAAAACAAATTAGTTTTCTTCTTCAGATCAGATGTAAGGATTACTCTCCTGATTATGTACATTATTTTTCCATTCACGTCTTTTTCCCTTGAGTACTGGTTAAAACTGAGGCCCAGCTTATTTTTTAAAGTGAGAAAAACTACAGACTTTAAATCCTTACTGTTATTATAAAAACAGGATAAAGTATTTTGCTCCACTTTGAAAAACAGTCACATTCAGAAGTGCAGGAAAAAAAGTACCTGAGTCTAAAGCATGTGTGTTTTGGAATGCATCAATGATCCCTGTTGAAAACTACTCTGCGACCCCAAAGCACTCAATACATGCCAAAGGCAACACCTTCAGACACTTCCCTGTCACAAGTATAAATTACTTTTAGTGTTAAATGCACAGAAAACTATGTATCCTTACCTGACATCCATCTGGCCAGCTCTATCAAAATCAGCTGTGGACTATTTTGTTATGTGGTGATTGGAGAACTTTTTGTTTTGAATCAAAAAGTTTGGGACTTCATTCTGAACTTTGGTATAAATAAAATCTAATACTTTGGCCATTAAAACCAGCTGATTCAGTATCATTTCCCAAAAGCAGAGAGGCCTGTTTAGCAAACAACATTAACTTCTTCCAAAAGCTGAATATATATTCATTTTGTTAGCTGACCGTGTAGTTTAATAGTTCTGTCTTTAAAATGCTGCACACACTGTAAAAGCCATACTCTGAAACCAGAAAACCAAACTTTTAACACACACTAACTGATCTACCTGCACCAACTTTTTCAAAGACAGGCTGATTTTTTTTTTTTCCCCAAACAAGCTGAGCCTCTAATTTCCACTGCACAGAAGAGTCCTGAGCAAGCTCAATCAGAGGGTGAGCTCAGGGCAATCTGTCTTCTAACAGTTTTTGCCTTTGTATTTTGACAAACATTTCAACAGTATTTCCAAACAAAGCTTTAGTCCAAAGCCCAAGATTTTGGTGTTGTACAAATGTCTTCAAAGACTCCAAGATTGATTATGCCTTAGTAACACAGAGAAGGGTGCCAAAAGTACCTTGCATTGTGCCTGGCCCAGCTGAACAGGAGCCAACATTTCATCCGTCTTGAGACTCATCTGTCTAGTATAGCTGCTGCCTCAGCTTGAGGAAAATTCAGCAATTAAACACAAACTAATTCAGGGGAGGAGGCCAAATCAAAGGAAAAAGGAGCTATTTCCAACCAGGGCTCCCCCCCTGCAACTACTTGGGGAATGAGCAGAGCCCACACTAGCACAGCCACATCAAGGAAAGGGAACCCAGCCACTGTAGGCTGCCACAAGCTTGTAGGTTCTTTTTGCATGTAGCTCTTGTGCTTCAGCAGTGCAAAAACCATCACCACCTTCACCTGCAAGACTGCTGTCAAGAAACTCATCCACGGGCCACCCTCACCTAGCAGGGAGCACAGCTGCCCATGCACAGCCTTACACCAAGCTCAGTCCCACCACAAGTAATAAAATGTTTTCAACTAGAAAGACAAGCAAAGTATCTTAAAGTCATCAACTCAACATGTGCATAGTCAAACAGCTACAGTTTGATCTGTCAATGTGTAAAATATGGTAGTTACTATGCTTGAAATAGTGCCAGGAATTAGCACAAAAATCAACAAGCCAGTGCACAGTGCTCTGGGACATAAAATAGCAGCTAATTCGAGAAACCTTCTGCTCCCTGGGCTAGGCAAAGAAGCCAGGTAAGCTCCAGGGAGCAGAGTTTAAGTCAAACGGAGGTGTCTCTTCTTCCTGCATCAGGTTCTTCCTGCCAGGCCCTCCCACACACATTTTCTGACTAGGCAGAAAGAACTTTCCAATCTCTTTCCTCTATTTTGTTAAAATAATCCTATCATCATCTTTATATTAAAGATCACACAGACAAACAGCACATTGCAAGGTCCCTTGAAAACAAAAAGCTCATAAAATATGAAAGCAGAGCCTGAATTTGTCCCATCCATCTACATGCAACTTGACAACATGCATATATCCAGCAAGAAACCTTACAAGTGCAGTTTGCAAAACAGAAGTTATGAAAATTTCCTTTCCCCTCATCCCTTCTTTCATAATGTACATTAACAGAGATACTGTTTAACTTGATCAGTAGACTTTGCCTTCTCACTGTTCTTCTGAAATACACTGAAACATGACTAAAGCCATGACCAGATGCGCTATTCCAGTTGAAACAATCAAGGCTAAAAGATAAATACACCTCAAGTTTTATCAAGCACAGCTTAGATAATCTACTAATGTAACTACTAGCAAGTGGAGCTACTTCCAATTCTGTCAAGTCAAACAGCTTGCATTTGCTCAAGAGCTCCTGACTAGACCCAGAAAAAAAAAAAGGTATAAAACCCCACAAAATAGAAGGACCACTTGATTGCACTGGAATTACACCTGCAAATCTAAGGGTGGTAGAAGCCTTGAATGGGACAGGAGGGGGGACAGCAAGAAACACTAGATGTCATGACTCCAGAGAGCTGGCAGCATCATCAAGTGCCACAGCTTGCAGGACAGCTGGAGACGATCTGGCACTGGCCCTGATCAGCTTCCAGAGCAGGAACTCTTCCAAATATACAGCTCTTAAGGGCAGCATCTGCACAATGAAATGTTCCTAGGCCCGTTCACAGGTGCATCTTGTTCAAGTTTTCCCCACTCTGCTGCTTGCCTGGTTCTCACTGCTCTTGTATGCTGATTTTTGGTGTACTTTGCAAAGCACCTTCTGCCCTACTCCATAGATCACTGCCTGGTAGGTTTTTCACCTTGGCTTGTGCCCCACAGAACCTTTCTTGTTCCTGGACCCAATGAGCAAAAAAAGCATCTGAGTTCTCTAACCCAAATGTCCCTCCAACTCACTGGAACCTACACAGGCATAAACCAGGCACTCCCTTCACTCCTCAAAGTCCCTCTCCTCACTCAAGATTCCCTTCTATTGTTCCTCCCGGGGCCCCTCAGCTACCCTTCCCCCGCCTTCCTCCAATTGCTTGCACACCTGTGGGACATCCTAGAGCAGCTGGACACATTTTCAGCCCATGGGCCACAGCTTCCTTGCAAGGAGGAACAGCTGTTGCAGGGAGAGAACTCATCATGTCACTCATCCTCAGTTTTCCAGGCTGCTCCTTACAAAGTCTGGCTGCACCCAGGAAGCTGAAGGCAAAGAGCTAAGAAGGCAGCTGCAGTCACTATTCCTCACCTCATGCCTGTTACCAGACCTGTGGCACAGATCACAAGAGCAGCCCCCCCACCTGCCCCAGGCACCTTCAGCCAGGTTGCTTTTAACAGGTGATTTGCCTTAACTGGTCTAAACGGGAGGGGAGCAAGGCAGGAGTCTCCACCACAGGACTGTCACAGCAGTGGGTGAGGCAGAGCAGCTGGGCCATAAACCCCTCACTCACTGCCGCAGCCACCTCCCAGGGAAGGGATCTTCAGTCTGATAAACAGGAGGAATAGGGGGTGGAACACATACATACACAGGAATAAAAAGTCCTGTAACACATCTACAAAGCACCTACAGTTAGAGAATTTCCAGCGTTCCCCAGAACAGCCTGATTTTCAGTAGGGTGTTGGAAGACACATCTTTGGCATCAATGCCAAATGGCCATAATGCTACTGCTCGAAATCATCTCTTGAAGGAACAAAGAGCAAGTAACTTCCCACAGTTCACCAGCCCCTCCCTCCGGTCCTCCCCCCTACCAGCCCTAATCTCAGAACCAGCAAAATTTCAGTAGGAAGGCACAAAACCCACCTTACAGTAATTTCACTCCAAACTCTTAAATTTAACAGCTGAGCAGTTGAGAAGAGACTCTTGCCTGGTACATGCAGGTGCAGCAGGCAAGCACTGCCTGCCATGCCCAGGGATTGCACTGTGGCCACTTCTTCAGGTCTGGTACTTCCTTAAATGGGTGAAATTCTTTAACGCTGATTACATTTAATAACTTCCCAGGAGCCCAGTGCTAAGTGAGATATTCTTTGCATGTGGTTCTATCTGGAAGGCAGCAAGATTCTGACTGCTAAAGAGCTTGCTAATTACACAGGACATGCAAATTCAAGAGATTTATACTCTCAAGGATCCATCCTTTTATCTCCTACAGTTGATAAAAAAGCATGAAGACTGATGTATGTAAAGCACATTATAAAACAACCTAGGTTGGTAGATATTGGTGGATCTTCAACAAGGGGGTTTCTACATTAACTGCAATGCCAGCTCCTTCCTCTGTTTTCCTGGGACAGCACGTATAACTGAATGCAGAGGTGAGAGAAAAATCACAAGAACTTTCATTAATTTAGAGTATTATGACTCATCTTTCACTGTGTCTCATCACATTCCAAGCAGTAAATCCCATATATTTTCTCCACCACCAAAAAAAACCCCCATAAACACATGTAAAATATTTTTGAGAGGAGTCTAGTAATAACCTTCCTACTCCGTATCATCCAAGGACAACAATAAACTAACAGCTGCATTTCTGCTGTCCAGAGGGGACAGCATTTCACTGCCACAGAGCCCTGCCTTACCTGAAGAATGAGCCACAGAAACCACAAGAGGTGGAAAGCCTAAACCGGAACACAGGCATGTAGAGCCCTGCGTTTACAACAAAACTGAATTGTGTATAAATGAAAGAAGCAGGTCTCTAGCCCAGTACAGTGAGACAAAACACCTTCTGAATGCAAATCACACAGGCTGCCTATCTAGTCCTACAGGGAGGACATAAAATTCTTTATGAGAGGTGTGAATCACCTCATTCATCTCAACTTCAAACCCTAATGATAATTCAGATGTTAACAACTGTTTTACCAACTTTTTAATAGGAACCACTTCCTAATATGCTTTACCTGCTGTGGTAAGATCCATATAAGGTGGCAAAGCACAGAAAATTCCAAAGACACTGATAGGTTCATGATAAAATGTACTTCCTATTCTTCATTTTATCTGCCAACATAAAAAATTTGTAAGAAGATTAGACTAGAAGAAACAAAAGCAAATATAAATCTAAAGGAACCATGGGACTGTTGGACATTTGAGCCACAGCCTCAGAAAGGGAAACCGCAAGAACAGTATTCAAGAGGAGAGCAAAGCAACTCCTCAATACTCCCTTTCCTCCCAAAATTTGAGTACTTCTGTTTTGCCAAAGCCATACATGAAGCCAAGTGCTCAGACAACTGTTTTCTCCTCTTTAAAAATACACACTGATCGTTCCTAAGTATTAATTTTACAACCCAAATCCTAATGCTTTCAATGAGCTTGTCCTGCAAGCCTGTAACTTCATTTTTATGCATGACTTAAGAATGAGAAATGACTGGTTTTGATCAGTTTTTACCATTATTGGAGCAGATTTCTTTAGGATCCCATTCTCAGTTTCATAATTTATTTTTAGGGAGAAGAAAGAGGAGAATTACAAAAACCTAGGTGAAATACCCAAGAATTTTAAGAAGAGCACACTGCACTTTTAATACTATTTACACAAAAAGAAGAGCAATCATTTACAGAGCTGAACCAGAACTAAGCAACTGATTACTAGACAAGACATCCCTCACTAGGGCCAATTCTTCAACTTCATCACCCATGACACAGTAATTAATTAAAACAGGCTGCAGCAAGACTACAGCATCACGAGGTCTCTGCATCTCATTCCCTTTCTGTAGTTCCTTATGCAGACAATGCCACTGTGCTGTCACTGCTCTAAAACTGGAATTTGATGCCACCAATTGGACCCACAAGCATTGGGAGGCATCCCACAGCAGGAGAGGGAGAACATACGTGACAGTAACTGGAGAGGAGCACTCATTCAGCATAACCACGCAGAGGAACCAGCTGACAGCCCCACTGGTCACACACAGGGCACCAGGAGGCTGTTTTTGATAGTCTAGTTTGAACCTAGATTTATGCTCAGATGACTTCTCCCACGCTAGACAACGTGTGCAGGGAAGAGGAAAGGTAAGCAACATCAGAGAGAACTTGGCTCAGCACCCCCTGATGTCAATGGAGACACCCAGTGGCATGAAGTCATACAAAATACAGTGAAACACAGCTAGACACAGCACTGGGCTTCATGCTTCTGTGGGATTTAGCAGTTTGAGACTAACACAGCTCTGTACCCAGAGAGCTTTGGGTCAAACTCTTAAGCAGATCCTGGAACAAGGATCACAGCCAGGAAACCTGAGAAAACTCACCCTTAATAAGAAAAATCAAAATTAAAGAGAAAAATGAACCTACAAAGAATTATAATTTAGAAAAACTTTCATTACCTTAGAGTAACTTGCATTTGATTTCAGACAGTTGCTTGTGATTTTTAGCTGCATGCATTCAATGAAAACCAGTGGAAGGTCAAGAAGCTAAAACCCCAAACACATCATGGAGTTGGTGACAGCATTCAGTGGTCTAAAAAGCAGTGAGGGCCCACCAGCAAAGTTAATCGAACCCCCATGAAATTAAGGGCCACAACAGTACTTCCCCTTAAGCACATGGCAGTGCTCAGGATGGGACTGGCCTTCTGCCCTTTCTCATTTGTTTTGGCTGTGCTCTGTTCTGTCTGCATAGAGCATGGAGGATGTTCTGATTGTACCAGGAGCAGACAGGAATGAAGAGCTGAAGAACTGCAGACCATCCACAATGAAATCTCACCTGAAGGGGCCATTCCCTGACTTCTGGGTACCAGCCATAACCCTAAACTGGAAAGCAGCCGAGCTCACTGCACAGGACACATTCCACCACCCTCTCCAGGACCCCAGCAGTGTGTTCAGCAGGAAAACTGTATCTTTCTGGGATTTCTTGAGCCAGGATACTGGATTCTGAAACAGATGCTGCTTCCCAAAGGCTGAGGGGAAGCAGGAAGATGTCCTAAAAGCCTTTAAGCTGGGACCACAGGCAAATAACTTTTGAAAAACCAGTGTGGAAACCTCTGATGGGCTCCTACACTTGCCAATATTAAAATGTATGTTTGACCTTAGGCTCCACACTTTGTTTCAGACATGGAAAAGAGGAAGACCTCTTCCATTAGTTTGCTTAGACAAGTAAGCAATTCCTAGTGGAGAGTGCCCTTTGCTATGTGCCGTGTTCAGGGTCTTCCTGGAGCCTGCTTTTGATTTGGACCCTCTGCACCTGTTATATAAATTAAGAAATCTTGTTTCTTCCCTGACATCACTCCAACAAGGCACCTTCATACCACACTGAACTGATTATCCTTCCCTTCCCACTTGTGCTATTCCACTCAGAACCACCAGCCTGGAGCTCCAGAGCTTCCCACTGGGGGTGCCCAGCACAGCCCCCATGTCCCAGAGCTGCCTGAAGCCAGCTAGACACACGGGCAGGCAGTGCTGGCTCCACTCAATTCCCTTTGGAAAAGCCAGAGGCCAGCAGTTCACAAGGCAGCCAGGCTGGGGATGGCAGCCACCGGAGACACAGCAGCCAAGCTGACACAAGCTGGCCCCAGGCAGCCCTCGCTACTCAGCTAATGTTTTGGCACCTGTGATAGTGACTTAGAACAAACTTTCCACATGTCAGCCAACAGCCCTGCCAACAAATGACACCAACACTTTTCATCCCAGTTGGGGTTTATTTCTATCAGAGAAGGCCACAGAGCACAGCAGGTCTGTTACCAGTAAGGGGGAAGCTCCCAGTAAGTTTTAGATCCCAACCAGGTACAGCCAAACCACAGCTGCTTTTTGGGGAATGCAAATGTTTATATTTCCTGACATATCTAAGGCAAACCAGATTAGAAAGAGTAATTAAATTATTGCAGTTTGAAACTGAAAATGCAATGCTTTAGCCAAATACAACTGTAGGCTGCTCCCAATGGTAACAGATATATTTTTCTCAAACTTCAAAACTAAGATTAGGAGATTAAAGTCAAGCCTTCTCTGAGCAGAAGTTTGAAAGCCTTTCTCTGAGAGCTGTGCTTCCAATTTCTTTTTTAAAAGCCCTACTCTGTTTTGAGAAGCCAGTGGTTTTTCTACATATGCTTTGTTCTCTTGCCTTCACATTCATTACACCACTCCTTTTAACCACCCATATAAAAAGAGAAGAAACACTGCTCTTCTGAAAGCTGGATTCTTGTTGTGAGTTGCAGGGAGGAAATATTTTCACCACCACCACAGAGCAACAATATCAACCTCTGGGTGCTGTTCCCCAAATATTACTTAGCAAGCCCCTGTTCCTTCTAAAACCATCACTCCATCCTTCCAGCTCCCACTTTTTTAGGTTTCCTTATGGAAGGACAATGGGGCAGGAACACAGGACATAATGGTTTGACATTTGATTAGAGGGATGGAGCACCTCTCCTACAATGAGAGCCTGAGTGAATTGAAATTGCTCAGCCTGCAGAAGAGAAGGGTTCAGGGTGATCTAATTACAGCCTTCCAGTACCTGAGACGAACCGACCAAAAAAAAAAAAAATGGAGAGGAACTATTCCCAAGAGCATGGAGTGACAGGACAAGGAGGAGTAGATTCAAACTCAGAGTAGGCTTAGATTAGATATTAGGAAGAAATTAATTGCTGTGAGGGTGGTGAGGCCCTGCCACAGGTTACCCAGAGAAGTTATAGATGTTCCATCCTTGGAAGTGTTCAAAGCCAGGCTAGACAGGGCTTTGAGCAACCTCATCTAGGGGAAGGTGTCCCTGCCTGTGGTAGGATTTGGAATGAGATGATCTTTAGGATCCCTTCCAACCCAAACCATTCCATGATTTCAACCTCAGAGAGTCCCAGGACAAGCCATGTAAAGTCCAGCCATGCAGACAGACAGATGTGCTTTGGGGAGGCAAGACATGAGCTCTGACCTGGAGCAGTGGAGCACGATCTGAATTTAGGCACAGCATCATGCCAGGTATGGCTACACTGCTGGCAGCAAAGGACTGGATTATAGGGATCTGGAGCAAGACCAATCAACCTGGAGACAAACGTCGAGCCTTTTTTAGCCACAAAGAATAATTTCCCTACATCGGTAACAATAAAACAGTGCTCAAGAATTAACACCTCAAAACAGTGAAACACTGAAAAACAGAGGGTTAAGGACCAGAGCTTCCCTTGACTGGGAAAATTAGAGATACTCAGACTTGCTCTGGAAATCCCATGTCTATTTGCAAGACTTAAATTTTGATAACTGTCTTCTGTTTTCAGTAGCCTAATTGCCACCTCACCTACACACCTGCAATATAGTGAACTGCCTACCAACCAGCAAAATCTAGGGTGAATATTTTATTTAAGTTAGGAGCAAATGCTCCACATCTCCAGGTATCTCCATGATGCCTTGCTACAACAATGCAGTTTCCCACTAGCAGCCTTGCAACTCGACTGCTGCTCAAAGTCTGATCACTTGAAAACTGCTTTTTCTGCATGCTCCTGTCCACCACTACATAGCAAATCTATGAATTTGTTATTTTGCCTTCCTGATCCTGGAATTTCATATCCCCACACTCTACGTCTGTTCCTTCTTCACAATACTCAAACTTATAAAGGAGGACGAAACCTATTCTTAGGGCTCCAACACCAAGTCAAGTTATAATCCTTGATGAGTCACCACATCTGGAATTCACCTCATTCCAGGTGCATTTAAGCTAGATTCATTTACACCAACAAGCTTATTGCTCTGTGACCAGTGCAAAAGCACAGAGCATTGTCTCAGAGCAGAACACACCAGAGCAGTTGTCACATTAAGTGTTACTGCAAAGAGGAAGGTCCTCAGGATAGGGTAAGAAGCAAAAGGCCTGTATTTTAGCAAGGAAGAGTTAGGTTTTGCATTAGGAAAAACCTATACAGTAAGGTAATTAAGCACTGGAACAAACAGACTAAAAAGGCTGTGATCTTCTCTCACTGATTTGAACAGTTTATTCTGGCCACAAGTAGAGGGAATGGACCAGATGATCACTTCAGGTCTATTTCAGTACAATTTTCTGTTATTCTAATCTTTCAGCAGCTCTCAGCAGTGTATTTTTCTAATTACATCCAGTTTTCAACAGATTAGTCTCCCTTTATTCACATTTCCTAGCATAAACACCCAGAGCAAGCTGTTCCTGGACACCAGCTCCTTTGGCACTACGTTGCTGCACCTTTTGTGAGGATTTGGCCCTTAAGATCTCTCAAGAGTAGAGCTTTAATTTCACAGCACGGATCTTGCTCATTTTACTCCATATTTACTGAGAACAAAGGGAAGACTATGCAAATGCCCTGCTACTTAGACCTGAACAAAGTGGAAGCAAACATGTAGATGTGAATAGGAGACATAATGGTAGGAAAAAAAGCAGACCTTTTCAAAAGTAAAATGACTTTGTCAGGGTCCCTTTGCACTATGTGCATGGATGATTTGTGACAAAACAAAAAAGTGCTAGCCTAGCACGTCACCCATGTCAGAGATTAGAGCACTTCAAAACCTTCAGTAGTTCAAGCACTTGCTGGAACTTGAAAGGCTTTCTTATGCAGTGCTTAGCTTCTTTATGGCTTTTACACGACTTTGATGTGCACCTAAGAGTGAGGAATCTTAAATCTGAAGGTTTTCTATGGAAACACCCTTATCATATAATAAATTGCAAGATCTCATCACCCTGATTAATGTGAGTCAAAGTTTGCAAAAGTTTTTGCCAGAAGTTAAAAATTCGGAGTCGCTGTTTTGATACCCAAATAAGAACCCTGAAGTTCCAAGCACTTAGTCACTTTCAAAAGCTTCTACAATAATAGCACTGGTGTAGTATTTCTAGTCATTGACAAAGTATGGTGTGCAAGGAAGTAGGTGCTTATGCAAGTGTCACTTTCTCCTCCACTCTCATTCCCTCTCTAAACCAAAGATTTAGAGTTTTCCTTAAAGTTAAGGGATCTGTGGAAACACAATCGGTTTCTCCTGTGTTACGAAACCTCTTCTCTGAGTGCAAACACGGGTGTGTAAACATCAGCTTCGTTTTCCCCCCCACTATACACCCTTAACCCCCAGGAGCATTAATGGGAATTATGCATGCATAACGAGCACAGAATAGCCCCTTTATGAATAGGGGCCTTGTTGGAACAATGAATACATTTAACCATTAACATCTAGGGATGTGCCCAACTATCCAATTTA
This sequence comes from Coloeus monedula, assembly GCF_965178545.1. Taxonomy (NCBI): domain Eukaryota; kingdom Metazoa; phylum Chordata; class Aves; order Passeriformes; family Corvidae; genus Coloeus; species Coloeus monedula. The sequence continues at coordinate 5,517,830 of NC_138790.1, forward strand.
ACTAGCTGCCAAACAAAGCTACCATGACCTAGCTGATATTGTCAGGTTTGCAAGTGCAGCTCTCTGAAATTTGTCTCTCATTTGTTTTTAAAGGAGGTGACGGTGGTCTGCGCAGGAGCTCTTTGTCAGAAGGAGCTCCTTGCAGAAGGATGGCATCCAGAAAAGCTTTCACATCCACCATGCAATGGAAGAATTCTACAGAGAGAAAGACCATGACCCCAGGAAGGAAGCAGAGTCATCAGAAGACCAAAAAAAACCCACATATATATAATTTAAGTGCATATATATGCTGGCCATCAGTATTAATAGAAACTCAGTAAGAGCAGAGAAAGGCAGAATACAGCACAGAATTATATAAAAAAGGTTGAAAACCGTATTTCAAAAGAAAAAAGTGTGGAAAGACTACTTCCAGGGGAATAATTTTGTCCTCTACAGGTCTGAAGTTCCCATGCAATTGCCTGGCTACACTTGCTCTTTATTTCTATATTTTAGCTATCAAAATGCAAGACAGAACCTGAGGATATGTATCAGTGAAACTCCCCTGAGACTTTTGAGTCCACAAAATAAATGTAATGGTATCATCTGCGATACTCAAAATTCCTCCATTGTCTTAATTTCTTTCTGTATTCTTCCAGCTTGTGTCATGAAATTTCACAAGTTAAAACTTTACACATTAATCATGCATGTATGAATACACCAAGAAGGTAATTAATAAACGTCCTTTAAGACTAATGTACTGAAAAGACTAAAACAGATTTATTCTCCTGGAAGTGTATGCATAGTGTGCATCCATAAGAGGCAAGGTTGCAACTGCTCCATCATAAATCATTTGTGTAACACTGCTGAGCTCCTTGGTGCTGTAGAATGGCACAGAGCCCCAGGAGGGTCCAGGACAAGCCAGCACTCTGTAAAACTCATCTGTCAGACTGCCAGGGTAAGCCTTTGGGCAGAACTTTGTACAGGAGACCACTGTTGAGCCAGAGGGATCCTCTGGGTGCCACCCCACTAAGCTGTATAGCTTCACCTGCCATCAAACACCACAAGACTACTGGACTCAGTATGGAATTAGCAAAGCCACCTGAGTTTCATTTCACATCCTAAAATAGGGTGGCAAACATGGTCCTTAGGTTCTTCTACAGGATAGTCTAGTGGACCAGCTACAGCAGTTCAGACACAAAGGGCTCACTGCATCACCATCAGCACTGCTATAAAAAATACTGAGCTGTTGTAAGGAACAAAATGCAGCCATAAAAAAGTGCCAGAGCAGGTTGGCACAGTCCTGCTATGGCTACTCCACGCACAACTCAAGCAGTTCCCTGTCCAGACCAGGCTCAGTCTCCAGCACACCCAGATCTACAGACCACCCTGGGTCAGGAAGGACACAAAACAGGAAAAAAACCTTGTCCCCCTCGGTCTGTGCTATGTAATCCTGCACACCCAGCTCTTAGCTTGAGGCTCTGGTTATTTCTGTGGATCTAAACACAAGACACTGTGCAGAAATATTTTCTGTTTTTCCATCAAATAATATACTGCCTCAAAACACTAAATCTTAACTGCTTGGGTAGAAGATTTAACAGGCTTGCCTCCCTATCTTATTCTATCCTTAGGATAAACCAGTAAATACTAGGTAGATGCCTTATTTCATCCACTGGTGCCGCTCAGAAGTAACTTGTATGTGAACAAAGCAAATACCTTTAAATATATCTTCATGGATATGAGAATGAAGCTATCATCTTAAATACTGACACCTAATCAACAGATTGATACACTCAGTATAAATTTTGTCACAGGCCTGGCTGCTGTCTGGGAATTGACTCTGGTCCACCAAAATTTGTATTTTCCCCTAGAAGCAAAAGCTGTGCTCTAAACTGGTATGTGATGAGTATGCATTTCAACTATTATGAAATATATGCCTCTTTATGACATTTTATACTTTCATGGGACAAAGATTCAATTACAAAGACTTTACAATATTTGGAACTCTAGCTCTAGTTTTACATGGTTTAAAAGCAAAACCCTTTCACCACCCAGGGGGCATTTTACACATATCCTTGCTTTTACAGATCCTCAGGCTATGCCATTTTTCCATGATTTATCCTTATAAAAGCTCTTACTTATTTTGATATATTTATTTTATTGATTTATATAGTGATTATCATGCAAACTTTGTTTCCACTTACCACATTAGTGCCTTTTCATCAGTACTGCTCTTTGGTTAAGAACTGTTTGCTCAGACCTGCCACACTGGCATGGTGGTGTGGGAACATTATTTTTATATTATTTTCTGATAACAATCTGGTAGCAAAACTTCAGTGGCACATAAAGTATTACAGAGGCAGCTCTTGGGAGCCACCAGTATTTTAAGGATGAATCATTTCTTACTAAGCTTGTTTTCCATCCCAAAATCCAGTTCAACACCAGAATCACCAGATCTTGAGCTGACCATTAAAAAAAAAATTGCTACATACTCTTTTCAGCAGAGATTTTTCAGAGACTAAATAGACCATGTGAATTATAGCAATACTTGACTCAGTCTGACAAGAAGATTGTGCGCTGGGGGAGAGTAGGTTCTTTGCTGACTCTTGGATACCTTCCCAAGACATTTACAGGAAAGGCTGATCTGAGTAACTAAGTCATTTTTCTTCTCACCTGGACCAAATGCTCATGCAAGTCACCAAGAACAATGTTTTTTGGGGCTTATGGACACAAAAACTACAGGTTTCCATCTGGCAGTGGAACAGCAATTCCATCTTTATGAGGCATTAAGTAAGTTTAAACACATTTTTTCTGCCTATAGATTACTCCCAAGAGGCCATTACAGAGTGGGCAGCTGGTCCTGCGTCAAACAGAAATTTAAGACATGGGAAAAGAAGGGGAAAAAAAGATGTTACTGCTGGTGAGATCTTGCCTTTATCCACAGTCATCACCAGCTTTAGGTTAACACTTCTGGTGACAGTCTGAGCCTGAAGAGTGCTATAAAATCCAAAGACTAATGAAGGAAGGATCCTTTACTCCAGAGGAGCTGCAGGCTGCAAAAGCATAGCTTTCCTTCTACTCAGAACAGCTATTTCAGCAAGTACATACCACAGCCCCAGACTGCTCAGAGGCTGGATCAGAGAAGTGAAGGTAGGACAGCTTTCAGGTTCAGCTTCCAGTTCAGAAACCAACATAACTTCTAGCCTTTTCCCTCATTTAAAGAAAAAATTCAGTGAAAGTCAGCCTGAAGAAGTGAAGGTATAGCTCAGTGATATTTTTTCTGGCTGTGATCTACCACCCTTTCCTGGCAGCTTTTCAGTGATAAAAGTTGCTCACAGTAATATACTGTGATATAAGCTGTAGACAGGGAAACTGAGGCACAACTGCTCTGGGCTACTCGGAGAGGGACAAAGATGGGAACAGAATCCATCTCACATTGGATCAATCCACCCCCCTCCAACAGGTATATCACCCCCTTTGTGATACAAATAACCAAGAAGCCTGTGTGTTCATAAATAAGCAAATACAAAGTGTAACAGGAAAAACACCTTCTGCTATAACAAGCTGCAAGGTAATGCCAAGGACATTTCAAACTTGTGTTAATAATCAGGTTTGTCAAAAAGAAACAGGAACCCCATGGAAACAGGACTATTTTTTGCAACTTTTTAAAAATCTTAACCACCCCTATACAGTTCTTAAGCATAAGCAGAACTATGCTCATCCAGCAATCTTTCCTCCCAGATGCACCCTTCATCCACCCTGCTGAAGGCAGCCCCACACTACCACACACGCAGGTGTGGACAGAATACCCAAGTACAAACTGCAGCTCACACCAGAGGATTTGAGTCTCTCATTCTGATGGGACAAAGTTCCCAGAGCCAGTGCAGCAAGTCCATGTCTCATCTGGCACACAGCAGACATCGACAGAATGCTGCTGTGAGCAAAATGCCTTTCTGCACTACACCTTTACCAGGGGATCCAAGGTGTTCTTATTAGGAACACAGAATTAAAAAGCTGAGTGATAATAAAAGAGAAACAGGAAAATAAAGTATGGCACGACCCACTTCATAATAAAATGGATAATTTAATAGAGATTCTTGGACATATACAAAATAAGTACCTAGTTCATGCTCCTTTCTCAACACACATGGGAGCTGTGCCACAGGCTGAGATGGGAGGAGATCCAGTCTAATGCATGCACACATGCAGCAAGGGGCTTCTGGTGGGAATCTAGGACTTGCCTGTCATTAATCAGAAAGTAAAACAGTTTTAATGTGCATTTGTTAATGCATGTCTAGCTCTACTATGGGATATTCAATATATACACAGCAATGAACACTCCTGCTGATTGCAGGATGACACAGGGGAATGAAGCAGCTTTTAGTAAAACAAAACCTGCCCTTCAGAAGCAAATTCCTGAACACAGTCTGGGCATTTTCCATGCTCCTTGTAAAGCAGTAGTACAGCAAGATAAAGCTAATCATACCTTTGGTAGTTTTCTACAAGATGACTACTTACAAGGCAAAGAGCTCCTAAAATTCTTTCACAAATGACATTTTCCATGCTTCCCAGAAATCAGCCCAATTCTTCTCTCTCTACTTACCATATGTTTACAGACTGGGGTTTTTTGCATGCTCAGACAGTAGTCAATAAGCCAAAGGGAGAACTGAGCATATGTAAATGAGTAGGATGTTCTCGTGGTCACACGATTACCAAAGGAATCGCAAGAGGACTTTTATTCTGGTTCTGCTACGATTCACTGCCTGAATGCAGTCAAGTCTCAGATTACAGCTGGGTTCATTCAGTTTTCCTACTGAGAACTTGGAAAGCAGTGACAGGCAGGCACCACCATGTTCCATGCCCCAGAAAAACCTATGAGCATCCGGAACTCCTCCCAGAGCCCGTGCCAGGGCGCGGTGGACGCTGTAACACAACCCAGGGCTCGCAGGGTATCGCCAACGCAGCCCCTGTCTGGGAGCCATTCCAGACGTGGCAGCACGCGTCAGGTTGGAGCTATCTAGACTCCCTGGAACCAAAGGCTTAGTCCCTTGGCAGGATTAACACAGCCCTTCACCCTTGGAGACAGCTTAGAATTCCTCCCTCATCAAAATGTTAACCAAGGAGCTCCTACAAAAACATCCCAGCTCAGCCTGTGATCAAAGTACAAGATCAGGAACATATTACCTTATTTTTCAGTCTGTGGAAGGCACAAAAAACCCTTCATGTGGATCACAGCCAAGGCAGCAGTACCTTTACCTGAACAATCTTTGCTATTTGCAGCAGATTACCCTTGAAATATTCCATTTGTTCCAAAAAAAGTAGGGTACCAGATAGAAGCACAGATTCCACTAGAGGAGAAGGGGGTCTTACAGAAAGACCAAGGAGATCTGCTGTTTAAAAATGCCTCCTATTTCGGTGTCTTACTCACCCCAAAACCAAACATGTCCTTAGCCCTGCAATCATCAGTGGACTAGACTTCAGAGAAGAAAAATACTTCATGTCTTTTGGGGGAAGCTGTGGAAGAGAAATTTGAAAGCAAATCCTGGTCATCTCCAAGAGCTCATTCAGGTGACGATTTTCAGGCAGGCTGCTGCCAGATTCACAGCACTCCTTAAAACAAAAGCCTTTTTTTTTTTTTTCCCCTTAGGAGTCTTCCTCCTTCCCTTGCCACCACATTTTATCCAGGAGGCTAGCAGGTCCTGCCCAAATCAACTCTTCACCTCACTTCAGGCCATGCTGACACCCCTTTCACACCCACTCAGCAACCCCAGGAACCTGCCTGCAGACCAGGTGCACACGGGGAAGCAGCTCCCAGTCCACCAGTCGCTATGAGGCTTGGATCCAGGATCCACTGCTGTACCCCAGATCCACCGCCTTACAGCTTCAGCACTGCAACCACAGCTAAAGCCACAGGAGGGTGTAGGCTACTAACTCTCCCAACTATTTCATTTTATTACAAGTGAAATGGACAGCACCCATAAGAGGAGACAGAAAATATACACCTGACAGTCTGTGTGCTGGTCCCTCTCCAGGCGCTGGGTTGGGCCTCTCTCCTTGACTGAACTGCTGGTTTCCCTGAAGGGTCTAAGGACCTAATAATCATTAAGACTTTAACCTCTGCCAGATTTGTTTTATTAGCCTATAAATACTGGCTGGAGATTAGCCAAGGGCTTTCAACACTTATGATTGAAAATATCTAGTAAACAGACAACAGGACTGCAAAAGTTTCACTTATTAGAGAAAATAAGCCAAAACCGACATGCAGGTGACTGAGGAGCACTCCAGGGTGGGGCAGGTCTGGCCCCCATGGGCAGAATCGAGCAGGAAGCTCCTGGCACTTCGCTCAGGGCTCCATTCAGCTGAGCACACTGTTCCCCAGTGTCACCCTCAGCTGCCCACCACTACTCCACTTTAGCTGACATCTGACATCTTCAGGGGACATGCTTCAACATTCGTGTGGCATTAAAATACATAATAAAATAAGCCTCAATGTCAGGAGAAATGTGTATATGTATTAAGATACATTCACTGATAACAGCTGCCCATGAAAATGCTGGAAAACACTTCAATATTTAATTAAAAGAGGGCACAAGACAGGAGGCAGTACTGCCTGGCAAGGGATTAAAGCACACAAGTTTTGGTGGAGCAAGAGTAATACTCAGTGAACAGGGAAGATCAATATGCACCACTTGTCCTCAGCGGTGCTCCAACCCTCTTCAAAGGAAACCTTTATGAGCTAAAATTTAAAAGCATATTACCCTCCCTCACCTTCTCTCTCACCATTTCTTTTCCGAGAGCTTGTTATTCAACAGTAAAGTTCAATAGGACACAAGAAGACAATGAAACCTGTCCACAGCAGGAGGGTTGGAACTAAATGAAGCTTTAAGGTCCCTCCCAACCCAAACCATTCTGTGATTTTCTGCAGCACCACAGGATCTACACCTTCCTTCTGAAAGCAGACAACTTTGAGAGAAAGATTCCTCTACAGCACTAAAGTTTTATAGAAAATGTAAATGAATCGATTTAAAGTTGGAGGAACTTCTCCCAGGAAAAGCTCAGGAGAGAGGGTTAAGCACTCATCAAAATGGATGGAAAGCCTTGTTTTGCCTCTCTTTTAGCTCTCCAAAACAACCACCATCTGATGCCTCTATCAGCACAGCACAGTCATAACCAAGCTTCAAAATGCCATTCCTGTAAATCTCTTCTTGCCACAAAATGACAAATGCTTCCTTCTCCACAGATAACTCTACACCCCTGTGTCATCTCAACTACCTCATGCAAAGTGAAGATCACCAGCACTCTGCAATCGATTACAGCCGTAAGAGATCAGCCCAATGGCCTATCAAATTTAATCCCCAAGACAGAAACCTGTGCCAGAGAACATATCCAAAACTCATCTAAGAAAAGAAGTCTTTCCATCAAACTCAGCAGGCTTTGAATTGAACTGCTCTCAAAAAAAAAAAGAAAAAGAAAAAAAGAAAAAATAATAAAACAACAACCCAAATTGAAACTTGTACCACCACACACCAACAGGCAATTGCAGTAGCATGAGGTAGCTAGAAATTGCATTAGGAAGTTGACAGTCTCTTTTATTCCAATGCCTGTAAACATTTTCTTAAAAGAGATTCACTGAATTGTTTAGATTGGAAAACATGTAAAACTGAGGAATGTGACTTCATTATCTAAATATATGATACATTCATGAGAGTTTAATTATGAAGTATTTCATCCCCTTACCAGGGTAAGGTTGTAGAATATGCAATAAAAAAGAGGCTATTCTTATTATCTCTGTGTTACTTTTCCCTTTCAGAGCTGACAGGCATTGTTTCTGAACTGTGAAAAGGCAAAATGGAACAACACTCTGCTCATCAACTTTCACAAGTGCTGCAGACTTACTGCTTAAGTAAGCAAAAGCCAAGTTCTGTTGGCTGTATCCCTCCAAGGTGTCACCTCTGCCTTCCCTTATGACAGCTCCCCTGAATTAAACTGCAAGATGACTCTTCGCAAGTCAGAACTTAGCGGTGAATTCACCACCCGTCAGAGGATCCCACATCTGGTCAGCAAAATAAGCCTGCCAAACTATCCGGCTACTGACGAGCCTTCTGCGAAAGGGACCCTCCCTGCGAGGAGCGCTCTGCCTCAGGTACTCAAAGGGACCGCACAGGTCTGAAACGCGGGGATGAAAACCCCGGCGCTTGCGGTGGCGACCCATAAGCAACACCTGCACAATGTAAAAGCGCCGAAGTATTCCCGCTCTCCTTTCCTGGGAAATGTTGAGTTATTTTAGCCAGCGGCGTGCCCAGGGCGCTTCGCTCCCGCTCCCCGAGCCCGCGGGCAAGCCGCGCCGGTCGGAGGGAGCCGGGCGGACAGCGGCACCAGAGAGGGGGCACCGCGGGATCCCGCGCCCCAGCCCCGAGCCCCCGCAACCCTCCCGTCGCGGAGCGGCCACCCGCGGGTGGGTCGGTACTGACCGGCCGTGGGCACGTCGGGGACCAGCTTGAGGGGCCCGATCTGCCGCAGCTGGAACGCCGTCCGCACTTCGTGGCAGCTGGGGGACCTGCCCGCCGCCACCGCGCCGTACAGCCCCGCCGCCAGCAGCCACAGCCCCAGCACCGTGCGGCATCCGCCGGCGGCCATCTCGCACCCCGGCCACGGCCGCGGGCGGCCCGAACGCTGAGGGGCGCGGGCCCTCAGCCGGTCCCGGCGGCGGCAGCGCTGCCCCCGCCTGCCGCCCGCGCTCCTCCTCGGCGGGAGCGGCCGCCGCCGCCCCTCCCCGCCCCTCCCCGCGGGGCCCGAGGGGCGCCGCCGCCCCCCGATCGCGGCGGGGGCAGGGCCGGGAGCGGGGAGGGAGCCCCGGCCGGGCGGGGGGTGCGGGGGACCGGGCGGAGGGTGCGGGAGCGCTCGGGGGCGGCGGGAGCGCCGCTGCCGTCCGGCCCCGCGGGACGCCCGCGCTGAAGTTTGCGCTGAGCATCGCTGCGGTGCGGTCCCTGCGGACCCAGGCAGCACAGCCAGGTCAATGCAAGGCACCCAGGAGTGCCAGAAGAAGGGAGATCAGTACCAAGGGAGATGCGCACTCTCGGCCTTGGGTTGTTAAGAACAAGGTACAGAGGGCAAACAGAGCAGGAGGTATAAAGCCCCTAAGCACTGCAGGTTGCACACTCGTGCGCGGTTTGTTTCGATCCTGAAATTGCTAGCAGACGATATGGAGGGGTCTTCGTGAGACAAGTGTTAACTCCAGCCAACAGTCCCTGCAGAGAACAGAAACTTCACCCAAGGAAACATATCGTTATACACCCGACTGCAGATACAAATTGTTCATTTGTACGAAAGCCAGCAGAAATTCCATCCTATATGGTTTGGGGGGCATAGCCCCCTCCTGGGGATAACACCACCTTCAGAAAGGTGGTCTGCGATCTTTCCACTGCCCCCCAGCAGTGTCAACTGCTTTACCACGCGTTTGAGCACAGAACTACGCTCAACACCTATGAATATTTTCCATTTGACAAAAACACTCAATTTCCAGAGAAGCCAGACCCAAGCAGTCTCCCACAAAGAGTCCCATTTGCACAGTACCTCTCAGGCATATGGAGCACGTTACCAGCTACAAGAATGACTATTGTTTGAGGCCATTATGTCTGATTTCTTTAAGGTTACTTGCAACCCTCAAGATGCTTCTAATGTGCTTCTGGAGCAGCGGGGGAGTCCACCTGCAGCTAATTTAACCATTATACATTCCCATAGGTAGTAATGAGAGGCAGAACTCAAATGCCGAAGTTGCCTGAGTTGTATTTTAATAGCTAGAAACGCAAATCCTTTAAGCAATTTACTTCTATTAACTTTGTTTCTATCAAGACAACAAGAGATTAATTACCACTTTTTTTGGAAGAAAAAAAAAACCTCAAACAATTTGATGTAGACCATTTAACTTGTAAACGAAAAGATAAAAACAAAGTGGAAGAACAGACCAGCCATACAATCAGGCTTCTTAATTCAAAAGTAGAGAACAAGTCACCTTGAAAGCCCTCTGCTCACCCAGTTTAGAGCTGCAGTCCCTGGCTCATCCTGCAGTTTTCCAAGGTCATACAAGAGCCCAGGACACCACAGAGCAAGACAGCACACCAAAAGGGCTGACCCCCCCAGGAAGTCCAGAGCCCCTGAGACGGGCTATACAGCCAGCACGGCTGAGGTTACACACACACACACGCATTAACGAATCGAGGTGGCAACAGGTAGACTAAAGAGATGAGGGAATAATCAGCATCAATGACAGAACAAATTAGCATCATAAGGCACAGTACCCCAGCTGCCAAACTATTGTCCAACATGTGGGTTTATGAACCCAAGGAAGATGAACAAGTTGCCTTCAGTTGCATTTTATTTAACCTCAGGCCCAATCCTAAAAGACTTTATTCAGACAATACCCCCATTGACTTCAGTGGGAGTTCTGCCAGAAAAGAAATGGCAGGATGATGGATCTGACAAATAATTTACTTGACAAATAACAGCATTATTTGGCATCTACGTTATTCTATGAATAGCATCAAATCAGTCCTGTGCAAGGGCTTGAGGCATTTAATTCAGTGGGGTTTTTGCTATTGTTTTCCATGGGTGGCAAATTCAAATCCCTAGTTCTTTTCTAAAATTATTTTAGTGCCTCATCTTTATATGACGGGTGTTCTATTTGTCACCTGTCTTTTTAAGTTATGTCACTTATTTGTATTTTTTAATTGGTCCTCGTATTGTTAGCAGAGGACAGTCCATTACATCATCTCCAGTTCGCCTCCTCACCTCAAAATCCTGCTAAGGAACCAGAATTATTCCTGTGCCCAGCAGAAAACTCAGTGAACTGGAACGTCCATACATGTAATACTAGTTACTTCATTTCACAAGGAAACTTTTATGTTTGCTGTGGTTTTGTGATGTCTGTATTGAGAAGCATTAAACAAAGATGGCATGTTACATTTTTCAGGCTGGAATTTGATTTTTTTTTCTCTCCCTTTTCCAAAAAAAAAAAAAAAAAGTAGACCCTCCACACACTGCTTAGGTGTACGTTTCTGTCACTGATTATATCCATAACAATGAGATAGTCGTTATCACCTGAGCAGCCCCAGGTGATGTGCATGCACACACACAGTCCACAGGCAAATGCTGGCCCTCGGATCCCAGGGCTGACAGTTAACTGTCACACCTCCTGACACTACTTTGGTGACAAATGAGAACCTTCTGGCACCAATGAGCATCCAAGATTGCTACTTAAACCCACCAAGTGAAAAGTGACAGGTATCTCTCCCTATGAAGTCATCCTCAAACCTGGTGTCATGTTTGGGCACCACTGCCTTCCCAGAGGACTGGGGACACACACCACAGGCATAATACAGTGGAGTCCAAGGAATTTACCCCCCATTTCTCCAAAACCCACGCTCCACATACAGCAGGGCAGTCAGACTGACTGGAGGGGAGGTAGGCAGGTGCTTAATGGCAAACACACGCCTGAGTGCTGCTTTGCTGGAACAGGGCTACAGATAACACAAGAACTGTTTAGCCAATTATTGTACATGACATTCTACAACACTTGAGTAATTTGCTTGGAACAATCACAGTTTACCTTGTCAACAGGTGTCTTGTATTTTAACAAATGAATATTTATTACCCGTACATCACTGAGAACTGTATCAGTGCTTCTTACAATGAATGGCCATATAAATCTGCCCAAACAATCCGCTCAGCCTAATCCTGCTAAAGTGACCACAATACTCAGCATGAGCTTTGGATGTGTAAGAAAAGCTGGGATCAAGCCTAGAAACAGGGTTTTGTGTGCCTCCTGCCTCAGCCCTTCTCTTGTTGAATATAGCTGGAGCTTTGCCAGTGATTTAAATGGAAGCTGGACTAATTCCCTTATGTTTAAGATAAGCTCATCTCCAACTGGACTTTCCACCAATGGGACTTAATGGGCACAAGGTCTGCTCTTGCCAATTCGGCTGTCAGAGGAAAGCCTTACTGTTTGTGTCTCAGCCATTCCAGGAAAGCCAGCAATCTGGTCTTTACAGCCTTATTTTATCTTTGGAGGTCCAATTTTTCAAGGTACATGTTTCACTGAAGCCCCTGAGGAACTCAGTGGACAGAAGTAAAATTAAGGAACCTATTTAAGTCAGTGGAATAAGCCCAAATGGCATGCTGATTTTCATTTAAAAAACAACTTAATCATCCTCAAAACAAATACAAAATCCTCCATCTGTAATTAAGACCAGTTTCCTTTTTCAGGGTTTTATAATTTTCTGGTGTTTCTAAGAAAGTTAAATTTATTTTCTGAAGACTATTTCAAGTCAGAGCAAACTTTAAAGCTGAGTATGAAATTTTAAATATAGATCTTAATAGTAAAAAAGTTGTGCATGAAATATTCATAAATATGCCAAGACTAAAAAGTACTGGTAGGAAATTATTTCTGGTAATTTTACTCAAAATTTTCTCATCCTGTTAAATGATGAACATTATGAAACTATTAAAAAAATTACCAGTATATGCCTACAATTCTCTTTTTTGTTTAAAGATCCTATTTCCTTCCCTCCAAGTACTGAGCACAAAGAGAATGATCATGCTGCCATACCATGAATTGTTTCCCATGCTGCATGTGCTCCACACGGACAAAGTCTGTGCAGATCTTTTTGATGGTTAGAATGCAGTATTCCTGTGCTGCCTCACTATTTCATGGATATTTTCCACTTTACCAGACCTATTGAAATGCACACTTAGAAGTGCCTGTGGTACTTGTTTTTCCCGGAAAAAAAATCCATCATACCTGAAAAGCACAGCTGTTAACTGTACCGTAACATTAATTTTGAAAAAAAATTACTAGACCACCAACCAATCAAAGATCTGTGAAAGAAATACAATTGATGTGACAAGCCAGCAAGTCAGGACAGCCACTAGTTAGGAGAAAACATCCTATAGACAGTGCTGAAGATACTTCCACTTTTTCATCTTTTTCCAGTGTTTCAACAGCATGAGAACAATTATTTTGCATCAGACCAAAAATCCTTCAGCACCTTGTCTTATCTCCTGTCGCAGAGATCAGACCTGCTGTGCTTATTTAGAGATTACACCGTGTACAGCATATCAGAGTTCTCCCTCTCTAGATCTGTTCCAAGTCCCATCCTGGCCCCCAGAGACTGCTGTGTCTGTTCTCTGACATCAGCTGAGAACATCAGCCTAAACTCCCAGAACAGCAGCTTTTCTTTTGGTCATAAAAAATATGCCCTGAGAAATAGTTATCTCAAAATCTCACTGGAAATGTAAGGGAGGAAAAGGCACAGATTTTAATGACTCAGAAAAACAGCACCTCCCAGGGCTGATAAGTGATACGATCCAAGAGGAACACCGTGGGAAGGTGACTGCATGGGATCAGTCTTCCCATCTCAGTAATACCAGCTCTTTCTGTCTGAACTCTTCCTCAATCATCCTGGTCACTGAGCAGCTGAGAAGATGAATATACTCTTTGCCCTCACCTGCATGGCTCAGCATACAATTAATTTACTGGGACACGCAAGAAGGTTCTGAACTTTCTCATGTGAGAAGCTGCCCCACAGCCCAAGGGAAATCAAGAAGATAACTCAAGGAGTAAAGGCTGCATGACACCAACAGAAGTATCTAGCTCTAGTTTCACATACATCAGATACTAATAATGGAAATAAGTTTCATGTTTAAAAAGTCAGTAGCTTATTGTGCACATTTCAGACATTTCTCCTCACAACAGAAGGGTAATATCATGGCAAATACCAAGAACTCACAGCTGGTTCAACAAATACCAGCATCAAACCCCCAGTGCTAAGGATGATAATACAGGGACATCCTGTCCACCCCTCAGGGAACAGTTCAGGTCTGAAAATGACCCGGCACAGAACAACAAACCCCCCGTGAGCGTCCCAGAGGGCTGTGTGGTTATCCAAGCCTGGGTCAGCTGGAGCCCCAGCTCCTCTGCCTTGCCTTTCCCTCAGGGCACAGCAGGCCCCGAGGGGACTCGGACAGGCACCCCAAGAGCAGGGATGTGCTGGCACTGTACAGACACCCAGCACTGCCACTCAGTTCCAGGTACAGCCCTTCCAAGTACCACATTCTCTTAAAACTTTGAACTTAAAAAAAAAAAAAAACAAAACAAAACAAAACAAAAACTGTAAAGGAATATTTGTAGAAAGTAACTTTTTTGCTCTCCAGAATAGTCCAACAGACCGGATACACAGGGAAGAGGGATGTGTGGACTCAGGCTGTGACAGGGCATTCACGCTTCTCTGAGCGGTTGTAATGCAGATCAGCCACCCCCTCACCACCCACAAAATTTGTACTTGGGGCTTCCATAGTGACAGACACACATCACATTTAAAGTGCTGAATTTAACTTTAAAATATGCATCAAAAGCTGCCTATAATTTCTGGTAACCTTACAAGAACTCCTGGCTGTTTTCTCCCTGACAGGTGAAGATCACAACATGTTGGACTTCGTTAACAGACATCGTTATTGAATTCAAAACGGCTTCTAAAATTTCAATTTATTCTTCTTAGAAAATAGTGCCCTTACTCAAAAGCTTATGGTATGGAACAAGATCATCTTCCAAAACCACTATTTCATAAAAAATTTAAGAGATCACATAAAACTTCTATTACAAGTGTGAATAGCATCATTATAATATATGTAATAGCTTTTTCTAGCAGAACAAAATACCCCAACTTTCACTTTTCTAGCTGGGCACTTAGAAGAGCTGATTTTTAACTATGTGTCAGAATTTGAAGTTAATTAAAACTAATTGCCCACTGTACTGTAAGCGATGCCACCGCATTTTCAAATAGCTCTGTTTCCATGGGATGCTTATTTAAAACTGATGTCTCTCATTGACTGAATTCTGGGTTTGCCTTAATTGTATTGTTCAAGTTGTTTATCTTTGCTTTCTGCCTTGGAACTTTACTTGAAAGGTCATCAATAGCAAAGTTCCTCACTAAGATTGACACTTTATCAACATGAGAAAAAGCATCTTAGAATATCAACCAGTTTATCAAAATAAACGAACTCCTTTGACATCTCACGTTACCATTCCCACCAGCCACCACTTTCTGTCCTCTGAATATTTGTTTATGTGCTCAGCTTTGTAGCAAAACTTTATAGCTCAGAACTGCTGCACTGGTAGGGCAGCATTTGTTATCTTTACCACACGGGTGCAATGTAAACCTCTTCACTGAGAACACGTGCACCCAGAAAGCCTTGCTGCTGCTCCCACATACACCCAGACCCATTCAACTTCGTGTGTCCAGAGTGAAGTCTCCATGTGCTGCATCACACAAAATGGTAGTACCTCCTCCTTCATGGGGAGGCTGTGAAGGATGCCAGGGTTAAATAGGGGCAGACATGGCCAGGCACAAGTTTCTGCAGCTGCCCTCCAGCATGAGGGGCTGCAGGACTGCAGCAGCACCAGGGGATTATGTCTGTCAGGAGTACGAGAAACAGAGGAGGAGAGTGCTCTGGATTTCTCATGGCACAGGCTGAGTCTAGTGAAAAAGCACAGCCCTTCCTGGAACTGTGACAAAAGCAGGCTGGCTGCCACCATGCTGATGCACAGCATGGCATGCTCACCTGCTCACTTCAGCTGGTAGCAGCACACATACCTTCAACTCACCTACTTCCCCCACCTGACATCTGCAAAGGGTGCTAGGACCAGATTTCTAGGGCAGAGTCAGCTTTCTGGCATCCCACCAGCAAAGCCTGATGCTGGTAGCAATGCAGACTCCATGGGAAGCTCTGGCCACAGTACGACAATCACTCCTTTCCCTGTGGTTTGGTTGTGGGAATTAACCCAGGAGATCCAACAACAACCCTGGTGACGTTTACCACATAGCACCTGCCCTTAAACAAAGCATGTTCCAGTCAGCACACAGCATCACTGGCACCAGTAACCAGTAGGGAGCTGGAGTAGGTCCTGAAGGTAACTTTTGTTTCTATAGAAAATGTATTCTAGAGGACCAGATGCTGTGTAATTATATTTTCCAGCCTAAGAACATGCCTTCAAAATTAAATTTAACAACCACAAACTTGCCTCATTCCCTGAAGTCAAATCCTGCCCAAACCCATCCCAACTGCCAAGACTCCTATTCAAGCCCAGCTCCAGAGGTCAGGTGGTGGTCAAATGAGACAGACAATTGGCTCTGCAGACAGCCTTCAGCTTGCCTTGCACTTTTGGACAAGAGCCTCTGCAAAGCTGCTCAGCACAAGTCATCCATGATCTGCATAGAGAGACCCACTGGGCTGTAGGGCAGGACTGTGTTAAAATTTGCTGGCATGGAGACAGGCCATCATTTACCAGTACAATCTGCAGTGGAGGGATGTACAAAGTGATAGACATGAAAAAAGCACCACATTTCACCAAGTCCAACTTCCAGATGTTAGATTCATACAATATCCCTGCTCCACTTCATTATGAAAGGCAACAGCAGCTTGACTGCCTCGAGACTGGATCAGCAGTAGGAGAACAGGCACAAGTCACTGTTGAAATATGCCTGGGAAGTTTGCCTGTGCTGTCTGAAGCACATTTGGTTAAAACATGCTATTCATAAAAAAATACACTTAGTGAAGAGCTTTTTCTAATTGGCATTCACTGCTGTCGGTTTTAGACAAACACTCTTGCTAAAGATCTCACTGCAGAAGACTTTGTGATAAACATTTCCAATAGGAGAATTCTGGAGTAGAAGTCCACACTTCAAGAAAATTGGGAAAAACTTCCTGGTTCCACAGGGCTGGAAAAAAGAAGCTCAGTTTCTTTTTGGTTCAGCAACTGCCCAGTGCATTCACTGCAAATGGACTTGTAGAGGTATCCCTCAGAGTAGGAGCTGGGAATAGCAGAATTGGGAAAGTCTCTGGCATAACTTCTTCTGTAGGATCATTGTTAGTGCAAATGCTCAACACCTTTGCAAACTGAGCAAGTGTGATACAAAATCAGAAAAATAAAGAGTAAGCACACTGGGTTATATTTTAATGTATGATATATGCTACATGTACCACTGCAACCGGTTTCTTTTGTTTAAATATTGAAAATCATCTTTTGCTGTTTTCACATCACATCATAAAGTGACTTCTAGATCTAATGCAACAAGTAATCCTGGAGCTGAAAAGTGCATTTCAAAGTGAGAGAACCTGAATGCAACAGCTCAGTTAAACCTTGTGTGTGAGTGCAAACTTTTCCTAGTTGGTTTTGCTCATGAGTAGCACAGCAATTGCTGCAGTTCTTCACATAAGTAAAACAGGGCTGTTCAACCCCTTTAGCTCCGGTCCTGCTGTGGAACCAACCCTCAATGTCCACCAATTTCAGTTAAAGTTTTTTCCCTGTACTCATACTTCTTGCCGGCGGATCAGAGTTTCAATTGCAACTCATCTGGGGACACATCGCTGCAGCTTCTGAATGCCGTGAGTTTCATGGTGGTTTCACTAACAGAGGGTGGAACAAACAATGACACAACACCTCTGTTTGGGAATCAGGCTGCTGCCACCCCTCCCTCAGCACACACCGCTCTCCAGGATGCTGAGCAGGTCCTGGCCTCCTCTGCTGGACACTGAATTTTTCATGCACATGACTGTAATCTCTCTTCTGCAAGAGACTGCAGGAAAAAGCAGATGAGCCCTGAGCAAGTATAAATTAATGCTGACATTTGCTGGAATAATGTACTCTCCCGAGCCTCTACATCTATGACGCCAATAGAGGCTGCTGGCGACACGAGTTTATATGCAACTTTCTGCTAAATCAGAGCATCATCTGCACAAATCAAGCACTTGGGAGACATCCTGAGATTTGTGATGGTCCCTAGAGCCATAGCTGGGTTCTGAGCCATCTATTCTCACTGACTGCCGAGATTCCTTACAGGCAATTTTTAGTGACAGACTGAGGATAAATCCCACCCATACTTCACAAAGTAACAGGCAAGCTTTGTTTGACTTTGAAGTACAGATTACTCAGTGGTGATAGCACTACCTATTCCACACAGCTCATTTTCTTTCTTCTAAACCAAGTCCAGGGCTGGTTATAAGTGGGTTTCTGCCCTGCACAGTAAATCTGGGACAAATGTGGGCCCCAAGGCATGACACCTGTTATCCCCAAGTCCTTCACACGGTTGGAGAGTTGAATGAATCAGGATTTTCTACCTAATGGCAACTGTGTGTGTGTGTGATCCAAGACTCCTCAAAACCAGTGCAAAACTCCTGTGACCCCAGTGAGCTTTGGGACAGGTCTGCTGTGGCCTGGTGCCCTCTGTACACGTTTATCTCTGAGCACTCAGAGACAAGGGCTGGTGCCATGCTGTGGCTCCTAAGGATAACACACCCACTTTTCTGCTGTTTTCAGACTGACCCATCAGGAAAGATCTACACAAGCTTTGCCCTCCAAGTCAGCAGTTCCAGCTCACTGGGAGAACCTCAGCCTGAGGCTGATGTATTAACCACAGCTCTTCTCAATGACTGAAGTCAGCACGCAAGAATTTAGCCCTTTAAGCTATGACATACAGGCATAGATATATCCAAAATAAAGCCTTAAAAGTCATCAACAAACTGGATACTAAGACTAAGTATATACTCACAACTAGAATTTGCACTTAAAAATGTTGCTATGTGGCAAGCTTTGTTGTGAAGGATAACAGGGTATGAGTGGGGGGTTTTTTTAGCTCCAATATTCCACTTAAGCTGTGGCATGCTTCATTTGCTGAAATGGAATATAATATGTCTTTGTATTGAATTATACTTGGGTTGGTTATTAAATGAAAACTATTATTCCATTATAGCCATAAGAAATGGAAGTGCTGCATATGGCTGCATGCAATCCATTAACTGGCTTAAGGAGCCAAAGACCCTTCAGAGACCATTACAAATCCATTCCATGGCCCTCTCTGCTAGATTTTACACTCTGATATCTGCACTCGAGGCAAGAGGCATAAGGCTCTATAGAACCACTATTAATCAGCCTTTATACACTGTTTGTGCCAGCAAAGACCAAGAATATTCCAAGCTTAAACCTATTCCTCATGTATTGTTTTTTAGAGAAGTGTGTGATGCATGGAGCACAACTTCACTGTTCTAGCCTGATGTGTTAACCAAAGTACATCAGGCTGAAGAGCTCACAAGCAGCTCATCTGCATCAACTGCCACCTGAACCTGCCTGTTGCAAGGCAATAATTAACAATACATCTTGCACTATGGGGATATTTTCCAAGGGCACAAAGTGAGAATAAAAAAGGGAGTTGCCTTAGTTGCCTAATAGACCTTTGACAATCTTCCTTAATATTCCTTCTGGTAGCTGGGGGTTTTTATGCAGCACACTATTTTCTGTGTACAGAACCTTTAATATTAGAATTATTTACAATGATTCAGCAAGATCATTTGTTTTTGCAACATTCTTTGCAACAATATGATCATCCAGCTATGAGTCTGCATGATTTGTGTTTAAAAAAGGTCAAGCTTTACAGTGTGAAATCGATCTTTTGTAATTTCCTTTGTATCATCTGATGTGGGAGGGCAGCTTGGATTTAAAAGACACCAAGTTAATAACTCCAACAAAGATGCTAGTTGAAAGTAAAAGTTTGATTGAAGTTTTAACTAGGAATGTTTTTCTACCCAAAATAAGTCTTTCCTTTTTGTTTTATTTGGCTAAGTGAATTTTTCAAGCTGTTTGATACAACCAGTTCTCTCCTTTCTCCATTATCCATGCCATACTCACCAACTCACATCAGTACTCAGAAGATTTTACCTGGAAATGGTGATCACAGAACAAGGTATTGGCTCCCTGTGAGCCTGGACAGGATTCGTGAACATGTGCTACAGAGGTCACACAGAAAATGGTTTGTCACCAAAGCAGGGGAGAATGCTCTGGTGAGTTGCAAGTATCCAGAAACCTCATACACAGCAGCATTCAGTCCAGGAGAGGCACAGACAGACCTTTTTAAAGGTGATGACATGGGGACAACAAATCCAAGCTGTTGCAAATGGACACCTGGCTCTTTTTGACCCTATTCAAGATAGGGCTGAGCATCTCTTTTCTGATGTTCAGAGGATGCCTCTATTAAATGCAGGAGGAAGGCATGAAGAAGAGCCAAGCAGGAACTGTGGGGTGCTTGGAGAGCAATAGCACTGACAGTCCAGTGTGTTAGCACTTCCTCTGCCAGAGCTTTGAAATATGTCTTTACTTAAGACAAACACAATTTTATGTATTTAGTACATTTTCTGGCAATAGAGTGAAAGCTGATGGGCTAAAAATGCATGACTCATGCAGACTGTTACATTTCATTTCCTCCTGAGGAAAGACAACTGCTCTTGTCTTTGTCCTAGGGCCAACATTTTGGGTAATCTACCTTTGACACTTACAGCCCTAAGCCACTTGGGATTTCTCTCTGGGCCAATTCCCAGCCCCTCTTCCAAACAGAACAAATGCAAAAAGCTGATGCAATTCCTCAAAAGTGTGAGGTGGCTGTGCAATGGGTGTGGGCTGCCTTAGCAAGGCAGTAATTAATTGTCTAATTAGCTGATCTGAATCACTACCACTGTGCACAGAGGGCTCCACAGGTAAGCTGTGACAACAAAACATCTTTTTGGCAAGCCTGTTTCAATCTATCATAGCTCAGCACAGGAGCTGAGACAGCCCCACCTCCAAGATATCCAATCTACTTTACAAGACTGAGCTCTGAACTACAGGAGACAGGAACTCAAGGGGTTTTTTCATATTTTTGTTGACCTGTCATTACCAGGGTCAGTGTTATTTCAAGTTACACCACACTCCACCACCAGGAATTTTCCTATGGATTTCTTTCTTCATTCAGTAAATTCATTCAGAGGAGCTGAGAGCAGATGCTTACATAGAGGTGATAGAAGAAGGAAACCTGCCCAACTTGGCAGCATCTAGGAGCATCTGGTAGCAATAACACATCAGAGGTTGCTATTTGACTTAAAGAAACTCTCTTCCCAATGCAACAGAAAACCCTTCCCACAACTGGCAACAAGAACTTGACAAATTTCATTCTATTTTCCCCACTCGTTTCAGTACCATGTCAAGCTTGTGGCCAGAAGGGATCCTCCTTTCTGTACCTCATCAGTGGGGCACTTGTTTTTTGATTTTTTTTTTTAAATCTCCTTAGCACCAGTGCTTTTGAAGAAAGGAGAACAGCCAAAAGAATATTCTGAAAATGTTCTCAAGGAAAACATCTTGCTGGAAACAGGAATGGGAGATAATCCACCCTGCTAACTGATGTTCATGGCAGATATGCTCTTTCGAGGCATTTAAGGTCCTCCTGATACCTGATCAGTTCATGCTTTCAAGCCCCTTCCTATAAACTCTTGAAAAATCTAAATGTATTTTTTAATCCCCAGGCTAAAAATTCTGTGACCTACAATCATGCCCACGCCAAATTCTTCTGACTGAAGAATTTCTTTTGCTAGGAAAGATACCTCAGTTCACCCACGAGAAAATAGGCACGAAGCACTTTTTAGGTGCTACATTCCTCCATAGGAATGTAGCACTTTTTCTGAAACAAAGGTATTCTTTATGTCAAGCTGCCTGCACAGAATAATTTTTCCTCATTTTATTTCCTTTCTGGGAAGACACCTTTTCCCCAGTCCTTGTTTCATAACAAAGGAAAGATGAACATCTAGAGAAATTTGCAATCAGGACTTCCACAGCTGTTCACTGTAACAGGAAAATCATACAAACGACTCCCTCCTGTGCCCCTTGTTACACTAGGATAAATCTGCATTCCCACTTCCCCTGCTGCAAGGACAGTGGAGTTCACTGAAGCTGCCAGAGCCAACAGAACAAGCTCTCATCCTTACTGTCTGACTATAAGGAAAAAAACCCCAGCTTTGGCAGAGCACAAGGGGCTTGGAGGTCTCTGCAATGGCCGGGCATCGGTGGAATTGCAATTAGCTGACAGAAACGGGCACACAAGGGCTGCCTCTTGTTTTCAGGGCGTTGCCCTCTTCAGAGGGAGCCTCTCTCTGTTAGGAGGCACCCTGCAGAAAAAGGCACTGTCACTAACTTAGAATTCCACCTGGAAAAGGCTAGGAATTTCACATAAAATGTAAGATTTCAGCAAGTTGGGACAAATCTCCAGAGGAGGTAAAACTTCAAATAGAAACATAAAACTTACTATTAAAGACAAAGCCAGCTCAAAGTATTTCATATGGAGAGAGAGAGAAAAAAAAAAAAAAAAATCAAGCTCTAACACCTTGTATCTTCTGAGGACCACAGTTCTCTCTCAGCTGTGGCAGCACCTGGAGGATGTACTTACCCCTCAACACTTCTTGCCTAGCAAATCATTTGGATCAGATCACTTTGGGAGGGTAATTTCTCTGTGCAGTAACAGATCCAGCCTCAGCCATCAATCCACTGCACTGCCAGCTGAATAACAGGGTCTATACCAACAAAAGCAGAGCTGGACTAGAGTCAAAACCCTTGGTACTACAAACTTCACATTCTAAACATGGTATTTTACTGCTATTTAGTACTTTAACAAGAAAGCAGATTTTTCTGCAGTTAAAAAAAATAAGCATCGGTTTCTCCGGCTGGATGCTCTGCAGGAATTCTTGAGCATCTCCCATTTTTAGAGAATGTCACAGGTTTCTTTTTGTTTCTTTTCACTTTTTTTGTGGTTAAAACAAAATAAGTTTTTCCTTTCTAAAGCCAAACCCTCTCTCCAGATGACAAAACACTGTAGCTAATGAACCAAAAATGATGTATAAGAAAAGAAACCTCCATTCAGAGAAGTTATTCCAATTGGTTGATGAAAGGCATTCTGATATAGTAAAGACGTGTTAGAAAAAGAACAGAATTTCTGCTTATAAAAAGACAGTTCTCAAGTGTTAATGATTAATTTCAAATGAAATCAGCTTAACAATGCTTTAAGATACCAATACAGCTATGTAATTTCCCCATTAGATTTAGTAAGTCCTTTTGTGGGCACCAAGATGACATAAACCCATGATATACAAATAAATCAGAAAAAAACCCCTAAATATTTATTTTAAGAATTTCTCCAAGGACACTGAAATTTCTCATTAAAAGAGGGTCTGTCTGAAAAGAACAAATCCATATAGCAAATTAATATGCTGTTGATGAAATGTGGAATATATACAGCAGGATTATAAATATGGATTTTATGCATCACTATACAGAATATACAGTGAAATCTCCTCTTCCCACAAATGTAATAAAGGAATAAACATGTTGCAGGAATGGATTTATTGCACGAAGTTCCACGTTTAAGAGGTCTCCTGAGCAGTATTATGTGCTAGGTACACTCTGATTGATAGCAGCTTCCAATGCAGGCCCCTTTATCCCCTAACATATAGTTTGTAGCTTTGACAGAGATTTTTTTTTTTCCCCTGTTTGTCTTTTTCTTCCATTCACTGACAGTTAAAACACTCCTAAACAATGACAAAGTTTCTGCAAACCCTTTCTCATATTAAAAAGGTTGTACTCTGCTAGGTTTCTAAAACATCCTTGCTCGTGAAGTGTACTTTGACTCCATCCACCAGTAAAGGAATCCCACACAACAGGAGAGACCTAAACAGTCTTTTGAAAACTGGGTTGTGTGCAAGGAATCACAGAGCGGCCTCTGACCCTTCCCATTAAAAGTCATGGGAGTTTCATTACCAAGTCACACAATCTACTGCAGATCATCCCATTTTCCTTACAAGCAAAGGGGCACTGCCATTTAACAGAATGCTGCACAGTGTTCATCTTGTCCTAAGGAAGGAGGGAATGTCCCTCTGCGACTGGGCCTGAAGCTTACAAGACAGATCCATTAGGAAAAACAGCAAGAAAGATAATCAGCCCTGTGCCACTGTTTTCAAGGAAAATCTCCCTTTGGAAACTGATGAAAAATAAGTCACTGATACCTGAACAGGGTTGTGCTGTGGGTTTTGCATTATTTCCACATGTGATTGTCAAATCAATCTGCAATGCACCTTTGTTGATAAGATGAGCTCATTTACTAACAAACACTAAAGTCTGTTTGACACCTGCATATATGCTCATTGAGGACCCTGTTACTGGCTTTGGAACCATTTCTACTACTTGCAAGGCTGAGCATAAATCCCCAGGCCTGCAGAGTGGACAAATACACTCACAGCAGCTTTCAGACTCAGTGCACCAATTTATTCACCAGTCCAAACCAAAATCTGTTCTAACTGCATTGAATCAGCCTCACTTCCTTTGAAGACACCAGTCTTATGCCAAACCCTGGTAACTGAACATCATTTGTTTGTTGTTTGTATTGAAATGAAGTGCTAACTAGTACATCTCCTGTTAAAGAAAGAGTGGCATTGAGTAATTCTAATCAGTTCCTTTATGAGAAAGTCTGTTTCCCTTCTGCCCATGTTTGCTGTCTGCATGCTAATTCACCCTTGCTTAAACATGCAGTGTTGTCACCACTTACCCAAGTAAATCTAGATTTTTTTTTTACTAAACCACATTAAGACAGGTGCAGTAAATGATTTATTCATCTGGATCACATTGTTCCAGAGACATCCACAAACACCATCATAAGTCAGTGTATAATACGCACTTGCTTTAACTACACTGTTCAATTACTGATTTCCTGCAGTTCAAGTAGTTCTTATATATTCTGTCTCCTCTATCTTGTGCAATGTACTGCCATTTACTAAATTCACTTGAGGAAACCTATGGCCTACTGCCCTACATTAAAGCCCTGCTAATTAATTACAGATATTCTTCCAGGACTGTGTTCTGGATCAATGGGAGAAAAAAAAAAAATGTGTCCCATACTTATCCTTTGTTTTTCCATTTCCACACCACATCTAATGGCTGTTGTATTGAAATCCTATGCTGAATGTAATGAGATGCAAGACTCTTCTGCATCCATGGTTACTATTTACTAATAAAACTGATGATGTCAGGAATTTAATTAGCTTGTTTCTAGCACAGAGATTTTAAACCATGAAATCATTAAAGTGTCTAATCTTTTCTTTGTTTGCATTTTATAAATAAGTAAACCCCAAACTAAACACCATTCCTGTCACAGAGAGCTGAGCTTCTCAGGGTTTGCCAGGCACAACACTCTAACAGGTTTAAGAGTAATTAACACAAGCTATTCCACACACTATTATTTTTTCAAACTGCACCACAGCAGCAGCTGCCACTAGCACTGTTGGGCTTCAAGATTGTACCAGTGTTTTTATTACAAATCCTTACTTTCAAGATTTATAACTTGGCTGTAAAAATGAGCTTCAGGCTAAAATTTGGCATACATGCTGCAGGAATTTGTTTTTAAACACCAAGGTTGTTATAAACCTGCATAGAGTTGGGATGTGCCAGAATACCCCATGACCTAGCACTACAGAGAGGAGTGGGTCCAGGGGCTGTGGAAATATCCCATGTCTCTGCTCAACCTGGCTTTCACCCATCTAATTCCTGTGCACCCCCCTTCCATGGGAGTCCTCTCCTGCTTGCCCCACTGCCAGGGGCTGCACAGCCTTTATGGGAGCAAAACTCGCTTGGCCTCAAGGAGGATCCAGCCTAGAGGTCAGTGTATGGAAGGACACTGATCTCCTCACACTGCTGCCCTGGGCAAAGCCTTTCCAAGGTCCAGCCGTTCTTTAGAGAGCCAACAATGAGGCCACCAAGCACAAGGCAGCCAGTTTCAGAAAACCACCTGTGACCTGAGAAAGGTTCACTTCCAGGGTGTGACAAAGTGAACTGCAGTCACCTACCTGCCTATTTATACTTTTATTTTTGTCAGACCCTTACAGCCCTCAGAGTTCCTTCAGTAGGAACACCCTCCCCCCACCACACTACTGCTGCCTGCAGCAACTCCATGTTAAAGGAATAAGGATGGGAGAAGACAAAGCAGCTCCCACCCTGCCAGCTCAGCTCACAAACGAGGGACCCCACAATACTCCAAGGTGGGATAATCAGAGGGTTCTGTGCAGCAGAGATGCAGCCTGTGTTCAACCAGGGACAGAGACCACAGGATTACCAACAAGCAAGAAAGTACAGGTAACTGGTATCTGTTACACTCTGTTCTAAGCTAACTGAAGGAGAGAAGCACTGAACATGGTCCTTATCCCTGCTTTTCTAAACTAACACACCTGAAACCCAAGGTAATCAGAAAAGATTCTTCCTTCAGCAAGACTTAAGTCAGAAAAAATTAACACCAATTTTTTTTGCATGATATCAAGATAGTTTCCACTAGCTGCTCTGAAGGTGGGCTGGAAATTCTGCTCTTCCCCATCAGCATCATACTCACATCAAACTCTGGGCCACCTGTTATGTCTCCTGCTTATGCTGCTCACCAGCTGAATAGCTGTGTATTCATCACCTCTGCATGAAACCCACTCTGCACAATGCAGTCAGGGTCCCCCCAAGGAGGCCACTATAGTACAGACAAGTGACAAATGTGAGGATTACTGTAATGCCCTCGGGAGAATTAGAGCATGCCAGGAAAACTCAGTCCCATTCATCTCTACAAAAGGGATAAAACCATTCTTTATCACTATTACCACCAAAGCTTCTTAATGTACAAAGCCAGAGGTATCCTGTCAAAAAGCAGTAGGATATCAGACAAACTAAAGAACTCCATTAAACCCAAATTTCCCAGAGTCATGTTTCTGGAGTTTTGACATCTTCCTCTTTGTCATCAGGAGTAAAAATTTCATGAAAGTGTCTGAAGTTCTAAGTGACAGGAATGTGATCACACTTAAGAGTAAAAAAGAAAAGAAAAAAAAACAAGACTTAAAAAATTTTAAAAAAATCAAAGGTATAACTTCAAAAGAAAAATAGGCTAGGAGTCAAACTCAAGTAAATTAACAAATGGAACTGGTAAAGGCCCCAAATAAACATTTTCCTGAGCATATCCTTTTGAACAGAAAGCTGTTGAAAGGTAGATTGGAAGAAGATCATTGCATTGGAGTTTTAAGATAGTGGTTTAGTTTTGTCACATAAGATAAAAGCAACTCAGATTTACTGGTACTTCAGGTAGCAAGATCCTCATGAAATTCAAGATAAACACTGAAGAGGATTGCAGTGGGGTAAGAGGGTTTTTACTTGTAAATGATGAAACTTCTAACAAATGCTATGGTGTTTTGGTGAAAGCCTTTTGCTAATCTTAGCAAATTATTTTGCTTGCAAAAGAAACCAGAACCTGAAGTTTCTTCAGTTCAAACCCACTTAGTTTCTGTATTATTTCCTAAACTTTCATTTGAAGATTGAAGTATTTAACAGAGGTTCTTTTCAAATCGTTGTTTTGGGGTTTTTTTTTTAATTTCCAACTTTAAAAATGAGACTGCAGTTGAAGTTCATTGTACTTAATTTTTGAATCACGAGAAATATTGGTGGAAATAAACTGAACCAAAGATGTGATCGTCCCAGAAAGACTGCATGGGTGCCCTGAATAACCTGAGTTAGCATGTTAGGAATGCTTGTACACCTGAGTTTGGACAGTCTATCTCCTCAAGTCTGTCTGTGTAGATTATTTTGCAAAGCTAGTTCTCTTATTCAGAGAGCTCTGAAGACAGTGCCCATCTCTGTACAGCTCAGTCTCTAAGCTTATTGGTAAAGGCCAGTCCCCAACAAACTCAAAATCCTTTCACTCCATTTCTTTACAGGCTTGTGCCAGTCCTCCAGAAACAAGAAGGAAATAATCTGTTCCTGTATAAGACAGAAGTAATAATGGAAGAGACTTGTGGACAGAAGGATGGATGGTTGTACAGTGTCCCCTGACACGTTCAGTTCCACACACTGCAGTGGTAGATGAAGGCTGCCTGCCCATCTATACCCACACACACGTGCTAGGGGATTGAAATGCAAGTGCAGCACCCATTTCTAGCAATATTCCCCTCAAATGAATTCAGCCCCTGCCTCAGGGCTGGCCCTGGCCATCACAGGCCTCAGTCAGAGAGGAAAGGCCCCTCTTGGGTGGAAAGCAGCCATTTTCCAGAGGAGAGCTGGTGCTCCCACTGCCCTCAGCACCACACCTGGCACACTGAGGAGGTAGCACACAACCACACCCCACCCCAGAACAGCTCTGCACAGCACTCAGAGCTCAGTGACAGTGTTTTGTCATTTAGATTTTGCTTTCCCATTTTTCCAACGCAAGACTCCCAAAATGAATGAGGTGGACTCCTGCATGCCACTATTTGTGAATGGGGCCCACATCAGGACTTCTAACCCCAGAGCTTTCTACACTCCAGCAGTGGAGCCACCAAGGTGTTCTAAGGACAGCTGGAAGAACCTGCAGGCAAAAGTCTTGGCAACAGCCACTTTTGCAGAAACGCTTTAAATAAAGAGATGCCTCATTGCTCATAAGTCACCTTAAAGCAGCAGACAGAGAGGACACTGAAGATGAATCTGAGTGAGTAGCTATTACTTAAGTGAATGACAAAGGCTATTCTAACTGAGCATTTAATTACTTTGACCTTGTAATAAAAAGCATCCCCTTTATATTTGTTCCAGGTTTGCATAATCAGTTTCTTTCCTCTTTGATCACTTAACTGCATGCATTTCTCCTGCACAGAGCTTTGCTATTGTTCCCATCAGACGCCAAAACGCCACTGTGCACTGTTATTGCACAAAAAGCAGAAACAGCAAGCTTGGGCATTCTGCCATTGCCATTTCACTTATTTTCATCTTAAGTGCAAAATGTTCTTTGTTTGGCAAAGAGTAAGATGTGTGTGTGTCTCAGTGGGGAGGGCAAAAATATGAGTTGAAAGTCAAGCAGGGTACATTGTGCTCACCATGCTGTGTTTTTGTGGGCTGAAAGTCACCCATGATCAGCAGATCCAAGACTCGCCATGGAAAAAAAGTAGTAAAATCAAATAAGAAGCAAAGTAAAAACCCTTGGAAAAAATCTCACACCACCACCTCAAGACATACAGATAGTGAAGAATTGCCAAGATACCCTGGTCTTTATCTACTATTGGAGACTGGTCTTTTCAGCACTTGTTTTGTCAAAGGGACAGAGAAGCAGGCAGAGCAAAGGAGAGTTATCAGAAAGGAAAGTATAGCTTTCAGCACACTTGTGTTACTTTCTGCCTTCCACCAGAAAAATTAGGATGAACACAGGTAAAAGTATAGGAAGAAGCAGTAGGGCTAGCAAAGAGAAATGGCTTAAATCTGTGGTAGCTGGAAGGTCCTTAAAATGGCTGCTTAGTTAACGTGTTCCAAAACCACAGTGCAGGGTAAGGGCCTGAAGCCAAAAGGGAAGAATACAGCTTGTCCCATCAAGTAAGAATTGAAGACTCCAAGCTTCCCCTCGTGCTGTGCCATGGTAAGAGGTGGTAAGTATAAAAATACTGCAGATGCATAACAAAACAAGTCTGAGTGGTTTAAGTATTTCTTCCACTAGAATGATGGCACAAGGGAAGGCAGATCATAGTTTCAGAAAGGAGGCAAAGCAGCTGCAATTAATTTCAGCAGCAAAGAATCAGTAGCAAGACCAAAGGAGAAATACATTTGTCTAAGTGAGGAGTCTCTGGAGAGGCAGTGTCAACATAGTCTAACTGTGGCTCAGAAGAGATAAGACTGATCCAGAAATTCATCCCAGAAAGATCCTAAATGAACAGAACCTTTACAATACGGCCCAAAAAAGAGCCTTAAAGTAATCTGAAAAAAATCCCTTTTAATTGTTATTTGGTAGGACATTCTCTAATTCATCAGTAGAAGTTAATCACCATTAGCAGTCACTGCCAATTACTTCAGCTGAAGAATATAAGTCATATCTGCCAAGACACAAAACTGAAGTACCAAAACTAACATCCAAGCCTGGAATAACAGAGATCTGCATTCAGTTTGGAGCACAGGAAAAGATTTGAAGGCCCATTTCAAAGAGAGAATAAAGGAGCAGATAAGGGTGGAAGAGTACACTCAGCTATGACATTCATTAAAATGTTGCTTTAGTTTAAACCTTTTAAATCAAATCTATACAGATCTTAATGGTAATTTTAGGAGTTATAGAAAGCCAGGTGTCATCACAAAGCATCACTGCCTTCAGTTCTGTGGGACTTTGTTTGTGAACTGAGATTGACAGATAACAGTTCTCATCACCCTGCTCCTTTCTCACCAAACTGTGCAGCACAAGCTCTATTCCTGGCCCTCAGAGTACAGTGCCTGAGACAAAGGGGCTCTGAACTCATCTCAGATCATCAATAACATCCACAAGGTAAGTGGCAGTAAGATAACCCACAAAACCAGCTTCTAGGAAGTCTGTAGCTGTACAAGAAAGCCTAAATTCAACCCCCCTTCTGCCAAAATAGAGAGAACTGTTTAGTCACTAATGGTCCTAATGATTAATTTAAACAAAAAAGTGTTTTATGTTCTCAAATTGGTTCATACATGAAGCATGTTG
Organism: Coloeus monedula; assembly: GCF_965178545.1. Taxonomy (NCBI): domain Eukaryota; kingdom Metazoa; phylum Chordata; class Aves; order Passeriformes; family Corvidae; genus Coloeus; species Coloeus monedula. Next base: position 5,548,174 of record NC_138790.1, read on the forward strand.
GACACTATGCCCTAGGAAACAGTGTTCTCCTTTTCTATTGAAAGGAAAGGATGTTGTATCAGCAGCCTGACTGCAGACTTTCCTCTAGGGCTGAGCTGCTGCCACATTATGCAGATTGACTTGTGCTTGGAGAAGGGCACTAGACAGAGCTCACAGGGTGTTTCACAGAGGCAGCATCTGCATACCTAAATATCTCCTATAGATATCTAATATTAAGTGTAAAGTACTTGAAACCTTTAGGAGCAGGGACAGGTTGAAGTTCATCTTGCTTTTTCGTTCTGCTGCAGACCATCACACTGAAGGTCTCTCTATGCCTCTGTGGTCATTTAAAAATAGGAAAAAAGTGCCTCCATCCACATACTTTTAGGTCATAAAACCTCTGTGTTACGTGTCTGAGTTATTGTGTTACTGTCCAGTGTGAGAAAGATGCTCAGCCCTGCAAATGGAAGGGTGAAATAATGTACTTTTTGAGACATCCATCCCCTTTCAAAGTTTGTCTAAAAAGAGTTTCCAGAAATATAGAGCTATTTCACAGGGTCATAGAATCATTAGGGCTGGAAGGGACCTCTGGAGATTATCCAGTCCATCCCCCCTGCCTAGAGCACACGACACAGGAACACATCCAGGTGGGCTTTGAATGTCTTTTCAAATTAATCCTTTCTATTAGAATGCATCAAAACAGGTTGAAGTGAAGAAGACAATCAGTTTTTCTAGCAAGAAGGCATTGAGTTTCTATGAGGTTGTCTGAAGAACCAAGACAAACATGAATTGCCTCTCCATTTAATGTAGCACTTATTCCTTGCCCCCTTGATCAAGAGAGTGGACTTTCCATAGGTCCTAATTTCACTTACAAGAACAGTTCCACATTGTACCTCGCACAGGCTACTTTCAGGTAAAAACAGAGTGCAAAATAAGTAGATAGAAGATTTTTTTTTTTAATTTTTCAAATGAAACAAAGATTGTTTAAAGTTTGTCTTTTTTCACTGAATCACATTGTGATAACCTTGCTGCACTCATTCTGAGAGCCTCTGAATGCCATGATGTCTAATGCATGTCTAAGTGCTCCCTTGGTTATAGCACCCCACTGAACATGGGGAAATGGGATGGCTCTGGTGTTCAGGGTCTGACTACGTCCCCTCATGCCTGCTGCTGAGCAAGAACTCACAAAACTGCAAAGGCAGGTTGAGTTTTCTGTAGCTTGAGTGGACTGGATGCAGCTGGCAGTAGAAATTCAGCAGAAGCCCTTGGCTCAAACACTCTGGGGCAGCTCCTGCAGAACCTGGTGAAAGCCTGCATGGTGAGGCTCCTCTGAGCTCGTGGCATCATGGCTGCTCTGAACAAGCTGAGGTTAGTACTAAGCTGGGAGCACATACTTGTGATGTGGCTGCAACAGCAGGAGGGCTGTACTCAATGACACTGACGACTTCCCATCTCAAAAAACAGCAGGGACATGTATCACTATCCAAGAGTTTCAGAGTTCTGGTTTATGCAAGTGTGTCAGGGTGAACGAAATAGAGATTCAGAGCACTTTGTGCTGACTGGAGCACACTGTGAAGAGCCTGAACTTCAAAAGCTGCTCACAAACTCTGTAGCCATATGAATAGGCAAGGACTGTTACTGATTGCTCAACACACTCATTTTGCTACCTGCTGAAGTTAAAAAGCCTTGCAGTGGACCCTCTCCCTGGCAGCCCTAATACTATCCTTTTCTTTACCAAATAGATAGAAAGCAGCTTTGTAAAGCTATCTATAAAATTTTCCAATACTTCAGCTACAGGGTTACAGGGTCTGCAACCCAGATGGGTGGCTGCTATTCTCGGTGAAATATACTATTGATTAGCTGCTGACAGCACAAACCAGCTTTAAGCTGTACAGTTGGAGGAGGGTGGGGGAGACAACAAATGAATCTGATCTTCAGGGGACAAGATAGAAAGGTAACAGATGTTGATGTGCCATGACCTTGGTCTCATCACTGTTCCTGTAGGACTAATGTAAATAAAATTTAACAACCAAAGAAAAAAGTGAGAGGGATTCATCTGTAACAGCTACCAGCTATGCTCCAGCACTTTGGCAGATGATAAAAGCAAGGGTTAGGTCCTCAATGTGAGCACAGTGGAGCTGTACTGAGTGCCAGGTGAAGATCTCCAAACACACAGCATGGACATGACCCAGCAGTACCAGCACAGCTCTGGCAGGATCGCACGTGAGGAAAAGGCCTGTTATTCCATCCCTTCCACCAGTGAGGGATACCATACACTCAGGAGAAATTAGAAGATAGATTGCCTTAAAGTCATTAAATAGCCCTTAACCCCTGGGTAGCCCACTGATGCATGCACAGCCTCAAGTCTGGCTTCCTCATGAGCAAGGAAAGTATCCTGTACCTCCCTCTAACAAGTCAGCCTGGAGAGTCAGATACAAATACCACCTAATCCTTATATTTCTGAAGTTCATGAAACAAAAACTAGAATTAAAAACAAACAAGCAGCACAGATGACTGCTCAGACTGCAACTGCAGCAGTGAACATCTAATACAGAAACCAAACTCTAAGGTACCTACATGTGCTATGGGCAGCAATCATGACATAAATCCACAAAACATCTAACAGAGAAAACCACTTGGGACTACCATGGCCACAAGAACAGCTGAGAAAGGTGTCTGAAGAAAGAGAAGAGGCTAAGAACCAGCAATAGAGGTCTGAGATCAGGGAAGGTAGATATGGGAAGCATTAAAATGCCATTCAGTTGGCCAGAATTGTTCCACTTTTCTGCCAATCCAGGCTGATTTATGACTTCCAAGAAACTAGGATCATATCTGGATGCTCAGCACACCACCAAGTTGAGGTCTTCAAGGAGGTCTTTTAAAAGTAGCTATGATCAGACCTGTAAGACTGAGAATAAACAGAAAAACAACATACTCCTATTGCTCTTTGTCCTGTCCTCACAAATTCCATTTCATGTGACTAATCAGACAGAACAAGCACTCCTGGAGCAAGATGTCACAGCTGACGAGTCAGCAGATTATCAAGCACAAATTGTGCCAACTGATATCAGGATGAGCTGATGGCTTCTGAACAGGCTTGGTGTTACTCACATCTGGCTTTTGTGACAACTTGTACTGGGAAAGGAAGGAGCTGAAGGATTCTTCACACTGCAGAACCCTCAGCAAGAGGAAAACTCACTCCTTTCTGGTGCTGAATCTATTCTTCTACTCTTCAGCCTCCTTGCTGACATCCAAACATCCAAAGTTGCATGCAGGATGAGATCATGTCAGTGATCTCAATCTGAATGCTACCACATGGGTTAATTGTTTTGCTGGCTCCCATGCTGAAAAGTGGTTTAAATTTCCCCCAAGTTCAGCAGTCCAATTTAAGAAAACAGCTATCCCCAAACTTTAGACGTTAATCTTGGGTGAAATTCCAGCACAATCAATGAGCCACAAGGTGGGGAAAAAAAGCAAATTCTTTTATCTCAGACAAGACTAAGGTTACATGGGCTACAGAAAGAAAAACTGCCTATTTTTTACAAGTCAAAAATGAAACTACACATTTGACAAAGAACAAAAACACAATCCAGTGCAAATGCCACAATTTAAAATGTATGTGTCAACATCTCTATTTCACATAGATCAAGGAAACAGTAATGTTTGTGTTATAAATAAAACTTCCAGAATCTCTTTCTTGCCCCAAGTCATGGTCAAACTCATCTTGTCACAGATGTCATTCAAAGGTAAGGCTTTCTGTACATGAGGACTTAGACACCAAGGTTTTTATATATAAAAACTAACATCTGCAATCTGCAGGTATGGACACAAGAAGGATAAATAGCTGACAGCCATGAACTCTGTGCATGGGTAGTAATGACTAAGGTCTGGACTCACCATATATACACACGTGTATATATGCTGAATGGATTTTACAAAAGCTACCTGAACATGCTAATATTTGCCTCACTGTAAAACAACCTCTTTTGTTAAACTGTGCAAATCCCTGGTAGGAATTTACCCACATTTAGCTGCTCCAATGACTTTATGAATCTGTTTCCTTATCTTCCCCTATTACATGTGTTGGCTCAAAGCCATCAGCTAACTAATGGGACAAATCTGAGTAAAACACCACTCAAAATATAAATAGGGAGAACAACTTGCTAATGGATAAAGAAAGATTATTTGAAGAAAACAGAAACGATTAGTGCAGACTGAATAAGCACATAATGAACAAATGGTTAGAAACATCATCAGCACAAGGACAGAGGAGCAGGTAACCATTTTATTACAGAAAATGGCAAGATATAAAATTAGCAAAGCTAACTTTGTGTCACATGGCCTCTTCACACATTCACACCATGGAATGATAAAGTACCAACTCACATTCTGCCTGCTCCATCCTCTTCATAACACTGATGCTAAACTTATCACTGGTTCCCACCCATTTTCTACAATGGCCTTTGCCCCCCAAAACCTGCTTTAATGAAGTTTCCCTCTAACATCCTGACATGGCAGAGCTGACTCATGTTTCTATGCTGCTCATCTACCTTAAAAACACCTTCAAGTTTTCATCATCCACTCAGTTTTCAGGTTGAGGTATCAGCAATATGACAGCCTTGACCGATCTCATGTGGGATTACCATCTGCAGACACTCAGTTCCTCTGTTAGGAATCCAGATTCATCCTAAGGCAAGCAGGTAAGAATCCAGAATACAACTCTATCTTAAAAATTGAATTTTCAGATCTCAGTGTCAGTGACCAAAATAAGACAGAAGCCTTTTAAGGAAAGGCTCGAGGTAACTAGAAAGATAAATTATGCTTAGGGCTTCTGAGCATTTGTATTATTTGGGCTTCTCCACTTTGCATATGCTTCCTTACTAAAAAAGGAGACGTTAAAAAAAGGGAAAACTCCAAATAATTACCTTTGCAGATGAAGCAACAGTTATAAGCCATACAGAAAATCACTACAATACACCAACAGAAACCAAGCTTTGTGCTCATTGTAGGCATGTCATCAGAGAAGAACAAAATATGTGACTATAGGTGGGCAATCAAGCACTCAACTCTCTGGATCTTTACTGAAGCCCCTCTGTCCACTGCCAACAACAAGCTGAAAGAAAAATACATAGTTACTACCAACTGGCAGTTGCTTCCCCTGATTTGGGCCTCATTGTAACAACAGTCATTAACTGGGATGCACTGGGAAGTTCACAGAACACCCAGTAAGGCTCCAATTCTCTTTCCAAGTTAAATTCGAAGTTGTCTTGTGATGGCTCTGTGGCCACCTCTGAGATACAAGGCAGGGGATGTCAGTCCAGCTCTTAGTGAGGAGGTGACTATGCCACCACCAGCTTCACACTGATGCCTGCAGGTGTTTTGTTTGCAGCCTCAATAACCAGGTCAGGAGCTGACACCAGAGCTGACCCCTCCAGCTCTGAGATGAAGTGAGACCAGCTCTGACCTCATGGAGCCACCACACCAACACATTCACATTATTATGACTAGATGTAAATTAATAATAAAGTTACTGGGAAAAAGCTCTTAAATCAACCTTTAGCACCTATCAAACAAGATGGAACAGAAATAACATAGGAGACTAGATGCAACACAAGTAACTGGGATGCTCTTCACAACAAAAGGCCTTGTACTGCCATGGAGCCTGGACCAGCTCTGGGCCAGGTAAAGGCCAACAAAAAGCAGTGCAGGAGCTGTGCTACAAGGATTTTACAGAGCAAGTTTAGAGTCTGACCTAACATTTAAGCAAACCCATTTGAACAGCCAATGATATTTTGATTTAGCTGATTAATTAGCAAAATATAAAAGGTCAAAATGGCATGGTGGGGAATATTCACATTGAGTGAAACTGCAACATGCCTACTGCCTGCAACAATTTGGCTACTCATTAAAAGGAGCAGTGTGAGGAGCTGTTATATAAAGTGACAGGAAGAAACTCCCATTGAGGAAGAATAAGGATGATGAACATGTTGGAAGATGTTATGCATCCATTCTCATTTGTGCTGTTTCCACTGATCTAGAGGAAGCTAGCACTAAAAATAAAAAACCTCCTCAGAGTTTAACTAGGATTTTATCATCTGGTACCTTCTATGTTTGAAGGAAATGCATCTGCTAAACTTGGAAATTAAATAGAAGGAAAAAGTTATGGAGAACCCAATTTTGTTTATAACTTTTGCTCGATAAACACAACTCCTCAACTGGTTGCATCAAATAGGTTGGCACAAGGTTTACTTGCCAGCTTCTCCTGTGATGTTGTACAGGGAACAACCGTGCTTTTTCAGCAGACAGAGCCCAGTAATAACCCAAAACCCAGAGCAGATGCATTAAGCAATAACTCAGCTTGCAGCTGAATGTTGTCTCAGATTCTCCTTCATACAATTTAGTCACTCACAGAAATTGCAACAAGAGATTGCTATGTACATTAGGCAGCTTTCTCCAAACACTTAAAAACCAATTCTAGAGAAATATGCAGAGTCCCATAGGTCTGTACCTGATTCTTAAAGACTAGGAAACATACAACTAAGTTACAAAAATCCTCATCTCTGAAAAACAAAGCTTATTTCTAGTCACAACTCCCCTTTCAAATTTTACCAGAGGAACTCATGGGAATGCATTTTCCTAAGCATGTGGAAGATCAATACTGGGATTGCCCAGTGCAAGCCTAGAGTAACACCAGGGCTCGTTCCAAGGGGCATGGCCAGAGCCGTGAACCTCAGGCCACCATGGGGAAAGAGACTTGGCAGGAAGGCACTGGACATGGCACAAAACAACCCAACTGCTGAGATCAGAACTTGGGTTCATTGCTAGAGCTGGGACATCTCCAAGGGGCTGGTTTTGTTGTGGTCTCACTTCTTCAGCATGTGCACAAACCAGCTCATTTCTCCCCCCACCTCCAGAAGGGCTCAGGCCCAGTTATTAAGGTATACACACCTAGATGTTCTGCTTCCTGGTATCTTCTAGGTGGGCTTATAGGAAAGGTATCCTACTGGAAGGAAATTATGTTCTCCATGGGACACTCAAAATCCTTCATGTTTCCCATAAGAAACACCTCACAGTCATTTTCAATCCATTCTGAAGCATAATTGAACTTACAAAAAGTTTATGAAGAACAGGGTTCCACCTCACACCCTCCTGCCCTTCTAAGTGTTTTAATGGTGAAAATTTACCTGAAAATGATGGCCTAAGCCTGGTCTTGTAACATGTCTAAGACACTTTCCATATATTCAAGTAGGTACTGTCATTATCAGATAAATGCTTAACACTACTACTGATAGATAACATCTGTTTTAAAGGTGTATCAAGAGCAAATCACTCACTAACCAAAGGGAAACCCCTTCAGTTTTTTCTTCTCAGGAAACCAGCCAGTAAAAGCCACACTAATAAAAAACTTAAAAGGAGCATGTTTGAGTCACATCTTGAAAGCCCTCTCAAATACTGAGAGCTGGTTGCTGTATTAAAGGAATCAGAAGGGTTGAAACATATCTGGCTTACAGAGACCACCTGACTTAGTGGGATCCCAGTTTAGGATGCTGTAATTCTGGGAGAGAGCCGAGCCTGGTAGTCAGATCTTTAAGCCAAGAAACTACAATACCTATTTATCATTTCAGGACAGAAAACATTTTTCTCTGACATATCCAAACCCTTGGATTCTCCTGGTGGCATATCAGGCCTCTAACATAAATATCAACAGTGGCAGGGGAGTAAATGGTAACATAAGGGTGGGATAACTGTCAGTAGGTATGTAGTGAGAAAGGCATCAAACTTTGAGGAAGCACCTCCATCAGAATAAAGATAAAAACAATAGTGAAGAGCTAAGAGTCAAAAGTAGAGACAGTTGCAGTGCCTTCAGCCTTCCTTGATAAACCTTTTATCTATAAAGCTCTCAGCTTCCAGAGCAGTTTGGGGGTTGCCTGCTGTGCTAACAACTTAGGAGCATCATATCACAGAAAGCTTCACAACTATTCCACCTTGCTCCTGTTTGTTAAAGACTCCAGTATACTGCAGAAACTGATGTGGAATTCATCAAATCACACAAAGGACAGGTCTATGCACTTTCTTCAGTGTATTTGTGCCCTAGTGCATGGTTGTAGATTTCTCTGCAGAGAACTGCCCTGGCTTTTGAGGATTTAGAGTCAAAGGGAGTCCAGGAGTCACAGCACGATCTTGCTTTCAAGCTCCAGGCTCAGATGCATTTGTTCACCACAAGGCAGCAGCAGGTTCTCAGGTTCTGGAGCAGAACCGATACCTGCATGCAGGCAGGGAACTGGAAGCACTTCTCTGAACTGGAACATTAATGGTAATTTGATAGTTGGTTGTGCTGCAAGCTCTTTTGGTGCTCTGACAACACTGATAACACAACAAAAACAGAAGTGTTTCCAAAATAATATTTCATTATTCCTCTGGGGATGACAATCTACCTAAAAATGCTAAACTTCTCTTAGGGAACACATTCCTGATAGCTTAGAACTCCCATAGATCAAAGGAAATTATTAACATCATAGAGGTTAATGTCATCTGGTTGCTTTCATATGAAGTACACAATAATTTGATATCAAGACAAGTTCCTCACCTGGTATAAAACACAATAGCTTCTGCATTTATATTTACTTAGCGTTCACTTCACTTCTCTTCAGATTCTTTGGAATTTGTAAGCTATTCTTTGTCTGGTGATTTGTAAGTTACTCCCTCTCACTTTACCACTCATTTTCAGAAACAGGTTTTATATTTCTTGGTTTTATGCTTGCAGTGTCCCCTTTACTTCAATTTGCCTTGAGACAAATGTAACCATGCATTTGCTTACTGGAGCCACAGTAAATCTTTTTTTAAGGATTGAAAATATCCTTGGCAATATTGTCCTACCTTCCTAAGAAAAACAGTGTCCTGAGAGAGTTTCTAAAGCAAGTGCAGCTGGACTAATTCAGGGTGGGAATTTTCCTTAGGGGAGTCTGGCTTTAGTTTTTAAAGCTCGTTCTGGATACTTCAGAAAATGCCTCCAGTTTCTAGGAGCAAGAAGAAAAAAAATGCAAAGAGGCAAGAATGCAAGCCTACAGAGAGGCTAGAGAAGCTGATAGTTCCTAAGAATATTTTGTCCTACTTATTGCATAAATAATTGGCAATAAAACTTCAGAAAATTTAGCCTGCACACACTGCTAATTAGAAGATATTTTGATAAGACTTGAGTGCAAAAATATTTACTTTAGTCATCTTATTATTTCTGGAAACTTCACACAGCCAATGTCTGATATCTTTCCTTTCTCATTCCATTGCCTGATAGCAAGTATATGATAAAACAGAAGAATGAAGCATTTATAGGTAACAGATACAAGACTGAAATTTCCTTATTTGTTTAGATTATTTTTCAAGATTAACTCTTGTTACTAATTCTTTACATGTGGCATTACAAGCAGCAGTTGGAGTATCCTCAGTGCTCACCTAGTGCTGCATTTTGTATTACACACATGGAGCCTAAGACAGCCAAAGCTCAACAGTTTGAGGCACTTCAATCTCACTGACCATCATTAAAACACACTTTGGGATTAGGAAAAAAAAAAAAAAGGAAATGCTCAGACATAGTAAATGTCATAGGTATCAAGCCTGACACACATGTTCAAACCCCTCTGCTGATTTCCAAGTTCCCTGAACAGGTGGAGGAAGGCATGCTATACACCCTCACCACTTGTCAGGAAGCTTCCAAAAGGGACTTTAGCCTGGACAAATAATCAGTGATTTTAAACAATTAATTCCTGGCCTGTAACCTGTCCTGGGTACACTGGGGTAATTGGCTTTAACATCAAGGTTGGTTTACTGCCCTTGAAGGTATGTTTTGGAAGCTACAGATGAGATTTATTGCAATTGCTACAAAAGTGGTGGTCCAGTTTCTAAATCATTCCCTACAGCGTATCAGGGAAGAGCTCACAGGAGCAATAGCCAAGTTGCTAAGTGCAGGTAAAAAAAAAAGTCAGCTCCATATCATTCACTAAATTTATTCTTATTTCTAGCTAAAGTCACAGAGAGAACTTCCCTCAAGAGGTTCATCTGAAAACATTCTTAAGAGATGAGCACTTGAAATGTGGCTGCAGCATTGCTACCTCAGTAAGGCAGGAACATGGCTCTGATCCTCAATGTTATGCTTGGGTGTCCTTGCTCAATTTCAGAGAGCTTATTTGCAAAACAAGGTTATTTTGCTTCTTTCCTCCCACCTTTTGTATGAGCTACCTAAATTACCTTCTTTATTGAGCAGCCCTTGTGCTACAGTCCTAATTACAGCACAGCAGACCCATCTCAGGGGCAGCCTTGGTATATAAGCTACCATGCACAGAACTGCCACTGTGAAAACCAGAATATTTTCATTTCTTGACCCCAGTGCTCAAGAATTGCCATTTTACTGTCACATTCACGAGATCTTTTTTGCATGTAATTCATTTCTTAACTATAGCTTTCTGTACAACCAGAATCCTAAAGGACTGAAATAACTTCTCAGCCTATAGTCTATATATATAACATTATAAGGAAATGTGATTTTGAATCTTTTAAACTGTACAGGAACAAGTAGGAGAATTTTTCTCTGTGAAAAGATGCAGTATTTTGTGCCAGGTTGAGTTAGGTGTCCATGAGTAATTCCAATGGTTACCATACCACAAGGCAGCAACTGGTAACATAGTTCATGTGTTAGTGAGCATTGTTTGACAACCATTTTTTGAGCACATGCACATTCATTATCTTCACCCTCATTTTAAAGGGTAATATTTAACTTTCTCAGGTTTACATGATTCTAAGGTCAGAGTAGATCTACATCAGTATCCCAAAAGTGAATTTTGAGGTCACTACCACTCTTCATGGCATACTAAAGGACAGGTTTGATTAAGCTCACAATTAGCTGTCCTGTGATTTTACCAGTGCCAGTCTATCAGGACTGTGCCCTACTACAAAGGGGCAATCTATAAAGCACCTCATTTTCATGCTTTTCACACACATTGCACCAAAACATCTGCCCAAACAGTTTCTGAAGGCTGAGTGCTCATGGGAGACAGGCTTCGTGCTGTTCGGGCTCTGGACTCTTCAGTGACTGCAGCCAAACCCCACAAACAATACCCTACTCTTCTCTAGAGAGGGAAAAATCAATCAAATTTGAAAACTAATCACTTGCTGACTCAACCTGACTATAGCTTTTAGGAACGACCTGCACTTGGATGCACTGCCTTTGTTCCTACCTTGCCCCGCCCTCAGCTCCAAGATGGAATCTCTTCCCGCAGTGGAGGACATTCAGCTTTGCAGTGACAGAGTTACACTAAAAGATGAACTATGCATTACTTCACTGAAAAGCCACCTTTAGAAAAACCCATAAACCAAGCAGCTGTTACACATCTGATCCTTAGCATGCATCCAACAAGAGCAGCCCAGATTTCCAGCACAAATGTGTCAGTTTTACTTTCATTTAGGAGTTATCATAGCAGCTGTGGATAAATGCAGCAAAGAATGATTAAAATAGGCTTCTTAGGAAGATTTCTATGACAGATAGAAATTTTACCCCTGACAGTGCAATTAAGTCAGAGGGGAACTTCAGAAAACATCTAGTGCTTCAAGTTATAAAACCACAACATTTCATTTGCTAATGTTTTAACAGGAAAAGTAGATTAGTGCAATGAAAATGCTGTACTTCTGAGTTACTGGGGTAACCCTAACCACTATTCTAAACATTCTAAGTAACTTGTTTCAAGAAGCTTCTGGGTGCTACAGCACAGAAGCAGAAGTGCTCTGGATACTGGCATACAAGTGGCTCACTTGCATCCATGCAGCACATCTTATTTTGCCACATCCCATGTCCTGAGATGCACTATAAAGAGCCACAGGTTGAATTCTTCCTTCATTTACATTGGCATGACTGTACTGGCTTCAGTGGGACTGGGCTGGCACAATGGGAGGAATCTGCTCTTCTCTGTGGGCTCTCCCTCAGAAGTGCAGCGATCAAGCTTCTTGTAAGAGTAGCCAACTGCAAAAACCCCAGACCCCGGGTTTATCTGGAGCCATCAATACATATTTGTGAAGAAACCCTGAAGATTGTTCAGGTTTCTCAGCCCTAATGCTTCAAGCAATGTAATGACTGGAAAGAATGCATTTTTAAGTGAGCATTGTATAAACATTATTTTCTGCAACCGTCTGCATCTTTTTTCTGCTATAACCACACATACTTCAGCATGACTCATGCCCATGACAGAAGCCTGCAATTCCCATGTCCCAAGCAATAAGCCAAGACAGCAAGTTATCCAGTTTCCAGTCTCCTCCTGTTTTCAATCCAGCATTTCCTCTCGCCCAAGCCTCCCTTCTATACAGTACTTTACATTCCAAAAGTTTTAGAGACAGCCTTGTTCTCCTCTTCCATTTTTAATACACAGAGGACAAGTTGTGGCTGCCCAACTCGTATGGATTAATGACCATACTTCAAAACAAACCAAAGCTGCAAGCTCACCCCAACTTATTTTGGAAGCACTATAGTTTGGAGGACTTTTTTACACACACACATATGTATATAAACCCCCCAGCAGCACTGCTAATATCTGGACATCTACTGTTCTGGCCATCAAGCCTGTAGCTAGGTAAGCTCTATGTTAGCTCATTCCTCATGCAAGGAGCTGTGAAGGCAAAGACCATGATCCATCAAGTGTAAGCAATTTAAGAATATCCTCTAAAAAAATCTCTGTACATGCCTCAGAGATAGCACACTTTTTTGTTTCAGTGAGCTGATACTTAGTAACAAACAGCACTGACCGATTCTGAACTTCAACTGGGAATGCAATTAGCATCATTAGCTGTTAATCTACATATAACAGGGACCTGGGACACTCAGCATGCAACTCCACTGCCCACAGAGGATCCATGTTAGGGCTAAATCCAGCCTACAGTGCCTGGTGCTTGTTACAGCACTCACTGTGCCTTTCCCCTCATAGTGAAAAAGAAATCAGGAGATGAATTACAGATGCAGACAAAATCTTCCAAGCCACATTCAATTTGGTTTCCTTATCATCACTTAGTCCAGATACCACGAGATGTTCAGCTGCACAAAGGCACAGACTCAGATGTCATATTAATGTTATCTATTATTCTAGAAGTGCCTTGGGGGAGGGGAGCTTTCCCTCTCACAAACTGCGTATTTTTAACATCTGCTATTTTAATGCAATTTTAAAAAATTATTTCTGAGCTCTGGAGCAATGAGCTTATTGGATGGCAGAGTCCCACAGAGCTTAAATTAGGTGATTCAGGTCACAGGAATCTCTTATTTCAGCTGGTTTTTAGAGGCACACAATACCTGGGGAGAAAGTCCAGCTTGTTTGCATCTAAGAACACACAGTGTAGAAGAATGAAGATCTATTTAAAGCTACATTTTATACATTTCAAAGAGAAGATATGACTGTTTAAAGATGTTGAACACCAAATGAATGTGCTTTTAACCTTTTCCTGGCTGTGTGTTCAGAAATCTCTGCCAAGTGAGCCAAAAGACCTCCCCTAGGAAAACTCACCTGCCCTACACACCGTGCTGAGGATGAAATCTGTGCCCTGGGGCTCCTCTGTGCAAAGGGGCAGTGAGAGACAAGGAAAATCCCTGTCTCAAGCTTACACACTGTTTTGGGCTTCTGCACGGGGGGAAGCCTCTGTCAGAGCTGTATCTGCACAAACGAGTGATGGATTGCCGAGACACTGGCACACGCATCCCGCAGGTGCGGGCTCACCTCCCAGCCAAGCACATCCTCCCGGGCACGGGGCTTTGCCACCCCGCTGCCCCACAGCCTGGGACACGGAATTGGGGGCGATTCAGCTAAAATAGCCCCATCTCGTGACTCCTGTTAGTATTACAGAGCACTACTACCGAAATAAAAGCTTTGTTTCGGGGCTAGCTCTTCCGAACTAAGCAGTATCTTGTACTGGGAGAGGTTTCCCTTACCAGTACCCTTTCCGCATGCAGCTGCCACATCAACAGGAGAGCTGCGAGCAGGAGACCACCGCAGAAGGGATTCCCACAAAGGCTCAGTTCCTGCAGAGCTCAGGCCTGTTGATCACAGCCAGAGCTGCCCTCCACATGCCCTTCCCTATCTGTGTTTGGAGAATGTGCTCCCCCAGCCACTGTAGGGAAATATCTTCCAGGGAAAGTACTGACTGCCTGCAGACAAGAGCACGTCTCAAAGAATTCCTGGTACACAGCTCCCTGCAAAACAGGGTGGGGAAACAGTTGAACTCAAATGCAGAGAAACAGTGGTTTAACACAAGGGGCTCACCAAGGCAGTGCCCAGCACAGCCCAGCCCTTCCCAAACCAATTCAGGGCCAGTCAGACACTGCACACTGTGGCAATGCCCCTTTAGAACAGAAATTCTCATCTGTGTTGCTTTTTGTCCTAGAAACATGGACTTAATCATGAAACCTGACACGACTGAAGTCAGTGGTTTTGATCCCATGGATTGTTTGTACACTTAATACAGAAAAGCTGTATCTGATTTTGTTGGTTCCCACTAACTCAGTGCAAAATGATGAGGTATTTATGCTATCTGAATTCTTTCCTCATTACATCAAACTTCAGAAAACATGCTGTGGCAATTTGCACTTGTGACATAATGCGTGTCAATTGCTACAAAGGAAGCACAGACAATCTGAGAACTAAGGGATGTGAGGATTAAAGTGAGTCTCTCAGCCACACACTTTTATCTTAACTAGGAGTAGTCTTGCTATTAAATTCCACAAGCAAGCACAACTCAGAAAAACTCAGTAGCAGTGCCTGATCTCCCACATTTTCCAGTGCAAGGAAGTGTTCAGAGGGTCTGGTTCTCCTTAGGAAAGCCACAGGGCTGTTGTGTCCCTTTTCAAACATTGACAGTGACCCCCCCCACACAGCATCAAGGAAAGCTCAAGTCAGCTTTTCCAGTTCACCAGCCTCCATCCCCAATTTATCCCAGTGCTTTTCAACTTCCCCCCTCAATTTTTGCATAGCCCAAAGTTTCTCTTCAACTGTGTTTGCCTTCTTGGCTATCTCAGAAGCACCTCTTTAGCCCCTCAACCCCAGGGCTGCAGCAGCAATAGCCCCTCTGTGATGGGCCAGGCTGTGCTCATGGTGCAGGAGGAGAGAGCAGTGCTGGCTTTGCCTGTGCTGCAACTCACAGCAGCACACAGCTCACCCCAGAAACCCCACACATCTCCCCAGAAGCAGGAGCCATCTGCATGTCCTCACTTGCTTATTAATGGCCTCCAAAGGAGCTCATTTAAAGCTTGCTTGGGTAAGTATAAATTGTTTAGTCTCTTGCAGTGCAGACATGCCTAATCCACAGCAGCATGAGATTATAGATCAAACACTTGTTATTGTTTTGCTATGGGAAGCAGGCTGTTTTTAAGGGGGGGAGGTTGGAAACCTGTGCTATTTCCAAATATATTGCAGTTACTGATCTCATCAAAGTAAGAAAGTTTCCTTAATTTTTTTCCCTGTCAGTTAATTTTCGTTGCCTGTTTTATTCGCATTTTGACTTGTCTTGAGATCAAGAGCTCTTTATGCAGAGATCATTGCTTTCAATACATTTATACAGCACCAAGTACAAAAACATTGAACATGTGGGTCTTTAGCACTATCAAAATATAAATACATAATCATATTCTGCATCTCTACCCTACAGGAAACAGGGCTGGCATAGCATGTAAGAGTCCTGGGGCAGGATTCCTTCCATTCTGCTGTACTTCCAGCCAGTGCAGGAAGCCACAGCCTAAAATTAAGATTTTTAGGTACATAATTCCCAAACCTGGAAGTGCACATCTGACATTTTGAAGCATGGACCAAGCTGGCTCCAACTTACTGAAATGCTGTAGCTGCAGGACACCAAACAGTAACTGGAGCACATACTGGTCAAGACCAGATGCAGGTATTAAAGTGGTTATTCCCACACTTTTTTGATCCCTGAAGCCTGTCTCAGCTGGATGCACTGCAGTACGATCACCTTGACACACAGACACAAGAGCAACTTCAAAGAACTCCTCTGTGATAAACTGGTGGGACTTGGCTTAGCTCAAGCAGGAGCCTCCAGCTGCAAAGGTGAAGCAGATACAGTTGATGCCACAATTGAGTAGAGCTAAAAAAAAGATTATGGGACTGCATTTGCTCTTGCCTTCGTTCCTCCTTTGCCCCAAAATGGGCTAAAGCTCTGCCCTGTCAAGGCCTCCTTGAGAAACAGTGTGGTCCATCTGTTAACCTTGTCTTGCTGCTTTTCCTGCAGTACAGTGGCTTTCCAAGCTAAATCAAGGCCTCCAGATCCCTCATGCTGTGTGTCTAGAGGAAGCATTATTAGCCTGAGCTTATAGGTGGGGAACAGACAGATTAAACAGTTTGCCTCCAGATTACCCAAAAAGTCCTGAGCTGAGCCCAGGGCTAAAGTCAAGAACTGCCTCCCAGCCAGTCCTTCAGACAGGCTTTTCTTCTCTCCAATAGGATCTGTAGTTATCCCATTGAAAAACCATAGAAATTATCTGTTACCATTTCTGGACAAATTTTCACATGAGGTTGACAGAAGGAAGAAAAATAAGACAGTGGGGAGTAAAGTCAGAGAAGGTAGCATATGATTGCTGTCAAAACTGTTCAGGGCTGAGATTCCCAGGTTTTTACACCCAAGGAACTGAGTCCGCTTCCTCCCAATATTTATTGGGACCACTGACCACTTCCAAGGTCAGCATGTGCCAGACACTAACATTACTTAAAACAGCACAAACAGCTTTTAGCAATCATGAAATTCATCATTCTCCTGGTGCTGATAAGCCTGTTCCTAGTCTTACTCCAAATTTGTTATTTTTAATAACTTACTCTGGATTTGGAGTGTGAATTCCCTTTTCCATTCATTCCCTTATGTTATTACAGTCAGGGATTCCAGCAGTTGGTTTCAAGTGATATTTACTACTAAAAGCCTGTCAGATGTGCTGACTGGTAAATATTCATGACACTGAAAAAAAGAAACCCCCCTTTCTGTTGATGCACTGAATTTCTGCTCTCCAGGTGGTCAGCTTCACACCACACAGACAATTCCAAACCTAGGAAAAATCTTGTTTTGAACTCCAGGATTTCAAATAATAGTAGCAGCAAAGAAAACAAGCACAAAAAATGGTGCTTTCAGTGACCTATGTAACTTCCCTCAAACAGCCAGCAACATTCTTAGCCAGTAAATGCTAAAGCCTGTAAGCCCCAACTCCTATCTGTTGCATCACACATTCCTGCCAGGCTTTAAAAAAATCACCCTCTCCCTGTTCCATGCCAGTCTTGCTGGGGAGATCCTGCACTGGGACCTTAGGAGGGGACACTGAGCTCTTGGGGGTTTGTGCTGGTTTGTCAGCTGTGCACCCTTCCAGCCCCTGCCTGCCACAAATCTCCCCGGGTGGCCAAGGTGACCCTGCTGGCCACAGCAGCCTCACTCGTGCACTTAATGAGTAGGGATGTGATCAGCTGGTCTGACAACAGCCCTACTTCCATTGTAAATCTGGAATTCCAAGAGGAACCTAAGACTGTGGATGCCTTTGCAGAGCCTCAGCTGGGAGAAAACTTTGAACCAAATGCAAAGCTATAGAAAGCCCTTTCCAGCCTTTTCACACTGGGAAAAGAAACCAGTGGGGTAAGGGCCCAGTTCTTCTCCCATTCCCAGGTTTCACAGTTAGTGGATAGAAGAGGACAACCCAGCCTTGTTAGATGTTTGGGGTTTGTCTGTGCACACAGCACTCGTCTTTGGAGGTCAGACCAAGCAGAGGTCTGAAAGGCTTTCAAATGTGCCAGACTGACATAAAAACCTAACTGGTGGCAGTAAAAGATGAAGAACTGCATCTAGATTACAAAACAAACTCACAAAGTTTTCAGTAGTTCAGATGCAGCTCACACTGTGCAGAACTATTACAAAAATATTCCTCCAAAGGCTCTTCCCAACATCTGCACTTTTTAAAGTCACAATTAAGGGCTGCTGAATGTTCTGCTCCTGCTGTTTTTCCTAAAAATCACATCTTGGCAGAAAACCCAATGTTACATCTTTTCTGCTGTAATGTCCTTCCTATGCCAGCTACAATGCCAAGCATTATTTATAGACACAAAGTCAGAATGAGCTTATACAAGACTGTCTTAGCAAACCCAGATTAAGAAGGAATTGCAAACAGATCAACTTCTTGTGTAGTAAATCTGTTATCACAAATCTAGGACTTAGAGAACTGCAAGCCTGCATAACAACAGAAAAGTTCATCAGCTCAGCCCTCTTGTCCTCACTCAGGTAGAATCACAGAATTATTTAAGTTGGAAAAGGCCTTTCAGGTCATCAAGTCCAACTGTTAACCAAGCACTGCCGAGCCTAAGCCACGGACTAAACCCTGTCCACAAGCACCACATCTGCACACCTTTTGAATACTTCTAGGCATGGTGACTCCACCACTGCCCTGGGGAGCCCGTAAGAGGCTGGAATCTCCTTTGCCCTCCATCAGGAGGGGGGAGAAGAGCTGGGCTGGCACCCCTGCCCCCTCTGCCCAGTACAGCTCTTGCAGGTATAAAGCACTGTAAGACTACACAAGCACCACCAGGCCTGTCTGCACATCATGATTTTGCATTCCAGCCTTTCACAAAATTAACCCTGACCTACACCAGTGTAACCTCATTTACAGTCAGACAATTACTTCAAGGTAACAGAGCAGCAGTTTGGAGAACTTGGAGAACACAGCAAACCAGGAACAACCCTAAGGGATGGTGTCATTGAGCACCAAAGAGTAGGTGATATGACTCATCCCGTTCCTGGGTGTTACAGGATGCTGATGCTGGCTCAAGAACAGCAGGGAGATATAAAAGTATAGGAAGAGTGGGGGTCTCTGAAAATGGTGGGCAGATTATGAGAATGAGACCTGCACTAGACTGCAACACAGAATTTCAAAGGGAACAAGGGAAAACAGTGAAAATAATGAGCTTCCTGAAACTAAAACATTGCCAGCTCACCTTATTTCTTTGAAAAATTACTAAAAAAGAGCTTTTCCCTGTAATGATGAGGAGGATCATACTACACATATGTAGGCACTGGACATTTTTTAATGTGACTCTCAATACACTTCAGAAAACAAAGGTGGAAACTCCACCTTGCAACAATCTTCTTTCAAGCTTTAGGGTTTTCACAACCCCAAACCATAGTGACTATTCAAGGAAGGACCCAATGAATCCAACATTTTCTTCCCTTAGGACTGTTGCTAGAGATGCAGTCATCAACTGAGTCTTTTCTTCCCCAGGAAGGGACCCATTGCTATATATTGTACATACAATACAGACCTTCCTGTGACCCTGTTTTCTCAACTCAGCCAACCTCTTCCTTCTACTCCATCTCAGAAAATTCCTACAGCATCCGTAACTGGTACACAGGGAGAGTGCTCAGCAACAAACCATCCATAAACCCTCTTCTAATCAGCACAGCTGAACAACACAGCCCATGCTGGGACACCCCACATTCCACAGCTTTTTTTTCACATATCTGATCACAAGACATTAAACAAAAGAAGTTTCCAGCAAACTTTTGTATGAGTGTGGGCTTACATCAGGTTCTTAAATGAGTGCCATTAACTGCCCTAATCATTCTATAGCACAAAAACATCGCATCATGGTATTTGCAAAAAGGAGAAAAGTATTTTCCAGAAGCACTGAAGTCCCTATCAACAAGCACTTAAAATCCTTCTGGAAATTGCTTCTTCAGTCTATTTTAATCTTTTTATAGAAGTAACACATTTAACTAGTGCTGGGATGCTGAACCAGTAATGAAAAGGTCAATCCTAGCAACTAGAGCTATTTGAGTCTGAGGTGTTATACCATACCTATCTATATTAAAAACACTTTAGCAAGGTTGCAAAGCAGGTGTTCAATAGTTCAGAGATCTGCTAAGCTTTTGTGTTGCTTCCTGAAAAGCCTGTATGATGATACAGTCTAATTACGTGATCACATCTTATTTTTCTCCAGAAGTTCCCCATCTTATTCAAGACAAAAAAAATGGCAATATTACATTTCATCTCCTGTGACTGGTACTTACCCTTATGCTCCTCTTTACTGCACACTGCTCAGAGCATGCACTAAAGAAAAACTATTTCTTTATGGCTTCTTCCAGTGCTCAGCTCTTGCATCCAAGCACTTCAAACAAATTATTTTCACAATAAAACAGGGAGATGAGGTGCTTTTACTGTGCATACAAAACAGACTCTGCGCCTAAGATAATGCACTCCAGACCTTCATCTCAGCCAGCTAACGGCAGCTTTCAGAACTCCTGACATGGTATTTGGTTCTTGACACAGAACAATACGTAGTCAAAACTGGCTTAAGGGGAAGCCCAGGACTCCGGGCACTGAGCAAAACTGACTGAGAAATAATGGACATAAAAATAGCAGATGGTGCTGACTCCCTCCCAGGGTGGGCACAGATAAGCACATTTGAAAGGCAAGGCTCCAACTCCCCTTACATATAACTTACCTCTTCTCCCTGCAGTTCTCAGCTTCCCCTGAACTCCCCTTACCTTGTGCCCACTCAGAGGCTCAGGGAGCAGAAGGACCAGTCACTCCCTGGGCACAGCCAGGGAAGGGGTGAGCACTCTGCTGGAAATGGCATCCCCTAATCCTGCACTCAAGGGGCAACAAAGGTTCACGAGGCAACCTTTATCCCACCACAGCACACACTGCCTGCTCCCTCTGAGATCTCACCACTTCACCTGGTTTTGTGTGGTTTCACAACTGTTTTAAAGTTAACTACTCTTCCATATCCAACTTTTGAGACTCTTCACTCCTAGTTTTCTTTTCCCATCTCTCCATTTAGCTTTTATCCTTTCTGCAGACCAGCCACAGTCATCCTCTAGTTCCTGGGTGTCATGTGGCCACAGAAAAGGATGTGGAAAAGCACATTTCTGGGGAAATGGCTATGCACCCTAGGAGCCGAGCTCAGGCATTGTCAGGATGAACTGGGAGGCAGCTACCAAACCAAATCATTTCAGTCTGCAAGACTGGAAAGCATGTTAAGACCTCTCCCTTGGTCGGGTTTGGATTGGTCTTCCCCAGAAGATGGGATGGCAGAGGCTATGCCGTTAAACCAAAGCATTCTGTACTGGAAAGCTTAGTCTGCAGCCCAGTAGTCTTAAACCTTTATAAAGAAAAGTTTATAAAATGAACAGTATATAAATACAGGTGCCATTGTTGCTGAAGCTTCCCAAAAACATCTGGCTTGATGCAGATATGCAAACTGGAAAGTTTTAGTCCACTGTACTTACAGTCTGATGAGGTTTAGAAGAAGGGGCAACAGACTACCTGAAGGTGCAGCTCCATCCCTGACTGTGCAGATAATCTTTAAACCCCTGCAGCATGAACAAGTGGAAGCAGTGCTTCCCAGCAGGCCCACTGCTGCCTGACAGGGCATCCCAGGGGCCCAAACTGTCACCTGGGTGCAGCTGGGCTGTACACACACACAGATGTTCCAGTTGCTATGGAAACAGAGGTGGTGTCAGCACTAAGATGCAAGTGGGGCTGAAAGGGAGACAGATGAACTCAAATTAACATCTGCACACAGATTATGAGCAACTAAAGGACACCAATATGTCGGGTTGCATTTGTCCACCACACATCTAAAAATACACTTGCAAACTTTAAATTCAACACTTTTGGTGTTTCCACCACACCTTAAGTATCCTGTGCTGAAGTACAGATATTAAATAACAAAACAGGCAAAAAAGTGACAAAAAGGTGACACAAAAGTGCCTCTGCTCCCACTGCCTCCCCATGGGCACATCAGTCAGCATAGCAAGCTCTGCAGCTTTCCCAGGAACTAAAAGTAGCAACATTGGAGCAAAAGTATTGAGTGTCACTGGTGATGATGAGAAAATTTTGTCACAAAAGAACAGATACCATCTGACACATGGAACAGCAGCAGTAATTTGGAAATTAGAGACCCAGGCATATGCTTTCTAAAATTATCCATGAAACTAAAACCAAGGGCAACATACTTAAAATACTCTTACAGCAAGCCTGCAGACAGCCTGCATGCATGCTGCAGGCCTGCCTTCTGAGCTGGACTGGCAAAGCAGCCTGCCCTGTGCTGGACCTGGAATCTGCCTTTGGATGAGCACAGACTTCAGTGTCAGCCTGTCCATCCCCACCTCAAATGCCGATGCCTCCAGTGCTACGTGTTCTAACATCGCTCGTGAGGCACACTCAGACATACCTTGGGTAGCTCTTGTTTCATGCCAGATTGGTCAAAGTATTCCACATTTATTTTAGTACTGCCTAATTGACTTTCCTCCCCTCAGGATAGCAATAAGCACAGCCAGAACATTTATTTGTTTGATGCAATGTGATTTCCAACCAACTGCAGAAAAATTGGCTTCTCAGTCAGGCTGCAAGGACAAAAGTGACAGTGCAAACAATATTTATCTGAAAATAGCCCCAGCTGCCCATCACCATGACCCTGCCTTCAGGCAGCTGTTCCTGGGCTGTGGCTCCCCAGTAACTCACCCTGCACTAACAGACAGGGAAGAGCCCTCCTAGCACACAGCAGCACTGGGTCAGTGGCAATCATGTACCGACAAGGCAAAACTCGGGCACTAGTCAACCAGGACAGCCTTCAGGGATGCTGATTTAGCTCAGTCACAGCTTCCCCTGGGGAGCTTGCAATAAAGATAACATTCTCAGGTGCCCATGAAGCATCATGAGATATATCAACCACCAGCTTTGCACATTTCTCTTTTAGCAGCCATTCCCCACCTTTTCCTCACTCTGTTTGAAACTGGAGGCTTTGACAATCTCCTGGTGTCAAAACAAGAGACTTTGACACCAAACCATGCAACACAAGTGCTCTTGCTCTGCACCACCCGCACCCCAGTGACCCAGCCACTGAAATCAGTGACCCTCTCTCCTCTCCCAGGGCTGTTGTTGTTCTGGGGAGCACAGCAGCAGTGCCACAGCACATCAGACAAAGGAATAGAGCTTTTGCTGGACATGAAGCAGGCACACTGAGAGGAAGCCTCTAGTGGGAATGCAGCCCTAGGAACAGCCCTGCTGTGGACAGCCAAGAGCAAGAGAGGCAGTTCTCGTGCTTCTCAATGACACTGTCATGGTTTGACACCCATGCCCTCACACCTGCACCTGTGCATAAAGAGGTAACATGGATTCAGCATTACTGGCAAAAAACCCAAGTGTTTGAGAAAGGATTTTGATGGTGAAAGGAAGGACTTAATGGGGCACTTCACATGAAAAAAAGTGAGAATAGGAACAGTGACAGTTGCAGAGGAAAAAAGATTAATATGGGCATTAAGGTGGCATTATTACCCAGAGGGAAGAGTAATAAGCAACCAGGCTGGAAGAAAACATGTGGGAGTTACATAGGTAGTCTGGATAATCAGACAACATATGGCCATTTTAACAATGAGGCTTTCATGAAGTCAATGAGGAATGAATTCTGCCACACACCCTGAAAGCACAGAAAGTTTATTTAAAGGATAGACAAACCCCAATGAGTTACACATATTCTTCAAAAACTAACATGCAGAAGGCACAACATGATTTCATGCTAAGGCTGCAGCCAGCTGCACTGGGACTGGAACATCAGTCCTTGGAGTTCGGCTTGCATCTATTTTGATTTGGTACCTGTAAGAACAAGCGCTGCCCTTGTCCCTTGTGCTTGGCTGTTAACCTGCAAGAAACTGCCGAGCTCTCTCCTCATAACACCAGGCTTTGCTGGTGCAGGAAGGTTAAGGGATGGGTAATGAACTCCTCCTAAACCTGTGCCCTCTAAAACAGCAGTAGAGGTGATCCTAAATAATCTGGAAACACACAGGGAAGGCACTCTGCTGATTACCTTCCTCCCAGCTCCTTGGCATATTCCCATTATCACCCTGAAGTGGCAGTTTGCATAAGGCAATCACCTGGAGTATTTCAGGTTAAAACCTGTCCAAAAGTCAAGACAAAGCTTACTCAGCACAGCAGACCCAGATAAAGCTGTGCACCAGTCCTTCAGCAGCTCGTGGGCTGGGCAGCAAAATCGAGGAAAGCCCTTACACTTACGAGAGAGGCTGCTTCTTTCAGGATGTCTCAGGGTGTCACCCCAGGGGTGAATGTCCCTTTGCAATAGCATCACCAGTTTTCATCCTTACCCTTAGTGGGTAGAAGGGGCTCTTGCCCAGCACTTGCAGTAAGGAAAACAGACAGGTGAATCAAAGATTCTTAATTTTGGCACTCTAAGCAGGGAGTGCAAAGCCTTTGCTAAACACAGACATCCTTTTCAGTCTTGTATCTATCAACATTAAATGCCACAGTTCTTCCCTGACACTGGTTTTACACTCAGCCAAGACCCCCAGAACCTGCAGTACCACACATTTGCACCTCCTACAGTACTTTAGCCCTGCAGCCTGAAGATGAAAACTGGGGCCAGAAACAGAATTAGCATTTGATGCCTTCAGGATCTTGTGGCTAACAAAAGCCAGGAAAATATTATGAAAGAAACCAGCAGTTGTTTCAGAAAATTGAGACAGGTGACAGGGAACAAAAGTCCTTCTCAAACTCTTCAGCAAAAGCTGAGGTTTGGGTTTGACAAGACAATCTCAGGTCTCATGGAGACTTTCAAAACTTGGGCCAAGGTCAGGTACAATACAAAAGGAAACAAGTAAATATTCATGCCTGGCTTTATGCCTCTTTATAAAAATTCAGTCCAGCTTCAGTCCCAATTTTCTTATCATTTCTTAGCATTGTTGTCACCCTGTATGAACTATGTGCTATTGATGTATGTGCCCAGTGTAAAGATTAATTGAAGAACCACAATTCAGGAGGGGTAACTTAATTCCCTTCTGCAGGTGCTGTGCAGTATTTCATACAACTTGTGGCCAAGAATATTTTATTAGCTCCATGCAAGAAGACTCATGGCAAGTGCTGTTGCTCAGCCTTTGCTAGCTGAAGCTGCTGCACAAATTCCAGACCACAGAAGTGGCTGGGGAGGGGAGAAGACAGGGAAGCTGTCAGGGAGTACCTGTTAGTTTAAGGACAGAAAACAGAGACAGCTTTAATATATCAGGATGGGAGGGCAAATGCACAGTCCTCTGTTTTAGACTGAAAAGGATGCTCACAGCAAGGGTTGGGGCAATGGTATCATTGCTTTTGGCTCCCAAGCTAGCAGAAACAGAGTTTGTGGGGTGGAATTTTCCTTTCAGTTGCTTGGTGCTTTCAAGAATAAAAATTAAGCCTGATACATACTCCTAGTTTTGGGAATAATTATCTGACAACTTGAAACTCCGTCACCTAATTTGGACAAAAGCAAAGCAAAGATTATGAAAATAATCCTTCTGGTACAAAAACCTTTACAGAAAGGCATTCATAGATATTGTGCCCCTACTTGAAAGGGTCAAAAATACTGCAAAAGACAGTCTTACTCTGAGGACATGAAAGTCAAGGTTTGCAGGCACAGGAGGCTCCTGCCTGGTCAGCAGCTGGTCTCAGCCCAGCTTCAGGTGCTCAAAGAGGGTTTTCTCCCAGCATCTGTACTCACATTTCCACACCTGCTCAAGAACAGAGAGAGGAAAAGTATATTTTCAAGCCACCCTTCATCAGCTTCTGCTGGGCTGCTCCCTAGACTTGGTTTAATATGGTGGAAGTTTTATTCAGGCAGTCAATGACCTTGTCCATCCCCAAGGGAATGACTAACCAGTTTCTGGAAGGTTCTGGAATACTCAGACCACCTCTGTGACACCTGTCTGGAAGGGGCTATGCAGGAAGCAAAACAAGCAGCTAAGACACAGGTTGCACCCAAAGTCATGAAGAGGGTAATGGTTAGAATAGGATTTCAAAGTAAATATTTAGAAATAGAAAAACATGTCCAAAAGGAAATTTTGGCAGTTGGCAACCAGTTTTACAATTTGAAAGCTCTGAATAAGAGTGTCTACATAAATGTATTTTTACATGTTTTTACATCAGCTCCCAAAATCAGATCTCAGTCCTGCAGCTGGTTCAAAGCCCGGTTCATGGTGCAGGAACTTCTTCTACAGGTCTCACCAAGACAGCCTTTTTTGTAATTTAATATAAATGCCAATTTCAGCATGCAAATTAACTGTGAGGCCAACTCTTTGAAGAGCTGGCTATCCTCAATTCCCAGTGAAGTCAAGAGAGTCAAAGAATCCATAAAGCACAGGATCAGAGTAAATTAGAAAATGGATGAGTACCATGTTATGAAATCCTGATACAGTTAGTTAATGCTTCTGAAGAGTGGAAGTGTAGCCAATAATAGGAGCTAATAGTTCATTCCAAAGAATTAGAGGAAACGAGGGGCAGTCAAATTCTGTATTTCAGCCTAAATATTGTTAATGTGTTTCTATATAGGTGGGGAGAAAAGTCAGCTGTAAGTATTCTCTAGGTACAGTAATTAAGGCTCCACTGTGACATGTCTCTGTAGGCATTTATTTTCCATTAATAGAGGATCAGAATTACAGTTAAATTATTCATATGGTTCTAAAGAGATACTCTATTTTATTCAAAAAGTCATTGACTGGATTACAGCCGAAGTCCACCAAGCTCCCATGCACTTTAACAGGGCAAAGCAACAGACAAAGGGCAGCCTCGGGATAGAGGAGGGAGAGGAAGGTGGGAGAGCACTGCCACTGGCAGGGATATCTCCCCAGGCCAGACTCTGGGGATTCATCTTGGGTCACCTTTCTCTGCTCCCGGGGGACTCCTGCCCAGGTGCTGGCTCTGTCCAGGGAGGAGGATTCAGGTGCACAGCACCACACTCATGCACAGCTGTGTCCCAGCCTGGCATTTCCACGGGGCTCTACAGGACACGGGTCCCCTCAGCAGGCAGAGCTCAGCTCGCAATTCCTTTACATTGCTTGGAAAGTCTCAGAGTTGGCTCATTCCTTCATACACAAATACCCATTCCCAAAACCCATACAAGAACCGATTGCCCAAACCCCAGGTGTGGCAGTTTAACATACTGCACAACCACAAACACTGGACACAGGCAGAGTCACTGCACAAAAAGCCGCCGTCCCAGGGAAGCTTATTCCTTCCCTGCAGAGGTACCAGGAGGGGCGGCTGCCTCTGCGGTGACAGAGCAGGACACAGGCGCTGTCATTGATGTCTGGTGCCCTCTCCTGGCACCAACAGCCACACAGCCTGGTAAATCCTGCCTAGATCGTGACACTCAGGGTATTTCAGAACCTATTTTCAGCCCTGTGTGGAAATGAGTTAAATCATACACTTGAAAATGTAATTTTATAGCAGAGGAGCACAAGGTATTGACAGAATAACTTTTTTCTCTCGGTATAGATTTCCTGAGAGTAACATGTTTGGGGAAACAAGCTTCCTGCTTCCCAGAGGAACAGACAGTTTAATTTGGATTGCAAGCTTCCTAGCCTTATAAAAAGGAAACTGAAACACTTCTGATTAGTAAAAAGCCCTTCAATTATTTTAGAACTTCTCCTCAACCAATGAATAATGCAAATAAAGTCCCCAAGATCCAGACATTTCTCTCTGAATTTATCTTAAAGAGCAGTGGATAATTTATCCTGGAATTGGGAGTTAACCCCCTGAACTAGCTAACTATTACTAGGACATGTAGCTGCAAGTGATAGATTTCAAAACAGATAATACACACGTTGCCCCAGACAGAATCATTCTCTGGTTGAAAGCCTGTACAGAAGTTTACTATAAAGAGCATTGCAGTTTCACTGTATATTTGTGCAGGACTGGTATCCTGCACAATCCTGGTCAAGACAGCACAAGAGCAGCTCACAGAGACAACTTCAGTATTTACACCAAAGTGCCTTTGCCTCCTGTCTATAAACAGAAGTCAGTTTAACACACAAACATGTATCTCCAATTCTTTACTTTTAAACTAGCAGAATTTTAGAACTGGCCTACTTATTAGTCCCTTCAGTATTAATTATATGAACATTGATTACACATTAGCTCCCCAGCTACACATTTTCTGTCTTATACCCACAACTAACACAAGTAATCACAAGCAAAACTTCAAGTCAGAATTTTCAAGAGCACTCTCATGTAGTTGTTGATAAAAGGACTCTGTCCCAATCACTAGCACAAAATAGTCTTCACATGTGCTCATGAATAAAAAGTCATGAGGAGACATACAGAATTCAGGGTTAGCAAGGAACCCATGATTAACTAACTGAGCTTGCTGTCACGATCAAAGCTGCTCTAAGTTCAGGTGCTGACAATAATATGATAATAACAATCACATAAGACCACTGCAGCCCCAGGTTACACAGAGCTGGGGAAGCTGCAAAGGAAGTTTTGAAAGAGGAGTTCTTGTTCCCTAACTTAACCAGCTTCCACTCAAACTTGAGAAAAATACTCCAACATATGTTTATGCCCAGTATTTATCTGCACCTCCTCCTCCAAAGCCCTGTGTGAGCACACAGGACACAGGCCCAAAGCTGCTGCTCACGTTTTCCAGTCCAGGCTGGACTGTGATTCCTGGTATCACCATCACCTCCAGGTGTTCAGCCTGGGGACCCTCTAGGCAAGTGCTGTACAAACAGAAGATGGTAGACAGTGAACACAGGACCTTAAAACATTACAGCCACCTCATCATGAGCTCACTCAGTTGCTTTAGCAGCATTTCTCTCTCCAAACCCACCTTACTCTCAGGCCCAGCCATTACAGCCTTGGCCCCCAAGACCACCTTGCCCTGCCAGGGTGGCTCCAGGGAAAACAGCCCTGCTCCCAAGGGGTCTGTGCCAGAGATGAGAGAAAGAATGATGCAATGGGGAACTGTACACAGGACAAGCTTTGGGGAAGTTTTCCATTTCTAACTTGTGTTTTATATTCCAGGCTCAGTCATCGGTGCTTTTTGCATTAACTAGCCCCTTGCCAGGTCCTTCTTTCTTTCCTGAGACCAATGTGCTTTATCAGCTGAACAGGCTGGAATGGAACAGGGGCAAAGACAGTCAGTCCCTAGCCCTTGGTCCCCCAGTCACACTGATCACTCCTGCACCTTTCCTTAGGCCAGAACAGCTGCCTTTGCTCATATCCCAGTTTCCCTGAGAAATGCCAGTTTGGGAATACAGTGGGCTACAAAGCAGCAGCATGGCTGGGCTCCTCAGTCTGCTCAGCTGAGCTACGCTGGGGTGTGTGGGAGAGAAGCCTCACTGCCCTGCTTGGCCAGCTGATCCCCAAACAAAGATCTGAAATACAGAGTTCAAAAAAGCATCTTCAAAGTCCCATCCCTCTATGTCAGAATATAGGTAATAACACCAGAACATGAATAAAGCCTCAGTGCATTCCAACACAGTTCAGCCTGGGAAGCTCTCTCCAAGCCCAAGGCCTGAGAAGGTCCAAGGGACTGAGGGGAACATGGCAGCCCCCAGGCTCCTACAAGCACAGTCAGATGCTCCTCAAGGAGAAATTACTGAGAAATTACCAGAACTTGAGAAAACTTAAACATTTGAATTGTCTTCAAGTAACATCCAGCTGGCCTTTAATCTGGCCCTCCCTCCCCTCAGCACACCATACCACTCTCAAAGAGAAATCCAGGGAAGAATAAAAATGAAAGAAATAGGAAAGCCACACCTTGTGGTGAAAGGGCAAACAGAACACCCATGCTGAGGGGTGGGGAGTACGAGCTGCCACCAACCCCAGCAGCAGTGCTGTGGCCCTCCCCTGGCAGAGGGTGCCATCTCAGAGACCCCAGCAGAGGGGATTTGCTCCTTCTCAGAGACCAGCCCCCACCATGTGCTTCAGGACTACCAGCCTTGATGAGCACAGCCAGAGACACTTATTAGAGAACATCCATTAAGCATGGGAAAGCTGCAGAGGCCGCACCTCGATGAAGGGTTAAAATATTGGAAGGAGAGTGCCTGCCAAATTCTAGGAACACAAAATGCCAGACCTCCCATATTTTTATTGCAGACTTCTGCAATAAGAGTCACTCCATTAGTCCCCACCAAAAAATATTTGTCTCCATACTTAGGTCCCTCAGCTTAATGACTTCTAAGGGAGCCCTTTCACACCCTGGAAATCAAGCCAGTCTGGAATGCAAGTAGGTGGTACATGAGGTTTATATTAACTCTCATATGTCTAAACAAAAAGGTGTCAAGCATTGAAAGTCATCAACTGTAAAAATTCTTACAAGTTAATTGCAAACACACCCCTTGTCTTTCATTCAAGGTGCTTAAATCAATAGTGCCTTTGCCCAGACTCAGATGTAGTTCTTTAGAGAGGGCCCAGAGTCACTGACCCTCCTAAAGAGCAGCCCTGAGTGTTCACGTGGGGGAGCCCACAGCTACACAGATGTCTCCCTTTACATTCCAGTGTCCACTGGACCAACACAACTTAGTTCTGTAGGCAACAGTAAACATGCATGTACTTGCTACCCTTAGACCTACAAAATACACTGAAATCATTTTAGGACACAGTTTACAATGAACATAACTTAGCCACAAAAGTGTTTTTCTGTAAAAAGGTCTAGTGCCTAGTTAAGGTTTCTGCACTCTCATCTTCCCTTCTCCATCCATGAATTTACCCTTATACTTCTATTTTGCCTCTAACTGAAGGCAAATGACCTTAAAATGACTACTTTGTCAATCTCTTAGAGGAAATAAATTTCCACAATCAAAAGCTTTCATCAATTAACTTAATCACGGAATTTTAAATTGAAAATGCCAGTCAGTTAACTCTAGGGAACAGTCTGCTATGACCACCTGGCTAAAACCCCCCCACTTTCCCAGGACTGCAAGTTTACACACACACCTATGCTAAGTGCTCATTTCAGCCTCTCCTAACCTCCCCAGCTCCAGTTCCCCTCAGGCAGCTTTCTCCAGCAAGAACTGAAGCCAGCTGCCCTGAAAGCATTGAAGGGAACCACCTCTTTAGGTTAATCATACAATAATTAATGAATAGTCTCACTAGTTTCTCAGAATATCCCTTCTGCAAAGTGAGGGCAGAAGTTCCCACAAGTAGCAGCAATATTCAATTATCTTCTTTTTTGTTTGGTTGGTTTTTAAAACAAAAGACTCAACAAAAAACTCTGAAACACCCAGAAATATTCTTTCCTTAAAGCACTCCCACACAACAGACAGATTCCTCCTTTCATTCTGCTTGTTCCACTAACATCAGCATGTGGAAGATACCCATTTATATCACAGATAGACAGGGATCAAAGCCATAAGACAGGAAGAGTTTAAGCTTCTAGCCCTTCAGGGATCAAAGGCTTTCTCTTTCAGGAAACCCCCTCCTGAGTACTCACCCAGCACAGTGGAAGCCCCAAGAGCAGAAACCAGGAGCAGAAACAAACCCTTTTGTCCTACCCTTGGTTTTAAGGGCTGGTGTTCCCAGCAGCCCTGGGGAGGCCATCAGTGGGAATGGAGACACCTTAAGCAGCTGCACCTGAAGCCACACCTGCACTCAGTCAGTGTCTTAATGAGGACTTAATAAATGAAAACAAAGATAG
This sequence comes from Coloeus monedula, assembly GCF_965178545.1. Classification (NCBI taxonomy): domain Eukaryota; kingdom Metazoa; phylum Chordata; class Aves; order Passeriformes; family Corvidae; genus Coloeus; species Coloeus monedula. Next base: position 5,579,610 of record NC_138790.1, read on the forward strand.
TAACAATCCCAAAGCAAGGACTGGGGGAGGGGGTAGTCCACACTTTTGAGCAGATCCATGGCTCAGCATAATCCAGGGGTGACAGCCTCTGTTCTCAGCCTGCTCGGGGGGAAGCAGGCAAGGCAGGATCACCAAAATAAACTCCACTGTCAGTTGTACGGTGCTGTGGAGGAGCAGGGGAGTGTCAGTGTCCTGGCACCCCAGTGCACTGGAGCTGGACAGAGCCCCCAGCTCTGTGCTTCCGACTCGCTCCAGTGGTGCCCAGCCATGTGTGCTCCGAAGCTCACTGCCAGTGCCAGAGGCAGACCTGGAGGGATGTGCCAGGGGGGTTGTTCTGCTCAGGGCAGCAAAGGGCTGCCCTTGGGACTTCTCCAGCCCCAGCTTGGGGGGGGGGGGGGGGGGGGGGATCAGGGAGCAGGAGGCTTCCCAGAGAGCAGCTCTGGGGGTCATGAGAAGAGGAGAACTAACACATAACCAGGGTCATCCTAGAGTGGTTTCTTTCTCCTGTTTAAAATCAGCATCCCTCAATGGGGCTGTTCTTGTAACAGAGGGCTATTTATTTTCATGCTCACCATCTTATGGTTGCTTGTCCTCCTTGCCCTTTAGTTCGAGCCACAATTATCTCTGCCTTATTCTGACAATGCAGCTTGTCAGAATCCATGACTGAGATATTTCCAGGTCAGCCGAATTCAAACTCTCATATGTCAGCTTTATCCTGTGGGGAATTTGCTTTATTATTCAGATACCAGTTGGTTGTGATTAACGTAGCAGGGGACAGAAATGCTGAGCCATGTTCTTGCAAAAACATGTATTCCTGAGATACCTGTACAGAAAAATGTGTCACTTTGAGATTATGCAAAATTAACAGGTTTCAAACAATCTGTTGGGCATCTCGATTTTCTTGCTGTGTCAATGGAGCCAAAATCATGGCTTAATTATTAAATTGCATTTATGCAGCCTCTGAATTTGATTGGGGAGAATTATTGCAGTCAAGGCCTGGACCCTGCTGTGTCAATTACAGCCAGAAAGACTTTAAAACACAGCTCCAGCTTCAAAGGCTATTTTCTCTCCATACCAACAAACAGAGTGCTTTCTATCCCCATTTCCCAGACAGGGAACTGGGTCACAGCCAGCCTTTTGCCTGAAAGTGGAAAGGGAAAATATTTCACCACCAGCTTGAATTCAGTGGGAGCAAATGTTGGGCATGGTGAGCCCAGTAAGGATGTCCTGGACAGCCACCACATTATGGAAAGGCAGGTGAAGAGAAAGGCCCAGCTGTGACCTTTTAAAAGTGTCCTCAGAGCAGGGGGTACCTGGCAGCCACAGGGGCTCTGCAGCAACACAAGGTGAAATCTTGCAGAAGGTAAAAATGCAGCTCTTTCCTGGGGCTGATGGTCACTGACAGCAGCTCACAAGGGGCTTTATTGTGCAGGACTCCTTCTTTGCCATTGTGGAGCAGCAAGTTTAATTCCATTTGTCCCCATATCTGCCTCCCTGAAGGGGAATGGACCCCTCCAAGTGTCTGCTTTGGCCCTCTGCTCTGCACCTGCCTTGGCCACCATATTCCACTTTGGGAAACAGGAATTTTCAGAGGCTCAGGGCAAATGCTTGCTGCCTGACACACATCCAGGAGAAAGGAGACTGTATGCATCTGGTGAAGATAATTGTTCTCTGATCTCATTGCTGCTGATCTAAACCAGTGTGAATTTGCACTGAAAATGATGAAGCAATGCTAGCATGGAGCCAATGTATGTGAGAGGAAACTCAAGCTTCATGGCTCCAGCTTGTATTTAAACCACACTGCCTACATGGACTGCTGTGTATGACATCATTGAGATAACACATCGTATAGTGCTGGAGCCAGATGAAACAGCATCTGCCCTACCTGCCCTTTCCTGTGCTGTTGGACACATTAGTACCCAAAGCACAGACAGGCTGGAAAACAAAAGCATGTGCATGGCTATGCTCCTGTGTGGGCTCGATTTACTCCTGAATATTGTCATCTACAAAATATTCCTGAGCAGTAGAACAGCTTAGGTGACGGGCAATACCTGACCATTTTCTCAACATGGTCTAGTTCCAGCTGTTCAGCATTCTGCTGCAGCAGAGCAGCCCCTTTGCTCCCCGGCTCATCCCATGCAAGTGCATTCGATCCAAAAGCTGGACAGGACTATAGCTATAATTTACATGGTTGCTGTCTCCTTCAACGAACAGCCTTCAGCCACCTGGAAGAGTCTCAAATTTCTTCTCCATATCACACCAAAATGCTCAGCAGATCAGAAGAAATGCTCAAAAGTGCATCTCCCCAAGTGCTCTCAATTCTGCAAAGACTTATTAATCATGAATATTTCTATGCATCAGTTTCTGAAGTATGTAAAATCCTTTTTTTTCTCTTTCTTTTCCTTCCTTCCTTCCTTCCTTCCTTCCTTCCTTCCTTCCTTCCTTCCTTCCTTCCTTCCTTCCTTCCTTCCTTCTCAAGGTCAGATCATAACTGTCAAGATCAGATCCTAACTGATGATAGAAAATTCTTTCATCCAGATAAGACCTTCAAGTGTCCCACATAGGCAGGGCACAACTAGGACTGTCAGTGGAAAGCAAGGAAATGCAGTACAGTTTGGCAGCTTTCAAAATGTGTTTCAAGATTGGATCTGTGACTGTGGCACATGTTACTTGCTATGATGACAGACCAGGCTAAAAAAAGTGCCTTTCCCAAGAAGGGAGATGCACAGAGCATGTCACTGCTACAGCCCAGTCAATTGTCCTTTCCAGGACATATACCATATAGACACGTGCTCCAGATTGGGTGAAGTCTGAAGCAAATTGCCAGTTGCTGATGAAATGTTTAACTCTCTGTTGCTCTCAATTATTTTAAGCGGAACCAAAGCTACAAAAGATTTGATTTATACTCAGGTATATTTACTTTTTAAACCCCAAAGCATTTGAATAAGAAAGTGAAGCATAAAGTTTTAAAGAAAGAGAAGCAGAACACAGCAATTGAGGTGAAATCAGGGAAATTAGTCTAAGTTCTGCATAAATACAGGAATAAGCCCCATCCTCGATCCAGGGAGATGACTAAAGATAGAAATGCCTAGTCTATATTTTAATATTACAGTTATTACTATTTAAATCAAAGCAGCATTTTGGCCCACAATTTCCCATGGTTACAGAGGTTCTTTTTAATCCTGAACTGTGCTTTGGAGAAGAGGCTTGTCTCTCTCCTACTCAGTGACAGGAAAACGATGTATATTAAAAAAATACTTTCGAAGCCAAGTTGTCAAGGCTTTGAATTTCTCACTATGTAACCAATTCTCACAAGATGCCAGATCCTGGAAATAGGGGTCAGATACGTTGAGGTTTTCCCACCCTTAATATTTACATTCACAAATGGCTTGCAGCGTAAAATTCTGAGAAGTGGTCAGAGTGATTTTCCCATGTTTGTTTATCCATGGTGACACCGTGGCCAGCTAGCTCATGAAATAATAATGAGCCTGTTTCAATGTAATACACAAGGAACTGCCCTTTTCAAAGAGTTCCAAGTCAGATGGGGCTATTTGTCATTTTTGTAGCTGAACTGAATCAAGTTGCTGCAACCTTCAATCTGTATTTTCTTTCCCTCCCTGAATTGCATTATGTAGTTAATTTAAATTACTTCAGCAAACAACCATGGCATATGGTGTGCTTCAGTTGATAAAAGTGTACCTTGGAGCTTTGGCCAGGTCGCACAGACACGGAATTAAGCACTGGACCCATACAGTAGGCAAAATCCTGGCCTTGGCAAAGTTAATGGTAAATGTTTTGGCTTCAGTATAATCAGACTTTCTGTCTGTCCTTCCTTCCAGGGAATGAGATAGGAGGGAGTAACAAAAATAAGAAGGTGATAATTCTTTAGTGCACAGTCCCCAAATGTAACCAGTTACACAGTGGCAGCTAACTAGAGACCTCTACACAGCCACTTGTTTGACATCAGAGATTACCCTTTTTCTGCAGGTCTTATGCAGAGTTCAGGCCTGGAAAGGAGTTTCTAAGAGAATAGCAGAGCAATATGTTGAATCTTGAGAATCAATCATATAAACTATTTCTGAAATTACTCTGCCCATTACCAATTTTACCCACACATGTGATGAGAACATTCTTCTTTTTGGTCTATAGCCTGCACCCATAAGTCACAGACTTTAGAAAAGGCCCTGTGATTTACCTCACTAACACAGACAGTGAGCTGTGAATGTTCTGTGCCCCAAAAATGTGGGCCACCTGGGTGGCACAGCAAGACAGCTGCATCATTCCTCAAGGGGATGAAGAGTGAAGGGATGACAGCACAGACTGGGGGCTCTGCCCTGCACCCCTTCTTTGCCTTGAGTTCCTGCTTGTACTTTGAACTTTCAGTGTGCAGCTTTCTAGGATGAAAAACTACAGCTCCTAAGCCTGCCCAGAAGCTCTAACTGTTCCTCTCTGCCTTTGACACTAGACATTCATTCAGACTGGTTTTGCACATTTCCCAAATTTGGTCACATCATCATCAGGAGGACACAAGCAGTCACTGGGGTGTTCAGTCTTCCTCAATGGCTGAACCAGATAATGAAAGACATATGTATTCCTGTTGGGAAGGGTTTCCCAGCCTTCCCTAAGTAATTGATGTCAGCATCAATACAGCACTTTTTGCTGCTATGGCTCAGTAGCATTTATGGTAGGTTTCTTTTTTAACCATGCTTTCATTTTTTTCCTATTTCCTGCTCTTAGAATCTTGTCCAGTAAATTCCTTGTTTGGGTTTTATGGACTTTTTGATCATATTTCTTAGAAGATAATTCTTTTGGGATGTCACAAGCGCAGAGGAACTTGAAAGAATTACCATTGTTGACAAGACGTTTGGCCATGGACAAGTGTTCCTCATTAAGAACAGATTCTGTTTTCTACTTATAAAAACAAACTTCCTGCACGCTCCAGTTACAAGGAAATGGCCTTATTTTTATAAGGATGCGTTTATGTTTGAAGCCAGCAAGGGGCTTAGTCCTTGTCTGGCCTTTTATCACGTTCATGGTTGCTTTCCCTTGCCCTTGCAGAACTTGAGAGAAACTCCTCTCAGTACACCATCAACCCTTGACCCAAAGCAAAACAAAAGTACCTTAAAAATAATCTTGTGTGGTTGCTGCAGGCTAGCACAGAGCTCCACATCAGAATGAGGTCTAGAGTAATCCCACCCAGTCTGGGTTCCCGCTGGCTCTGCCCTTGCCTTGCATTATTAGTAACAATTTATTAGTCTTTGGCCATGTTCATCATCTTGCAGCACATACACTGATGCAAACTGAATGCTCTAGGAGCAATAGCATGAACTGCCTCTGGTTCCCCAGGAAAGCTGTGATAGAACTCAAATAGAGCCTGGCTCTCCTGGGTCTCATTTGGATTTTGTTTTTTTCCTTCTTAGTGCCATCTTCACCAGCCTCCCTAGCTGGAGCTTGGCACAGCTGACTGCAAGGGGTTTGGCAGGCAGGAGCAATCCAACAGAAATGAATGGAGTTGTTGGAAGGCTTAAAACCAATCATCTGGATAAGTTACCTGATGTCACAAAGGGTGAAGATATTGGAGATCTAGAATTCTGGCTTAAATCCTGGCAGAAGCCATGATTCCATAGACATTAAAGCATGTACTGAACTAAAACCTCCCACTACCCCATCCCTGGACAATCAGGCACGTGAATGTGTGTTTAGCTTACTTGCTTTGCAGGGCTTGTCAGGAATAGCTGTTGCCTGCCTGTTACCCAGAGCTAAGTACTCCACACCTTTTCTGCCTGGCTTTGGACCACTGTGGAGCTGTTTCCAGAATTAATGAGGATTTATGGCCACACTGCAATGGGAAGACTCTTGGGTCCCCATGGTGCTGGTCGCATTCTCTCCCAGTTCTGGCAGCCGTGCCCACCTCTCCTGTGTCTGTAAGCCTGGGCATTTCCCCCTTGCTGCCATCTGCCTTCCACACTCATGCACCCTCAAAAAGGTCTCACCTGCTCTTAGCAAGGCTGTTTTTTAGTCCTCTTTATTGTCCATAAATCATCTTCTAAGTTCCTTGTGATGTAAACACAGGGCCTGAAAGGGATTATATGTTGACAAAATCTTAGCTTACTTCAGATAGGATGGTCAAAGGTTTTATATTAAACCTGTTATTTCCATTGTAACAACTCCTGTTATTTCTTTTAATCTTTTGCTAAGGATGAAGAGAAGGCTGCAGGTAATGGGAAGGAGGGGGAGCACATTTAAATAATTTCTATTTTAAAGCTTTAAGAAAGGCTTTTATTTTATTTAAAGCCTGTACTCACGCATTTGCATTGTCCTTAGCTAAAAAAAAATTCAAATAACAGGATCTCCCACAGAAGGGTATTTCCCTGTTTCAGGCAGCTCTCACGGCAATGCACACAGCGAGCCTGAGTTAATTTTGGCTCCATCCTCGCATGCTCTGGGCTCTGGCCCCAGTCCAGCAGAGCACTTAGAGGCTGTGTTTCTCGCCCCTCATGAGCCGCCCACCGGTTTCAGCAAGTCCCTCTGCCTGTCTTCAGAGTTAAGCATGTGCGTAAGGGCTGTGCTGGAGCAAGGTCAGAGGCAGCCCCATGGAGACTGAGCCCTTTGCTCCAGAGCATCTTGAGGGCTTCAGAAGAAAAGCAGTGCACAATGAAGCCAAAGTTTACATACGGAGATGTCTGTAAACTTTAGAATGTAACCCTGTGAGCCTCCAGAAGTTTGATGTGCCCGCACTCGCCTTTTTTTTTTTAATAAGTAATATGTAAAATATTATCTGCCTCAGAGTTGATACAAAAGTAACAGCTGTGCCTCTTCCAGATGAGGAAAAAAAAACCCCATGCAAACAAGCTCACGCACATATACACACAGAGTGAAAAATACTTAATGTTGAAGGATTTATAGTCAGTATTGCTGGGTCCTCCTGTTTCACGTAGATGAAAATGGGCATCTAATCATCAGCATGATGATAAAAGCATTAAAAAGCATGTGAGAACAAGAAAAAGGAAGAGAGGTGGGCCTGACTCAAAGCAAAGGTGAAAAGCACTGATGTGAGGGTGGGCTCACATTTACGAGCTGCTGGCAAAGGGACAGGAGTGGGAGCAGTTTGTGGAGCAGTTTTGGCCGTTCTGACTGAGTGGAGGGCTGGGGGAGGGAGGTGCGCGTGGTGGGGATAGTTAATCATGTCTGCAGTGTTTTGGCAAGGTCAGGAGTGGATTACGTGTGTCAGGCCCTGGCTTCCCTGACAGTTTGAGAGGGATTAGGAATTGTGCTGGCTCAGGCAGTGAGAAGGTGATGAGACTTTGTTATCTCCCATACAAGAATTTTCGATAATGAGGGGAGGAAGGACACTGGGGACTGGAGAGGAAAACAAAAAGTCTCTGCCCTTAGGCTAAGCAAAAGGAAAGCTGCATAATGAGCAGGGACGTTTTATACAAAGGGTGAGGGGTATTCTGGCACCTTGTTAAGCGGGAGTCAGAAACTAACATAGCAGGTTGGTTATGCTAAAAAGGAGAAATTTGTGGTGTAGAGGAATTTTTTCCACACCTGCTAATGGACAGGATGGAAGTGGTGAAATGAGCAGAGACACCAGCAGGGACGTACAAACACTGGGAAGCACACAGTTTACAGAGCAGCCCAGGCCCTGGGCTAGCAATCAGGAAACAAGCATAACCAATGTACATGTGACAGATGCCCCCGTTTAATAAGTATGGTTGGAAGTGGGCTCCCAATGTGCCTTTTTTGTTTTCCCTATTGACCCTCTTTCTGCTGGATCTTGAGCATGGACAGCCTACAAAACCAGTAATCACCACTTGTTACCAGTCCCCAGTTTGGGGGGCTGCTGAGGGGAGCACAGGGGTGTCAGTGCATGCCTGCTCCCCTGGGTGAGGCCAAGGCTGAGCGCAGGTGGGCTGTGGATGGGGACCACAGCACGGGCCAGGCCACTGAGGAGCTGCTGGGAGGGCACAGTGGTATGAGGAGGCAGGAAACAGCACGGTGCAGGTGCAGCCCTGCTCAGAGGGGAGCTGGGTGGGCCCGTGTGGGTCACTGCCTTTACATGCACTCCTGTCTGAAGCTGTGAAATGCCACAGCTGTCAGTAGTCGAAGTGCTGTAGTGGTGCAGCATCCTATCCCCTCCTCAGGCTGCACTGTGATCTCAGAAATGTTTGTTAGGCCTTGGCCTTGACAAACAGCACTTGGACTCAGCTCCTCTTGAGCTTATCAGAAACACTGTCTGCTCCCGGGAACTTGTGTTGTCTAACGAGCTCCTGGTTTTAACTAACAGCCTTGAAAACTTAGTTTTCTTGCCTGCTTAACAACCCAAGTGAAACAATATTTTTGTTATCAAATTTTCAAAGAAACTTGCTGACCTAAATTGCAGCCAGGATGGAAAATTACTGTGACTAAAGCCCACTCCCTCACGGCCATATAAACAGCGGTGCAAAGACAGACCCTAGAGCTCTCCTGGACTGCAGCGGGCTGAGACCAGCACCTCTCTCTGAGTGGGGCCTCAGCAAAAGAGCTCTCAGCATTGCTGCTCCTGGAGGACCATCACCAAAGGACAGCAACAGAGCCTGGGCTAATACCCCCACTCCTAAGGGCTCAACCCCGAGAAGATGCAAAGACATCCAGTGTGAGTCCTTCACTGAGCTCAAGGGAGTCTTTCACAGGTATTTACCTTGCACATGCTCCTGTAGGTCTGTGTGGGTGTGAATGTGCTATGGCCAATGTACAATGGATGTTGCTCTGCTAGATTCTTCAGTGCTTTAGAGACATAAGTAAGTTAGGCCTGTAAGTGAGTTATTGTTGTGCTATTTTAAGTCCTATAAGAATCTTTTGTTAAATTGTTTAGATTAAACTCTTGACTAAGTGCTGTTAAGTCTAAATGCTATTAAAACCTTTAGGCCTAAATTGCTGGTGAAGTCCAGGGCTAAGTTTGGCAAGGGGGTTCACTCTGAACGTTATGACTCAACAGGAGGGTGTCCCTTATTCCTTCTTATCCTTGCCCTTTCCCATCCTTACCCTTTTCCAATTCCCATCCTCCAGGTAGATAATTTTTGTTTAATTTTAATTTCAGATTTATTGATTTTAGGTTTTAGTCCAATTTTTCTCTGTGTGCTTTAACCATCTAGTAAGCAGTAGAGTGAACCTTGACAACAAGTTTGTCACATTTTCACTTTTACATTAAACCTGCTTTTGCTGATACCTTTGCCAGCAATTCTTTGAGCAACCTAAAATACTCATTTGTGACAAATTATTGTAGTCAGCAGGATGGGAAATTAAGTCACTGACTACTTAAAAAGCATGGAATAAGTCCAAGTCCTAAGTTCTCAGATGAATGGGCTTGGAATAATTGGCATGACTGGGAAGCTATGGAGGAATGTCTAGAAGCAGCTAGGGGCCATATAAAGGCTGGAAAAAACAAAGGAATTATTTGTAAAATATTAGGCACCTGCCTAGAAGCTGCCCGCCAGTATAGGAAAGATCAAGTTAAAGAGAAACAAGAGCTGAAAACTGAAATAGAAAGCAGGAAAAGAACTGAACTATTACTGTCCTTGAAATAGAACAGATGCAGAGGCAGTTACAAGAAGAAAAGAAAGGAAAACAAAAGCTGAAGGAAAAAGAGCTCCAAATCCTCCTGACACTGTGCAGATTAGAAAGATAATTGCGTCCCCTGAAGACTGGGATGGAAATATATGGGGTGATCCCTGTGATAACATACCAGGGGAAAATGATCTTTTATCTCCTTCAAACTCCCCTGTGTATGAAGTCAGATCCATTATAAAAACAGAGGTAACTACTGGACCTCGGGGTGGATGAAGAAATCATAACCAAATGCCAACTTCTGTTTGATCGGATTCAGATAGCAAATTTGCAAGAACACTACAGCCATAAGCCAGGTGAAACTGAAACTGAATATTTATGGCGAGTTTGTTGATCTGGAGGAGACAGAGTCCTATCAAGTGGTGAAGAAGCTAAAGGGTTTTGGGGTCCTGCTGTCTTTTTAACTTCTGGTCCCTACCCCCCAGATGATCCCCATTTGATCACAAGCAGGATGGCATACTGGGCTGGTGAAATAGATGTGAGGGAGAGAGGAGAGCCTCTGATCACACCCATTAAATCTCTGAGTGAGCTCTTCACTGTTACGAAAGCTGCCCGTGTCCAAGCCGTGCGTAAGCGTTGCCCTATTAATGCTCCCATTACAGCACCTGTAACCTATGAAATGTTAAAGCTGCTAATTAAGGGAGCCCTTGACATACTCAAATCCTACCTGGCTTCAAAATGAATTGAAATTAAAAGAAACACAGCCTTTAATGCGGAATTGGCTGGGAGTGTTGCTGCAATTTTAGAACACAGAGGAATCCTCACCTGGGCAACACTAATGAGTGACAGCATAAATTACAGTCGAGAGATCGGATGGAGTGATTTATCCAGTAAAACTGAAAATAAAAGTCATAATTTTAGACAAATTGACTATTCCCAGGAACCAGGACCTACAGGTCATGCATCCAGAAAACAGAGGTGCTAGAAAGAGGTAGCATTATCATTAGGTATTGCAAAAACTCCAGTTCAGAGACAGCCTATTGGTGTTATCCAGAGCCTAACTGATGCATTCCTGAGACAAGATGACAACAATCAGAGAGAATATACTCTGAACACTCAGACACCAACACCAGCATCAGATTCAGGGAGGGAGAATAACCCTTTCTCTCCCCAAAATCAGGGATCAAAAAAATGAGTAACATCTGGACAGTACCTGGGCCTGCCAGTCCAGCAGGTCAGCGCTCATCAATGGATAGATAACAATGGCCCATACATTCTGATTCCTCATTGTCATTGTCAATAATAAAATTTCTATTATGTACAGGAGCCCAAGTTTCAGTATTCACACAGCAGGATGCCCAAAAGCTGGGTGTGCAACCTGTATAGCAAAGATTTAAAATCACTGGAGTGAACTGCAAGAGCCTCATATTGCCATATATCATTTACTGTTTTTGCTGAGGAATCAGTAAACCAAGTGTCTTCTGTTGACATCCCCTTAGTAAGGGGAGGTGCATCTAAAATTGGTGAAGGTTTGAAAGGTTGTTGTAATATTGTAATGGATTTGCATTTACAGAAATTTGTAATTTGTAAACTTTAGTAGGTTCTTCAGCTAATTCCTTCTGCAGCTGCCATTACGTAGACATACTATTTCCTTATTGTAGAGTTTTGTGTCACTTTTTTCCAGGGGGAAAAGTTCCCTGTAAGAGAGATTCCAACAAATTAAATGGTTCTCTGGTTTGTACATGATGTTCCTGATGTATTTTCTCATCTTGTTTCACTGCTTGGGCTAAAGATAAAACTACCTTTTTGCATTTGAAAGATCTCTGTTTTGTCTCTTCAAATGCAGTTGAGCCAAATACTAAAGGTCTCTGCTCTGTCAGGGCCAGTTTGAAAGAGGTTACAGTAAGTACCATGCTCTGCAAAAACCCCTTCTGCTGTAGTAGGATCATGGGGTTATATGGATCCCAGTGATTGATATGTTTTTAATTCCCATACTAGGGTTCTGATTGCCCTCATGATCTGAGGGCACCTAGCCAATGTTAGCCAAGGGTGGCCTGGGTGTTTGAAAGCTGTGGCAGCTACTGTTACATTGGTCCAGGAAGCCCAGAAACTCACCCTTGGGCAGCACACTGTAGTGTATGTACCCCATGCAGTACTAACTGTACTAGAACAAAAGGGGGGACGTGGGTTGTCCCCTAGCTGAATGCTTAAGTACCAGGCTGTGTTGTTGGAACAGGATGATATTACTCTAAAAACAACATCTGTTGTCAATCCTGCTATGTTTCTGTCCTCACCGTTGACTGGCAGTGTGCCCTGCCCGAGCATGACTGTTCACAGATCGTAGCAGAGGCCTATTCCAGCAGACCAGACCTGAAGGACGTGCCTCTAGAAAATCCAGACTGGGAATTGTATATGGATAGAAGTAGCTTCATGCAGGATGGTAAACAAATGACAGGACATGCAGTGACAACCCAGGACAAGGTAATCAAGGCAAACACTGCCACCAGATGTATCATCACAGAAAGCTGAACTGATTGCACTGAGAGAGCTCTAGAACTAAGCAAAGGAAGGAAAGTAAATATATGGACTGATTCTAAATATGCATTTAGTGTTGTGCGTACCAGCGGAGACATCTGGAAGGAAAGAAGGCTGCTAACCACTCAGGGCAGTGGAATCAAGCATGCCAACCAGATCCATGCACTCCTGCAGAGTTATTTGGAAGCCTACAGAGGAGGCTATTATGTATTGCAAAGCTCATCAAAAGAGGCACATGACTCCCAAAGCAGGAAACCACTTTGCGGATGAAATGGCAAAAGGGGTATCCTAGCAGTAATACCACAGAGAGAAATCGATCTGTCAGGGTTTACCCCAAAGTATGATCAAAGTATGAGAGAGACCACCAGTTAACTGAGTCCCTTAAGGCTAAAATCAAAGAAGTTGGTGGGCTGTTACACCAAAAGGACAGGCTGTAGTCCCATCCCTACTCCTTCAGGAGATTGCTCTGTGGGAACATGAAGGTACCATTGGGGAACAGAAAATCTCTTGAAACATTTGGAGAAGACAGTAATAGGAAGGGGAATGACCGAAATTGTGCAATCTATAGTAAGCAAATGTGAAATCTGCCATTGAAACAATCCTGATATGAGCAAAAGAGTAGTGCTAGGGGTGACAAAGGCCAGAGACATTCCTGGAGATTGTTGGCAAATAGATTTTGCTGAGTTACCAAGCAAAGAAGGATATGGGCACATACTGGTGTTGGTTGACACCTCTAGTGGATGGCCTGAAGCTTACCCCTGTCGTACCTACACAGCAAAAGAAGTGGTATAAATTGTGCTCAATCATATAATTCCAGTATTTGGCATTCCTTTGGGGTTGTCCTCAGAGGGCTACACTTTGTTGCAACAATTGTGGGGGAGGTTAGTCAAATTCTGGGAATTGTTTGGGATCTCTATATGTCTTACAGACCCCAGGTGAGTGGCAAAGTTGAACGTATGAATAGTACCCTCAAAACACAAATCAGCAAAATTTGTCAAGAGACATCCATGACCTGGGTTCGGGCCTTGCCTATAGCCTTACTGAGAATCCACAGACAACCGAGGCAGAGGGACAACATAACTCCCTGAAGTATTGTATGGTGGGTCATATCAAATTCCACATATGCTGGGAGAAATTCACAGGAGGGGGGAAATTGACTTAGAAAGGTATTTAATGGCTCTAAGTTTCACATTGCAGAAGCTCCAGAGGTTCATCGTGTTATCCAGACCCATAGGATTGGACACCCCTGCTCATCCGTTCCAGCCTGGAGACTGGGTGAATGTTAAATGCTGGGACAGTGACCCTCTGCAAGCTGAGTGGAGAGGATCAGTCCAGGTCCTGCTGACTACCCTCACCACAGTCAGAGTCGCTGGCAAAGGACCCTGGACTACTCCAGAGTTAAGAGGGCCTCTGCTCCTGGAACACCTGGAGAAACAGAGACTGATACAAATGAAGATGATGTGGTTTAAATTGTTTTTTCTGTGTTTACTCTCTGCACAGTCGGTAACCATGATTCAGCTTTGGAACCAAAATTTGCATGCGGCTCTAGTCCAAAATGTGTCCAATGCTCTTCATAAAAACAGTTGTTGGATTTGTACTCAAATGCCAAGAATTAATGAGGATAACAACTGGCCATTAATTGGTGTTTTAATGAATGAGACAAACCTTAACAACAGTTGGGAACAGGTCACTAAGGACTACCTACCTGTAACTCTAAGCAGCTTAATTCCTGATCAAGAAAATTATAAGGTTCCCTGCGTGGTGGTTAATGTCACAGGAAAGGTCACTCTCCCTCCGTATTGTCATAAAACTGAATCTAAAATAAGGCTGGTACCAAAAGCCATAGTAGGATTGGCACAGACACCCTGGAGAATGGTTCCCCCGCAGGGTTCAGGATGGTATTGGATATGTAAAAATGAAGCATGGAAAGTTTTGCCCCTTGATAAAGACCGGGCCTGTGCCCTTGGGGCTATAATCCCAGACATAACAGTAGTTGATCACCTCAAAGAACAAAGTGGGTGGAGGTGGACTAATGTAAGAAGGATAAAAACATCCAATAATCCCCTTGTTGAGCATCCCATGATTTTCCATAGTGCAATTATGGCTCCTATTCCTTCTTTAGAAGTAAATGAATTGGAAAAAGCAATTGTTAACATTTCGGCCATTATTGAACATACTGAGAATCAAATTTCAGATGCAGTCATGGCCTCACGAGAAGAAGTTTGGGGTTTGGCTCGTGTGATTCTGCAAAACAGACTGGTTCTCGATTTTCTACTGGTCTCACAAGGGGGCATGTGTAGAGTCATTAACACTAGTTGTTGTTCTTATATAGATGAGACTGGAAGAATTAAAAAAGATTTGGCTGAAATTTGGAAACAAACTCAAATTTTAGATCAGGTAACTCTCGAAGACGACTTATTGGGCTTTGAAAATAATAACCATACACTTACTTCACAGTTACCAAAGCGGATTTGGATAATACAACTGTTCATACTAGTTGTATTTGTAGTTAGTGTCTGCATAATGACTTGGTGTATGTTTCGATGCTGTAGCTTCTGGTCATCTTTATGGATTAATGTTAAATATAAGTGGTAGAGACTAGACAAGATAGAATTTTTTTGTCAAGTCTCTAAAGAGGAGAAATGATGCCTAAAGATTTTTAGCTTTTTAAGTATTTGTAGCTTTGTAGATTTTTAACATATAGCTGTATAGTTTTTAGGACTTTCTCACACTTTGGAACAGTAGTCTTTCTCACATTTTATGCCACATTCTTGAAATTCTGTTCGGTCTTATTTTCAAGAAAAAGAATTTCTAACAAGAATATCCTGCTTTCTACCAGCATCTTGGCCAAAATAATAAGATACTTCATAGGCATAACAAGATACAGGGCTAAGAACCCTTGGGGAGGGCTCCAGTGGGGCAGATGCAAGGGTGGGTTACCAGGGCAACCACTCTCCTACCGGATTTACTTGCTAGATATGCTAATTAGTTAAATTATAAAAATCATGACAATTTGATGCTGTGTGTGTGCATAGGTATAATGTGTGCACCTGAAAGCTTTCATTAAAAGACTGCTCTTATGTTATCAATTTTAATATTGTTTGGAAAGTTTTTCTACTGAATTTAGGCAACAACTTAACTAAAATTAGGGAGATAAAACCAGAGGATTCCTTAAATCAGGAGTGGCATAGACTGGGAGAATGGTTACATCAGATATTAGATCACACTGGCGAGGAAGTTTTTTATTTTGTTGCACAGAGCAAAGGGGGGGGCTAAACAGGAAAACTTGTGAAACTATTCTTACAGAATCTCCTCAGTGTAGATTAAAATTACAGTTAGATTACCCTGCTAAAGCACCACCCCTACATATCAGTAACGGAAAAATTTACTGGGTAAGTCAAATAGATTCATAGAAAGGGATAATGGTCTATTGTAAAAGAGCTTTAAGCCACATATGACCACTCCTCAAGGTTCAACCCTTTGCCCATTGAGAAGATGCAAAGACATCCAACTGGAGGGGAATTTTCACAGGTATTTACCTTGTACATCCTCCTGTAGGTCTGTGTGGGTGTGAATGTGCTATAGCCAATGTACAGTCAATGCTGCTCTGCTAGATTCTTAAATGCTTTAGAGTCATAAGTAAATTAGGCCTGTAAGTGAGTTATTGCTGTGCTACTGTAAGTCCTATAAGAATATTTTGTTAAATTGTTTAAATTAAACTCTCGATTAAGTGCTGTTAAGTCTATTAAAACCTTTGGACCTAAATTGTTGGTGAAGTCTGGGGTTAAGTTTGGCAAGGGGGTTCACTCTGAACATTGTGACTCAACAGGAGGGTCTCCCTTATTCTTACTTATCCTTACCCTTTTCCTATCCCATCCTCCAGGTAGATAATTTTAGTTTGATTTTAGTTTCAAATTGACTGATTTTAGGTTTTAGTCCAATTTTTCTCTGTGTGCTTTAACCATCTAGTAAACAGAAGAGTGAACCTTGTCAATGAACTTTGTCATGTTTTCATTTTAACATTAAACCTGCTTTTGCTGATACCTTTGTCAGTGATTCTTTGTGCAACCTAAAACACTCTTTCATGACAGCTGTGCTTTGCATGTGCTTGTACAGGAGTCACACCTTTACTGAAGGAAAAGGAGAGCAGAGCACTCAGGCACCAGCTGCCTTGCACAAAAAGACAGTGCTCATGGAAAGGGAGGTTTGGGATGTACCACTGTGCACATTGTCCAGACCAAGAAAATCAAAGCACTGGTAAGAATCAAGCATTAAAGGACAAACTCCTGCCCTTCTTTCCCAAGAAGGCCTGACAGTGCCTGCCCAGTTTCTATCAACTGTCCCAAGTGCTGCCCAGCTCTAGTGCTGGGTGAGACAAGCCACCACATGCCTGGCAGCTGCAGCATTTTGTATGCTTTGCCTTCTAATGTAATTCACAGACATTTGCCTTGGAAAGGATCACAGGCATAGAAGCTTGGGCAACAAAAAGAAATCACCTTGATTCAGTCCCTAGGTAGCAGGTTTAGTTATTATTCCTGTCTTAAGCTCCCACCAACACTATAAGCCACAAGTCAAGATGAGTTTAAAATTCAACACATTTTAAAGGGTTTAAAAATAGATATGATCATGACCATAGATTAAATGTATTGATAAACATGTAAGTACCCTCATCGTTTTCCAGGGTCATGTGGGAAGACAGGAGCAATACCAGGAGCTGAATCTGTTTGCCAAGGAATGCTTTAGAGTTTTGCCAGCAACACTGCCCTCATAATTCCTCTCCTAATTCATCCATTATCTTCTTTACAAAAATTTCAGCAGTTTTCCCTTTAAGTGACAAACATGTTGCTAGGAGCTGAGGGCACTAATATACCCTAACGGCCTCAAGCAGCTTCACCTGAAGCCCCCTCCCACGCCCCTGCCCATGGTCCCAGGAAGCATTTAAGCCCTTCCCAGGGCCACAAATCCTATACCTTCTTTTGTAGGAATGTTAGTTTTTGGCTCTGCTAGACTTACGAGTGTTTCTGTTCTATGGCTCCTGCTTGCATAATTGAAACCCTAATCCATAGCAGGCTGAGGTGAGTACTGCTTTCTTGTAGTTGCTGATGGAGCCTAAGTAGGGGGAGCAGGGGGTTTAGGAATGTGGCAGTGGTTGTTCCCACACCCCCCCCCCCCCCCCCCCCCCCCGTTGCTATAAAGGTGAGTGGTGTCTGCATAGAGGATGTAAGGTGCTCCTAGTTCCTTTTTGTATAGAAAGAAACTGATGTAGCCTTCATTCACAAAAGTAGTCTGCTGAAATGGGATTTTCACCTTTGTGACTTTGGTCCTGCTTTCTATCAGTCTCCTGATGCAGCTGAAGTTTTACCCCGACTTTATTCAAATTGCGAGCGTACTAAATCCGAGCAGGGTCTGCCCCCCTGCCCGTGTGAGCAGCCTCGGTGTCTGAGCGGGGATCACGGGCCCAGGACAGCAGAGGGAGCCGGAGCCCCGCACAGCAGCCCCGGCCTGGGCTCGGTCCTACCGGGGAGCCTCCCGTGCAACCGCGAAGTCTCGGGCAGAGCCCGCATCGCCAGCAACTGTAGCTGTCCCCGCTTCATGTGAGTTGTGTGGTCCCACATGAATGAAGTCCGTGCCAGGACCCTGGTAAGGCTGCCCTGCCCATGCATATGGCTGAATTTCAGTAACAGTAACAAAAATGGTATTAAACTGAATGGTGAAGCAGGTCATAGTCTGAGCTGCCAGGCAAGGTCAGATGCGAACTGACTGCAAAGTTGTGTGTCAAACATGGGCTATGATCATCAATTTATGATCTACATAGCAATAAATGCTGCAGGCAAGAACTGCTTTCCCTGTGTTTAACTGTATGCATCAAGGAATTTGAGTGTCAGCAATGCTGTTTTAGAGATTAATTTATTTGGTCACCCTTTATAACAGGTTCAGTCTTGTTCAAGTGCACTGGAGTTTATCACAGCAGTCCAAACTAGAACCTCAAACATTATCTCTACAAAGTAGCTTGTATAGCTTGGTAAGACCACTAATTTATAAGGCTAATCTCTGCCTTCAATATACAAGACAATAATCTGAGTAACCATAATTTACAAGCTCCTAGAGCTGTGCAGGGTTTGTTCTCCAATTGCAGTGTTAGTACTGATTGCTGTTACCCAGAAAACCTAGGGCAGAAGGTAACCACTGTTTTATTTTGGGATGGTGACCGATAGTCCTCACCCTGCCAGTCTTTAAAACAGCAGAACTTTGTAAGGTGGAGAAACAGAATAATTCTTTCCTGACCCACATGTGATGTTCCTTGGGTTTCCTAACCTTGAGGAAACAGAGAAGAGTGTTCCCAAATTCTCCCTGCTTCTCAGCTGTTCCTTCCAGTGCATCAATGTGCTTGTTAAACTTTAACAAGTTGAGCTTGTTTCACCAAGTGCTGGAAGGCTGAGGGGAGGTAGGGTGTAGGTGCTGCTTGCAGTGCTGAGCAGCATCTCCAGCAGGGAGCACGCAGGGTGACTGCACTCCTCAGTCACACCACCCAGATGAATATATTGAACCTGCCTCCTTGGTAGAAGTCTTTCACATGTAGACATCTCCACTTGCAGCTGAAACAATCTCTTGACAGTTCGATGGTCTCCCTGTGCTAAAGCCCTGCTTCTGGATAGCCAGGTTGCTACCAGCATGGCAAGGAACTGTGCAGCACTTTCTCCCTGCCTATGTGGTTTTTGGTCTGGCAACAGCTGCAATGATACATCCACTAACAGGTCTCATTGATTGCTGGTATCAAATATACTGGCAACTTGCTCACATTTGTGATGGATTTTTTGTAATCAAGCTCATCTCTTCATCCATCAGGTTAATCAATTTTATTGTCCCTAGGGCAGAGCTGCTTGTGGACAGGTATAATTGGTGATATTGAAGTAGCTTTGGAATATGAATCAAAGGGAAGAGGAGACTCTGGGTGTAAAGAAGCTTCTATTTATCCTACTAAAATCTTAACTTCGGTAATGAAATATTTAATGAACTTTTATGTAAAGAAACATCTCTGTGAAATGAAAACAATAAACAGCTGCTGATGGCTTAATAGCTTAAGTGTAGCTGGAGCATTCAATCAATCTGAAAATATTGAGTTTATTTCAAAATGGTGGAGGTTATTGCTATGATACATCTAACCTTAATGGCAATGGGAAAAATATATCCTCTCTTGAGAGTTCTTGAATAAACCTGTTAGTTGGTGACCAGTTTATTAGATTCCCTCCTGAGTTCAGTCATCTGTGGCTGTGCTGAATAGCTGAGTAAGGCTAAAGCAAAGAACTGACCAATTTATCCAAAAAGGTGCTGTGGACAAGCTTAGGCCTAATATGTGTGCAGGAAGGGAGAGTACAAGTCCTGGATGTCCTGCTACTAGAATACCATTGCTGCTGCCTCTTATTCTCCCTGCAGGACAATTGCTTGGAAGCAGGTGCTCCTCACTGCCCCATACCTTCTGTGATGCTGACAGGCATTGCCAGCTGTGTCTCCTGAGGAAACAAGATGCAAGAAACCAAGTGGACTTGTTGGCTCTAATACTGCCTATAGCAAAAATAGTTTGAAATGTTATCAAATCCTAACCCACTTGGGTGGCAGGCTGGGTGGGAGGTTCTTGGCATTCATATGAAAATTTGCAGATGGATGGTAGAAAAAATTTGTTGGTGTCAGTGGTGATAGGAAGGGAGAAGTCAGCCTGCAGCTGTTCTTTGCTGGCTCAGGAGCATCTGCTTGACTGGTGAGAAGGAGCACCATCCTTCTGTGTTGTGCCAGCAGCCTTGCATGGATCCTGGAGAAAGCCAAACCTGGTGCTTGGAGCTGGCAGTGCTGCCCTGAGAGGGAAAGGCACAGTGGGGGAGAGCTAAGGATACCTAGGATGTTCCTGAGGAGTGGCATTGGGATACCTGGCAGGATCATCTCCTTGGGAGGCAAGCTGCACTAGTCCCAATGCCAGTAGAATTGCTCCCCTCCTTTGCTTTCGGTACCTGCTGCTGCATGCGGCACTGCCTGCTACCTGTAAATCCCTGGAAGCTCAGTTGCATCTATGAATATAACCTTTCTTCAGATAGAGGTTAAAATGGTTAGTTGAAATACATGTGGACAGATGCACTTGCTTTTTGGCTCTTAAGAGTGATTGATTTAAATGTAGAACTACTCCTTAACCCTATGGTTTGTAACTCTGACCTTCACAATTAGCTCTAGGACATCTGAAAGTGGCTCATTTTCACTGGGCTCTCTCTAATTGTGCTGCAGTTATTCTGTTAATGGTTTTGTAACTATCCAAATCCATCTGCTATGTCTCCTTTCAATTGCTTCCAGGGCTACTATTACCAGGATGATCAAGCCACTTGCTGTCAGGAAAGCTGTCTGTTCACAAGAACTGGAAATATGTAATATTTCAGTAAAACTGACTGTAAGATCAAGCACAGGGTCAGCCTGGGAGCTCACCTGGCCCAGCAGCAGAGGGTATCAGAGGAGTGAGCCACAGAGCAAAAGTGCAGTGCAGTTCTGCTCCCAGGCCAGGCTCAGACACTACAGCCAGGACACTGTGTAGTTGATAATACATCATGACAAGACATTCCACAGCTTAACTGTATCAAACCCCCACTATTGCCAGACTAATTTGGTATCTCTTAGTAGAAATCAAGGTCATCCTTTTGCTGGCCTGAGGAGTCCCAGTCAGCTTCAGCTGGTCCTTGTCTGCTAATTCCCCTTATGCTGTTCTTTGTATCTTGTCTTGTTCAATCATGACCTTTTGTTGTGTGAGACCAAAAACACAGGCAATACTCAAAATGGGACCAACTGGCACAATGGCGAAGTGATGCCTTATGGGTTTTGTTTCCTGTCTTCTTATTTGATTTGTCTTTTTCTGTGACTGAGCATTAAAGGATATTATACCATTACTATCTTTTGTAGCTCCAAATCTAGTTTGAGTGGGAATGGTCAGAAACCACATGTCTTGAAAGTGGGAGAAATTTACACAGGTACCTAATTTTACATTTACTTCTTCTGGCCGCTTTGTTACTCAGCTTGTTGGTACTGTGAGGTCCTTACACCTTTCTGAGCAAATCATATTCTAGTCACAGGAATCCCCTTTTGACCTGTATTATTTGGACAAATTGCTGGAAGAAATAATCAAACATTTGTTGTTTTTAGGGATGGTCAATATATCACTGTCATTAGTTGTTTCTGATGTACAAAAGTGTTGTAGCCCTATGGAGAACATTTGTCTGCTCAGTCCAAGGGCAAAGCACTTCAGAGGCAACTGTAAGTCCTATTTAGTTTTTAAATACGTTCCTATGGAGCTCTGCATGCATTTGCTTTTGCCTATTGATTAAACAGGAAAGATTCTGGTTTTTTAAAATTATGTACAAGGTGTTTTTCAGTGCCTGGAGGATTATAGATTTTCGTGTGTGTGATACCTAGTCTAACATAGCTATTGAGAAAACAAAGGCATCCATAAACTTGCTTTTATGTATTCCTTTATCTTTGTTTCAAGTTAATTGACAAGGAGAGCTGAATTCCTCCACGGGGGTTGGCTCTGGATAAAACAGCCCTTTAGTGAGAGGCCTATCTGAAGGCAGGCTGGCAGCTCCAGGACTGCTCCCCATCGAGTCACACAAACAAGTGTGCTGCCCAAATTGCATTCCCCTATTCCCAAGGGAATGTCCTCTGTGCTCCAATTGATTTCTGTCTCTGACACAGCTCTGTGTGGGATTTTCTGGCTTTGAGAGCCATCTACAAAAAGTATATATTGATTGGATCCTCCTGGGATGGGTGGGTAGGAAAAAACAACAGCCCTTTCTACTGTGTAGCAAAGCTTTTATGAGTGAATGGCCTTAGCTAAAAAACTTTATGCAAACTTTAGAGAATCCAAATAACTTCTTGTCAGCATGATTAACAGCATTTTGAGCTAATGGGCTTCTCTGAAAAAGAGTAGAACAGTAAATTTATTTCCAAAATAAGTAGAAATTAAGACACTGAACTCATTAAGCAGCTGCCCTGTTAAGTGCTGTAGTGTCTGCTGAAATGTGGCTGCTGCTGAGCAAGATTTGCATTTACGGGCACCATGGCATCTCCAACTACTGCTCAGCAGTGAAGAAGCCTGCAGGGCAGCAACTATTAGAAGAGGGCTCTGCTAACTGATCCATGCCAGCACTTGTGCTGGACATCCAGTGTTGTTATTTTAATTGCCCTCTGTGTTGATTCAAAGGAATCTACTCCACAGCAAGGTACTGTAAAGTAAAGCACACCTTTAATGCACACAGGGGTTAACACCTCCATGTGTGTGTCCGCCATGGTCATCTTACAGAGGTTTTTTTATACATTTACAAGTTTGTCCTCTGCCCTTGTTTTGGTCACTTCCTCTAAAGTTACAGTCCTAAGGGGTCTTAGATGACTTGTGGTTTCCTTATCTTAGGGTTACAAACACAGCACACTATTCTTAATATGTTATCACATCTATTTTGCTAATACACATTTAATTCTACTATTACACACTTTGTTGCTATATTAGTTATGCTTCATTTATAATTGTGTGTTGATTATATTCCTATTCTCCTATTACATTTTTCTGCCCTTTTGTGACAGTTCCTCTGTCTGTCATTAAAACGGCAGTTGGGATGCGTCTTCCTCCTTATTGCTTAGCCTGTAGGGGTTAGGCCCTTGTTTTGCAGACAAGCAGTTAGCCAAACCCATTAGCTCGCATTTCATTCCCTTATTATCCTAGTCCACTCAGGTTTGGTTTTTTTCAAGAGCAGTTAGTGTTAGGCATAGCATCTCCTATTCACTTTTCGTCATAGCCCATTCCAGGGCTAGGCTTCTTGTCTTGCAAAAGCAGTTGGGTTGAGCATAGCAGCTGACACCCAACTTTTATTAATCTATACTTTATACTAAAGCACTTATGTTAAGGGAGTTGTATGATTCATATGTTTAAGGAGTCCTGTGTATCAGTGTTGAGTTTGAAAAAAGGAAAGTGCTCCTAGAGAAAGAAAAGGGGGGGGAAAAAAAAGAGAGGGGATGAAATGAATGTGCTTGCAGGGTGATACAAATGCTGCAAGTCAGAGCAACATGTCTTCTGGGACTAGCCAGAGAGCACACTGTGCACTGTTTGGCACACTGAACCCACCAGGCACAGTCCTTCAAGCAGCTGATGAGAGCTCATCAAACTCATCAGTTTTCTCTAGTCCAATGTTGTGTTTAAAACAGACCCAGTTGGGACAAGTACTCATGTACAGCAACAGAAGTGTTGATAGAAGAGGTTGTGTTGTGTAATGCAAGTTGTTTGCAGTGCTAATTCTCATCCTTTTTATTTCCTAGGTCTGCTTTAGCATGGAAACCTTGATAACTTATTTGCATCTCCAATATGTGCACTAGCAAGTGGAAAAACTTGATTTGAATTAAGTTGCAAGCATGTAATTGTTAGAAGACTGCCACACAATGTCAGATCAGTGATCCCTCTAGCTCTGGAAAAGGGTAACTCCAAGCTTCACAAGAAAGAATAAGAAGGTGTAAAGGTGTATGTCAGCCCAATAGCTATGCAAGTCCTCCTGAGATCATCCAGTGTTGTAGCAGACCATATTGTGACTAGTTTGACCCTAAATCTGATAACCTCTGGGACTGTCATCCTCCTACAACACTGTTAATATTCCAAGGAGAGAGCTGCAGGGTGTGGCTGCATTAGGAGTATCATTATTCTCCTTTGTCATCATCCAAAACATGTTATCTCACCTCCCACTTGGAACTATACCTGCCTTATCAACTGCCAAAACAAAAAGCTACTTTTGGATGTGTGTGAAAGTAGCTCTATAGCAATTATTCAGTTACAGCTGATAACTGTTTTGTGCATGTATCAGCACACCTCAGTGCTTCTGATTTTTTATTTCAGCAGGATACGTGGACTAGGCAGTAAAAGGGAAAGTCTGGCTCTGCAGGCAGTGCTGGTGGGTGGGCCCAGGTACATGGATGCACCACAGGACTCCAAGCAGGGAAGTGCCTTTTCCCACCCACAGCTGCTGCAACCCAGGTGAGTGGGCTGAGGTGCTGGAAGAATGTGGCTCATGTAGGGACCCTTCCTACAGGTCTGGGAAAAATATATTAAGCAGGAGGATTAAAGCCTTTCAAAGATGGAACAGGTTCTTCTTTCATAATATTTTTCTTTTCAGTCTCCACAAGAGTTGGCACAGCTTAGTGCGCTACAAAGCACCCTTTTTTTCCCTTGCTCAGAACATCTTGAATTAATTCTTGGCAAAGCTATCCAACTCTGTGTGTAGATAGGAACAAACTCCAGCCAAGCTGGGTCCTCCTGCAAGGCCACTCACCCGGGTCTCTCTGCTCCAGGACTCTGTGAGTACGTAGATTTTCTCTGCGCTCCTGTGGCAGATGGGTGGATGTGGTACAGCAAAGGCACCAATGTCAGGGCCCACACATGCAGTTGGGAAATGCAGGTGCCTAGAACTGACACAGAGAAATTATTTTGTAGACCATAAAGGCAACTGAAAATGCCCAGCAAGAGGGTGCAGCTCAGATCAGCATCTGTAGTCAGATCTCACAGCATGAACATGCACAGTGAGCTCTGCACTGGCATCTCAGTAGCTCCTCTCAAGAGAGGAGCCATCTGGAAGTAGCTGCCAGGTTTGGCAAGATGACCTGAACGGCCACATCTTCAAGAAGCACGGAAATCCTCACATCTCCCTGTGAGTCACAGCACACTTTCTGCTACATCTTAGTCCTTGACCACACCTGCTGCCATCAGGGGTTGTGTGCTAAAAGAAAATCAATCAAGATGTGTGTGTCAATTGAATGTTCTCCAAACCGTGTCTCCCCTCCAGGTTTTTCAAAGTGCTAGATCCATATAGCAACCTGCACAGGCTGGAGCCCAAAGCACCTGCTTGGTGTGGGAAAGAAGTCTTTCCAGGAAATCAGTATAATGTGAAAATGCATTTCAATGTACTTTATTGACTCTCTGAAGGTACCTGCACCATCAGCATAGCTGCAGTCATCGGGGACTGCCTTCTTTACATACTGTAACCCAACTGATTTTTGTGGGCACTTGGTGCCTGTGTACATTTTAAGCTCTAGATTTTAAGGATCCTAAGTAAGAACATAAAGCAGTGTCAAGTATTTCTGGGTTTTGTGACTGAGCTGGAGAGGGAACTCAATAACCTTTTAGCAATTTGCTCAAGTAGTATTTTTGAAAATCAGTTTTTCTGAAGGGACAGAAAGAAAATCAGGAGGGCAGCAACTGTAATAATCATTGAATTTGCTTCTGGATTTTTTCTCTTTGTCTTCCAAAAACAAGTGTTATTGCCAAAGTTAATTCTGATTTCCTCTCAGAAACTGTCCACTGTGTCTTCCATGGGCAGTGCTGAAGTATAACGCAGCTGTGAGCAGTTAAAATACCTGAAGAAGACAAAATCAGATTGGTGTAGTAACTCAGTGACGTTTCCCCCCCACCCTTCCTTACAAAGCACTGCTATTTTACAGCAATAGAAATCCTTTTGGAGTTTTGTAGCTGACTCAGAGCTGCAAGAAGAAGAAAAGAGAAAGAGAGAGGTAGTTTCTAAAGTGAAATTAAATTAACCACAAAATCAAACATTTCCAAAGACACTTAATTTCATGTCAATTCAGAGGCACCTTTTGGATTTATGCCATCTAAAACCAAAATATCAATATGCATTTCAGGACTGATGGTCTTTTAATACTGTGTTGCACTTCAGAAGCTGTAAGAAATGTAATTGCATTTTTTTATGCCTAAATTAGTAACTAGAATCTATTTTGGAGTCTATTCTGTTAAAACAACATAGAGTTTATAGAATAGAATTATGCAACATAGAGTTTGCATAATTATTAATTTCTTGTAATAATCCTCAATTGTACAGATTACTTTTCAGAAGCACAAGCAGTATCTTGCAGACAAGATGACATTTACTGGCTTATTTTTCTTCTGTATGCTGATGAACATGCTAACAGGTAAGATTACTACTGAATTTATATTCTTGTTTATTTTGCAAGCTGCCAGAAATATTGTTACAAATACAGTATCTTCTGTTTAGTATTGCTCACATATTAATCCTAACTGTTTAGGCTGTGAGTTATGACTAACAGCCAGACTAAGTTGGTTCATAGCACTGACTGATTGCAAACGGGGAACTCCTTGCCCTGGTGTTCAAGAAACAAAAATCCTTTGCCTGCACAGAGGGTCCTATGTGGGCACTAAAGAACTTGTCAGCTTCCAGTTATACACGGAGAATGTTTTGTTAACAGAAAGTCTTTTGGTGCAGGAGCTGGTACTGATGCATTTCCTCTTTGTTTACAGATGCCCGATCCATCCAGGATGGAGATGGTAATTCCTAATGTGTCTTTATTTCCTTTGTATCGCTAATAATTAGGAGAGTAATTTGTAACTCCCAGACTTGATGCCCAGCAGTGACTTTGGTAGGAATGCTTATTAACCTCAGTGGACTATGGAAAAGCTTTCAATTAGTTCTGGTGGAAAAAGAATAGCAAATTTAAGAAAAATCCTTTAGAATTTATTAAAAGCTGGTGACATATTAATGTATAATAGTAGAGCTAATATCCAGTCTTAAAATGAAAAGGGATTACAGTCAAGTCACTAATTCTGTTGTACAGAATGATAACTGGAAAGCACCAGACTGATAAATGTATAGGACATCTGAGAATTTTGTCTGTCCTGGACAATAATGCTGTATGTATATCTGGTTTTTGGCAAGAAATACGGACTTTCATGACAAAAAGCTTAAAATTTACAAATTGCCATAAAACCAATTAAAGAAATGTTGGACTAAATCCCTTAGCACAGCTACCCTGTGGTTCATGTCACTTTGTGTGATTAGTCCATTGGATTAGTGTTTGCCTTTGATTTAAAAAACCCTCAACACCCTAATGATGTTTATACTGGTTTACTGATGATTCTATTATTTAACCTCTCTTTGGCTTTGTTGACAGAATTGTCAACAAAGTTGCAGAGAAGTATCTGTAATAACCAAGTAACTGCTGTTGCTGGTGTACATCTCAGTTAACCAGCAGGACAGCCAGCAGCATCTCCAGTGCACAAATATGCAGAGAGTATTATAACAGATATGAACAGGACAAATACAGAATAAGCTCTAATAATATGATTACTTATAATTCAAACCTTTTTTCCCTATGCTCCATTCTATTTCTTTATGCCTCTAAAATATTTTTAATATATCATCTGTTTGTGTACAGCAAATATTTTTGTGGCAACTTTTGAGTCAGTCAGGACAGCCTGCATCAATCTAGAATTAGAACACTGTTAAGGCAGTGTCCTGTTGCTCTCATTACCAGCAATTATTGTTTTCTTTCACACTGGACCAAGCAGCAGCCTGCAAAGTGACTCTAAGGTCAGCTGGTATAAACAGTGAGTCCCTCTCTGCAGATGCTGCAAACTTTACTCCATAAAATTTAAGTCTGACAACAGGATTGTTGAAGGCTCTTAATTCCTACTAAAGACTCTGGCTCCAAGCTGAGTGGAAAACTTTCATTTATCTAAATGGGCTTTAAATCAAAATAAAATACTATGTTTAGCTTTGCTGCAAAGAAAGGCATTTGTGACTGTGGTCTCAGCTGCTATTTATATTTTATATATGCTTTGCTATGTTGGCCCATATTTGGGCCCATGGGTGGTCAGCTCCTGCATTTTCAGAACTGATTTTGTTTTCCTGCTGAATTTGAAATCTTGTTTCGATGATTATATCAAATTCTGATATTGCTAGACCAGGCCCAAATGCAGCAGCTGTCTCCCAGGTGGCAAAGCCTTTCCTCTCCATCCCCTCACCTCATTTCCTACAGTCCCCTCACAAGAGGCACAACTCTGCAGTTCCAGGCAATATCAGGGAAGGATGGTCCCAGTCCCTGGAAGTTCTGTGGGCAGTGCAGTCAGCTACAGGGGCATGGCATAGAGGGTGGTGCCTTATTCCTTCTATGTTTATATTGGGCAAAGCAAATTATGTGGAATGAGGAAAAATGGCTTTCAATTGCAATCACTCCTTGCTTCTAAATAACCAGCAGCCTTCTAGAAATTAAGCCAGCCTGATGAATTCTTTAATTGGCATAAATGTGGATGTGTCCCTTCATTTCTGCTCCTAATCTTGTCCCACTCTGTCACTCCTGATGCATCTGGAACAAGGAATACTGGCTCCATTTTCTGCAGAGTGGGTCATGGAGAGAGGGGTCAATGGCTTTCCTTGCCTCTCTCCTGCCAGAAGAGCACAGCAGCCCCCAAAGGGAACTCACAACCCCAAACCATGGTGGCTCCAGGCCCAACAGTTCAACAAAAGCACTTCATGTTATAGTAATCTGCAATATTTTATTTTGGTTGGGTTTTTTAGATCTCTACCAGGAAGCTGCAGCCTTGCCGTACTGGCCCTTCTCATCCAGTGATTTCTGGTCATATGTGGAATATTTCCGGACCTTGGGAGCCTACAACAGGATCAATGACATGGCCAGAGCCTTCTTTGCCCAGTTCCCTTTTGGGAGCCACCTTGGCTACCACGTACCTGACCATGAGCATTGAGTGCCTCACTCAGCTTCGTCAGCGCTGCTGCCCAGGTATTTGGGTGAGCAGCTGTCTGCCAGTGAATGCTCCTGGGCTGCCTTCAGCTGCTTCGTGATACCATGGTCATGTGCAGCATTTTATGGTTTTGATGAGTCTCTTTTTTACCATTTCTTGTAAGGGTGTTTGAGTGAATACCTGACTGCCAGCAAATGTACCTGGACTGCGCTTCAGCCACTAAATGACACTGCAGCTACATGCAGCACTTCAGGCTTTAAATTAGTCTCTTTTTTACAATTTATGCTTCTGTATGAAACAATAAACTCCTCCATTCTGCTGCATGGTTTTGGGAGTTTTTTTGGGGTTTTTTTACAGGTGATGCTCTCAGCTTCATCTTGGGAAACTGCTTTCTGCGTAGACAGCTATTTACCGCTCTGTGTGTACAGGAATTATTCATCTTGGGGGCCGGAAGGGCCGCGAGTGTCAGTCGCACCCACATCCTTTGCAAAGTGATGCCTCACTCAGGCCTGAAGAGGCGCTGGGCCCACCGTCGCCATGGCGACCAGGGCGTGAGGAGCAAGATGGCGGCCCCCAGGGCTGGTCGCCAAGGCAACGGCGCGGCCCCACGCGGGGGCGGCCATGGGCCGCGGCTCCGCCCCGGCGGCGGAAGTGACGGCGCGGAGGGGCCGCCATGAAGCCGGCGGTGGACGAGATGTTCCCGGAGGGAGCCGGCCCCTACGTGGACCTGGATGAGGTGAGGCGGGTGCTCTGGTGCCGGTGGCGGGGCTGTGGTGCCACGGCGCGGAGGCGCTCAGCGGCTGCTTTCGCAGGCAGGGGGAAGCACGGGGCTGCTGATGGATCTGGCCGCCAACGAGAAAGCGGTGCACGCTGACTTCTTCAACGGTAAGGACCGCCCTGCTCCGGGGGAGCTGGAGGGCTATCTCAGCAAACCTCGCCTGGTTTCTCTCTCGTGGCTGTGGTGCCTGGTGCTCGCTAAACTTGTCGCTCACCCCATCTGGGGAGCGGTGTGAGAGCGCTTCAGTGCCAAATGATGCAGGTGGGAGCGGTAAAATGCGGGGGTTTCTCTCCTGGAAGGTTTAGCGTATTAATCTTTACAAGGAAAAATACCTTCGTCTGTTCGCATAACAAATAGCTTATGTTAAACAGTGCAAATACGTGTAAAAATGTGGGCAGGACTTTAAAAATTTATCTCTGAGTGTTAGTAGTTTACAGGTAGTTCATTAATTCTCAAAGTATACGTGCATATGTACCCAAATGGAAGTAAAACGTTGTTTTTAATATACTTTCTGCATTTGAAAGTCAGCTGTATGAATATAGAATCATAGACTTATAGAATGGCCTGAGGTGGAAGGGACCTTAAAGATATCTCGTTCCACCCCGTGCCATGGGCAGGGACATTTTCCACTATCCCAGGTTGCTCCAAGCCCCATCCCACAAGTCTTTGAACACTTCCAGGGATGAGGGAGCCACAGCTTCTCTGGACAGCCTGTGCCAGGGCCTCACCACCCTCACGGGGAAGAGCTTTTTCCCAAATACCTAAGCCTGCATTCTGTCAGTTTGAGGCTATTCCCTCTTATGCTGTCACTCCAGGCCCTTGCAAATAGTCTCTCAGTCTTTCTTGTAGGCTCCCTCAGGTACTAAAAGGCTACAGTTAGGCCACCCTGAAGCTTCTCTTTTCCAGGCTGAACAATCTCAATTCTCTCGGCCTATATGTAAGTATTTACAGCTGCTTTTACAGAGAAGAGCTATGTATTAGGCCACTTAGGGGTAGAATATACAACTATGCACTTAGTTGCTAAAGGGGTTTTTACACTTCTGAAGAAACACATTTAGACATTTCAGCAGTGAGTTTTAGATGTTATTAAATCTGATTGCTGTGGTATTACTGTGTTAATATCACAAACTGGTGTTAATTCCAAAATAAAGTATGTTTCTCATTTTGCTCAAGACTTAGAATACAGGAGTAAAAGGCAGTTCTACTCTCAGCAGTTGTGAGGGACACCCAGCTCTGTTGGAGCCAGCATATTCAGGAGTAGCTATTTCCATGTATTTTTAACATCACGCTGTGGCACTGTGTTCCAGTGGTAGTTTAGGACTCTTCTAAATGAAGATTCATCCTCAGTTCTTTGCACAGTACTTGTAAACTACTTTCTGTAAGGATAAAGACTTGTATTCAGTTAGGTTTTTAGTTTATGTTCAGTATACAAAGAAGATGCAAAGCTGAGTAGTTAAAAGTGCTTCCAAAGGGGCCTAGAACCATTTCACTAGTGGGAGATGTGTTCTGAGACAGAAATGTTATTGGCACCTTTAAAGCAATCAAATATTTTTAAGGAAGGGGTTTTTAACACAAATTTCAATTCATTAATCTGCAAAATTTGAGGGGGTGTGCTTGGATGCTATGACCAAAAGCCAGAATTCTGCAGGATTGTCTACACTGAGACTTGCTGCATGCATAAAGCTAGTACTTGCTCAGTTCTGAACTTTGGGATTCGTGCTTGAGCCCCTCGTGATGGATACTTAATAACTTTATGAAAGTCCTTCCTTTGAAGCTTTGCTTTTGTGAATTTACCTGCAAAGCTTGTATTGTGCAGGTGAAGCAGTTTAATTTGTCCGTGCTACAGACTGTGTGCATGGGTCTGTCTGCCTTTGCTGTCTCTTCTCACCCTGATGCACATTTCTAGTAACTGATGGTGCAGTAACTCTCATTCACTGAATTCACCTTTACTTCTGTCCTTAATCCAAGTAATGAAGTACTGTACTTGTATGTGCATTTGTAACATGGAAACTTGAGGTTAATTTTTGTCTTATTTTTCTGACTAGATTTTGAAGATCTCTTTGATGACGATGACATCCAGTGAACTTAGTTGTCCAGCTATGCAGTGCCGAGATGTGGATTTTTCTCTAGGATTGCCTGTGCAGTCCATTATTTATTAAATTAAATCAAAATGGGAAAATCACAGAGGGAGGGAAAAAAACCTGTATAAGCTGCTTGGGGAATATGAAAACCAGATGGTTAAAGATAACTAAGGAGGGAGCTGTGCACTGTTATTTCTACGAAGCGGTGTGTAGATTTTCCTGGAAATTTTATTTGCTGATGTGCTTATTGAATAAAATACTGAAGAAAACCCTCTCTCTCTGGCTTATACTTTAAAAGTAGATATTGCTGTCTTCTGAGCTCCCTTAGACTGAGTATTTTGGTATTAAATAATCATTGTTCCTTTTGGATATTACGTAAAAGATATGCAATAGGGCACATTGCTGCCTAGAAAAGTTTGTTGTAAAAGATTGTCTCGGGATAAGATGGTTGCTTGTTCTGTATAGTCCAACTCATTTGTTGGTTGGACTGAGAAGAGTGTGGGTTGTCTTTTGTTTCAAGACAGAGAGCTACCATCAGTACTGCATTTTTAATTTAAGGAACACAGAAACAAAAAGTAATTTCACCTTGATACATTAAGCAGAGAAATGTTCTGACCCCAGACCATGGGAATGCTTGGATTTAAAAATATAATTTCATTCTTGAAATTGTACTTTATAGAAAAAGAAACATAAAATTATTTTCTTCTCTTGCAGATGCTAATGCACTTATTTGTGCTTAGAGGTATAGTGTATATGAATCAGGCTGTTGAAATACTAGTTCAGATTTTTGACCTAAGTTTTTCAGAACATAGGAATGTTTCATTTTTACCCTTCAGTGACCAAACTGGATCTCAGAATGAAAAGAACAGGTGAGTTTTTAGTATATTTTCTCAGAGTCAAGAGTGTAATCCTGTCTAATCTCAAATGCAATCTGTATTCCATAAATTGATCACAAACGTAATACTGTGACTGATCTTTCTTTAAATACTTCACACTAAAATTGTACCTGCAGGGAAACCCTTTCATACTTCTATCACATTTTTATTTCTTTAGTTTGCCTTAAAAAAGGAAATCTTAAATCTAACAGTAACTGTTCTGACCATTTTTAAATAAACTTAAAACTGTAAGCACAATAAACCCAGTAGGGTTTAGACGTCTTTTGACTGTGTTGCTGTGGATTTCTGAACAGCCTGTGTTTCATCATGCAGTGTACTCTAAATCAGCATTCTGACATTTACTCTGCTTGGTGCCTGACATTGTGCTGTGTCCCTGAAGGAGCAGCCTTGCTCAGGCAGTGTCCTTTCCCTCCTAGTGCTTGCTTTGCTGAGAGCCTGGGGTTTCCAGTTTTCCTCATTGAGACCAAGGTAAAACAATTTGAGTGGTGGCAAGTGTGCTTGGACTGTCTCTGGCTTTGGTGCTGTGCTTTCTCCAAACTAGCTTTTGAGAAATGAGTTGCTGCCAGGAAATGGAGGCAACATTTTGGGCAGGTGCAGAAGAAGAAATAAGATTCAAGAAGCAACTCTCCTCTGCTCTTTTATCTACTTTTGCTGATTTCTCATTATGGTCATCTTGGTTTTGGAAAACATCCTTGTCCACGTTTTGTACATACTTCTTTGTTTTTCATTTGCTTTCTTAATCTGTAAGAAACTTGAGCATTAAGTTTGATCACAGCAGCAGGGTATATTCTGTGATACAAACCCACCTTGAACAGTTACACTTCAGTATGGATGGTGTTCTCTCCTTTAAAAATGTCTAAAACCTCAGTGAACATTGGTTTGAAGGTGCTAAAGGTGAGTGGTTCTAGTTTTGTAACATCTCACCTGATCAAAACATGGAACTCTCTCTGAGGAACTGGGTAGAGGGCAAATAATGCTCCTGGGTCCAGCAGGAGTTTTTATCCTGGTAGGATATAACCATCCATTCTAGGTAGGTATAGCTAACATACCTTTTTGTGAAGATTCCCAGAAACTCAGGGTTTCATGTAGAAAAGCAGCATAAATAGTACTGCTGGCACCTGGGAAATATGGTATGTGTGTCTGTGGGGAGGGAACCTAGTCTGTGGGTGTTTAAAAGTGTTTAAGTCCTAACGAAGAAAGCTGTGGAATCTCATTAACTGCCTGGGTGTGCAGCTAATGCTGCTCTGGCTGCAGCTTCTGGGGTTTCTTGGGTATTCCCAGCTGCTCTCCTGCTAACTGAGCTTGGCCTTCAATCTGATACCTGTGTGGGTCTCCTGGGGTGGAATGAAATAGGAGGAACGTGCAGAGTTGGGATGGGATATTGCCAAACATGCATCTTGTAGCTGTCTGGAGTGTGAAGTTCCCTCCTGCACAGTGAGGCTGAGGGTGTGTATCACATCATCTCTAAAGAGGACTCTGAGTGTGTTAAACTTCCAGCAGGAGCTGTAATTTGTTTGGGTCCCTTCTGGAATGGTGTTAGATGAAGAACAAAATGCCCTTCAGCTTCACATTGTTTCTGTGTTACCATTTGTCAAGGCTTTCATTCTAATTAGTCTGGGCACTCAGCCTGTTGTCAGGAAATAATCACAAGATGTCAAAATCTCTAATAAAAATTGATGTACAGGGCATTTGACTGCCTTGGCCAATTCACTTATTGAGCTTTGATTCCTGTCCCTTTTGTTGAGATTGACACATTTCATAATAAGTGTTTCTTAGGGAATAAGGCTGTTCTAACAGCAATAAGTACACATTTAGACTGATGTGTATTAGGTTATAAGCTGCTGGGTACTGCTCGGTATTTCAACATCCAGATAAAGGCTCTAGTCTGAATGGATTTGTGAATTGTCCCAGTGATTGCAGTGGGACAGCTGGCAATCTATAAAGCTGACCTGCCTGAGACTTGGCAGGATGAGGTCCCAAGTGCTGAAATGCCTTAGAAGGGTGTAGCCAGTGGTGCAGCACAGATGAAAAGTAATTGCTTCAAAACACTTAAATGCCAGCCTGTTCCCTTCAAGACTCTCAACAGGCCAGGGTTCTGTTTGTCGGGAACTGCAGACTGTCCCAGTACATTCTTTGGAAATAAGAATGTGCAATCTGTTTTGAGCTGAAAAGAATCCAGTCATTGTGAGGGAGAGAAAGTTGCCATGCTAAAGGAAGCTGGCTGTCATCTGTGTATAATATTTCTGCAGTGCTGCTTCTGGGCTGGTTTCCAGGTTATGCAGTATCCAGTGCTGCACTGTTCTTCATATGAGCAGGAACAGGCAAGCTCAGACCTAATGTGGCAATAGTGGGTTTTCCTTGATGGCATTTTGCTTAGTTTACTTCCGGGGAATTAAAAGTTTTCCCTTTAATATTTTATTTCAATAATTGAAGTGGAAGGTATTTTTCTTGATAACGAAGGAATTCATTTAGATGAATAAATGGACTTCTTCCTGCTTCCCTGGGGTGTTGAGAAGCTGGCAGGCATCTTCCTGCTCTCAATGTGCAGTTTTTCAGCACATAAGAACATGCTGGGCAGACGATAGAGCAGCCCTGTTCTCTGCGTGTCCCTGTTGGTGATGGGGCTGGAATGCCAGCATCACATCAGGGATATTTTGGAAAAGCACAATACAAGTCTGTCCTTGGCAGCAGGGGTGGCTTTGAGCATGAAAATTTGCTTCCATGTTTTTGCTTCCAGGTTTATTTTTTTTTTAGTTTGGCTTTTATATTTGCTCATTGGCCTTTGCCAAGCAGCAGGGTTAGAATCCTGACCCTTATTACAAACCTTTTAGTCAAGCTGCTATAAGGAGTTCAGAACAGAGGGAGACAGGAGCAGTATCTTTTAAAGTTTTTAAAATTCACAAGTAGGACTATTTTGTGAATGATGCTTCCTTATTTATGAAAAAAGTCTTAGGTAATCTTGTATGAACTCATGTTAACTTAAAGCCTTGTGGAAGAAAGGACTCTATTTTGAATATTGTGAATAAACAGATGCACAGCTGAGAATGTTGTGTATGAGGTGGGTGATGTGGCAAGGGGATACCTGTCGCCAAGGGAATGTGACAAAGCATCCCTGGTGCTGACAAGAGCTGTCCCACCAAGGGAGTCCCAGCTGGGGGTGCTTTGGCGAGGGCACTTCGGAGGCAACTCCTGTCACAGGACAGTGGCTCTGTCCTGTCAGAGAGCTTCCGAGTCAGGGTGTGCCTCAACTTCCAGTGCAGCTTGCTGAGCAGTGTCCCACTGTGGCCTTTTGATGATCTACTGCTTTGGAGCTGCCTCTGCATCACTGGGGTACAGGTGCTGTGGTGTGGGAATCACCTTCCCTGTGTTGTACCTCATCCAGGATGACAGATCCACCTTGGCCTTACAACACTTGCCAAAACATGGTACAGATCTAGAATGGCTTCTTTGGAAATCCCTGTCAAGGAGCAGAGAAGCTGTGCTGTCCTCTCCTTTAGGCAGAGCTCCACTTCCACAGATGCCCAGATTTTCAGAGGGAGCTGGGTGTGTTGGCTCATATCCCCTCTCCTTCCCTGCCTGACTCCAGAAGGGAATTAAAGATTTGTCTTCAAGTGTGATCTCTCTGCCTCCCTCCGTGATGCCTCTCCATAAATCTGTCCTGCTTTATGGGAGGGATCCCACAGATTTCCTTGAGGGTGGGAATCCCTGCAGGAAGAAATAAATATTGACATTTAATGCTTCCATTTCATTGGGAATAAAGCTTTCTTTCCCCCTGGATTGGCTGGAGGGTAATGAACTGCACCTCCATGTAAGGAAGTCTCACAGTGTTCTCAAAGAGCAGTGGACTGGGCTGATCATCCTCGGATGAGCTGAGGGTGGGTTTGCTGACTCACAGTCCCATGGCAGCCTGAGTCTTTTCGTCAAGTACCTACACCCAGCACAAATACAGTCATAGAAGCATGTGGCAGCCTGGGCATGCTCTGGTTTCATCCACAGTATTTCAAAGACTTTAAACCTGATGGCATTTCTTGTATGGAAGAAGAGTAGCTGATTAGCCAAATATCAGACTTGATCCTAATCCCTCTGCCTGCTTCCGTGATAAAAACCCTCTAGTGAGTTTATACTTCAGAAATGCAAGCCTTGCAAGCAATTTATCTTTTTCTTGTAGCTCTTCATGGTTTAGTGCAGCTGCTATTTGTATTCCAATTAATTACTGGCACAAGTGATTACATGGGGTTGAAGTACAATTAGGACCAGCCTATAATTGTGTTTGAAAGGCCTATGGATGCTTTTACAGATGGTTTCCCTGCTGGATGAGACTGGCCAGTCTCTCCAGCTGTCTCCAGCTTTCCATGTTAGTTCTTTCTGATTGTTAGTGCAGTGACTTCAATCTTTCATTGGGGAGTGTTCCTGCTTTCTGGCTCTAAGAGGATATTAGCCTCTAAAGGGAAGAGTGTCCATTTAAACCTACCACAGCCAGAGAGGCAGTAAATAGTGAGACATAACTTTGTACAAGGCATCTACTGTCAGGATTGATTAAAAACCACAAACTAAAACTTAAATTTGTTAAGAGAGTAGGTGATTCTGTGCCCTCTCAGCATGTCAGTGTTGTTCTTGCTCTTTTGTTACAAGGTAATTGTGTGTTCAATGCAGTGTGATCCTCAGCAGCCAGCCTGGGCCTTGGAGATGCGCCTATGTTGGCCAGGTTTTCCTCTCCCATGGGTTTATGAAGCATGGAGGGATAGTAAAACCCCAGCAACTCCATAATGGAAAAAGGCCAGATTCCTTAGGAACTCCCCTGAGCTCATCTCCCAGGACCTTGTTATCCCCCCCAAACCCTATTTGCAGCTCTATCTTGAAAGCAGCCCAAGGCCAGCATGGTGCCCTGCAGCTCTCTGTCCATGGGCTACCATGGTCAGCCTGGCCGTGTGGCCTTGACGTGGCAGAGCTGGTGAGGTGGAGGTTTGATATCCATCCCACATGCAGGAATTTGGATGTGCTGGGCTATAAGGACTCCCCAGGGTGATTGATGGCCATGCTTAGCTGCTGCTCCCAAAGCTTGTCAGCAGGTTTTGGCTGGCTGAGACCCCCATGCAGACTCCTTCAGGGGCTGGGCAGCCTCAGGAGGCAGGAACAGAGGTAAAAGGGCAGCTGTGGGGCTGCAGTGGGGCAGAGGTGGGGGTGCTTCTCTGCCTGTCCTGTGTCTGTGCTTGCTTTGTTGATGGAGTGAGTCTCTGTTGGGAGCATGTGCCTTATAGGAGAGATGGAAGGTGGCTTAAACTGGAATCTGGTGCCTGCTGGGAAAGTGCATGTCTCAGCTGAGCAAGAATCTTACAGAGATTTGAGGTGGAAGACTTCTTAAAACAGTCCCAATCCCTAAAGGGCGGGGTTTGACCCCTGTTTCCATGCCCTGGGTGTTTACCTTGTTCACAGCCTGCTGCCTGGGCTGCTGTGTTTGCTGGGTTTTGAGGTGCCTGGCTGGGACATGCATGAGCAATGCAGGTACTCTCCTTGAGTATCATGGTGAAGCTGCAGTTCAGTATTTGTGTCTGTGAGAAGGTGGAAGAGTCATTACATGGAACAGCAGTGCCTTAATGGCTTTCTTTAAAATTTTTCCCAGGGTCTAAACCTCTGAGTACTGGTGTACTGGATAGAGCTGTAAGCATGTTTGTTCCTGCTGCATGGCAGCAAAGAAAGCAGTAATTTGTTTTGGCTCCCTCTTGAACTAGTCTTTAAACTTGTATAGCCTCCTAATGTTTATCCCAAATGCCTCTTAGTACTGTGGCTGTTTCAATTTTCCCTGTCTTCTGAAGATCCATCTGAAAACATTGAAAGAAACAGTGCAAAAGCTCTGACTTGCTCCTTTCAATTTAAGCCTCTTATGGCATTTGATCCAGCAAATGCTGCATTTTTAAAT
This sequence comes from Coloeus monedula, assembly GCF_965178545.1. Classification (NCBI taxonomy): domain Eukaryota; kingdom Metazoa; phylum Chordata; class Aves; order Passeriformes; family Corvidae; genus Coloeus; species Coloeus monedula. Next base: position 5,617,936 of record NC_138790.1, read on the forward strand.
CTCCTTTTGTTTGTGGATTTATGGATTTATGTTTTGTTTTGGTTTTTTTTTAACCTTTGCCCTGTTCCTTTCCCATTAATTCCCACGATAAGAGCAGGGTTTTTCCCAGATTTCTGAATTTAGCATGACCAGATTGAGCATCAGTTTCACCCTTGCTAAATCCAGTGTGCTTGAAGCCCTCAGGGCCAGCAGAGGCCCCTGCTCTGGATGGCCATTTAGGCTGGATTTGGGATATTTGGTTGGGGAAATAGTCTGAAAACCAGAGCTCATTTTATCCAAAAAGGATGCAATACAGTGTAAGGTGGTGAGATGCTGAAGCTTTGATGAAAGTTAGAGTGTGGAGTGTTTCTTGAGAAAGCAAAAGGGGGGGGTATCCCTGTGTTTGCCAGCCTATGATGCCCCCACCTTGCTGGGAAAAAAAATAAAATTGCCTGGTGAGGCTAGGAGTAAATCCCTCTCTTCAAGTCCTTCCCAACAACTCACACAAAAATGTGGAAACATTCTCATTGAGAGAGTTTTTTATTGTTTTTTACTTGCAGTGTGGTAATTCACTGGAGTGTGGAAAATGATGTTGCAAGTAATTTCAGTTGAAGCTCTTAATGCTGTTTTGTGCTTGTAATACTGCATTAGCTCTGATCTGTGTTAGCTTGTTCTGAAGCTTAGTAGCAGGAGTCTTCTTGAATGTATCTGAGAAACCATCAAATCCTCTTTCAGCTAAAAGTCAAGCAAGCTCCTTGGAGAGCAGTTTGACGGGATTGACACTAATTCCAGCCTTAAAAATCTTCTGCATTCAGCCCAGAGCTGGGGACAGGCCTGGGGGTGTTCATCCCAGGAGCCCACTCCACATGGGAAGCTTCAAAACCACCTGAAGCTCTGCCTAGCTGGTGAGCAAACCATGGCTTATGGCACACTTAGGGCCTGGAAAAGTAGAAACACAGCTGATAGATCTCAACTTCTGGGTGCACTTGGGAGCTGTTTAGAGGGGAGATGGGACAGGATCTTTGTGGTCACCTCAGGGCCCCTGAAATCACACAGTCAGTGGGCTGCTTTTGTTGTGTGGCCTCACCGGTGCTCATAAGGCTTCTCAGATAAATCACAAGAGAAGATCCCTGCCCTAAACCAGCCTGCTGTCTGCATTAGGGATAACAATAGGGGATAAACATAAAAGGAAAATCAAAGGATTAAAATCAGTGGAAGTTAATAACCTGAATATATTCAAAGATCTGGGCTAAAACAAGGGAGACAACAAACCAGGAGTGGAAATCAAAGGCCCTAACAAGGGGGAGTTAAAAAAAATGAGCTACCAGTTCAGCTGAAAACAAGAGCACTCTACTTTTGTGAGTAGTATTTTCCCTCTTCTACTCAAACTTTAAAATGCTGGCTAAAATTTCTACATTTGGTTTAAATTGATTTAGGTGGCTAAAAAGGGGAGATTTAGAATGTCATATTTAAATGCAACCAATTTTTCTCTTCTCACTTTTAAATTTAAAAGAAGGTTAAGCCATATTGAGAGTTACTTTTTCATGACATGGCAGGAGTGGTATTGACTTTGGGCTGAGGTTTCCACAGGAAAGCAAGAGCAGAGGTAGGAGTGAGCTCTTGGTTCCATGGAAGTACTGGTACAATCTCACTGATTTCACAGGAGAAAAGGTCCCCCCCTTGGCAATCGTTGCCCTTGTAAAAGGCAGTTTTCTGGTAAATACATTATAGCTATAGCGCCAGTGCCCCAGGACACGTCTGGGGTTAAGCCACCTGATCCTTTTCCATGCAGCACCCCCTACTTTAGTAGTTATCTGGGTCAGGGTACAGGAGGAAGCCCATGAAAGTGGAATCATTGAGGTTGTCAGCATAGACACCGTTTTTGTCCCCATTCCCATACACCTGAAGCCAGACCTCGTCCCCGGAGCTGAGGTGCAGCAGGACAGAGCCACTCGCTTGGTCAACGTTGTTGTTCTGGAACTGGTCATAGGTGAAGATCACGGCCTTGTCCTTCCTGTAGAGGCTGACCTTGACGTCCGACAGGTAGACCGTGAGGTGGTAGGCGAAGTAGTAGGTGCCAGGGACGTTGCAGAGGAACTTGCCCGTGCTGGGGTCGTAGTGGCCCTGCTCGTTGTAGAAGATCTTGCTGAAGCGGATGGGGACGTTGGGGGCAGGGCTTCGCTCTGTCAGCCCTACGCTGAAGGCAGAGCGGTGGACAAAAGCATCTTTGCCCTTCTGCCCTGGGGTTCCAGGAATTCCAGGAGATCCAGGAGGTCCGGGAAAGCCTCGGCTTCCTACTGGGCCTGGTTCACCTTTGGGACCTGCTGGACCTGCAGGACAGAGTGGGGACTGGGAGCTGTGTTTGCACTGTGTTAGCGGCTGCTACTGAAATGCAGAGGGGGCTGTGGCGTGAGCCCTGCTTGGCAGCACGGAGCTGAGGAAAGGCTCAGGGACTTCAAGAGCCCCCAGGACGTTCCACTGAGGCAGCGAGTGGAAACTCTGCTCACCCCCCACCCTGGCTGTGTGCAGAGCTGCTGAGAGCAGCATGTCAGAAAAAACATCATTAACTGGGGAAACAAACCCCACACCAAACTGTTTGATTTAGGTTATGGAATCTCCACCCCAGGAGATAATCAAAAGCCATCTGGATAAAGATCAGGCATGAACCCACCAGACATGAAACCTGTTGGGACTGGGACTGGGGCTGGGGCTGGGGCTGCCTGTGGACTCGAGCATCAACATACCACCTGTTCCTCACCAACCTTCATCTCCTTTATCTCCCTTTAGTCCATCTCTTCCATCTTTCCCATCCCGGCCAGGGACCCCGTTGTGGCCAGGGTAGCCCGGTGCTCCTCCCATCCAGTTGGCACATGGCATTTTGGGGTCAGGCTGGGTGTCCTGGGCAGCCACCCCTGTGGAGTGGGGGGCCATCAGCAGCAACGAGAACAGCAGGAAGCCTGCCGGGCCCCTCATTGTTGGTTCCTGATGTGGACAATGGCTTTGTTAACTTTATAGGTTAATAGGGAAAAAAAGTGAACACTCTCCCCCCCCAAATAACAGAGAGGCACAGAAGACTGAAGTTTGAGTCAGTACATCTGAAGGAAAGCAGTGCTGCTGGCCCCAAGGGCCTCTCTGCATCCAGCGTGCTGCTGGTGTGAGCTCCATGAGCCAAGCTGGACCCCTGGGGGCACATCCAGTGCAGAGAGGAGCAAACACCAGCTACTCCTCCAGCTTCACGGGCTCTGTGCACAGGCACAGATGTTTCAGGACTGAGCATGGCAAATGCCAGGGTATCTGTGGCTGATGTCCTTGCAAAGCTCTGCTCAATTAGCCACAATAAGCCCTGACTCCTCCCCGGGTGAATGAGCAGCCAGTGGAAGGTACAGGTCTGGCAGAGCCTGTCTCAAACCCTCTACAGCCTTGAAGCCAGGCAGGGGTGGTTTGTCACTGCACAAACAGCCTGCTCATCTGGGTTTACCTAACACAAACAGGAACCACAGCCAGGCTTCCCAGTTCCTCTGAGCCACCATATAAAATTATGATACTGGAGTTTTTTCCATCTGAATTGTTTTTTGATTACAGGAAGACAAATTCCACAGTGTTGAGGCATTCTAGGACTGTATTTCTCTTTAATCTGGCTGCTTTGCTGGTCAGAGCAATTAGTGCAGCTGCCCAAAATCAGGTGGGTGGTGGCACCCTGCAGCCAGCCTGGCTTTGTCCTGTGTTCCCAGGCCTTGGTGGGCTTTGGGTCAGGTTTTTAGAACACAAGATATTTTAAAATGACCATTGTTGTGTGATACTGCTCCCCGGGCAGGGTTTATACTATGGAACAGTAAGAGTATCCTGTTAGAAGCATTGTAAGTGGCATAATAGGCAATAAAAAGTGAGCAACATCATGGCAATTAGAGTCCCTTACCTCTGTAATTTTCAAGAAAAATAATATTTTGGAGCAATTTCTTTGCAGGGTTGATTTTCCTAGGCAAGCTATTCAAATGTCGTACTTTAAATAATGTCTTACTAGCTCTGGTGTAATTGCTTCAAAGAAAGCTAAAGGAATGTGCTGGTTTTAGCTGGGGCAGGGTTAATTTTCTTTGGGTAGCATGGGTTGTGCTTTGGATTTGTGCTGAACACAGGGTTGATAACACAGGGGTGTTTTTCTTATTGCTGAGCAGTGCTTGCACAGCATCAAGGCTTTTTCTGCTCCTCACGCCACCAGTGAGGAGGCTGGGGGTGCACGGGGAGTTGGGAGGGAACACCTTCAGGACAGCTGACCCCGACTGACCTGAGGGGTGTTCCATACCATGGCATCACGCTCAGCTATAAAGCAGGGGTAAGGCTGGCCCCGGGCTGCTGCTCGGGGACTGGCCAGGCATCAGTCAGTTTGTGAGGAGCAACTGTTTCCATTTGCATCACTTGTCTTTCTTGGGGTTTATTTGTCTCTCTTTGTTATTTTCCTTTCCACAACAATTTCTTTTTGTTATTATTACTATTTTATTTCAATTATTGCATTATTCTTATCTCTACCCATGAGTGTTCTCACTTTTACCAGTGCAATTCTCTCTCTCCCATCCTGCTGTAGCAGGGGTGAGTGAGTGGCTCTGTGGGGCTCAGCTGCTAGCTGGGTTAAACCACAACAGTAACAAAGAGGTTGCCATGATTTCAGTTTTTGCAGGACATTGAAGGAGCTTTGAAAAAAAACTTAAAAGCTCTGTCTAATGGCTTTGGTGGGCAGTGCCTAACACCTAAAATCAGAAAACTCCAAAATCCATGCCCGCCCACCCAGCCAGGCTCCAGCCATCCAGCAGCCACACAGCACTCTGAGATGGGGCCAGTGCCCTGGCTTGGGGGCAGTTTTGGGGCTGGGGGTGTGCTGTGGGGTCCAGTGAGCACAGCCTGAGCCTTAGGCAGTGTTCCTGTGTCCCTGCGCTTTGGGAAGTGAAATGCCCCTTTGCAGCAAGGGATGTAGTAGTGATTGTTCATGAACCAGCGTGGACCAGTGAAACTGATGTCTACAAATCTTGAAAGTGGCTTGGTTTGCTAAGCAAGGGTGTGCATAGTGATCACACTGAGACATGACCCCCTTGCCATGTCCCAGTGGTTGGCACCAAGCAGAGGGATCTTCGTCCCCCCTGCCTGGGGGCACATATATGTACCCCTCCAAATCAGCCCAGGCTGCCTGGGGACACCTAACTCTGTTAAAACATGGTGGTGAACCATAAAAATCTGGCTCAAAATTGTGTTTCTTGAGCCATGTTTTGGTGATTTTGTTGGGGTTAGTTCTGCTTTCTGGTGTGCTGCCTAGAACTCAAATACCATTTCAATTTTTGTGGTGTGCCCCACAACCAGGTCTTCTGGTGCAAAATAACCCTCTCCTATAAGGTCACAAGCAGTGCAGGTATGAGGAGCCCAAAGCAGGGCTGCAGGGAGCTTTTCTGGCAGCTGCTTGGCCAGTTTGCTCTGGAGGGCTCAGAGCCATGCCCTCCCCAGCATCAGTGCACACTCATCACACACAGTGCTCTCCTTTCTCGTGAGAAAAGTGCTGTAATATGCAAGGAGAAAACTACTTCTATCCCTACAGTTTAACTCAAGCACAGGTGATTTCTGTGCTTGAGAAGCCAAGCAGTTCTCTGGCATAAGCATGTCTTACAAAGGGGAAGTTTTAAGCTGTGTCTACTAGATCTGAGCTTAAACTCTGGTTTAGAAGTGACATCCCTTTACTTGGTCTTTCCTATTTTGTCTTGGTTTTCCATTTGATGCTTAGCATCAGTTTAACATGAAATAATCTGCTATATTTGAATGTCAGTCAAACCTTTCGGGCAAGAAATAGATGAACAAGAAATAGATGAACTCTGTACTGCTGGTGGCTTTCAGTTATTGCCTTGGCAGCTGCTGTATTAAAAGCACATATGCATTATATGAAGCTTATTCATTTATCAGTAGAAACCAGAGTAGCATCTGTGAGAACAATGCCATTCCTAAGGGCTACGTAATGATTCAGAATTTAAATTTCAGATAGCACTATATAAAAATTATATACAGCCCCCACACCTTTCTGTGCAAAACAGACCAAAAAATCCATCTGTTTTCCCACTAGAGAATTTCCCTCAAAAGGTATTAACCAGGGCTTTGGCTTATGTCAAACGTTTTTCTTTTTGTAATTCTCCTAGCATAGTTTTTGCTGATGTTCCAGCAGTGGCTTGTCCCAGAGGCTCACACCTTAAATGTGAGTGGTGCAGGTTTCTGGTGAGGAACTTATGCGACTCAAGGAGATTTGGGGCAAACCCAATCTTCCCTGGAGTCTTTGAGGAAAGAGGTGAATTGAAAGGTGCCAGTGCAGTATTTACTGTTACAGCCATGCCGTTTTTCACTGTTGTTCCTGACTACTTTTTGATTTAGGAGTTCTGTTCTCTAAATAGTGTTTCCAAAAAGGGGAGTATGAATCTAAAGGAGATCAACTATTCTTGGTTTAAAATACCCTCTGGCTATTACAAGAATAACTCAGAGAAAGATAACTTCTTGCAAGCAGAAAAGTCTGTCCAATTCAGCCCAAAAGAAAAGAAACTCCTGAACTTAGTAAGGAGGGAAAAAAAAATCATGCTTACCAGCTGCTTTGAGTCCTGGTTGGCTTGCTGCAGTCTGTTTAGAGAATGAGGTCTGGCTATCGCATCGCTATCCCTAAGGGCACGGGGAGCTGTCAGCTCAGACACTGCTGTTTCCATTTGCTATTGCGCATGCTGACCTAAAAGTTGGATTTTCCCATTAATTTTTCCTGGACATAACTTAAGTTTTGGAACACATATATAATCCACTGGGATAGCTTGTGAAGATGGCCTTACAGGGAAAAGATGGGTTTGGGAATTGGACGGGAACTGGAAGAGCAGTGGTTTCCTGGAGAGCCTGTGTGAGAGCCTGTTCAACCAGGGCTGTGCTTGCCCAGCACCAGCTGCTGCTCTCTGCAAATTGGGAAATGTTGTTAGTGGCTGGTGGAGAAAGTGTGTCCAGCTTGCAGTAATGCACGCACATGGGGCTTTCAGTGTGTTAGTAAATGAATTATTGTGGAATAAGTTTGGACTTCTCCTTTTAACTGCAAGAACCATTCCTGCCTGGAGGCTGCTGCCACACCAAAGAAGGGCAAAGCTGCCTGAGGGGGAGAGCAGCACTGGGGGAGAGTTCCTTTTTAAGGCACCCAAGCATATGCCAGCACTATTGTAAATGACTGGAGTAATTTCCGCCCTAGGTTGGCTTTCTACCTATCGAGATTTTTGGCTTTAGGTCAAAACAAAGTCTCTTTCTCCCTGTATCTGTCTCCTTCCAAAGCAGAGGTTGAACCTTAGCTAGCAGACGCTTTCCTCTGCAGCTGCTCTCGGGCAGCTCAAAGTTAGCTAGGTGGAACCTTGGCAAACCTGAGCTCCCAAATCATACCAGGAAAAAACAATGTGATGTGTGATGTTGCAACTGGGCATGGGGAGCTGGTGTGCTTGTGAGAGGGGAAACTCATCCAAGTGAATGCCAGCATGGCAGTATTCTGAATTGCTGAGTTCTTTTCAAGAGCTGGCTAACTGGAGAGACTAAAAAGATGTATAAATGAGCACATAAGTAACATTTTATATGTAGTGCTGGGAGTCAGAATGAGTGAATTTTTAAGCCTGAGGAGAAGGTGCAGAAGGGAGGAGCCACAGGACAACTGCATACTGCCTGCCTTGTTTTGGTCAAGCCCTTAGCCCAGCATTTGAAGAATATTTTTAGTTTTTGTTGGATGATGGGTTTTCCATGCAATGTTGAGACTGAATCTCTCATGCAACCCCAGTAAACTATGACAGTGATCTAGTTGGATCTGTTTTGTTATAAATGTGATTTTCTAGAGCCATGTGCATTTGTGTGCATGCAATGCGAATGTTTCCGTTGAAGTCTCCTGAGTAATGAATGGAGGAGCAAGACCTTGGAACTGAAATTGGATCAGCTTTTGCTGTGGAGTGAGAGGTTTTCAGCTGCCCCTGCCCCAGGTGTGAGCAGGACAAGGCTGGTTCCCCTGCCAACTTTTGGGTTGAACCCTGAAATGTATGATTGGGGTATTTATTAGGCTGCCAGGAGTTGAGGACTGGACCTAAGGTGCTTAACAGGTAGTGCTGCAATTACCTCATGGTCTTTCAATTCAGTTGTCAGGGAAATACCACAGTGATAAATTTTTCAGTGGTCCATCAAACATCTTCCCAGACATTATCCCTGCCTCCCAGGAGAGAGGTGGAAGTTTATCTCTGGGGGTACACCCAGCTGATACACCCCCTGGCACACTTGCTTGTGGTTATGTTATGTTGCACACTTGGTTTGCAGATTGGTGCTGGCTCCTGTTCCTGCTGCAGAGGGAGATATTGTACAATCCAGGGAGTTGCTTCTGGCTTTGTGATAGGAAAACAAATCAAACGCTTTGGCTCTGCCTGGGGACAAGAAAAACCTGCCACCAAATGTGGGCTGTCCTGGCAGTGCCCACAGCTGCGGTGCTCAGGGACAGCAGCTCTGGATGGACTGGGGGTGTTTTGGCACAGAGAAGGCTGCTGCTCACAAGTCCTGCAATGCCTTCTCTGCTTTGCTCCATGGTCAACAGCTCTCCTGTGTGGGACACGTACCTAACTTGGCTACAGGCCTCGTGCTGAGCCTGGATGTTTCCTCTCTTGGATCTGATGCAAGCCAGCCAATAAGAAAAACACAAAACTGACTTGATGGATTGTGGCTCGCAGCTTTCAGTAAGAATTAAAAATAAGCACAAGGTTATATTTAGCCGTCTGTAAACAGGAATAAAATAGAGCAGAGGCTCATTATCAGCTATGCTCTGTCAGATCCCTGCTGGTGTTGTTTCAGGGGTAGAAAGCTGCTTTGGCCAGGGAGGTTGGGATGGTTGGTGACTGTCCAGGCCCTGTTTGGCAGGGTCTGTGCCATGGGGATGGGGCAGGAGCCCTCAGCTGCCCACCACTGTCTTCTCCCAACGGGATCAAACCAGCACCACCGTGGAGCCCAGTTCCATGGGAACCCTCATCCCCCTAGTTGTCCCTTCCTGAGACTGCTCTTCCCATCCAGAGCTGGGGTTCCTCCACTGGGATCTGTCCCGAGCACTGTGCTCCAGTTTGCTGTCCCCCCGGGATGCCAGGTCATTCCCTTGTCTTCCCTCTGGCCCTGGATACCGCATGTCCCAGAAACAACACACATTCCCCACTTTGCTAAAAATGGCCAAAACTGCTGATGCTGTCTGGCAGGCGGCCTGGCAGGCTGCTCCCTGCTATTTTGGTGCTGTCTGAGGCCATGCACCCTGGAGGGACCATGGCCTCTATGCCAGGGTCTGCAGTCTCCATGCCAAGGGTGCTACTGGCTCCATTTCAGGGCACTGCAGGCAGCTCGGACAAAGTCAGCTCAGGCCAAGTCCACTCCTGTGGCCAGCCAGACCTGTGCCTGTTCCTGCCACTGCCTCATGGGCACCTGCATTGGGTGCAAGACACCAGCGAGTGCTGAGGAGCCAGCTCCAAAGAAAAAGCAGTAAAATGGCCTGTGCTGCCATCTCACCAAACTGCAATTCCCCCTGATCCCAGGCATCCTTGTACGCCCAAACCCTTCCCTGTACAGCCTTGTACTTCCCTCTAGTGGCTAATTATTAATGAGAGCTCTCCCTGTGCCAGGCTGGAGGGTATCAGCCTGGTCCTGCGTGCCTCTGGGGCCTGCTCAGCCCCCTCCCCCTGAAGCTGCATCCTGTGGGATCAGCTGTGCTGGTGGGTGCACCGTGTGCCATTGATGTCCCCAGCAGTGCCAGAAGGGAGGCACAAGGGTCATTGACATGGCGTGTGACACAGCCTTTCCTGTTACTGGCCCTGATGTTCCCCCTGGATTTTCCTACATGAGCGTGGGGAGGTGGCACAGGTACAGGGACAGGCAGATCTGGCACCAGTGCCCAAGGCCAGTGTGTGGGTGCCAGCCTGCAGCAGGGGACAGTGCCTTTCTGTGGCCATGTGAAGGCCCAGCTGGGCTGTGCAGGGTGGCTGCTCCCCCAAGGCCATGGTAGTGTGATAAGGGGTGGAGTGGGACAGGACATGCTACAGTGGGGATGCTGAGGCAGCGTTTGGGTCCAGGGAGAAGGTGACACACCCCACTTGGTGGGCTGGGGGGAAGCCTGGCCCTGGCTGCAGGACACAGGACCCACTGCCACACTCTGCCTTTGCTTGAGTCCACCCTCCTGCTCAGCACTGGGGTTACCGATTTCTCGGCCCATTTCACACGCACAAACGGGCTCTTTTCTTCCCTGTGATGGGCAGCTTGGACAGAACAGCTCCTTGCCAGGCTTGAGCAACAGCGCGTTTCTCTTCTTGGTGATTGCAAATAAATTTCCCTGGCCTCAGGGGATCCCCACTTGGCTCCCGGCAAGGGATCTTGGCACAGCAGGATTTCTCATGCCGAAAGGGACATTGAGATGCATTTGTCCAGGAAACGGAGCCCTGTAAACACTGCTCAATGCTTCTTTTATGAATGTCATAGCTGTTCCCAGGGTGCTCATTTCTGCACTGCAAGTTCAGGGTGCTGCTTTGGCCTCCCCAGGCTGGCCAGGGGAAGGCAGCCAAGGGCCCGGGGAGGGGGTTCTGCACGATTGCATCCAGCTCCCCCCCTGCTCCCACGCCAGCCCCCAGCCGAGTAAGGTACTGGCGGCTTTCAGCACAATCTGGTCTCGTTTGGGCGCTCACTCTAAGCTGGGAAGAAACTGGGCAGGGAACAGAATAACCTCAGTGATCTGGTATGCGGGTCACTCCCCTGTGACATCCCCAGCCGAAACGGCCCCCCCAGCTTTCACTCCCTGCAGAGATCGCATCTTTCCAACGAGGCACCTGGGAGCGCACCTCTGCCCGGCTGCCCTCTTCAGCCCGGCTCCACGGGCTGAGCTGTTAATGAGGTACTTAATGAGATTGCCACTTGCCCGCTGAAATGAGCGGCTCAGCGCAGGCAAGGAAGGAGAGCTGGCAGCTGCTAACCACGCAGCCCCCCGCAGCCCGCTTGCGTTCAGCGGGACCGCATTTTTACAGAGTACAGGAATTATTTATTAGGAGAGCGTTTCTGAGTCATTCAGGCAAGGAAAAGCGCATTTCCTTCGCGCAGAGGAGTTATCCTAGCCAGCCCCTCCGCGGCTTGGACAATAGATGGAGCTCACCGCCCTGGCTCCGCACGCCTGGCCGAGGCTGCTGGACCGAAGACACCCCCAAAGAGCCACCGAGCTCGGGGAGAGCCCCAAGACCCTCCGGGGGCAGCCAGGCACTTCTCTCTGCCGGTGGGTGGGCAGTAGGGGTGAGGGAGCTGTAACCCCAGCCAGCAGCAAACAAAGTGGAAGAGGAAAATTGGGTTGTGTCTGGGGCTTTGCAACATTTGCGCAATGTGGTGGGGGTAATCCCAGCACAGTTTCCACGGTCTTCCCGGTCCACATCACGCTTTTGTCCTTTTAAAAGAGGTGTCTGCTCCCAGTCCCCTATTTTTATTCGCTTTTGGTTGCTGAGGGACAGAAATGGCATCATCTCCCCTTGTCAGCACTTCACATCACTGGACATATCTCTTCTTTCAGATGCCATACCTGCTGCTCTCGACTTGGGGTAACAGTGTTGCCGGGTTGTCTGGGGGAACTGCACAAACCAGAGGAGTCTATTTGCTCTGGGTCTGATGGCAAAGGGAGCATGTGGATCCGCAAAACTCCAAGCGGTTTGGCAGAGCCTGGGGGTAGTTGGTGGCTCCACGCTAGGGCCCAGTGCAGGTAGCAAGGAGCCGTGGGATGCTGGAGCTCCTGTTACTGGCATTTCAGAGTACCCCCAGCCCTCCACACAGCAGCCAGTTGGGATTTAGGACTCCTCGCAAGGGGATTTTCTTTCCCTCTCTCTGTCCCTTCCCCCCGTTATCCCCCACTGCAAACAGGACAGTTGCTCTCACTGCAGGCAGGTGTGTGGGTGCTGGTGCCCTCCCGAGTGCAGCCCCGAGCAGGGAGGGCGCAGGGAGGGTGCAGGGAGGGTGCAGGGAAGGCACAGAAAAGGCACAGGCAGGACACAGGCAGGGCACAGGGAGGGTGCAGGGAGGGTGCAGGGAGGGTGCAGGGAAGGCACAGAAAAGGCACAGAAAAGGCACAGGCAGGACACAGGGAGGGTGCAGGGAGGGTACAGGGAAGGCACAGAAAAGGCACAGGCAGGGCACAGGGAGGGTGCAGGGAGGGTGCAGGGAGGGTGCAGGGAGGGCACAGAAAAGGCACAGGCAGGGCGCAGAGAGGGCACAGAGAGGGCACAGAGAAGGCACAGGCAGGGCACAGGGAGGGCGCAGAGAGGGCACAGAGAAGGCACAGGCAGGGCACAGGGAGGGCGCAGAGAGGGCACAGAGAAGGCACAGGCAGGGCACAGGGAGGGTGCAGGCAGGGAGGGTGCAGGGAGGGCGCAGGGAGGGTGCAGGGAGGGCGCAGGCAGGGAGGGCGCAGGGAGGGTACAGGGAGGGCACAGGCAGGGAGCCGGCAGGGCACTGGGAGGGCGCAGAGAAGGCGCAGGCAGGGCACAGGGAGGGCACGGGCAGGGTTCCTCATGGCTCCATAAACCACAGCCCTCGTCGGCTGTGTTTGGAAGCGCTGCCTGGTGACAGATCCATGTCCGTGGTCACAGATCCATGTCCGTGGTCACCCCAGCACTGGGGTGAAAGTCAGGAGCCCGCAGGGGAGATGACTGCTTCCCATCACACTTTGCTGTGCATTATGCAAATTCAGCAGAACAATTTTTGGCCATAAAGGTTTTTCCATTCACTGAGGTATCGATCCAGAGCCCGGTAACCTCTGCCGTGCATTAGCTGCTTGCCACCTTTGGATGATGATGGGTGTAGCGTTAGGGCACGGGGGGGATTTGGCGCTGGCCTGCTGGAGTCTGGGGCTCTTTTCCCAGTGCAAGACTCTCCTGGACTGTCATTCCGCTGCCAGTGAGACTGAGACACTGTGTTCTCAGATCAGGCAACTACTCCCTGCCTGCTTGCACAGAGGGTCTGTGCTCAAATTCAATAATCTTTGAAAACACCAGTGAGGTGCTAAGGGATAAGTTTGCGTGTTTCTCTCATCTACAAAATCTATTCACTTAGAAATGAGAGTGTGATTAATTAAAGGCATCAGGAATCTTACACTGTCTATAATGTGAAATATAATTGCTCAGTCTGAGCGATGCATGTTTCACCAAGAAACTGTAAATCTGTTAAAAAATTATTACTCTGCATTTTTACTTTGGGCGTAAATCATTCCAAAGTGCTCTTTGGGAAGTCACAGAGAATGACACATCCGTGACACTTTTGATAGGGCATTTCTTTGTGTTTTGCAGAAGGCGTTTATGTTTACCATAGGACTAATAAAGGCTTATGGTATCTTCAATTATTCATTTTTATAAGTGCTTGTTCTCCTGACTTGAACAGTCAAAACCACACTGTTACTGGCAGTAAATTACGGGGTTTTTTCTGGAATCAGATGACTTTGCCTCCACTTTGCCTCTGTTCCACATGAAAAACAATGGTGGTTCCCTCAGCCATCACAACATTTTATATGTTTCTGGCTTTGGAAAGCACCTTTCTTTGGAACGCCATTCTGGCAGCTTGGGTGGCAGCCGGCTGACCCAGCAGCCTTTGTGCCCGCAGCACCTTGCCTTGTGGCTGCCAGGAGTGTACATGTGAGCAGGATAAGCAGATCTGGCAGCTGGGAGCACACTGGGGGCCTCAACACCCTGTCCCAGCAGATATGAGGAACTAGAGGAACTCTGGAGGACTGATAAGACATATTCAGGCTGTTGTGCTAGCTGTGGTAGGCTGTGGTCAGCAGCCTAGTGAGAGCTTGCTCCTTCATGCTTGCAGCTTGGCCTGGGCAGAGCTATGACCTGATGTTTTAAAAATCCTTTACAAATGCATGCACAAAACTTGTGTTGTTTTGTGCCAGTGCCCCTGAGCTGGAGCTCAGTCATGGCTGCATGCTGAAGACCCTTTGCTCCGGGCACACAGCAGCCATGAGACCCTTAGTGCTGCTCATCTGGGCTTGAGACAGCTTCCGTGCTCTCATGGCAGTCCTGGGGGACTGGACCCCTGGACACTGAACTCACAGGCAAACCAGATGTCCTGAATTCTCCTGCCATTTCACACAGCCTCCTGCTCCTGCCATGACCTGGCTGTCCCCCCTGGCAGGATGGGTACACTGACCGTGAGCCTCAGGGTGCCCTGGTGTGCTGGGCTAGATCCTGCCATCTTGGCATTATTGGAGTCTCCTCCTGCAAAAGCTGTAGAGCTAGACAGGCAGGTGGGAGTGAAAGTATTTCTATAGAAAACACATTTTCTGGTGCTCCTTTATAGGTTTTTAATGTGATTCATATGTCCCTGCCTGGCCCATCGCCCACAGCCAGGCACTCCCCTTCCTCCTGCTCCTCACTGCAGTGTTTTCTGTGGATTGGGTTCAACTGGATAATTACATCTCCTTTTGTATTTATAATCCCTACGAGGGTGGTGTCTTTAACAAAGACTATTCCTTCTCATTGCTTTGGCAAAGCAAACAGCAGCTCCCTGCTGTGTCTCTGCTCAGATGACACAGAAGTTCTCTGAATAGCAAAGAGAGAAAACAAAAAGAAACAGCTTAGATGCTTTCTTTTTCCAGGCCAGCTACACATATCCACCTCATGATACACATAGCCGCCTCATGGAAAATTCCCCCCAGTACTTTAGATTTTTCCTTTTCATGTGCCTGCATCCACAAGGCTCTGCCAGTGAAGCACACAGCTGGCTCATAGATGGAGATGGAGACATCAGAGAGAGTCTCACAGGAGGAGAGGAGTGAGAAAGGGGCTTTTTTCCCCACAGCCAAAGAGGAAAGAGTAAGGAAATTCAGAGAATCCAAATGAGATATGGTATAGGTATTCTTCATGGGAAACACCCCAGGGCCTGCAATCTGGGACTGCAGTGGGCAAGTGGTTCAGCTAAAAAGTAATTTAATTCCTATCATCACACAAGCCATTCCTGTGCTTGATCAAGGCTGCAGACTGGAGGCAGGAATGGCATTGCCTCATTTTCCCACAGCAGGGCAGGGCGCCGGTGCTTGCTGACCCCAGGCCCTTTTCATCCCACTGGCTCTCTCAGCAAGGAAACCCTTGGGCAAACTTCCCATCAGTGTCTTTGGAGGGGACTGCTGGTGGCATGTGGGCACTGAGACCTCACCTGCCCCGCATGGCTGTGCAGCACTGGTCTGTCTTCCAAAAATGCAGGTGTCACTTGCCCCAGTGGGCACCAGCACCAGACTGCGCCAGTGCCATCACTGTCCCTGCTGGGTTTCTGGAGGCATGAGGGGCAAAATCCAGCCCCTGAACCCCACTGCTTGTTTGTTTGTTGTCTCTTGGTTTGCTCTCTGTAAATATTTGTACCCAGCTGAACCAGAAGTAATTGCTCACAGCTCTGCCGTGGGGGTTTTTGTGAGCCTGCGAGCACCAGCGTGTGCGTGCCGGAGATAATCCAGGTGCTTTTGTGCTCAGTGACTCTGTCATCTCTTGCTTTTGTTTCTGGACTCTGTTTGTCTCCCACTCTGCCCTCAGTGCATGGTGCCTTTTCTGATACCTCTGAAAATAATTGACTTCACATCTTGGTCATTCTTTTGTATTTTTTTCTGGAAAGTAGGAAAGCAGCATCTCTGCATGTGTCCCCTGGTGACTGCTGCTCACACAGTGTGTGTCTTTATGGTTCAATTAAAAATGTTATGACATTTCCCCAACAGACCCTGCCACTATCCTGGCAAAGCATTTGCTACCTTGATAACATTGTGAGTGTAAGGTATTAAACCAGCCCTTCCCTCTGGGACAGAATGCTCTGGCTGCACTGCAATGACTCCCAAATGCAGAGTGTTTCTGATGCTCTGAAATAGAGATAAAATGTAGCCCCAAGGACGTTGCTAAAGCATTTTTCCAAGACTGAGTTTACTTGATTTTTGAAGAGGAATAAATACAATTAAATTAACCACAAAGTTCTCTACTTGTCCCAATAGGCTTCTGCTATCTCACCTAGGTGACAGGGTTCTCCTTGGCCATATAGGTCCAAAGCTTTGGCTCTCCAGCTTCCCAGAGCAGCTTTGTCACCTGCAGGAAGGTTTCATTCATGCTTATCAAAGAGGAGCATTGGCCATGTTGCATTGCCCAGAAGAAATATTCTTCTGTCCCTGTCCTGGTAACTTTATCCAGCTTCTCTCCATCAGTTTGTTACTCTTGTTTCTGGCACTGTTCAGCCAGTGATTGCTTTTTCCTCACCCTCTGTACATTCAGTTTGTTATTTGCAGCCAGTCCTGAGCATGACATGAACCTGGCAGCATTGGAATCATATTTTCCATTGCTAGTGTCAGAAGCATAAATCAACCTGGCTAATAACAGGGCTATGGTTGAGACCTTACGCATGATGAGGTTTGCTACAGGTGGGTAAGGAAGCACTGATGACAAGAGGTAGGAAAGGAGTGTGTGTGGGAACCTGGCTCAGCTGCAGCTCCTCTCTACCAGCCTATGCTGAGGCTGCTGCATGGTGGCCTGGCCTCATACAGAAACCCTGCTGCTGTTTCCTTCTGGAGGCAGGCAGTGAAACCCGGCGGTTCAGCGCTGTCGCAGCCCCGGTGAGTCAGCGGCAGTGTGGAAACCTCTAGTGTGATTTGCTCTCAGTATTGCTCAGCTCCATCCTCTCTGTCTGGGCTGCCAGTTCCTCTGCAGCCTCTCTTACTCCTGAATTGAGAATGTGCTTTCCCCAGAGTGTCCCCTGTAGCTGCCCCTCTGCTTTATGCAGGGAAGCCAGAGAGTGTGCAGCTGCAGCAGAGACTGGGATATTGCATTTCATGGCAAAACTCTCTTTTCCCAGCAAGTCTGGTTTTGAAGGTGAGGTCTGTGGCTGACTCCTTGCAAAGGACAGGACTTTACCCACAGTCATCTCTAGGTTACTCTGTTTTCTAAGGAGGTTGTTAAGGTGCTGCTGTTGGGTTTTAAACCAGCAGTCTTTCATAAGGCTTCTGAAGTTTTGGCTGTGTTTTTCTATTGCTTATCAGCACATCAGTGTATTGCTTATATTACCCTAAGGTTTATGGTGGCCCCCCTGCCTGTGGAAGGGCTGAGGCACAGGGTGCAGTCCAAATGGCTATTTCCTAAATCAATGCCTTCCTAAGAGTACAGAGAGATCTTAGGGTGGGATGAAGTTGGTTGTTCTTACCCCTGGAGGAAATCAGCTGAAGCCTCCAGTGTCGAAAAGCATCTGCTGCCTGCCTCACTACCAAATACAACCTCTTACACTGAGCAGAGGGAAATTACTGTTCTGCATACTTGTTTAGCTCTGAACACAGGCAAGCGTTGTCATCCTTTGTTTTTCATAGAAAAGGAGCCAACTCTGTTGTCTCTCTCACTTTTCTGAGATGATTACTTTTACCGTTCCCTCAGGTTCTATCTGGCACCTTGCCCACGTGGCAGCTCTGCCTACAGGCTGGCCCTGCTCTGGCCTCTCTTTATTCCCACCATCTCCATGCTCCTTCTGACCGTCTCCTGCCTTTTTGCTTGGTGTGAATTTTGCAGGAAGCATTTCCTCAGAGCTCCTATTTCTGCCCCCTTTGGCACGTTCCTGTGGTTTCCATGCTGGTCTGCTGTGATATTGCTCTGCTTTCCCACCCGGCCATGCAGCCCCACTCCTTCTTGTGCTGTGCATGCTGCCCTGTTCCAGCTGTGCTTTTCTATATTTGAGGAGGAATATTCTGGGAATCTCTTCTTTTTAATTTCTGAGCCTGAGTGAAGAATTCCCCTGTCCTCCAGAAGTGAATGTATAATTTGGGTGGTTTTGTGCAGTGTATAAAAGCTTCTTAACAAGTTTCATGCTCCTTTTGTTTCTCTTAAATCCAACATTTTTTGGAGTTTGATCTATGAATTCAGTATCTTTAAAATCTCTGTGGCACACTACAATAACCTGCTCACTCTTCTCCATTTAACTTTTGAGCAGACCTGCCTCTGATTTAGACATATTAAATAAAAAATGTGGCTTTTATTCATCTCCCCTTCCAGGCTCCCTTTGCCTCCTTGAAAAGCTGAAGTTTTTGCTTGAATCTTTTTCAACTGCCACAAGTATTTTGGAGAGGCTGAGGTAGATTAGATTTTATAGCTACTCTCTTCCACATTCCATACCTGCTTTTCCCACCTGTTCCCTGTTCTGTGTTTAGACCCTCACCTTTTGTCCCCTGCATCATTGTGATCTCTAGGAAGGACTTTGCAAGGTGATTTGGACAAGTCACTAATATAATGTAGGGAAAGATTTGCATGTTTCTCTCAGGTTGCAGCTGCTGAAATAACAACAGCTGCTCTAAACCCAAACCACCTTTCAGCTGGAGCTTTCTGGCATTTGCAATCCCAACCCCTTGCAGATGGGGCTGCAAACCTCAGCCTCCTCCTCCAGCTCCATACTTAGGGATCTGTGCAGAGCCTGGCCCTGCCCCTGGGCTCCTGGGAGTGAATACTTGTGCGTGAGGGAAGGGGACAGTGGCTGCAGGTGGCCCTCTGCCAACACATTCAAAGCAGGCCTGGGTAAATCTTGACTTCTTCTTCAAGGAAGATGCTGTCCAGGCCAGCTCCCTCTTTCCAGCCAGACACATGGAGTGGGCTCTGGTGCTCGTCCCTCTGCTGTATGGCAAGGGCTGGTGACCACACATCTTCCCCTTGGGGACATTTGGCTTCATCAGCCCTGCAGTAAACCAGGGCCAAATCTGCTGCCAGAGGTCAGCAGGGGATGCACCTTGCCTCCATGGAAACAGGAAATGGTAAGAGGCTAAACTTTTTTTTAGGGTTCGGTTGGCTATTGAGAAAGTGAAGAGTTATTTGTTATTCTTAACTAACAGTGAGTCTTTGCTTCCTGTGTTATTGTAGGTAATGCAAAAGTCGTCTTCCTTTTGAACCTCATTTATGCAGGATCTTTTTTCAGTTCACAGCTTCCCCTTCACACCCCATTATGTAACATTCTCTGGTCACATCTGATTCTGAAGCTGTGTCTTGAAAAGAAGAGATGCCAGAGATGTGGGCTGAGGGAGGCCAAGGGTAACCCCTGTTTAGAGCTATGGGGTTTGGGGATTTGCAGTTGGTGCCTTGTTTGTGCACAAACAGATGGAAGGATAAAGCTCCAGAACAGGCAGAGAACACAGTGCCTGTGAACAGTCTCATGTGCATTGATGGGTGTGTGGAGGGGCAGAGCCTGGGCTGGGGTAGCACGTGTCAGGCTGCTGGCATCCAGGGAGTGGGTGTTGTGCCCCCAGAAGGACAGACCACTCCTGCAGTGGGTCTGCTGCCTTTACAGGTGGAAGGACACCCTGGAGGATGCCCATGGAGACTGGAGTTATCAGGCTTGGTCTGAGCTTTTATTTCATTAAGTGTTAAGAAAAATGTATTTGATCATCTTCTCTGGCACGGGGAAGTTCTAAGTAAATAGATTTGGTGACACTAAGAATTCTTAGAAAATGTGATGAAGGGTGCAGGAGAGCGGAGGGCTGTGTTTCCTGTGTTCTGAGCTGGGCAGGCTGCAAGGGCAGATGTTCTGCCCCCTCCTTTAATTAGAAAATTAATCACAGCACTACCTTTGGAGGGAAAGCCTTGTCCCTGGGGACCCTGTGCTAATGCAGACATCCTGGGAGTATTGGTGGGGAGCCTCTGTTCACTGATTTTGTCTTTCATGCATTTAACACTTTGTTAAAACACTGCATGTTTTGACATTTCCTGCAGCACATTGATCCGTATCACTGCTCTCCTCCCTCTGCCTTTTGGACACACAGGCCACCTCCCTGGCAGGAGATAAATCATCCTTGGAATGGCAGCCCCCAAATCTGGGTGGTGGCTTTAAGACCAGCTGAGCAGGTCTTAAAGGCACCACAGCCATGGGGGTGATGGCTGACATAGAATCCATGCCATCCCTTCCCTTGCCTCGGGGCTGTCTCCACACAAGTCCCTGGGGAAGGGCAGAGATGGTGCTGCCTTTGCTGCCATCTCAGCCTCACAAGCAGGAGGAGAGGGCCTGAAGCTTGTGTACCTCTGCATCAGCTGTACGACTGTGGAAACAAAGGAGAGCAGGAGCTCACAGGATGCTGAGCTTCTGAGCTGGCCATGAAGTGCTCATGCCTGTGCCTGAGCCTGGAGAGTCACTGCTTCCCACCAGAGAGGGGTTTGGCCTGTGTCATGGGCCTAAATGGTGTCAGTGATTCTGCCCATGCCTAGGTGGAAATGGGACCTTCCTGAGGTTGAAATAGGCTAAGAGAAAGCAGTGAAGCCAATCTGGCAGGGAAAGTGTGGGCAAAAGGCTGCACGGGGCAGGGAAGGCATTGCTGAGAAGCCTGCAGCTCCAGAAATGCTTCAGAAAGCCACGACCACAGCCAGGTAGGCATAAAAATAACATGTGGAAAGGTTTTGTGGCATGGAGACAGGATCAAGTCACAGGCAGTTCAGAATGTAATGGTGAGCAAGTAAAAGAAGAGCCCAAGTGTTGGAGATATGAGAAAGGCACCTTGCAAGACAGTGTGGGCATGGGGGCTGAAGTGTTCCTTGTTAGAAGTGGGAAATATGTGAAAAGAAAGAGGAGAAGGCTGCTGTAATACCTGTAGGAACAAAGTGTTAAATGCATGAAAGACAAAATCGTCGTGGCATTAAAAATAAAATGTATCAAGAAAGCATGGGCAAAGCAGGCAGCACTTAAAACTTGTGAAAGAAAATAGTTATAGCAACTGTGAAGAAATATGATCCTACACACCCAAATGATGCTAGAGGAGTAGGGTTATTGTTGGCACTATAAAAATTCAAGGTGACAGTAACTGGGGTCAGTCTTGCAGAAAGCAGTGGGTGAGACGGAGACTGTTTTAAGAATAGGCTCAATTCCTCTGATATACCATTTGTGCTTCAGCAGACTGGAAAGGGAAGCAGGGTAGGAAATAAGCAGGGAATGGAAAATTTTTGCCATTTTCCTCAACTTTGTAAAGTTCTCTCTTAGTTTTGCAAGGAGGCAAAGCAGTGAAATTAAAGTGAAAGCAGCAGCAATCACCTAGACATGTGCAGGGTGGGAGGTTTCTGTATTCCTTGTCAAGCTGGGAAGGAGGTGACAGTTTTAAGTCAGTGCCACGAGGAGACAGTGTTTTTGTTTGATTTTCTACACTGCATTTAAATCTCCTGTATCAGATGGTCCCTCCTCTGTCTGAAGAGGTGCATCCATTCTGTGTGAAAGCTGCTGAGAGGGACACAGGGTACATCCTCACCCTGCCACGGGTCCGGCAGAGCTCAACTGGCAGCTGCAAGTGAGGGGACGGACAGCAAAGGGTTGGTGCTTCAAAGCCAGGTGTGCAGCTACTTTGCAGGCACGGCCAGCTGCAGGCAGGTAGCTGTGCTGTACAGCAGGGCAGGTGGGTGCCATCCAGGCTGTGCTTTGAACACAACCCTCTATGCCAAGGGATGGTCAAGCCTGTGGGCTGGAGAGCTCTTTGTATCAGGGACTTTGAACAGGTACCCACACCAGCCATGAGTAAGGCAGGAAGGTTGTACCTGAGTTTCTTGAGTACTCTGCACAAAAGCAGCGAGGTGTCAAGGGCCACCAGCTAAGATGGTTCTGCATGGATGCTTGGGAGGCACCCCCACAGCCTCACTTAAACACTTCCACAGCAAACCAGAGCAAATGGCATGGGCAGGGTGGCCTTAGGAGGAAGGAGTGCTGCCTCCCAATTGCTTGGCTTGTTACTGTATTTTTGTAATTAAATATACCAGTAAGTATAAATCACTGTCTGAAATTCCTGTACATATGTTACCAACCGGTGACATCTTTATTAGCCCTGATTCCTTATTTATCTGGAATCTCAAGGTCAGAGATGAATCCTGTATGTGTTTTCCTTCAGCAGTATAAACATCACTTCTCTCTTGCCTCAGCTGCATGCTTTCCAGTGGGCTGTGGGTCCCCAGGGTAATTCTGGTGCTTTTAGGGACACTGGGCTTTACCATAAGTGCCCTGGTGCTAGTGGACATCCTGCAGAGCAGGGTTTGCCGTCAGCAGTGTTCCACAGCACTCCCCTGCAGCCAGAGCTCTTCTCTGACCCTTGAATCCTGTTCCAGCATGGGGAGTGGTCCCTCTTGGTGCCAGGAAGCACAAAGGATGTGGAAGGACCAAGGCACAGGTAGCCTGGCCATCAGAACCTGCATTTTGCAGGACAGTGGGAAGGGGTTTTTTTTGATCCTGGCCCACAGGTGTAACTAGTATAACCTAAAGTTCAAATATTTTATTTTTGTTACTTTGACAAGTTACGCTGCTGAAGTTTCAAAAGAAATGCTGGGTCTGTCCTGCACCACATGTCCTGCATTAGTGGAGCCACACTTCCGACAGCAAGGCTAAAAATCCACCTGGATGTGCTGCTTTTTTTTTTGTTTTGTTTTTGCACCTTCTCTTTCCCAATTTTTTACTGAGAAACCAGCAGTCACCTAGTAATTAGTGCTGCTGGGTGAGTCCACTGGAAACATGGTGAAGGACAGCAATTTCTCTAAAACAGTATGC
The DNA here is from genome assembly GCF_965178545.1 of Coloeus monedula. NCBI lineage: Eukaryota > Metazoa > Chordata > Aves > Passeriformes > Corvidae > Coloeus > Coloeus monedula. The sequence goes on from NC_138790.1 coordinate 5,640,478, forward strand.
ATGCTGTGAATTTTAAAGAGAGAAAACTTTAATTATCCTTGTCATACAAGTGGCAGTGCTGGGGAATTTTCTGGGAGCAGTGGGCAGGAGGGGCAATCCTGGCAGCAGAGAGGAGCCTGTTCTTGCTGGTGCAGGAGAAGAGCAGGGCTGAGCTGCTCCTGCGGCACCAGCCAGGGCAGCGCAATACCCAAACTGGCTGGTGATGCTGCAGCATCGAAATGCTATTGAGACAAACATTAGATTCCATCTGCTCTGGGAAGAGGCTGGAAAGGAGCAGCCACTGGCTCAGGGGATGCCTCTGCCTTGTGTAAATCCACTGCCGATTCTCTTTCATTCCTAATTGGCACCATGCAGGCAGTGGACACCGCGGGGGAGGTGGCTGTTGGTGGGCTTAGGTCTCATTCCTGTGACAGGAGGCAAGCAGGACTGTGGCCGCATGGAGTGGTCTGACACACAGGAGTCATGTGGTGGCCAGTCACTGGAGCAGTGACAGACATTTCCCCTGAGAGTATTTTGGAAATCATCCCCAAAAAAATGCATCTTAATGTTAAATTATAGTAATGGACTGACAAGCTTTCCTGACAATCTCAATGCTATGCTTCTAGTAGAAGAAATTCTAGATATTTTATTAAGTCATGAAGCTATGTGGCTCAGAGTGAGCACAGTCCCAGTCCCCAGTTTGTCACATCAGGGCTCATTTGGAGTAAATTTTGCTGTGATGCTACAAATGCAACCAAGTATCACAAGCATTGTCATTCCTGGAAAGTGCCTTTTCAGGCACTGCTGAAGTAGGTGCTGTGTGAGCTCTTTTAAAGCCTATTTTGGACGTAGTTTAAAAAGTCAGCACACCAGATAGCTGCATCCTGTTGGATACCTTGCCTCCCCTATTGTCTTTTCTCAAACAAGGATTCAAAGCATGGGCACAGGACATGCTGTAATCAGCATTTACAGCACCCTTACAATAACCTTCTCTTGCACTCCTTCCGGAAACCCGCATCAAGACTGAATGCAAAATAATTTTATTTGTTGATCTTAAAATCCCCTGAATAGCAGGCTCCAGAATCAGGAGGAAGTACACTTGAATTTCCAATGAACTGTCACAAAATGAGAAACCAAATACCTCTCACTACCCCAGACAGTTCTCTGGAAATCTTAGAAATGCAGAATCTGCACATTGCAGTGTTAAGCAACATCTTGCTGGGACTGTGAGGTGGAGCTTCTTTCCCAAAGGAGTGTGGATCAACAGGGTAAGGGCTTTAAAATCAGTCCCTGAACTTCCATATTTGTGACTTGAAAATGCAGTTATTTATTTTGCATATCTCAGGATGATGAGTTCAGGATCTGAAGGTATAGAGTGTATTAAGAATGCAGGTACATGTATGACAATAAAACTATACTCGGGAGAACCAAGGGGAAACTGCAAACTTTTAATGTGAGTGATACATGGCAAAAATATCCTGCTGCCTCCCTGCTAGGGGTGGTACAAAGCCATTCCCTTTCCAGCTCAGCATTGCTCAATGTCAGGTAGCTGATCACTTCAGGAAGAAATGTTGCGCTTTCATCAATTCAAAGCACAGTTCTAGATTTAAAGGAAAGAAGGGGTAATGTAGAGTTTGGAGAAGCAGGCAGGAATGGCATATGTTTGGACATGAGTTGGCTTATCATGAGTTCACTAAAAAGGAAGGTAAGTAATAATTTCTTAAATTTTGCCTAATATATCCTTTAATTTCAGGCCTGCTGTAGTGAGTCAGATGAGAACACCCTGCAGAAGTGTGGATGGAGCCTGTGCAGGGCCCCTCATCGCTGCCTCTCTTTGCAGCGGACAGGCAGGAACTGTGAGAAGTGGTACCCTCTGGTGAGCACAGCCCAGAATCTCTGGCCCAAGCCAAAGCATTCCCTGCGTACATTGGGATCACATGGTGGGTACAAACACACTCCACGGTCCACATGACACTGAAAATGGTGGTTTCTGCCAAGGCCACCTTTCTCTGTTCAGTGTGTGCTGTTTTGATGCATCTTTAAAGGTTTCTTAGACCTACTGTATCTGAGTTCAGCTCAGATAAGCTCCTAATTCTGCAACTCCCCACAAACATACACCAGATCGGCTATGAAATAGGGAGTCTGGATACGCTGTTGCTTAATTCTGGGCTGGGCAGAAACATCTCTGTAGGAGATGTTGCATCTGTCCAGGATTCTGAGGAGTTGGGTGTCCTGATGAGAACTACTTTAAAATGTTTTCTTGAATTTATTTTTCCAATTAACTAACCTTTTCTGAGTGTTTCGAGTGGGGTTTTTTTTCCCCTAACAAATGTAAGAAAACTATTTTATTACATTCCATCAATAAAAGCACTTTGAATTGAGTGGTTTTCATGTTGGAGTTTTTGGTTTTCATTAAAACATTCTGTTACCACTAATGGCAGGTGCTGACCAGAGTGGCTGAAGTGTTTTTTTCAGGGTCTGACTCTGGACTGCCTTATAATGAAATGGTTTATTGTTCTCAGTCTAATTACTATAGAATGGCAATCAAACAGGATAACTCAGCCAGCCCCAGATTAAGTTCATTGGATTTTTGAGCCATGTGGACTGTTTGCATTTCACAGGGGACAAAATTATAATACTCCTGTAAAAGCAACTTGTGGTTCAGAATATTCCTCTGGACAACAAAAGAAAGACCCTGCACAACTTCAGGGCACTGTGACCATGTCAGATGTGCTTCTGTCTTTGATCTGTGATGGTTTACAGTAGAGACAGAAGAGAAGAAGGGTTTGGTGTGTTACTATTTCAGGGATGTGCAGTTCACCTTCATGGGGAAGGCTGTTGCCTCCCCAGTCATTCCTTTCTCCACCTCTACCCACTCCCCCCCCACCGGCTCAAAAAAAAAATTAAAATAAAAGTGCCAAAACACAAACCCAAACACTTCAGAGACCCCAGAGAGCAAGAGAACAGAGCCTGTAAAAGCTCTTTGCACTTAAGTGCAAAGTCAGGCAGATGTGGGCTGGTTTTGTGGAGAAGCAAACTGCTGCTCTCCGAGCTGGGCCAGGGGGCTAATCCAAAGCTGTCTGAAGCTGGATTACCACAAAGTAAGCAAAGTTTTGGGACTGTCTTCAACTGAAGGCTGACTGGGGACAGCTGATGGTCATGTCTTGGCTGTGACAGCTGCACTCTGCATCTCTAGAAGGAAGGGCAGCTCTTCTGCAGCCAGGTTTTTCAAGGATGGGCACTGGCCTCTGCTGTCAGGAATGAACACTGACCATGGAGTGGCTGCAGTCAACTGCACTCTTCCTGCCAGCCTGAAAAAACGAGCATCCAGGAGAAAGAAACAAGACTCTGCATGAGGGCTCCTCTTGACCAAGACCCTGGGTTGGGGAACTCTGTTCCTGTCCAAGGAAATTTCTCTTGCTCATCTCTTGACCTCCCAGACTGTTGGCGGCGCTCCAAGGAAGATATCCTCCTCTAGAGCACTGATGTGGATGCAGCAGCCTTACCTCCAGGAAAAGAGTTAGTGAAAAATTACCAGTACTCCCCATCCCTTTCTGCTGGTAAGAGCTTTGCCTGGGAAATCCCAGTTGCCTCCTGCTGCTGCCTTAGTGGGTTATGGCTCGCAGGGTAGGTGACACTGGACTTTCTTCCATAATTAGGACATTACCTTAGATGTTCAGGCAGTAATTTAAAGATGTTTCAGTTACATTCAGAACTTAACCAGTCTACAAATTGGTCTTTGGAGGACAGCGGGTTCTGTGGCAACAGCAAGGGCCTCAAGTTCTCCCTGCTGATGTTGTGTAACCTCCATGATCTGCAGAAAAGGATTTCCTTATTTTCTTTGTAGAAAGGCTAACGTGCCCCCTATTTTTCTTTTTCTAACCATGATCAAGATAATGTGCAAGGGTGAGGGGAAAAACTCACTCATAATCTGATTCTAGTAAGCTTAAAAATATATGATTTCTTCTCTTACCTAAATAACTCTCAATGCCGTTTTCTTCCCCACTTTATACTCTCAAAGAGCTGAAGACATCAGCAATGTACATAATCATGGATACTGGTTGCAGGAATCATTCTAGGTCTTCATTGTTTGGACTTGAATCTTCTCAACCATATGAAGGAAACAAAGAAAATTCTACCTGCAGTTTATTTTTACCTTGGGTGGAGCATAACAGCAAAGGGAGCGGTGTGCTTTTTCTCATTGGCATCTCATGATCTGGCTCCAGAGCAACCTCCTCCAGTGCCAGCATGGGAGGAAGTGGGTGGTGAGTGGGGCTGTGTTATCTGTGTCTGTGTATATGCTGTTCTGCCCCACTGCTGTAAAATAATAATCACAGCCCTGGGAGGTTATAAAACAGTGTACATGGGGTTGTGCTGTGCCCAGAGCACGGCCTGGGGCCCCGGAGGCAGAGGAGCAACGTGGTCAATCCCCGTGACCAAAAACCACATCTGAGAAAGGCTCAGCTGCTGTGACCTGCCACACTGGGTTTCACTCATTCTGCTGGGCAGGGGCCGGATTGTGCAAAGAATCCAACACCCTGCCAGGCCCTGGTAAATGCAGTGCCTGGGCAGAGCAAAGAGTGACTGCTGTGTTTAAGATGTGCTGTGTACTTAGCCTCACACCCTTCCTCACTGCCCTGACCCCATGGCTGTGCACAGAGGCAAACCTGGGCTGCTCTGACAGGGAGCTGAGCACAGGGACATCCCTGGTGAGCCACATCCTGGCTCAGGGTCTGGTCCCTTCTCCCTCCTCTGACAGATGAAGGGAGGATGAGCTGCTGTGCCATCCTAAACTCTGTGCTTGTGCTGGTAGAATTGGAGAAGATACCATGGCCCACAGGCTGGTGGGATTTGTGCTGACCCATTCATTTGCAAGCAGAATCCTAGCTCAGAGTGAGATTTTGCTTTCTTCCATGGGAGGCAACTCAGTGACACAGAATTTTCAAGCCAAAAAGATGGGATGTGTCTGTTTTAGCTTGGGCTGTGTGTAGACTTGCATTTGTAATGTCTGCAACTGTGATCTGAGACAATTGAACCTGCCTAATTGTTGCTGTGTGTATATGCTGCATGTGTGCCAGCATGGATTATACATCCTCCCTTCTCCTTGCTCCTGCTGCCTGGGGTGTGCTGTTTCTGCCATAGTTAAATGTGTCATATTTTTATTGAATAGCAACGTCCCAACCAAAGAGAGAAATACAACACAGGCATAATGAATCACAGGCTCTGGTGGACTTGCTTAGTCCCAGGAGACTGGAACAGGCCAAGGGATGAAACACCGTGGTCTAACTCTTGTTTCCTTCACTATTGCCTGAAAAGTGCACCCATGGGGATTCAGAAAACAATACTCATCCTGCCTGTGTAAGAATCCAAGGATCATAAATGGGCCAGGAGGAAAAGCATGTGCAGGGGCCAAGAGGGCTAAGTGGCATCGTGCTCCTCTCTGCTCAATGTCCCTCTCTGAGGAGGGGTCTGGCTGCTGCTGCTGCCTGAGGAGCCTGGCCAGGGGCTGGAGGGCATTGGTCTTACCAAAAATTCCTTGGTCAGTGCAGAGCACAGCAAGCTGAACACAAGCCTCTAACAACACTCCCACTATGAGAAGAATAAATGAAATGAAGAATACAGACAAAAGTGCACTTGTACATACCATGCAAAACTTTCCCCCTGCTCAGGGCAGGCTTCAGGATAGGTGCCAAAAGACAAAGCCTGACTGGGGAAGAACCAGAGATGGTCAGCAAGGAAGACTGGAGGACTTGGAAACATAACCTGTGAGAACAGGTGGAGTGAACTGGCATTGGTTAATGAGGAAGGAGGACTAGGGAGACAAGTTAAGCCTTTAAGTGAATAAAAGACTACCACAGAGTAAAGAAACAAATCGGTCTCCCACTGGGGATAGGGGAAAATTACAATAATATTTTTGAAAAGACATTGAGAGGAACTTTCCAACTGCAGGATAAATAAGGACTGGAAAAGATACAGGTTGGCATATCTCCCTGAACAGATGTTTATAAGACCAGGTTAGACAAACCTCTGTCAAGAATGTAGGTTTTGGCAGCAAGGAAGGACAATGTGGGGTGTTAAGATTAATTTCAGTGGTTTTTGTTAGCTGGTTTCATTGTGTTTAAGCCAGAAGCTTCTGGAGAAAATTTCTGCCATTGCACAGGGTGAAGCTATTCATGCACATCCTGAGCATGCTGGGACTTCCCTGCAACCACTCTGCCCAGCATGTGTGGCTTCCCTGCAGTTCAAGGACAGTCAGGTCAGGCAATTGAGGAAGTGACAACTTTTTATCCTAAAGCTATTAGAGCTTTAAGCAAAGAGCTAAGGAATTGAAGATGTGACAAAATATTTTTTCATGTAAGAGCCACTCAAATCCACCTTTACAGACCTCTTGGTAAAGGAAGGAGTCTTTGAGGAAGATTCTGTTTAAAACCCCCATAAAAGCATTATGTATTGTTCTTGAACTTCTAATATTAGCAGGCACAGAGCATAAATATTAATCACTTCATTGAGTGCTGGTCTGTGATGTTTCTAGCACTGCATAGGTAAGTGTGCCCCTTCCCCACTGATTCAGTCATGAGTAGAAGTCACACACATACAGCCCAGAAAATCACTCCTGCTGGGACCTGCAGCAGCAGCTGCCAATGCCGGGGGTGGTACAGGAGTCCTGGAACTGGCCTGGGATGTGGCTGGGACAGGACAAGAGGATGCTTGGACAAAAGCCACCTTTATATGCTGTTCTTCTTCTGACTCTGCCCATCTCTTTAGAGTGACAAATCGAGAGGGGTGACTATGACTCCCAGCACTTTCCCCTGAACTGCTTGTTCTGCAACATAGGAAAAAATTACTTGGATGAAGATGCTGATGCCAGCTTTGTTCTCCAGAAAGAAGCTCTGCTGGAAGGTAGGAGTCATGAGCCTGAGAAAGCCAGCACAGCTCAGCACAGCCCTCTGGAATTTGGATGCTCTCCCTCACTCTCCCTGTGGTCTCCTGTGCTGCTTGCCCGGGGGCATGGCAAGGTGAGTGGGTGAGGTTCACCCCCCAGAGGCTCCTGGGCTCCAGCACACTGCTTTTGGTTATCTGCAGATTTTGTAAGAGTTTCCAAAGGTAGGGGAAAGGTTTTCTCTACCATGGGTGGTCCCTGTTCAGGTACCCTTATGGTCTGAAACCTCATTACAGCAAGAAGGGAGGGATGAGCACTTCACGTGTGTGTGTGTGTGTGTGTGTGTGTGTGTGTGTGTTGGGGGAGTGTTACAGTGGTTTGGGGATTTCTGTACTATCCAGGCAGGTAAAATTGTTAAATTATGCTCCTTTCTGCAAGCAGCACAGCACAAGGGGAATCTGTGATTGAGCCAAGGACCAGTGAGAAGGGGACTTCTGCGAGAAGGGAGTGAGTAGAGAGAAGAGGCAGAAAGCAAGCCTGTGTGTTCCTGATCTGGAGCCCTGAAGGGGAGGGCAGGAGGCTTTTGTGCAGCTCCTTGCACTGACAGCAGGTACCTACCTCCACACGGTCTAAGTGCAAAAGAACTGAGAAGATGCTGAGTGAAGGATCTCAGCCCAGGCTAAGACCTTTTTGAGCAAATATCCACATAAACATACCCCAATTAGTGGTAAGTGTGGGCTGGCCAGCTGCCCATCTCACTTATGTCCCTACTCAAAAGAGCCACAGGAACTCATCTGCCTTCGGGTTCAGCACATATGTACGGTTTAACCAGCTTTTAAAGGCCAGAAAGTGCCTTAAACCACTTTGCCTGTCCAGAAAAGTGTCTGCCTGCTGTGAACCCCCAGCTCCAGTGCTCATGCTCCAAGAGCAGCGCTCTCAGCCAAGGGTTCTGAAGGGCACAGGGTGTGTAAACCCACCCAGAACCCGAGTCCTGCACCTTGTCCAGGCAAGCAGGCTCTGCCTCCCTGATTCTCCCGGGCAGTGCATCAAACTGCTTGCAGGGAACATCCCATCCAGCCCCTCTGCAGCCAGGGAGAGGCACCAGGAAACGGCTGCATTGCACATGAAAGCCACAATTCTCCCCTGTCAGCTCTCCCCCCAGCACCTGGCTCAGACTGGTACCAGCCATAACGGGAGTACCCGGGGAGTGCACAGGGTTGCAATGTGAACCTGAATGCTGCAACAGCACTGTGGGATATTTATTTTCTGAGGGTTTATTTTGTAATACTTTATGTATCTCTGCAGATGTTACATGATCTCTGATGCTGGAAAGCGCTTGTGAAGACCTTGCTCCGTCCAGTGGGAGCAGAGAGGTGCACTGTACGAGGGAACATCATCTGCAGCCAAGGTGGGAGTAATGCATAGTGAGATGCTGATTTTGGACACAAACTTGTAGGATATAAGCCTATAACCCACACCAGAAGCCGACTCCTTTCAAGTTGGAAAAACATGGATGAACCCCAGATACAGTTTGCTTGCTCTTTCCAGTTAAGCATTGGAAGCACAGCAGCCAGGATAGGTACAGTGGTACTGTGTTCTGCAGCCCCAGTGGGGACCGGCGCTGATTTAAGCAGGACCTTTGTTTTGGCTTGCACGGCAAGAGCTCAGAGTTTGAACTTTTATGATCACAATAATCAGGTTACTTTGCCTGGAGCCTGATTAGTACATAGCTTGGCAAAACGTATTGCATGCACTGATCCCTGCTTGTGACTTTGACAGAGAAGAGGCCAAAAGGAGTTAAAGGCTGAAGCCAGCTGCAGCCAGACGTTAGCCATGCACCCCATTTTCCACGATGTGGGCATCCCTGGGGGTGCAGGGTGGGCCCTGAGGGAGCCACGGCCCGGAGGGCTCTCCCTGGGCAGCACTGAAATAGGTGCTGGGGGAAGCTGCCTGCGGCTCGTTAATGAAGTATTGATGTATCTGCAGTGTATATTCGAAATGAGCCCATAGTGATGGAGTTAGATGGCAGCTCTGCCAGCGCGGGGCTCTGCCCCTGTCTGTAACGGGGTACGATCGCTTTTTTGTGCTTTTCCACACAGAGCTCCCGAGCCGGGCGCACAGGGCCGGCGCTGGGGCTGCCACCGAGGGTGCTGCAGGGTGTGGGGCACTTTGTCCCAGCCGCGTGCGGCACCGAGCGAGCCCCCTCGGCTGGGGCTGCGCTCCGCAGCCCGGATGGAGCACCCGGGCTGTGCTGGGGGGCGGCTCGGGGGCTGCTGCTCCCGGGCAGCCGCTCCTCCTCTCCGCAGCTGTGCCGTGAGCGGCGGGAGGGTGAGGAGGGTGAGGAGGATGCCCCGTGCCCGCCGAGGCAGCCGGGCTGGCGGCGGCACCTCCCCCGCGCGGCGGCCCCCGCCTCCCCCCGCCTCAGCGCTTTAAATGCCTCGGCCGCGGCGGCAACAAAGGCGGGCGGCGGCTGTGAGTGAGGGCCGAGTGAGGGTCGGCGAGGCGGGGCTGGCGGTGAGTGACCGAGGGTCGGTGGTGAGTGAGGGGCAGCGGGGCCGGGCTGGCGGTGAGCGACGGAGGGCCGGCGGTGAACGAGGGGCAGCGGGGCCGGAGTGGCGGTGAATGAGCGACCGAGCGTCGGCGGTGAGCCAGGACTGAGGGGCAGCGGGGTCGCAGGTGCCGCGGGAGGGCGGGAAGGGCCGTGCCCCGCCCGGCCCGGTCCCGCCGCCCTCGGGGTCTCGGCTCCGGCGTTAGGCGGCCCCCGGGTGCGAGTGGGCTCCGGTGGGCAGCGTGGGGCGGACGAGCGCCAGCTCCGCTGCGGCGTAACTTCTGTTAATTCTTATTATTTATGTTTATAACCCCATCAGTATAAACTTCTAAGAGCGGCAGATGTGTATGGCCGCGGCTGCCCGGGCTGCCTGTCCCCCCTGCTCCTACTCCTGTCCCCGCCGGGGCTTTGGCAGCACATGGTGGCTGCGGAGCCCGCCCGGTGGCGGCACCGCGGGAGAGAGGATGGGCGGGGGATGAGGCAGACCCCGGCTCCTGCCTTCCTCCGGTTTGTGCTCACCCTCGCCTGAATTTGACAGATCCCTGCTGGCCTGGGTCAGCCCGCAGGGACCCGCGAGTCGTAGCAAGGGATTTACTATGTGAGTAATTTTAGAAGTACCTACATTCGTCTCTAATAGCACACAGCAGGTCAGGCTGCAGAGAGAATAAATAATGTGTAGCGTGTTTTTTGTGCTGCTGCGTACTAGTCTTTCAGGGCAAGTCTCTGTTCCTGCATTTATGAGCCCCCGGTAAATCAGGGCAGTGGATGGGGACCAGGGGGTGAAGGAGTGGGAACTGCTGCTGCTTTATGCTGTTTCCATATCTGCTTGCCACAACTGGATCTAATCACTGACAGTGTCAAAACAGAAATAATCTGCAAGGAGAAAGGTGCCATGGGATAGCAGCTGGATGTAGCAGGAGATTTTCTTGGCTGTGAGGGAGTGAGAAACCAGAGCTGCCTATTAATGTGTGAGGAATGAGTCTAACTCTCTCTCTGTGACTCCTTCTTTAGTGGCACACTCACAGGACTGCACTTGCCTAAAGACTGGTAGCTAACCTGGAATAATTTTTCTGAGCTGGGATAACTTTAAATAGATGGGAGTGCTGTGATGCAAGGCTGCATCATCCTCCTGCTCTCAGAGGGGAATCAGTGGAAGGAGACCCCAGCAGGGCGGGGGAAGTGTACATAAGGTGTGTTACCGAGGGGGAAAGGGACAGCTTTCTGTCCTCAGCTTTTGCTGCAAAAACTGAGTATTGTACTGACCTTGGTTGTGCATCCTGGAAAGTTGTCCTCATCTCCTGGTGTTCAGGACAAAATAAGGTAACAAACACTCATCCCTTGTGTTTCATCACAGTGCCCTGGGTCACTGTGTCAGGGAAGGCTGAAGTGGAGCTTTAAATACCTGCGCTCATATAGATAAAAGTGATGCTAAATCTTCCCCAAGAGGAAGAATATTACCAGGAAAAATCTTCCCCAAAAGGCCCCTGGGATGGAGGCCAAGAGTGTCTAATGAGGCAGACTTTTCCTGTTAGCTGCAGTTCTTGATGTGGGAGGGTGAAGGCTTGGGGGCTTGGAGTCAGCTGATGTGGGAATCTCAGCGGGCAGGCAGCCCATCTCCAGGTCTGCTCTGCTCTGGGCAGCTGACTGCCTCACCTGGGCATAAGCGACTGCTCTGGAGGTGATGCAGCTGCTGAGTCGAGACAAATCGTCTCTTTTCTTCTGGTTTAGCAGATACATTGGTTGGGTGATGGTGCTGCAGGGATGAGCAGCTCTGTAGTGCCAAGGTGTGTGCTCTGTCAGTGTTGGGGACAGGACAGCCATGCAAAGCTGCAGCTTGGCTCCAGATAAATCTATGTGCTGCTTTTCTTTTCTCATGTAATGGTTGCTTCTCTTAGGTAAGCTAAGTACGGTGGAAGGAGTTGTGTTTTGTGGGTTTGTGGGAACATTGTGGGGTCCTCTGCTGAAACGTGTGCCTCTGGCAAAAGTGGTGCGTGGCCTGAAAATTGAGATCAGCACATTAGTGAGTTGCCACATTATCACTGGAGCTGCAGTGCTCTGTTTGGTGTGTATGTGTCTCCTGCTGACAGCAAATGTGAGGTTAGGTTTCAGGAAAGAGGAATATGTGATCATATCAACTTAATTCCTGGACACAAAAATATTTGTTGATGTGGCTTTGAGCAGGCTGCCTGCTCTGGTGGCTGCTGGTTTTGAGCCCTTTAACTTGGTTAAAACCAAAGAGTGGAAATGTAGGTGTATCATTGTTCACGGAGACCTAGTTTTCTAGGGACAAAATAGGTGAGTTACTTAAACCTTGTTTTGCAGTGACTGCTGGCAGAGTCATTTCCTGCAGGAGCTGGGAATACACGAGAGGAATTAGAGGTGCCAGTATGAGATGGGCAGGGGTGGTATAATGAAGGGCAGAGCAGATGCAGCCAGTAATGTTCTGAATCCTAACTGTCCTTGAGACAGCGGTGCAAGGGAAACTGCTGCAGGAGCAGATTACTGTGTATTCAGAGGCTTTTGTCCCTGTGGCCTCTGTCGGAGGACAGGCAGGCGCTGAAGGGCAGCTCTGCGCCGAGGGGGTGTGTCCCCAACACTGCCCACACAGACACCTTAACCAGAGCACTTGGGCAGCACAGTCTCACCCAGCTCCTGTCCTGCTCCGGGCTGGAGGAATCAGAGCAAATTCCCTTTGCTCTCAAGCTGACTGATGTGGAGGAGATGTTTGAACTAAAGTTCTTTGACTGCCAGTGCTTCTCCTCACACCCTTGCTCTGTTGCATTGACAGTTTTTGGAAGGACAGAAATGGTGCTGCAGAGTCACGGTCCTCGTCCCTTTCCACAGGAGAGGTTCAGTGGTGTGCACAGCTGCTGGTGAAAATGTCGTTTTCCTGTTCTCTACTCAACATTCATAAAGATCAGTGTAAAAGGTCTGACAGAATTGTTTTGATGATCATTTACGAAGTATCCAGACCTTTTCCATAGCCCTCAGATTTTGGAAGAGTGATGTAAATCACAATTCTGCACAGGATTAGCAATCAGAGAGCATTATGAATCAATCTGATGCTTTGTCTTAACCATATAGCCCTTCTTAGAATGCTGACCTACATTTTAGAGCTTTCACTATAACTGCTTCACCAAGGACAGACTTTGCTTCCTAGGGTAGGGTGGCCCAGCTGCTGGACATGTTTGTGTTTGAAGAGCATTCCTGGTGGCTTCAGATGTGCTTGAAGTCTGTGCTACTTGACTGGGTAGCTTGTCAGTGAAGTGTGAAATACAAGTGGTTCCTTTGAATGTTCTTTTAATTGTAATTGTGCTGCTGAAAAAACTAGGAGATGAAATGAGATGCTTTCTGTATAAAGTGCTCTTAGATGTTGAGCCAGCAGGGATCATCGTTATCAGATCCTCTAATCACTTGTGTGATTAAAAACCTTGGGAAATCTTATATGATTGAGCCACTTGCTATTAGGTAAAAATGAAGGTTTATTGCCTTTCTGAATGTCTGCTGCAGCTCAGCCTTTAGTGAGATGTGAACCTGAAGCTTCTGTAAAATCTCTCCCTGTGGGTCACTGATGCCACTGAATGTGAATGCACATCTGCTTTTTCCACTTGCAGGTGAGTTTTCCTGCTGATTCCCTGAGTGACGAAGTGAACAATGATTAAAAGGAGAGTGCAGAACCGTGTCTGCAAAGCAGTGACTTGGCTGATTTAAAGCAGCACTTAAGCCCATTTCTACCTGTCATTATGATTTCAGCTCTGCAGGATAGATTCTTTGCTTTGAAGGACTCTGGGAAGCAAGGAGAAGTGTGTGTACTGGTGTGCGTGTGCTTCCCAGCATGTACCAGTAGCATGGGCCATGGTAAAGGTCCTTGCAGGTGGAGTGTGTGTACAGCAGCATGTTCATGTGCAGATCTTGGGTATGGAACATAATTTGTTTCTATGAGTGTCCAGGAGCTCTGTCTGTGAAATCAGAGCAGAGGAGGTCATTCCTGTAGTTTTTTGTCTCAGCAGGCTCCAAGCGGTGCCTTTGCCTAGCTTGGGTTTGCTGATCCCTCTGTAGAATTTGGAAACTGCCTGGGGTGCTTGGCTTGGGATATCTGAAATTAAGAGCTCTGCCACAAAGTCATCCAATGGTCTTGAATGTTCACTAGTGGTCTGTTGCTCAGAAGTTCTCGCAACCTCTGCTCTCAGAGGTTGATGTAGAAAGCTGCAACACAGCATCTTGCTGTTTCTTTTTCTATAAATAGCTGAAATAAAAAGGTCTGTTTGCACATAATATCCCTCCTTCTAACAACAGGATGCTGAAGTGCAGGAGGCCTCTGCTTTTCTACCTTGCCTCCTGTGCCCCAGACCCCTTTGCCTGGAAGCGGTGTCTGTACAGGCAGAAGAGAGCTCTGTGCCAGACTGTGCTAACCTTTCTCTGTGCTCCTGATGTGTGTTAGCTCTGGGAACAGGCAGCTACTGAAAATGAGCTAAGCAAAGCTGCTCCTGGTACCTCAGTGCTGCTGAGGAAGTGGAGAACCTGAATGCACCCAGCACAGGATGCCAATCTGTCTGGCTGTACATCCCATACTGATCCCTGGTCACTGGTGGGTGTTAGTCACAGAGCTTGTGCCTGGGACTCCCAGAGCTGATGGAAACTGGAAGCAAGCTAATGCTCCCTTCATAAATGTTGCATCCATTCTGCTTACAGTGGCTGCAGCAGTTTGGATTTTCAGCTGTAAAATTTTGCAGAAAAATAAAAGTTGTTTACAGCAGTGATTAATTTTTTAATATGCATTTGTGTCTTTGTGGTACAGTGTTTGCTGATTAGGAAATCAAAGGGGTTCCAATCAACCTGACTGTGTTCAGTGGATTTTCTACAAGTACCCTGTGTGTGCCAGCAGAGTCCCAAGTGTGTGGGGAGAATGTGATGACCCTCACTGGGATGGAATGACAATAGAAAATGCCACAGCAGTTGTGCAGCAATGACAGCTTTCTAAAATGGATCTCCTGGGGACTAAAAGACATCTGTGGTCCTGGTTTCCCCCTGCTAATCTCAAGGACCTGCTTTTACCTTGAAATAACATTTAATGCACAACATCAGAATAATGACTTTTTTGTTCTAAATTTGTTTGCAAGACAGAATCCTTAGGAAAGGCTGCAAGCAGAGCTCTGTTGCCTGAGCTGCTCTCTTCTGAAGGCACAGAGCATCCCAGAAGCAATTAGTTTGTATCTTAAATGAATAAATTATTAAAGAAACTTCTCAGAGAAGATGCCTTCATGCTGTGAGTCGCATTGCCTAACAAGACTGAAAATTTGAGTGTGATCCTTTGTTAACTAAGTTGGGTTAATGTTTATTTATTTAGTTGATTTTAGTTTTTATCTCCTTCCATCACAGTTTGGTTCTTCCTAAATTCAAGATTTTACTTTGGTACAGGGATGGATGATCACTGTTTATTCTTGGTTATCCCTGTGACCTGACTGTGGTCCTGCTATTCTTTGTGCTTGCAAGGGGTCTTAAGGAAATTAAAAATTTAGGTGTACAAGATTGTAATTGATGGGATAAAAATCTCCTTGTTGGTCTTGTGAGACCCCACCTGGAGGGCTGCATCCACCAGGTCTGGGGTCCCCAGCACAGAAGGACATTGGCCTCTTGGAGCGAGTCCAGAAGAGGCCACCAGGATTCTTAGAGGGATGGAGCACCTCTCCTGTGAGGAAAGGCTGAGAGAATTGGGTTTGTTCAGCCTGAAAAAAGGAGGGGCTCAGGGTAACGTAACTGGGACCTTCCAGTGCCTGAAGGGAGCCCTCAGGAAAGATAGAGAGGGACTATTTACAAGAGCCTGGAGGGACAGGTCAAAGAGAAATGGCTTCAAACTGACAGAGAAAAAATTCTTCCCTGTGAGGGTGGTGAGGCACTGGAACAGACTGCCCAGCGAAGTTGTGCATGCCCCATCCCTGGAGGTGTTAAGGCCAGGTTGGATGGGCTTGGAGCAACCTGGGATAGTGCAAGGTATCCCTGCCTGTGGCAGGGGGTTGGAAGGAGATGATCTTTAAAGTCTCTTCCAACCCAAAACCTTCTATGATGATTCTATGATACTTTCTATTTTTTGGGTTGCTTACATTTTTATATAAATTTATATTTGTACTTCTTCAGCTCTTATTTCTCCAGCAGAGGTTCAGTGTAAATAATTGTCAGGGAGTTGGGCACTTTGTAAGTGAAGTTCATTAGCAGAAATGTAGCAAAAATGGAAAAGTTGTGTTCTGGCTTCTCTGGGCTGGTATTTCACAGGCAAGTCTGACTAATACTTTACATGTTTTATAAGAGTCTGGAAGGTGCTGGATGGATTTTGCTCTCATCCACATGATGGTATCTGTGAATATGAAGCTTGTTTTCCATTAACAGGTGTTCTTGCAGTTTTGAAATCCACTTCCACAAATGCTTATGTCCATGAGAGTGTTGCTTTCTTGGGAAGATCATAATAGAGTGACTGATTGTGTCTTAACAAATTTCTTTCATAGCTTGATAATGTATATTTTGTGAAGCCTGTAGCTGCATGGGGAGCTGCCTTGCACCTTTCTAAACAGAACCCATTGTGGTGGGGAAGTAAGTGATGTGTTAGGACTTGCCTCCAACAAATACTGCAGGGGCAGGTTTCAGTTGGACAGGGATGGCATTCGGGGTGAAGGAATTGAGAACAGAGATGAACCAGTCCCAAGGATACATTTTAGTATTGGAGGCAGGGGGATTTCCAAAGGCAAAAATAGAATTGATAGAAGTAAGTGTTGCTTGTGCCTGTGACATGAAAGGGTATTTTTGGAGATGTGGGAGTCCCCAGTTGGAGAGGAAGGAAGAGCAACGGCTGGAATGCCTTGTGTGATGGGTTTCTGCTAATGGGACAAAGTGAGGGATCACTGGCATTTTTAGGCTCTTCAAATTTAATTTAATGTGTGTTTAAAGAACAGCTGTGTTGAATCCTGCAGACTGAGCAGCTACCTGTGGATTGAGGAGTCTGAAAAAGTGATGGAGCCTTGGTGTTGGGCAGTGGTTCCATGTCCTGTGTGCATGGACCACTGCCAGGCTGCCTGCTTTAACAAAGAGGTCAGAACAGTGCAGAGAGGTGGGGGAACTGCATGGATGGGATGTAATTTTCTGTAGATTTATCTGCTGATTTTCAGAGCAGTTGCTACTTGTCTCTTCTGTTTTATTCTTTTATAACATAGCATGGGTGTGGAGTGGCAATTATTTTAGGTTCTGTGGATGTGGCTCAGCAATTTCAAATGTGGTTAGAAGTGCGTTTTTAAAAATTGAGGTGAACTCCTTAAAGTCTGCACCTGGGGTAACAGTCAAATTAATTTTCAAGTGTGATATAGCTCCCCTCTCCCTTTCCAGTCTCAGTTTTGGAAACTTTTTACCACTTTGTAAATGGCTTTGCAAAACACCCATCTCTTTCAGATGAACTACATGTTCTAAGGTTAAGAAGTTTGCTTAGTTACTAGGGGAGTACAGTTGGGTAACTATTTTATTAGATATTCATGGATGGATTGTTTAATTAGATGATCATATGCAATCTAAGGAGAAAAAATCAGAAAGGTTAATTAAGGAATGGTTAGAAAATTTGATGTCAGAAATGGTGTTAAGTTTCAGCATGGACCATCTTAATTAAAATTTGTTTAGTTCATGCTGGAAGTGAATGGAAATTAAGGAAATTTAAGCTTACCATAGCTACAGATGTGGGAGTGTACCAAGGTAATTAATGCATATTAACTCATACTTTTAAAATTAATTTCTGGCATTAATTTGGCTTGATTTTTCCCATCTGTCTTCACACAGACAACACTCTGGAAGCCTCACTTATTTGAGGTATTGCAGAAATGCCTTCTTTCTCCCCGCTATTCCTTTGCGATCTCTGCGCTGAGATTCTACGCTGGGCGAGGACAGCTAGTCGAGCCCTGCCGGTGATGTTTCAAATGCTTAATCGTGCACCTAAACATTGTCTTAACTGCTGCCAGCGCTTCGCATCTGTGCGGTGTTCTCAGGGGTGAAGGTCACGTCAGTGGGGTGGCTGCCTCGGAGGCTGCAGGGCAGGAAAGGGGCGGCTCTGGCTCTTCTCGTGGCTCAGCTCCGCGCAGCCGAGCTCTGCAGCGCCCGTGTGCCAGAGCCCGTCTCGGCAGCGCTCAGCCTGCTCAGCACCTCGGCCGGGAGCCGATCGGGGGCTGGGCTGAGCTGATAGAACCAGTCGCTGCTGTCAGAAGATCCCTGGTTTCCCTTCCCACGTTCTGCCCACGTGGATTTCCCCTGGTTGCTGTAACTCCCTGATCTGGAAGAAAACAAACGCGGGGTGTGGTTAAACGCTACACAGGGCTCCGAGTAAGTGGGGGGAACAGCTGTGAGCGTGTTGCCAGCCCCCCACATTCCCCTGGGTGTGCAGCCCCAGCTCGTGCTGTTCTTGGCCAGCTGATGCTGTAGACTGTGGGATGGTGATGATGTCTTTTGGGAGAGCGTGGGCTATGATGGCTGCCCTAAGCCCACCTGCCAGGGTTTCACTAACCACAGGTTATGCTGGTGGGAAGGGGTTTTTGGCTTGCTTTTTCAATCACTGGCTGTTTTTCTGAAGTGAAAAGGCTGGGTGAGAAGGTGATCATATCCTGCTTCTCCTCGTCTGAGATTGGCCCACAGGCATGTTTTAATGCTGTGTCTTAGAATCTTGAAGTTGTTCTAGAGCATTTCCTTTGGCCACATTCCTGGCTAGCTTTCTCATCCTTCCAGTATTGCTCCTTCTAGCCCCTTTCTGCTCCTGCCAGATTCCTAAGCAGCCATGTCTTAGACAGCTTTGGGTCTCTCTGGTCCTTGAGCATCTTTTAGCCTTTCCACGTCCTTGGCCTTCTTTCCTTTCGGTTTCATGAAAACAAACTCCTGGGAAAAAAAAAATCCCAAACCAAAAATACCACCACAAGAACCCCTACCCACTCTCCAAATGTCCAAATACATTCTGCCTCTTTTCTCTGTAGTTGCACTTATTATTTTTCACAGAACTGAATTTAGCTGTTGATGTTATCTGTAGTTCTAATAAAATTTTTTATAGCCAGTTACCAGGAGACTATTAGCTGTCTGTTTGTGTCAATAAGTAGGTATAATGGTTCAGAGCAGATGAGCTGCAAAAACTACCCCCTTATAAAAGGCCTGTGGAGAAGTTAATTTGGTGTTGCTCACTGGAGAAAGAGAATCTTTAGCTCTGGTTTGGGGAGGAGGATCAGGGAAGTTGAGTTCATCTTGAGTAAGATGGGTTTGAACTGGAAATGTTGGTCTTTGCAATACCTGGGGTAAGCAATGAGAAACTTCTGAGTTGGTAGGTGTGGAAGAAGGGTCCTGCTGGGGCATTGCTGGGACAAGACTGTGGCTGGGTGAGAGATTGGATCAGCCATAACCTGCACAGGTCATCTCTCTCCATGGCCATGGAATAGCTCCTGCTTGAGCTGTGGCTGGGGAGGTTGGCTGTGCCCCTGTTGCTGCATTGTACCCTGGTGATGTGTGGGAGATCAAGTCCTGCTTCAGCTTGCCTTGCAACAGGTGAGTTTCTCTGTTCATGGGAAGGAAGTGCAATAGCAAGGGATTTCCCCTCTAGGGTATCCTGATAATGTCCTGATAATTGGGTGTGTCTCTCTCCAGGCCTGTGGTCAACCTAGCAATCACTAACTGGATTTTCAATTCCTGCCCTTGAGGCTGTACCCTGTTCTGGGTAGCAGAGGTTAAGGTCTGGCAGCAGTGATCACATCAATCTCAGATGACTAAGGCACTGCCCAAATGCCTTTGCTGCTCTCTGTGTCCTTGGTTCCCGAGCTTCTTTTCTGCAGAAGGTGTGTTTTTGGGTTTCTTGGTCTTCTGTGGTGCTGCTGAAGGCACAGTATTTGCATAGAGCCAATTCCTCTGAGATGATGATCATTCTTCTGCTTAAGCACAAGCTGCCAACTTACAGAATTAATTGCCAGTGGTCTGCAGTAGCCCTTGACTTGTCCTAGAATTTGCTTTAATAAAAGGGAATGGATCTTTAATGAAAGTGGAAGGACTTCTGTATTTTCCCTGGAAATACAGAAGGGGTTGCAGAGCCAGGCTCTCAGAAGGCAGGACAGCTTTTAAGTTATACAGCTCAAATCTGACTTTTGTGTGTGCTGCAGGTTCTGATTGCGTGATTCCACAGCTGCTGCTTGGCTTGATGCTGCCTTGCTCGTTGTGCATAACTGATCTGTATTTGTGGTTGTTTGTGGGGGGGTTTATTTTCCTTTTTGCAGCTCTGAGGTTGTGCTTTACTTGTGTACTTAAGCTCTGCCTCAAGGACAGAAACACAAGTTGTCCAATATGCTCCTCTGTGGTGCTGCTCATAAATGTCTGAGCAGCTGCAGTTCATGGTGTGTTTGTGGGAAAGCAGCTCTGTAAATGGGGAGCTGAGGCATGCACAGGGTACTCAGCCAATTTTGGGTGCTCTTCTGGGAAGCTGCCAGGAATTCTCTCCTCTTAATTTCTGATGTCCATGAAATGGAGTTCTGTGGCTGACAGCTTAGCCCATGTGCAGGCCTGATCATGAGTCTGTCCTTGTGCAAGGGTCTGGCAACAAGGGATGCGAGAAGTTTATTTTAAGGTTTGTTTGATTTCATAGCAACTGTAAAGGAAGCAAAGCAGGAATCACTTCCTTGTCAACATTGGTTTGCCTCTCTCAAGACTTTATCTGGCTTTTGTGCCTTATTTACTACATCTTAAAAAAAAAATATTGAAAAAACTCACCCTTGTAGAATGTTATTTCAGTGCTGTCATTCAGTGAATGCTTCTGCTGTGTGAAAGGAGTATGCTGTGACAAAAGGATGGGCAGGATTATAATGTCCTTCTTTTGTGTTTTATGGATAGAGGAGAGGCTCCTAAGTCCACCACATAGGCTCATCCTGCTTGAATGATCGACAGGGAGTGCTAATGAAACATTGTCCTCCCTATGGACCCTCGGTGGGGAGGATAGGCTGTGCAGACAGGATTTGTTGGCTGGTTGGCACCAGCAACCAGGGGAGTCATGGGCTCTGCCAGTGGCCCAAGAGTAAGTATTTGCTCCAGTCATTGCTCCTCCTCAAGCTTGTTCCCAGCCTACCTTCCAGTCCTTGCCTTAGTTGTCTTCATGGATGAGTCCTGGTCTGAAGCTCTTCAGTGTCTCATTTCATTTCTTGTCTGAGATGATGTCTGGGTTTCACATCCCACTCCCCTGTGTCTGGTAGACCTGCCCCATCCTGGCTTCTTTATTCCTCACATCTTCTCATCTTACTGATGTGACCAGAGGGTGCAGCTGTCCCTGCTAGTGGTGGCATTGTTCGTGTCCCTGCTCCCCAGCCAGTGTCTGTGCCTTCCCAGCCATGCTTGCCCTCATCTGAGCCTCTGTTGTGAGGCCTGGGGGCATTCCTGGCTGGTGCTCTGCAAAGGCTTTAATGATTTTCCATTTAATTGTGATTAACCTGACAGGCAGAGCTTTGATTATTGCATTCTGGAAGAGTTGTGGTGGCAAAATTTCTAACTTTGGGATGAATCAGCATTAACAATTAAGCAATAAACAAATACCGTTTCTTTTACAAGACGACAGACAGCAGGATGTTTTCCTCTGCCAAAGCATCCAGCATCCATCAGACTATTGGTTATGCTGTAGCTGGTAAGGTGGGAAGGAGAAATAGTTCCTCACTGTAGAAAGAAGATAAGTCATAAGTCTCCATTGACTGCCAGTGGGAGGGATGCTGAATGACAGAGGAGGCAGTTGCCTCCTCCTCCTGGTCCCACAAGCTGGTGATTACTGGCCATTAGTGCAGAGACCTGTCACACTGAAGCCTGGATGTTACTAGAGTGTATTAAATCCCTTCAGGCAGACAAACTCACCTGGATTGGTACTTAATATTCAGGATCTTTCCATATAGATCCTCTGTTTCAGGAGGGGAGAAGAATTAATGATAAATTAATGAAAACTTTTACATTTCTGAAATAGGGGGTAATTATGGGCCCCTACTTAACCTTGTCATCTTTCAAGCTATTGTCTCTTCTAGTAATTACCTGCTTGTATTCCTGATGGGGAAACTTGCAGTGTAGAAATGTTGTGCTGATGAATTTCTCAAACTCTGGTTTGACCCGAAGGCAAGGAGACCTGATCACTCTTGTGCTCATGGCTTTCAAGCTCTGCCAAGGGACACTGCCCACCCTGCAGCTGGTGGCTCTCAGCACCCAGCATAGGCTCTGTACACATCTGGAAGGTGCTGGGCTGTCAGAGGTGTTCCCAAGCAGGCACTCTTGCTGTCCTGCTTTGGTGAGGGGCACATCCTTGATCCTTTTGCCTCCCAGAGATGCTGGTGAATTTTTTTGAGCATTTTGCCCTGTTAGCAGGAAGGAGTAGGTGGATGGCTGGGAAGCTCCCTTGGCCCCAACTTGGCTGCTGCGCTTCCTCTTACAGCTCTGTGCCTCCCCAGGTTCTGCCACGGCAGAGGTTGCATTGCCTCTGGTGGCACCTCGGGGCTCACTTTCCAGTCATGTATCAAGGCAGACTTCAGCAGGGAGCAGGTAGCCAGGGGTGGATTGTTGTATGTTTTTAAAACTGCTGTCCCTGAAGAAGTGCTGCCTGACTGGACAACCAGTGTGCCAGGCTTCTTCAGTTGTCTGTGCTTCTCTGCATCCCTTTTATCTCCTGTTTGCATCATTTTTCTCACTTAAATGCACCCTTTCTGCAGGCCACAAAATCTGGTGGGAACACAACCTGCAGCAAGGGGATCCTGCTGAGCTTGCAGGCCAGGGACTTCCTAGCCTGGCATGTAAATGTGCTGGGGCTCTGGCTCACCATGACTCATTCAGCCTTCCTGGACTGCCTTACAGCTCTCCTGGGGTCTGCCTGTCTAGATTTCCTCACTTGCTGTGATGGCTGACCCCTTGCTCAGTGAGGTGCTTCTCAAAGATGCACCTATGCTGAGGTACTGCTGCAGGCTGGCAAACACAAAGAATGTTATTTTTCAGTCTAGCAGATAGTTGTTTCTTTTTTTTCCTCATTTGACCTAACCCTGAAGTATCATTCTAGTTTCACTCAGTCTCACCCGGCAGGAAACTTCACCAGCCTGTGCTGGTGGGACCTCAGTGCTCGTGATAGGGCATTGTGTGCTAGTGTCTCTTTGCATGAGCAGCAGCACCCCTTGTTTTAATATCTTCCTCCTTTCTTGCTTTTTACTCTCTTTTTCCCCATCTTCCTCCTTTTCTTCATCACACAAAATGTATAAAACCTAAGCTTACTTTTTCCCCACTGCTTTCCCTCCCCTGCTGTGGTGTGCTGCTGTGGGTTAGGGCCCTTGGATGGTTCAAGCTGGCAGTAATTTGGGATATGGACATCTTGAGACCTCTTACTAAACTGTAAGTGCTTGAGCTCCCTACTGAGAGCAGAAAGCTGAGCTGCTGGACTCGGGGTAGAACATATGCCAGGCCATGCACATACACTGGAAACTTGCCCAGGGCAGGATAATTAGGGGAGCCAGTGTTTCCTCAAGTGGACCGTGTGCTCTTGCTTGCTAAACAGTCTTGTGATTAATATCTTATTTAAGAGGATTTTAGGACATGTGCTGCAGTTACACTGAGTTTCTTTTAGAAGTAGGGGAGAGGTTAGAAATATAAGCTCTGTAAAGGCTCTTTTGTGTTTCCAGCAAGGGTCATCAGGTAGTTGCAGTGCATCGCTATTCCATTGTGTCAGAGTAGGCAGTAGGTTTTGCTATGGATAGTTCAGTGGGAGAAGGATCCTTGAAGGGCTTTGCACATGTTTTTGTACAGGCTGCATTCTTAAGATCTCCTTAGACCCATCCTCCAACACTAAGGGCAAGTTCTTCTGCCCTGATGTCAGCATTACCAACTCGCCCTGGCTCCTGCCATTAGACTCTGGTGAGCTCTGCAGCCAGCAGGTGTTCACCAGCAGATTTTGTCTTCAAAACAAGGCTCTATGTGCTGTTTTACTCAAGTAATGTTTCAAGATGTCACCAGCTTGATTGTTGGCCTTATCCAGGACACACGGTGTGGACACAGCACTCTCCGCATGCTCTGGGTGTTTCTGTGCCACTGCTGATTTGCTGTGTGGTCCCAGCTGGTGGCTGTAGTCTCCTGTCCAGTGTTTCTGACCAGTCTGATGTGGCTGTCTAACGTCTTCACCTTAATTTCTTTCCTAGGCTAGAGGGGGACATGGGAGCGTGAAGAATTGCATGGAGAGCACTGATGTGCTGCCTGCGGTGGCATCTCCTACAGATCTTACGTGGCAACCTGCTGCTGCCTGGAAGGGATTGACAGGAACCTCTGTGGACAGCAAAGGAACCTGGAGATGGTGATGATCATGGCTCTTCCTATTTTTTTTTTCCCCTGCCCCTTTTTTCACTTCCACATGTCTGCAGCAAGAGCAGGGCTGCTGTCAATGTGACAAGGCCACGGACATTGAGGCACTGCTGTTTGCACTGAGGCTGTCTCATGTTACATGCAAAGTTGGGAGGATGGTAAAGAAAACAGGGAGGGTTCCCTGATACTCCCTTAGCAACTATCCTATATTTTGCTTTAAAGTGAAATAAAACATATATTCTGCTTCTTGTGGGAGCCCCTGTAGAAGCTGATGCGTATTGGTTGTGCACCAGAGATAAGAGTGATATCCAGTGTTTATTATGACTTGCATGAAATAAATATGAGATGTGTACTGGGGCTCATTTTGGTAAAGGCTTTCTGTGAAACCCTTTGGGGACATTGCCTTTGGCTCTAGGTTAGAGTAATTAGCTGCCTACTTACACAGCTGACCTCTGCTGATCATGCCTGAAGTGCTTTTGTTGGTGGTGCCACTACTTTCCCTACCACTCTTCCCCACTGGCATCCTGCCCCTTATCACAGCACTGCAGTCCTTTGGCTGTTGCCCTCAAGGATAATGAGTATCATGTGAGCCATTGCAGTGACTCTTGCTGGTGCTGGATCCTCCCTTTTTCTCTCATGCATGGGAAAGCTAACTTGGTAGAAAGCATTTTTAGAGGCAACTGCAAATGTAAGTATTGGGTTTATGGCTGTTTTCACGCATGAAGAAGGTTTGGGAGGACCTCGTACAGCTGCTTCTCTAAATGTTTAACTTGCTGGCATCAAGAGTGCCAGCTGTTGCTCTTTACTTCCTCTTCTGCTGGAAACATGCTAATGTCCTCTCCTCCACTTAAAACCTGATCTTTAATATGGAAAATGCACCACCCTTTCTTACTTTCTGGCTGAGCAACACCTCCCTCTCCCAGAGTTGTGTTACCTTTAGCATTGCAAACTGTAATGCTTGGGCATGGGTGGTGGAGTTCCAGCAGCTTGCCTGCCTGGGGTCTGCTGAACTTCCAGTCCCAAAGAGGGCAGAGAGCAGCCAAAATCTGCACAGAGGTCAAGACAGCAGTATGGAGCCTGGGGAGCATTGGCAGGAGGTAGGTGAGTGGAAAAGAAAAAGCATGGCCCATTGCCTTGGGCATCTCTGGCAGCTGCTCTTTTCATGGGGAAGGAAGAAAACTACACTGGAGACAGCTTGATTTCTGGTTAGGTGGGATTGGGTGGAGAACAAAGGATTAAAGAAGCAGGTCAGCCATGGAGCTCTTCTGCTGCAAAACTTCTTGGTTTTGGTTGTTGCACAGAAACAAGGGGTTTTTAGTTCTGTTTTTCTTCCTTGTTCCTCTGTGGAAATCCTCTCCTCGCTGGGAAAAGATGTGACTTGGGATGTGATGCCAGGTGAGCTGGTGAAATAGCGGGATCCCATGTGGACATGGGAGCCTTCCTCTCTGAGGCTGTGGCAGCACAGGGCAAATCCACGTGCATGTGCAAGGCACAGATAGGCAGCAGGGACTGGGACTGTTGGCCTTGACTGGGTGCCTGCCTTTGGGACAGCTGAAACCCAAGGCCAAACTTATCTTTCAAGCTCAGATAGACCTTTTGTATGGTGATATTCCTTCTCTTAATGAGCACTGGTAGCACTGAAGAGTCACCTTTTGTGCCGGAACAAAATCTTGATCCCCTTTTGAAACGCTCAGAAGTCTTCCTGTTGAACAGTCAAACCCAGCCCTCTGTGACTAAGTCTGGTTTCAGACTAGGCAGCCTGGTTAGGCCTGGCTTGCAAGATGGCAGGGCTGCTGGAAGAGATGGATATTTGAAAACCAGCAAAGTGATGTATTTGGTCTGTAATATCTGTATCTCTGGCCACCCTCTTACCAGTTACACTGTTTTATATGTTAATATCTGAAGTGGAAAAGGGACTTCCCTTTCTTTCTTTGGGCACATGTGAAATAGGGAAGTAAAACCAAAAACAGGCACATACCACCCTACGTGCCTCAGTGCTCCCCTGTGGCTGTGTGGGAGCCTCTCACCCCTTCCTGCTTTAGAAAGGGGTAGAGCTTGCCTGTTGGAGAGGAGGGTTTGTTGTGTGTTGGGCATAGATGGTCAGAGGCAGAGGAGAGGATAGGGATGCACTTTGGTGTGTTGTGTTCAGGTTTAGGAGTGGTTTTCCAAGTTGGGTGTCCAGGTAAGTGGACACCAGAAGCAAAGCCTTCAACCATGTACTAGAATAGTTTCCCTTCAGGATAATGGGATGATGCACATGTAATGGTGTTGTGTAAGGTGAACAGAGCAACTAATCCTGCTTTTGCTGAAGTGCAGTGTGAGCCCATGTGCTAGTTTTGGCTGCGGTTTCATGTATTCTTTAGAGAGAGTCCCACCAGTGCTCAGTCTGGGGCAGCTCTGTCAGGAGCTGGGTTTTGGTGACTCTGCAGCTGCTCTGGTGGCAGCAGCCTGTTTCCGCGTACTTGTGGCTTCTCCTCTCTGTGACGTCCTGTGGCAGGTGATACTCGTCTCAGACACTGCTTTGCACTTGAAACATTTTGTGGGACTTGTACATGAGCTCTGAAATACCTGGGTGAGCAGAGGATATGAGCCCAGGACGAGCACTGCATGCAGTGGATCTGGGAGAGATGGAGGGGAAAAGCTGACCAAAACTGAAAATAAGGAAAGGACTTCCAAGAAGGAAGGTTAGTGGAGGGTGGGAGGAGACCTGGTGGTGGGATCTCACCAAGGCAGGAAAGCAGCTTGCTGCTGCTGCACTGTGGGGAAAGGCCACAGAAATTAGGGCATCTCCTTGTGCTGTGTGGATGCTGGAAGGGGTGCGAGGGGCCTTAGGGCAGATTTCCCAGGAGGAAGAGGAGAGTCCTGGAGGTGCAGACACAGTAGGAAAGCACCCAGTTCCTCGTGGGTAGCACACATACCCACCTCCAGCCTCCCTCCCCTGCTCCATGCAGCGCTGTGCGTCCCTGGGCTCTGAGCACAGCTCTTGCACGAACCACTGCGGTTGGTGACGGGCGCTCAGCACCAGCGCTGCTGCTCTGTGGGATCAGGCAGAGCAGAGCACGGGGCTTTCATCTGCCCTGGCAGCAGCAGCAGCGCCTTGGCCACGTCAAAGGCTATGGGGGAGGGAGCCAGCGCCTCCAGACGAGTGTGTGGGGAATTTCTGCTCTGCTCCCCTGCTCTCACACAAATGATTTTTCACCTCTTTGGGCCATAATCTTCTGAGACCTCTGGAAGAGCTCTCATGTTCAGTCAGCTTTTAAAGACCTCCCGAAAATGGCATAGGAGGTTTGCTGCAAGTTTCTGAAGTACTGGTGCTTCCCCTCCTTGAAATGCCTACAGGTAATGCCATGCAGAGATCCAGACAAGATAAAGAACCTGTGAACTGGGGTAGGCTTATAATTTTTAGCCTTGCACTTTGGGGGAAAAAAACCCTTAAATTGCTGTTCTGGCAGACTTCAGAAAATATTCATCAGGCTGATGCATTTTAACTAGTGATTTCTATATTTGTTACTTTAGAGTGAGGAAGAAAAATTCAGAGCTAACGCCATGTAAAAGTAATTTCCCTTGACAACGTACAACTCTGGCCTACGTGCATGTTGGACAGCTTATGAAAAAGCTTTTATTTCTGAAATATCACTGTATTATGAATGCATTATTACTTAACTCAAAAATAGATGAGGATATGTACGTAAATATAGAAGTACATGTATTTGTTATAAATCCGAGAGAGAATACGTGTTTCAGTGGAACAGAACCACCTTAGCTGAACTGGCCTGATTCTTAAAAATAATTAGGAAAAAAACCCAAACCAAAAAAACCACAAACAAAAAGACCAGTGAAACACAAATTAAAAATCCTAAAATAGTTTAAGACAACTTTGCTGGGCTGCTCTGCTGTTTTTCTTTGCTTTAATATTAAAGTGCTGTGGCTCTTCCTACATGTTATTCTAACCAGCATACCCAGGGCTTGAGGGTTCTCTGCCAGTTTAGCCTCAGGGGATACTGGTATGACAGAATGGGGGGGGGGGAAATTGTGTGCCTGTTGTCAGGAGATATCCAGGACTTTGTATCTTCAGATGCTTGTGCAAGCTTAAAACACAGTATGGTAGCAGCCAACCTCTCATCCTGTTAACCTGGAGGGGAGTTTGTGGAGAGGAGAGCAGGGTACATTGCTGTTAAGGATTCTTTTGGCAGGAAAGGAAGGAAAGGGAAGATGGAGGGTCACCTAAGATCAGCTCCCATGAGACTGTGGTGGCATTCCCATCTGAAGTGCTTAAAAATTTGTCCCTTAGAAATGTACTGGAGTAAAGATAGGCAGATTTGTTTAAATAAAATGAATGAGTAACTTTTAACCTAAAACTTGGTCTGAGCTGGATCAAAAGTCAGCCTTGTTTAATGTTGAGTGAACTTTAAGCCTGGTGCTTTTCCACTTTGGGCTTGGATTGGTTGTTGAGCAGCAAGAAGAAATGGCCTTGTGCTAGAGGTGATATCGGATCCTCTCCGAGTCTGGAACACTGTGGATGTTGTGGCACTGAGTGAGATCACTGCTGTTGGAAACACCCAGCTCTTGCTCTAAAGCAGTTAGGCATGGTGTCCTGTGAGTCACCCCCCACAGCTGGCAGCCACCACCAGCCCGTGGAACATCTCTGCTGGATTTCTGCAGGCTCCTTGTCTGCACAGGAGTGCATCCATTCTAGGCATGACAGATGCCTGACTTCTGTGTCTGGGAGAGTTCCCTTTGTGAAGGAGGAAGTCTGGTGTCTATGTGGCCAGGTGGCACTGGGTGGCAAGAAGGAGCTGTGTGTGCTTGTGAGCAGGAGCAGCCCTTGGCAATAACATCCTCCTGCCATTCCTCCATGTATCATCCTTCCTCTCATATCTCATCCATCCTTCCAGCAAAAGGCTGGCTGGTTGTGCGAGTAGATGAGGACCTTTCATTGCTCTGGGAGGCTCAGAGAGCTTTTTTAAGTCTTACAACCACTTTCTAAGACTGAGAAACATGTTGTACATTGGCAGTATGAGAGCCAATATTGAATGGAGGAGATACAAAAATGTCTGGTGCCTCCTTTACTGCTTTAGGGAGTAACTTATGCTTTTGTTGGAATTATCTGTCTAGATCTCTCCCTCCATGCTGCAAGTTGTTACCTGGCTTTGATGAAAAACAAATTTGTGCTGAGGCTCATTGTTAGTCTCCCTTTTTTCCCTTTTCCCCTCCTTTCTCAGGCTTCCTGCCCTGTGTTCTGTACCCCCTGCACACTCAGCTGCCTTGCCATGGTGCTGATGCCAGGCTCAGGCTCAGGCCGTGCTGGCTGCACTTGTGTCCGCAGCACTTCAGAGCCTCTCGTGGGTGTGTGGGGCCCAGGAGAACAGCAGGGGCCTGACTATGGCTGTGCTTCTCCCTGGCACTGTGCATACCTGGGGAAGAATGGCCACCATTCGTGCCACCCTGGGAAAGCAATAATCCTGCAGATTTCAAGAACTGCTGCTGCTGTGGGTAGTGACCAAGTTACTCCTGTCTGCTCATCCACAGGGATGGCACAATGGGTTGGCATCCTTCATAGGGAAGGCACAAAGTCCCACGTACATGAAATGTCTTAAATACCAGAGGGCAGAAAGCTGCCTGCTTCAAGGAGTGGGAATGTGGTTCAGATCCATAACAGATCCATCCACTTGTCATCTGCAAGCTCTGCTGCCAGACTTGGTTCTGAAGTGCCGACTGTAGGAAGTGAATGATGTGTTTGGGAGCAGGAGCTGGGTAGTGCTTTCCAGGCTTTACGCCTGATTTTCTGATGGGGAAGAAAGCAGGCTAAAAACACTGGGAGGAGGTGATAAAAGACATTAACATGGCCTTTATTGCCTTCTTGACCTCTCAGAATCCCAGTAACCTTTACATGTGTTTCAAGCATGGTGTTTTCCTCCCTCCAGCAACTGTGTAGGCTTGTTGTGTTTCAGGTTAATTCATGCCATGCCCACAGCAACACTGATTCATCGCTGGAATGCTGTCAGGGTGTGTAAGTAGGGAAGAAAAAGGGACTTCTTTAGCTGTGTTGTATGTGGCACCATGGAGCTGCCAGATAGGTGGCATGCTCTGTTTGGGAGCTTACAGCTGGAGGGGGTGCTAGGCTTTGCCAGTCCTCCATCCCACCAAAGAGTGAGCATTGCACATCAGAGAGGCACCTGTTTGTTCCAGCAAAGTGTTCTCCATGCCAGATCCTTAAACAGAGGACATAATCTTGGGCTTGGGTAGGAGGTACTGCTGAACCTGCTTCCCTTTCCCAAACATTTGGATGGATGCTGAGGGAAGAAAATAGCAAGGAGGTTTCAAATGCAGGCTTTCTCAGGAAAGTTGCATTAATGTTTTCCGTTCTAAATACGTGTGCAAAACTTTGAGGGTGGAGGTGTGTCTTAAGCTCTTTAAATGTCTTTGAATATGTCTAGACACCTAGATTTGTGCATTACATTTATATTGCCTATGATTTATAAAACTGAATTGTATTTAGGCAAGGTCGCTTCCCTAGAAATATTTTTGTGGGCTTATTGACAGTAGATGTATTTGAAATGCCAATACAAGGGGATAGTGTTCCCAGATGAATGTGTTTGAAAAACAGGGCATCATTTGCTATTATTACTGAAGTTCAGGCACCCCAAGAGCTCACTGTGTGAGGATGTGAATTGCTGACACCCCTTGGCAAAACATATTTGGCATCTGCTACTGCAGATATTCTGACTTTTGAGAACCTGGCCACTGCTTCAACAGTGAACAATATCCAGGATCTTGGGGTATATTGATTCCTGTGTATCTGCTGCCTTGGCTGCTCTGCTGCAGCCTGACACTGAGCTTGGACCTGGCCTTTCTCACCAGCTTGTGTTGAGTTATACCTGGCTTTCCTCTGGTCATTTCACTCTTCAGTTTAACCACTAGAAATGGTGATGCATGGCAGAAGTGGTATCAGTTAAGCTTTCCTATTGTGTGGCTGTGGAGACCAAAACCAAGTGGTTTTGAATAGTGGAAAAACATCTGATTATCATAACACTTTTTTTTTTTTCCCCTGCCTCTTTTTCTATCAGAGACTAAATAGTTAATGCTAATTTTGAAGTTTCCATTTGTACTCCATGCCTCAAGTTCCTTGCATAGGAAGGAACTACTTTGATTTATACTGGATAAATAATTGAACTGCTTGTTACATGTTAGTTATTTGCTTTGGGTTCTAGTGGGTGTCCTTTCTAGTGCTCTCTTAATTGCCATCAGGACCTGCCTTTTTTTTCAGCACCTGATGCTTTTTGATAAACAGTCTTCACAGCTGTATATGTCTTTGCATTATAAAATATGAACTTCTTAGTGAAAACCAGTTTATTTTAAATGTAATGCAGGATGTGTTTTGCTTAACATAGAGTAGTTTGAGTAGGGCTTTCTGAAGTCAATGGCCAGAACTGACACTTTACTCCTTTCTTCCAGTGAAGCTGGTGTGGTAGAACACTGCTGTTGAGTGCCAGCCCTGCCATCCTCAACAGGGATGAACTCTGGATATGTAGAGAAAAATAAATCTTGGTAGTGCTATTGGACTGAAAACCAGCAATGGTAGATCCAGACTAGTGCAAGTTTATTTCACTTAGTTAAAGATGAGGTTTTAGGTTAAATTGAATTAGATTCTTCTTTGCGCAAGTTGTGAGGAGTTACTGCATTGTCCTTGAGACACAAGAACGTTGTCCTCACCTGCAAAGGGCTGGTGTCAGGCATAGTATCCTGAAGGGTAGTGTCTCTGCAGCTGGCACACAGGGAGTTTTATTGTCCTGGGGCCATGGAACACCAATTACATGTCCCGGTGTGCAGTGATATTTGCAGAGGCGTTAAAGCGTTGACCTGCCACATGCTGTTAATTTAAAATAAAGAAGCTTCCCCCTTTCATTTTGAAGGATAAACATTGTAGAGAAACATATGCTTGGGGAGGAATGATTTGAAGGTGTAACGTTCCATGTAAAGTAGTCATAAGTGAGCGGTTGCATCCTGGTCTTTAAAGTAGGGCAGGGTTGGGGGATTTTTACTGCTGGCCTCCGTGTGGGAATGGCTGTGATAAAGCTGACTGATGATGAAAGCCTCACTTGTAAAGCCCTGACACTGGGGCTCTGGATACAGGAGAAGAAGCAGCATTTTCGGGAATTGCTACTGTTCATGCATGTACGTCTTTCTCCAACTGAATGTGGAACTGACAGTTTTAGAAATGGAAAAGGTTTTTTACCAAGAGGGGTCTCCAGGTATGTTGCTGAGCAAGACTCCCATGGACATGTGCCCATTGGGAAATGGCTTCTGTGTTGAGCTGCACTGGGAGCTGCCATGGTGGCAATCTGGCTGACTGCATCCAAGTGGGAGTGTGCGGCAAGAGCACAGGGCTGGCCCGGGGCACGCAGACACCCCATGCAGATGGGGTCTCTTTCCTGTCCAGTGCTGTTAACAAGGAATATTCAGCAGGTGTCTGTCTGTGGGGTAGGAGGTGGCGTTTAGTAAGGGAGAAGTGCTGCTCCCACCAGCTGAGGGCTTGATCCTGTTCTGGAGTTCATAAACATGCTATCCCTCTGGGCAAGTAACCCAGCAAACAGGATGCTAAGCATGGTCCACTGCATTCACTCATTAATTAGCTCAGTGTATTTCGTAACTGGAGTCCATGTTATGAGACACTAAAAGCACCCTCTTTAGCAAGACTAAAATGTAAACCTCTAGTTAGATGAAGCACTGATAAATCTGATATCCTGTGACTCAGAAAGCAGTTTTAACTTATAAATAGTAATATTATTGTTATTTAGAATACTTACGTGGTAAAACTCAAATACATGTACACCATGGTTAAGGTACTAGGTCCGTACAAAATACCCATTAGGAATTATTGAAAGAAGGGTTTAAATACTCATTTAGAGCACAGCAGTATGTATTAAGAATGGTTTCAGTGGATTCCCCCGTAAACATCAAGATTACTGTCATCTGATCATAGCACAAGTGGGGTGGGTTTGTCATCCCATATGTCATACTTGTTAATGTCAGGTGCTTTATTAGAGCTGAGCTCCAGCAGCTCCAAACATTCACTTCACTTAAGACTGTGCCTGATGTGGGCTGGTCCAGGGCCAGAGCTGTG
This sequence comes from Coloeus monedula, assembly GCF_965178545.1. NCBI lineage: Eukaryota > Metazoa > Chordata > Aves > Passeriformes > Corvidae > Coloeus > Coloeus monedula. The sequence goes on from NC_138790.1 coordinate 5,673,355, forward strand.
GTGGCATCCTGCTGGGATGGTAGCAGCTAGGGGTGGGAAGCCACAGCAGTGCAGGTCACCTCTCTCCTTGGTTCTCAGTGGCTGGTGGTGACTGTGGTTCTGCAGGTGCCTGGCAAAGCCTGTGTGGGGAGTGAAAGCAAAGCTGCTGCCTTTTAATGAGGGCAGAGGGGGAGGCAGAGTGCTGCTAGGCAGAGCCACCCTCCAAAACCAGTATGGCACGTAGAAAAGAGCAGGAATAAAGGGCTGACACAGCCAGAAATGAAGGCTTCTGACTTATATTAAATCCCAGTGTTTGTTGACATGTAAAACCAAAATGAAACACATGCTTAAGCTTTCCCCTGTGCCTCCCCCCAGAATCTGCCTCTCCTGTTCTCCTGGGAAGATTTTTTTTCAGCTGTGACAGCAGCATATTTTCACAGGCACATGCAGAGATTTTTAATGGAGGCAGGACTAATGGAATGATCTATTTCATTGCAAGGGATCTGTGTAGCTCCCTAATGTGTCACCTGAAATTTAACCATGTTTCTCATGTAAAATGCTTTTTTTCCCCTCAAATCTCTATGTAAAGTTTCCTCATTCTCCCCTTTCTGTTATGTTCTGTTTGGTGGCATTGGAAATGCCTAAATGTATGGCTCAACAGATGTTTTATTTTCACACACAGTGATATTTTGGAAGGAAACCAAGAATTGCTAGAAGCAAGCCTTCCCTGCTTATATATTTACAAAATCATGATACACACAGTTGAAGTAACAGGCTGGGCTAAATAAGGTATCAGAGAGATCTGAAACTTGGCTCCAGAGGGACAGACCTTTAGCTTGGAAAACGTTTTATCACCTTTCATTTGGTGTATCAAGCATGTGGAAAGTGGAGCTTCTTCATTTGCAAAATGGCATGAGCATAGTTTGTTTAATACTGTTAAGGGTCTTGATATCTGTTTTTTTCCTCAGGACAGGAATAGGGAATTTTAAGAGCAGATGTGGTTTTGAGGTTACTTTTTGAATCCAAATTTTTTCTCTTCTTAGGTTTCCTTGAGTATGTTATTTTGAACAGAAAAATTCCTGCCCTACACTTCTATGTCTTTCCTCTTTTCCACACACTTATATCGGAACTCATTCAGCATCTGGTACCTACCACTGCTCTTTTCAGAGATAGTTTGCAGAGAGTGCTGGGTGGAGGAAAGGGTTTTGTACATTGAGAATGTACAAAAAAAAAAGACCAGAAAGGTGTAGTTAAGTATAAAATGTTCATATAGGGCAGCATAAAAACATTCAAAAATACACCAGCAAAGCTGGGAACAAAGCTTTCCTACTTTGTGGGCAGGCATGGCATAATTGTGGGTGCAGATGGAAATGCATAAATGAAGGAAATCTGGAAAGAAATGTAAATGCTCTGAGTTTAAATATGAAATAGTTATCACATTATCTAAAAAAAAAAAAAGATTGAGGAACAACTTGCTAAAGTAAAAAGCTTTTGTGCATCCACCAGAGAGAAGAAAACTGCAGCTGAATGATGCTAATGTATGAATGGCAGTACCAAGGAGAGGCATGGTAGACCAGGTGGCTGTGATTCCTGCATATGCCCCTCCCCAGGGGTTATATTTCTCAAATCATCATTTAAGTTAAATTAGAGGTGTTGTTTGGCATGGTTATGTTTCAGAGGGACTCTAGTAGGGTCCATTTCTTCAGACCAGTAAACATAATAAAAGTAACTAACACCTGTAGAATATGTAAGAACTAATGAAGAAGGGTCACATTTCAAATCTATCTGCGTATTTCCTCTTCTCTCACTTTCAGAAGTTTGTGAACATGGAGAGAGGGAGACTTTGAATTTTCAAGGTTTTGGTGAGATTGCTCACCAGTAGCCTCAGAAAAAGCCACTATAAGATGTCATGGGATGAGACTGTTCCTGTTGTGGATTGGTGGCTGCCTAGCGGGTAGGAAAGCAAGCGGTCAGGTTTCACAAGATCACAGAAGTCCCTCAGGGATTTTCTGGGATCCCCACTCTTGAATAGTGGTAATGGATCTGCAGAGGAGAGAAGGGCTGAGTTCTGAGCTTGGCTGGCTTTATCTCCAGAGGGGCTGCTGGGACCAGGGGAAACACCGAGCAGCTGCAGAGGGTTCTGGTGATTCTGGGTGGCTGGGCAGCACAGGGACAAAGGAATCCTCTGCTAGCAGAGGTAAGATACAGCTCTTTCAGATGTATTTATTCCTGCCCTGCACTAGGGTCAGCTCTCGGTGAGTCAGTGCTGCTTGCAAAATAACCTGAAGTCATTGCAGACTGTGTAGAGATCAGGGCTCAGAAGTGGTCAGGAAGGGAAATAAAGGGAGGAAGTTTCATAAGAAGTACAAATCAGCCCCACTATTGTGTTGCTGCTGGACCATGTGGTGTGAGCGTGTTCAGCGGGGGTGGCTGCTGTGCCTGCCTTGAGGGATGTCACGCCCTGCTGACGGTGCTGGGGAAGTTGACCAAGAGCATCTGAAGTATGGAAAAGCTGCTGTGCAAGGAGGAGTTGGAACAAGTGGGACAGAGCCTGAAAAAGCACAGAGAGGACGGGTTGTCTGTGCACTGTGTGCAATTGTAGAGTTCATTGCCTCGGGCTGTTAGGGTAATGTGAGTGGTTTCAAGAACCAATTAAACATGGGCAGAGGATGGGCATTGGTACAGCTGATGACACAACTTTTGCAAAACTGTTTGCATTTCCTGGAAGAACCATTCATACCTTTGTCCATACTCGTGTGGTTTGTCTGTGTACCGGCTGTCAGACACTATAGGAGACAGGTAAGGGCTGTTTGAGATGAGGACACTTGGTAGCATTTTTAGGGTTAATCTGCTGTGGGATGTGGAAATTGGGATTGCTGGGTGTTCTGTGCTGTGGCGTTGCTGGCTGCAGCTCCCTGGACAGACAGCAGCCTGTGGAATGCCAGACGCAGCAGGACTTTTCACACTCTTGTGTACTTTGCTGGTTAGACCTGAGACCGGCAAGAGAATTGGACAATAAAGGTTAAGTATAAGGGTGTGTGGACGGAATGTAGTTCCCTGACTGAAGATATCACATCCCTCACTTGTTCTCTGCACAGGATTAATTTACCCTCAGAGGACTTGCTGTGTGGGCTTAGCCTGCCAGCCAGTGGCAGCTGGCTGAGCTCTACAGCTGTGTCAGGTTCTGGGTTTCAAGGAGACAGCTGTTTGTTTAAGTATTTTTTTAGGTTTGGGGGATTTTTTTTTTTTTTGTCTTTTCTTTCTTCATACTCCTAGCTGGTACCTTGTGTTTTGTGTAGGTGGCAAGCTTCCATCATCTTTGGAAAAGTACATTTGTACTGACCACTGCCAGACAGAAGTACACACAAGCGGCCACTTGTAGGCTATGATACTTTGCCAGGAAGAGCAGATGCTTTCCTTTGCCACAAAAGAGGTTTGGTGGCAGAATGCTTGAGAGGGACCCCATCTTAGGGCACTGCTTGTACAGAGAAAATAAAATCCTATCATGTGAAGTAGTAGTAATAATTAAGCTGAATTGCAAAGAATTCATGGGGAACAGAAGGTTTCTTGAAGTGTTGTGGCTCTGCTAAAACATGCTTGCAGAGTCTACTTTGCCAGCTCACAAATCAAAGCAAAATAACTGTTCACACTGCAGTGGCATGTACAGTCAAAGTTGGGGGTAATTTGTGCAGAAGGCAAGTTTTCCAGGTGCCTTTGAGTGGCCTGGAAAGGAGAGGAGGTGTTGTGACTTGCTAGGCATCCTGTGCTGTGCAGGACCAGGAGGAGTGTCCCAGCAGGAACTTGCAGAGAGCTGTAAAGTTGTTTCACTGTAATGAACCTGCCACCTTTCTATATGATTCAAGTGTGAGAAGCAAAAGCTGATGGTTACTGAGATGTGCCTGCCATCACCTCCACCTGGGAACCCCTCAGAAGACTTTTTTGAAGTCAAAAGCAGAGCAGAGTTGTGCAGGGCCTGGAGCAAAGAGCTCTGCTCTGCAGGGTGGTAGGCTGCTGGGCACCTCCAGACAGACTTGAGGCTCTGTCCTCCCTGCACGGAAGGTCTTAGTTGAGTTTTCTGGAAGCCAGGTCTTTGCCTCTTACAAAGGGATACAGTGTGAATAAGGTCAGGCTGGGGGCTGCACGAAGCGTGTCTCAGAGTTTTGTACTAAGCTGACACTGGACAGCTCTGTTTTGGTGTTGCTCTCGATTTGGAAAGCGTTGCTGTCTGTGTGTGGCTCAGCAGAGCCCTGACAGCACGGAGGCTGACTCAGCGGTGCTTTCCCCATCAGCAAATGGCTTTGCAGTCAGCTGCTTTCACGTGGTGCTTTCTGTTCTCCACAGCACCAGGCAGGCCCCGAGTGAGTTGTCCCTACGGGGTCCCCAGCTGCGGAGGGGATGGCAGGAGGCAGCAGTGAGAGTTTGGCAGAGACCGCAGCAGGAGAGGAATCATAAATAGTGTGGAGAACCTTGGGCTTACTCCTCACAGGACAGAGCACAGGGGTGTCCTGCATCCCCTCCTGATGCCCCCCCTCTCCAGACTGCTGTACCTGTCCTGGTTCAAAAAGACTTCAGTGTGCCCTTCTAGCACATTTGTACTTAAGGAAATGGAAAGCTATACTGTCTGTCAGGGCAGGGGAAGTAATTTCAATAAAAGCTGGAATCACTTGTGTTTCTTGGATCTTTGTTGTTGTTGTTTAAGAACTGGAGGTAGAGCAATGTTGGCTTTTTCATCGTGGAGTGCTCTGTGAAAAAATAATATTGTTCCTTAATAAAGTTAAAATATAAGTTTTCAGCGTTAGGATGCTTTAATAATTTAGTATTTAGTCCTGTAAAGGATAGCATTTGTAATTTAGCTCATGTGGCATTGTATTGACTCAGACTTCCTGTAAAAGCAAGCTACTTTCTTGATTTCCCAGATAATACTGTCAAATCTCCCTTTCTCTTGCTGCATTTCCTTGGTAAAGTGAAACTGTAAAGTCTAAAACGCATTTATCTATTTTGTGAAGACTTATGGATTAAGATATGTTTTATAAAGCAACTTTCCATGGGTCTTGTTCCAAAAAAGCAGGGAGTCTTGTCTGCAAGAGTGCATTAATTACTCAAGAATAGGCAGTAAGATATTTCCCTAGGAAAAGTTAGCTTTTTCTTTCTTTTCCTCTGTTCATTGTGTTAAGCAGCAGCATCAGATTATTTCCTTCAGTGTGTTATGGGTGTATCCAGTGCTTGAATGGATCTGGTCACTCTGGTGGGACCATAGAGCAGGCAGCCTGTGAGTTGGTTCCTGCTCTAGCTGAGAGCAGATCTCAGACAAAGAAGGAAGATGCCGATTTTGAATGGGAATTTAAGTGTTTAAAATGCTCATGTGGTGTTCATGTGTTTGCTGCTGTCCTTTCAGGCCTTGGTAACATCTTTTTTGGGACCACAGGGTTTAGCTGAGGCAACACTTGCTCATCCCTAGAACTCTGAGGTTTTTCCTTAATAGGATTTCTTTTTTTCCTCCTTTTTTTTGCAGGTGTTTCTTGAGCTCTTCAGCACATCACAGAACTGTTGTGTTTTGGGATATCCTGCTTAAGCCCTCTGAAGAAATCTGCCAACAGCCAAGAATGACTTGAGTTGGAGAGCTGCTGCTTTATCCACAGGTACTGTGTTGGTAGCTCAGTAATCTCTCGGCAGCCCAGCATAGCACTATGTGCTTTCAGCAGGTTCCTCAGTGAGGAAGTTGCAGCTTGTACCTCTGTGGGAATGGCAGTGATCTGCATGTGTTTGTATCCTGAGGATACCTGGAGTCTCCATATTGTTCCCATGCTTCTGGACACATCTGGAGCAGCCATGTAGGGAAGTGAGCAAATGCTGTCCTGTCTTCTGCAATCCTGTGTGCTGCTTGTGAGGTGTTTATGCATCAGTGTATGTTTTGTGCACCAGTCCCCCCAAATAAGCCTAGTTTGAGCTGCTTTTTGAGCAGACCTCCTATTGGATTCCCCCTTTTATGACATGATGGGAGCTGGAGGTATCTGCTAGTGTGAGGCAGTGCAAATGAGGAAAGGCAGTGCTTGTACAACAGGGTCTGGCTTTGCTTTCTCTAGGGGTAACTTGCCTGGGGTAATGTTCATCCAAGTGCATTTATGAGCCCAAACATGCCTCAAACCTTACTGGGGCTTAATTGGCTTCCAGTAGCTGTTCAGTGAGGTTTGCTGTTGAGAGTGCACTCAGCCCACTGCAGACTTGCAGCAGTTCCCTGAAGAGTCACCAAAGTACCAGGCTGGTGAAGTTCCTGGTGCTCATGAACTCAGAGCTTTTTTTTTTTTCCTTTCCAGTTCTGTGCTTGACTATGTGCTTCATTAGTGTTAAAGCCTATGGTCAAGTAAAAACACATTTCTGGAAATGCATTTGTTGGGATTTGGGTATTTACTGTCAGGGATGGGAGATGAAGGGAAGTGGAGATTTACCCTGCTTGCTGGTATGATACTGGCAGTATTAAATTTGGCTGTCACTTGTGCAAGGGAATAGAAAAAAGGTTTGAGTGGCAGTGGCCTCAGATCACCATTACATAGCATGTGATGGCTGATAGCCAGCTCAGGTCTTCCTGTTTGGTGTTTGAGGTGGTGGACTTTGAAATGAGATCTTTAAACAGCCTGACATTTTACAATTGCCCCTTTGTCATCTCTCTCCCCTCCTGCTGCCCACACACAGATCTCCATGACTTTACCTGTGCACATGCCTGTGCCTGCAGCCCTGACTGAGCTGTTTCCTTTTCCCAGGGCCAGCTTCCAGTGTCCCATCTGGATGCACCGTACACTATGGTTCACATCAACGTGTTGAAAAAGTTAATGTGTGTTCTTGTGGTGATACTGGTAGCACTGACAGTTTGCCTGTGGAGAGAAACAAGAAGAAGCTACTATGATCCTTTGAAGACCAGGAATGATGATTTGCAGGGGCACAGGAGTTCAGAGAAATGGAACCCGGTTAAATCACAAGGCCTTTTCCATGAAGCAGCCAGTGAACTGGGGCAGATATCCAGAATGTGGCTTGGTACCCCCAACAAAGTAAAAGACAGCACTGCTGTAACAGCTGAAAAGTCCAAGAAAGCAGCCTTTGTGAAGGTATGGGATAAGGACAGCTCATCCAGAAATCTCATACCCAGGCTGCAGAAGGTCAGGAAAAACTACCTGGCCATGAACAAGTACAATGTAACTTACAACGGGAAGAGGAGTGCTAAGCTCAGCCCAGAGAAGTTGCTCTGCCAGCTGCGTGACAGGGTCAATGTGACCATGATTCAGAGGTCAGATGGTCCTTTTGGTACCTCTGAATGGCATCAATACCTGCCAGGGAAAAGCCTCAGTGAAACAGTGGGACACCTGGGTCGCTGTGCTGTCGTGTCCTCAGCAGGGTCTCTGAAATCATCTCGCTTGGGACAAGAGATAGGTTGGTATCTTTCTGTTAGCATGAGGTCAAATATCATTGTTTTATAACTTGGGCTGAATAGAAGTAACCTGCTGTCATGCTCTTACTTATAAGTCTCTTGTGGTCAAAAGATGTTTAAAATTAGTTAAAATGTTATCCTTAAACTTCTAAAGTCAGTAAATATTTCAGTCTAGCTGGAGATGGGAGTAATAGGTAGCTCTATTCTAGCTAGTCCTTTTGATTTTCATGATCCTATTGGCATTACTAGAGGGTTGCACAAATACTTGATACCAGAGAGCAATCTTGGTTCCTCAAGTGTTTGTTTGTTGAGAGGGTTTGGGGTGGGTTGCGTAGTGCTCATTGCATAGTCAAAAAAAATTTCATACAGGAAGACTTTCTCAGAGAAGAAGTAAAAGAAAATGCTAAAGGGGAAAAAAACTCCCTGGACATAGCCCTGAGCAGTGTGTGTTGAGAGAGGGCTGGACACAGACAGTCTTCAGAGGTCCCTTCCAGCCTCAGTGATTCTTTAATTCTTGCTCAAGGCTTTCCAAAAGTAGCACTGCTTCATTCTGAGCCATAAGGCAGTTGGCCAAATTTGAGTGGCCCAGAAGATCATCAAAAAACTTTACAGAGCTTTATCTTTTTGGACAAAGTTTGATGATGCTTTGCAGTCTTCTCTGACCGTATTTACTGGAGGTTAATGCATTAATTAATAAATACCAAAGCTTTGGTCTTTTACTGTGGATTATAAAGAAGCATATTTTGATGCCAGAGCGTTTTGTGTCTTTACAAAAAGAGCATGCTGGGGAAACCAGCTCTTCAGTCTTCAGCTCAGGCAGAAAATTCTCCGGAGCCTGCATCTCCCTCAGCTTGCTTCATTATTTGGTGTTTGGACCTCAGTTAAGGTTCATGCTTTGCTGAACTGTAGCTTCACTGAAGAAGTTTTAAAGTCTGGGAGTCTTCTCTCACGTGGAAATTGTTCACAAGCTTTGGTGTGTTCATAAGTTGTCTGTTGGATCAGGTCCCTTTGGCCTGCACTAAGCTGCAGGTAGCCTTCATCTTCTGAAACAGGTAGATGGATGGATTTCAATGCATCATTCATGGAAAACTTCTGCAAAGCCTTCAGAATCATAGTCCCTCGTGGGAGACAGTGTTTAGGTCTGGTACTTGCTCAGAAGTTCTCCCCCAAACTCCTCTGTGTCCACACGGCAGGCGAGCAGGAGCTAGAGTGAGGTTGAGCAAGTGTGTTAAAGTGCTATGAAATATGCAAAGAACAGCATTCCCTACTGGTACAAATTGCAGGTGGGAGTTGGTTGATGTAATTGTTTCTGCTTCTTAGGAGTGTTTGAGGAGATATATGTCAAGACTTGGGAAGCCAGTTCTGACTTTTCCTTCAAGTACCTATCTCAGCTTGTTTGGGTGCCTCTTGAAATTCAGAGCTAAAGGTTTGCACAGAAGTGACGTTCTGTTGAACAGCCTCCCCAGCACAGCTGGCTTGTGCTCTGTCTGTGTTAGGCTCCAGCATTACTGACAGCAGTGCTTGTTCCTCTGGAAGGAGACCCTCACAAGAGTGGGAGGTGATGTGTGGAGCATTGGAATGCAGTCCATGCAGCGCTGGATTGGGTATGGGAGCAGCCAAGTGTAATGGGCTGTGCTTTGGCTCCGGCACAGCTGAACGTACGTCGGACAGGCAAAGCCCTTTCATTGCTCCCACAGCCGCTCTCTGAGCCCGTCCCCACACTGAAGCACTGGTTTGTTCCAGATCACAAGGGGTGGATGCTGGTGAGGTCACTGTGTAGTGTGCCCGAGGCTGCTGGTGTCCCTACCCTGTGTTCCTCATGCCTGGGTCACAAACTTTCACCTTTCTTTTCAAGCAGTTAACTCTGCTGATGCTTCTGTAGAGTTTGGACACTTGCAGCCTTGAGCTGGGCAGGGTGAATATTAAAGGATTCAAGAGCATTCAGTGTATTTCTGTAAATTTTGTCCCACTTTTGGCCTGATGTATTTTTATGTAGGAAATGTCATGGTTTTGTTGGAGGAAGTTGTTGAAAAGGAACTAAATCTTACAAGCTTAAAATGAAGTATTTGTGTAGATGAGCACAATGGATTGCTGAGTTATTATTCCCTGAACTATTTGTTCTGTGTAATCATGTTAAGATATCAAATGGGCAATTAGTGAAACTAAGGGAGGCTGGCAGAGCAGCACAGGGTTGTAAACAACCTTTTACTGGGCTCTTGGTATTACTGAAGATTATAAATTGACACTGAAAAATCTGATGTGAGAGATACCAAGTGTAGCACAACAACCTGGAGACAAAGCCAGCTATTCTGCCTGAGCAGTCACTAAACACCCTTTTAATGTGCAAACTTGGGGCATATTAATGCTTGGTGTCTGGCTGAAGTTATATATGAGGAAATCATAACCCTGTATTGCATTGGTGCAAGGTAGGATGTGGAGCTAAGGGTCTGTAGTGGTAACTGCAGAGCCACTTCTCAGCATGGAGACACTTTTTTCCAGAAACATCACCTTTCTTGGTTTTGGATGGTGCTTTGGAAGGGCTCTTAAGAAGACCCACTTCTCCAGGAGAATAAAATAGTTGAGAAATCAGTCTTTGCTGCCAGTGATTACTGATCCTTCAGCATTGCTTGTGAGAACACCCCTGTTTTCAAGAAAATGATCTCAAAAAGACCCAGTTCTGGACCAGGCAGGTCCTTCTGCCCTGGAACTTGGCAATTCTCACAGACCCTGTCTGCAGCTGTGAGTTGCAGTCATGTGGCCTCAGTGCGAATTCAGGAAAGATGTCCCTGCTTCTCTAACTCAGCCCCTCTGATCACATGGAAGGTTTCTTATCCAAATCCAGCCACAAGGCAGGGAGAAGCCAGGATGTCAGGGTGACAAGCACAAATGCCCTGCATGGCACAGCAGCAGCCTGACTCCAGGGCGTTAGGGTGGCCTGGCTGGCTGTGCCAAGGCAGAGGAGGGTGCTGGAGGAATGCTGTGCTATCTTAAGAGGTGATGCCAGCAGAGGAAAATGCAGTGAATTCCAAGGCATGTAAGAAGCTGTGTCTGTTGAAGGCACAGCAGTGGTTTTATTTCTGTGGGAGGCATGCTGGCAGGCTGAGGTCAGCTTTGCTTTCCACTGTGGTTGGTGTATGTTTCTGGGGCTGGTCAACCTCCAGGCTGGAAGAGAGGACACTGGCTTTCTACTACTTCCTAGTTTTTTAGTTTGCAGCCAGCCATGTGGTAAATTATTTGAGTATTGATCTATCTCCTGGTAAAGTGTTTGAAAAAAGGAAGGAGAGAAAATGCTAGGGTTGTGCTCTCCAACCTGACAGTGGGTTGTAAAGAGTAGATTTTAAAAATTGTATTGATCATGAAGTTTGAGCCACAACTTCCTCCAAAGAGTCTGACTTGCTACTTCTAGATGTTAGGTTGAAACCCAGGCATTAGCCAGGTTGCATTAGAAGTGCAGGTGAATAATGTTACTTGTCTCTGGTATCACTCAAATCCAGGTGCTGGCTCACAGGTTTTCCCTCTGTTTGGCTTTCAGACAGCCACGATGCCGTCTTGCGATTCAATGGGGCTCCTGTCAGGGGCTTTCAAGATGATGTGGGGCAAAAGACAACAATTCGTCTTGTGAATTCCCAGGTAAGTCTGAGGAACCTGTGCTGAATAGGCCAAGCATGGCAGAGCTGTGTAGCTGCACTGTCTGGGAGCTGAGAAGAACAGGGCTGTCCATCTGATTTCTCCTGTCCCTACCACATAGCTGTAGGATGGGGATGTCTCCCCTTGGAATGGGGAACCGTTGGTAAATTTGAGGTGACTGGAGTGACACTGGCATGTGCTTGCAAACTTGAAGTAGCCTGCTTGTGATTTACAGCAGGCACAGGGTAATTTGTGTTTTGTCTTTGCTCAAAGGCTCTATGGAGGCACAGGAAGGCCAGCTTCATGCTGTTGCTGTGCCTTCGGAGTGAGAGGCAGGAACAACACCACAGGTCAGCAAGGAGGAGTGCACCAAGAGATGAGCTGTGCCTGCCCCAGAGATGGGTGTGAAGAATGAAAAAAGTTTATTTGGCTTTTAAGAAAGAACAATGTTTCTTTACTGCCCAGCAGTGGTACAGACTCCAGATAACACATGAACCAGGGCTGCTAAATGGCTGAAGACACTCGCAAAAAACCCACCTTTAAAGCTGTAGCCTGTGCACAGCCAGGAGAGGGATGTGCTCTGGTGGGTCCAGGACCTTATTGCAGAGCATGGCAAAAAGTGCCTTTAATGCAAGGCCTTGCTTACAGAGTTAAATCTCCCCTGCCTCTGAGAGCTCTTCATAGGTATCAAGGTGTCCCTTTGCTGATTCCCTTTGGCCATCAGTAGGCTGTGAAGCAGACCCTCCAGAGTTAGGGCTATGTGTAACACAGCAGAGTTAGTCTGCCACTTGGCCAGCAGCAGAGTGAGACTCTTGCTCTTGTAGGTACATATCAGAATGTTTTCACCTTTCCTCCTTAGAGCTGTTACCCTTCATGTTTGCCTATTTTGAGGAGAGAAATCTTCAAGGGTAGACATGCAGAGAAAAGAAGAAATCCTAGTAGTATGTGCTGGTGAGGGAATGGAGGAGGACAATAAAATATCAAACAGGCCAGGAGTCATTTGGTTAAAAGACCTGGTGCAGCATTGCAGTACTGAGTACAAGCATCTCCTCACCCCACAAGAGGAGGAGGAGGTTGTAGGCGCACGAAGGCTGAGGAGTTGAGTGAGGGAGAGATGAGTGGCTGAAGTGTATCTTTTGTCATCCCCAACCAAAAAGGCAGTTTCTTTTCCTTACCCCAAAGCTAAGATTTGTAGGCCTGGAGTTTTCTTACCTGCCCTTGTGTGAGGAGTGCATGGATGCTTCTGTGTAACGAGGTGTGAAGTTTCTCAAAACAGCAACAGGAGCTTGACCATCCTCTTCAAAGGCAAGAGACAATGGGCTAACATGTAACCAGTTTCCTTAGTTCATTTTGTGTGTCTTTTAAAGGATTTTCTTGCTTCTTGTGTGAATGCTGTTGTTACCTCTTTCTGCTCTTGGGTCTCTCTTCACTTGCTGCCATGCTCTTTACTGTTGCTTGCTGCATCTCGATTCCTCTGCATTAAACCCCCAGTCAGAAGGGGGACGGTTTGTCCTTTCTGAACCAGTCTCGTTTGAGCAGACAGATTTGGCTGCTGACTTCTGTGCCCTGTTTGACATCTTGTGGGTTTTTTTTTTTTATCTTTCCCGTCTCTGTGTATTTTTGTGATGTCAGATAGGTGTTATCACTTAAGCAAATTTTCTCTGGAGGATGTGCTCATTGCCAAGCTTACAGTGATATGAAGAGAAAATATGTCCATGACCTATGTGCTATCAGTATTATCTGCACAGGGAGGGAGGGTTAGTGTGTGGTTGTACAGCTGTAATATAACTCTCCATGTGGATTCTCATACTTTGGACCAAGTGTAGTTACAGCCACATCATTACAGTGCTTCTGTTCTCCATGCAGATCAGCCTGCAGTCATGGGCGATGTTCCCTCTGAATGGAGACACCAGCTTAGAAAACTTCAGTTACAGGGAGAACAATATTGTTGCAGTTTTTAGAGGCTAAAGTTAACTCAAAAGGCAGCGTTGATCTGGCTGCTGACCAAGGAAAAAGATGCTTTCCATGTGAGTAGTGCAGGAGTCTCTCATCTGAGGTTTCTAAACTGAACAGCTCTGACTGCAGTCCCTGTTAACTTCAGTGACCACTGTATTGGAAGCCTGGTTTTCTTACATGTTTTTATTTGCACTTTGAATGGTTCAGTGCTGTTCTAGTCTTGGTGATATCATTTAAATCTTCTTGTTAGTCGTGTGGCCTGGTCACATTCTGGTTTTAGCTCGCTGCAGGAGCTGTGCTTTATCTTGCCTTGCCCAGAGCTCTTACAGGCATCAGGTACTGGCTGGACAAGCTGTAATTTTTTCTTGTTCTGGACTGGCTTTTCTTATGTTTTAACTGGGAAAATGAATGGGTTTGGGGCTTGGCTGCTTTTATTCTGGCTCTTACTGCTGATCAATTGTCAGTCTATTGCCAAAGTGAAGGGACTGGGATCTCCTGAATCTGATCTGTCAAAGCTAGTCTGTATTGAGTAATATCCCTTTGGCATACATGGCCAGTGGCCCTAAGTTTCTTAATAATTATTTTAAGATATTTTTCTGTAATTTGCTGGCCAGTCTCTAGGACATACGTGGGGGTGGATGGTTTTAACGGCAGAGTGGAGTATCTTGCACATCTTTGTGCATAGAGAAAGATTAATGGATTGGTACTGACAGGAAGGCAAAAAATTTGGGATCTCCAGATCTGAGGCTATGCTTGTAGGTCCACAAACTTGGTAGTTGTTCTAAATAAAGAATTTATTTAATGTTGCCTCATTTATTTTCTCAGGCCTTGACTGGTTCATCAGTATTGCTGCCTTTAATGGCATGTTTTCCTGCAGTCTGACACAAGGCATTGATTGGCCCTGGGAAGGCAGTTACATCTTGCAAAAATAAGGGCTGAAGTACATGTGAGGGGAGTGCCAATGTCATTCTGGAGGACACAGCTCCTTTCTGCAGAGCTCACCAAGGACTAGAGTACCTTGTTCCTCCCAGCCCTTGTTCTCCTGGGCTGGCTTCTTGCTGTCACAGAGAGCACTCTGCTTTGCCTGCCTTTGCTGTTATTGGCACTAACAGTCTGCAGGGAGGAAGAGAAAGGAGATAGCACATCAGTGGAATGGAGGAAGGCTGTGGTGGGAAAGGAGAGCATGTTTAGATTACAGGACATTGACTGCTGGTAGCCGGAAAGGAGGAAATCATTGTGATATGGACAATAAATGCACTACCAGGGTAGGGGCTGTATTAAAAAGATACTTGCTACCTCGTGAACTGGCTAAAGAAGAAATCAGGTAACCAATAGATCAGTTAACTAATTAGGATCCAAAATCTGGGCAAGACAAGTAAGTCATGTAGCAATTTGAATGAATTTTATTACTTAGAAAGAATCGGTCACTATTAAACAACAAATGGACACTAAAGGTAAATGGGGGGCCAGATTCCTTCAGCAAACAGGTTGACTAGTAGCTAGCAGGTAGTACCGAGAGCCAACCCCAGTGTGTGGGAGGACACAGCAAACAGCTTGTGGCTGTGGAGGTGCTCCTCTCCTGGTTTCTTATCCCTTTGCTTTTGTGCCTGTCACAGCTCTCTCAGGGTTTGTGTGATTCTGCCAACTCACATGGCGTTAGAAACAATGAAATGAAAATAAAGTGTGCATGTTCCTTGCCATATCCCTGTCCCTTTGCAGTGCTCCATCCTGCTCGTACCCAGCTGAAGGGATGGCTGGTGCCAGCTGCTGTGCCCCTCTTTGCCTCTGGTGTCCACAGGCTGCAGGCAGATATTCACACCTGCAGCATTGCACACTCCAGCTAACAGTGGCCTAGATATTTCAGCTGCTGTAAGGAAATGAAACCAGGCAGTACACGTGGTCAAGGCGAAGGCCTAATCCCATAGAGTTAAGAACAGATGTGAGGAAACTCTTTTTGCTTTTGGAATAATTCCCATCTGGGCTGGCTGCTGCATCCTTGTGCTCTGGTTACAGGGACAGCCATGCAGGCAGCCGGCTTCTGAGGCAGCCAGGATGCTCAAGGACTAATTGGCTAGCTCATAATTAGATCTGGGGAGAAAATCAGGACAAATGGAAGCTGATTTTTATGATTATGATTTATGATTAGTGTTTACAAGCTGTGCCTGTACAGGTTGTGGTTTTGGGTGGGGAGGACAGGAGATTAATTGATTCTGATTGTTTTCTTTCTGCTGCAGACCTGAGTTACCCTTGGGTGTCCCAAGCAGTGGTGGTTGTGTCCAGAGTATAGAGAGAACAACTCTGCTTGAAGCTTTCCTTCTCATTGCTGCTCTCAGGAGACTCAACCCTGAACCTGCCTGAGCTGCTTCCTCCCCACTCAATAGAGGCGATGGGGGGCTTGGCATGAGGCAGGATTGGCTGGGGGTGCTGTAGTCTCTCATCTCTTGCAGTGATGGTCTCACAGGAGGCTGAGCACTGGCTGCCAGGGTTCCTGTTGCTGAGGGGAAGCCACCCACATGCAGGCCTTTTTATTTTGGGTTAAATGAAGGTTCTTGATAAAGCCAACAGTGTGTTTTCATTAGGCTCTGCCTGGACTGTCCTGGTGACTGCTGGCAGCAACTGGTGTTCCCTCCTGCTTCTGGTAGTTGTAGTGATGGGATCCCCCAGCCAGGCTGGGTCACTCTGCAGGTCCTGTCCTTAGTGTGTTACTGGAGATGGATAGAAAGCCCTGTAAAGCATAAAGGCAGTTTTTATTGTGACTCTCCACGAAGTCCTTTGCTGCTAGATAGGACTGGCTTGGGCATTGGAAGGGCATTGCTGGGGCTGTGTCCTTGCCACACACAGTGGGCTGTGCTCAGTAACCAGCAGTGGGGTGGCTCTGGCTGTTTTCAGGTGTGTTTGTTGTTTGGCTGCCTGCTAATTCTGACAGCATACTGCATAACATTGTATTTGTTGTTGCTATTCAAGCTTGTGACTGTTGAAGAGCAGCAGTTCCTGAGGGAACCACTATATAACACTGGAATCTTAATTGTCTGGGATCCAGCACCATATCATGCAGAAATTCATGAGGTAAGGCTGAGGTTTTTGTAAATAAATTCAGATTCACATTCTTTGAAGTGCTTCTGTTAAACCACTTCCTCCTAATGTGGGCAATCACTCATTTTAAGGCCATTCGTGTTTACTTTTTTGTTATTATGGATATATCCATGTGTACTTCTAGGAGTATCCCATGCATGAGTGCTCCTAAGAAAACACTTGCCTATTCCTGATCCCTGTGAAGGGCCTCAGGCCAAGTATAATGGGTCACCACCTTTACTTTCCTGTGGGCTGATGGCACAGGGAGGAGGTCACTGCTGGCTGCAGCAGTTGTCTCATTAGAGGATGATTTCCTCTCTCTGACAGTTAATCTAAGATTTGCTGATGGTTGATGCTTGGATGTTTCAAGCACCAGTCAGCCATGGGATATACTTGATGAATTATGAGCGGGTTGGGAAACCCTCTGAAGATCTCTGTCAGCTTTGACGTGTGGGTGTGCAATCCTTCTAGCATTTGCTTTGATTTTGAGTACAAAAGAGTGTTGTTTGATATGTGATGAGCTTTGGAGGTTCATGGTGGAAGCAGGTAGGAGTGAGTAGTCCATTCTTGACTTTTATTTTAAGCTCTGGTTGTAACTGAGGGGTCTTTGCATTCCTTTCTTTGGCCTCCATTTCCTATTTTCTCACTGATGTTTATTTCTGTGCCTGGTCCCATGGCTCCAGGAGGCACAAGGGGCTATGTTTAAGAGTCAGTAAAACCAGGATGGGATATTTATAGCATAGGGGGGAAAAAAAAAAATCTCCAAATGACTTTAAGAAAACATAAACCATTCCCAAGTTTTTACTGAAAGAGGAAATTTAAGGATGAAAATCAGCTCAGCCTGGTTCAGGAGGCTGAGCTGAGAACACTTGCCTGCAGAATAGGATGCTTTGTATTGCAATGTGGAGAAGGATCTGGGTCTGTAACATTTAAGGCAGAGTTCTCAAATTGTCTGCTGTTGGGGAGTGCAGAATGAAATTACAAAATATGCTGATCTGATTTAATGGTCCTTAACTGAGATTTGGGGTTTCCCTGCTCTGTGTTCTGAGTCAGCTCACCACAGTGACCCAAAGGGACAGTGAGTGAGGATGTTTAGGTGAGTGTGACAGTGAGTGAGGAGTGAGAGTGTGCAGCAGGATCTTTTTCCCCAGCAGCAGCAGGTTCACTCATCCTTTTTTCCTGGTGGTTACAGTAAAGTGGGCCAGAAATAAAGAATCTGACCTCTTGTTTCTGTTTTGCAGTGGTACAGGAAACCAGATTACAACTTTTTTGAAAGCTATAAGGCATATCGTAGTACACATCCAGAGCAGCCCTTCTATATCCTGAATCCCAAAATGCAGTGGCAACTCTGGGATATTCTGCAGGAGAATTCCCTGGAGCATATTCAGCCTAATCCACCATCATCAGGAATGCTTGGTAAGATAATTGCCCTCTAAACTTCGGGTTCAATTTGCAAGCAGGAACTCTCCAAGATGCCTTTTTTCAAAGACAGCTACAAATTTATGGTGCTTATCAGAGTTGTTTTTACAGTGTTTGTCTTGTGCCAAAATTTAAGCTTCCTGTCTTCAGAGTAGCAGCTCAGTTGTATTAAAGTAAGTGGTTTGCAGCATGTCTGTGAAACAGCAGTTAGAAACATGGCCCAGTTCCAGGTGGAAACAGGAGAGCAGACTGCAACACTGGGATGGTCTCTAGGATTTGTAGCTTCTAGTGCCAGAGCAGTTCCCACAGGGTGCGAGAGGAAGGATGTGTCTCCTGCAGGCTCAGATCTGGTCAGGCGACTAAATCTGATTACTGTAAATGAATTCTAAGGGCGTGCCTGTTTCTTTTCCATATATTATTTATATATAAATATGTGTGTGTGTAGACTTACTGGGGGTCTGTGGAGGGTCAGACTGAATAGTTGCCCTGAAAAGGTCAGAGATATGCCCCCTTACTAAGCATGCCAACATCTTGCTTGTCAGCAGGCTAAATTCAGCCTCTCAGCAAAGAAACTCATTTTTGCATTCTGCTGTTGCAGAAGTTTTCCTACTTAGTGGAGAGCAGATCTCATGACCAGCTGAATAAAAAGGAGTGAACCTGTGGGGAAGCTGCCATGTATCTGAAATCACGGCATAGATGTATAGTCTTGTTTGCCATGGAATGTCCAACTGCTGTGCTTCCGCCCTTTGTCTGCTCCCATCTCTGTTCCATCACTGCTGGGGCAGAGGCACTTTCTGTCTCTGTGTAAACAGTTGCTTCATGTTTTTGCCAGGCCCAGCACCCATTAAATCATTGCTTGGATATGTGTAGAGCAGCTGTGTAACAGCATAATCAATGACTTCAGCAGCAGAATTGTTAACTGGAGTTACGGGCTCAAAGACACAAGTCAGACAGCAGTTCCTCCAGGGCGTAACTTTGGGCCTAGTTACCTCACTTTTTGCTTTATAAAACAAGTTACCTTGCCAAATTCAAGGGCATAGATAAGTTCCAGTTTCCAGCTCTGTGTTCCCTGGAAGGCCTGACTGGGATTGAAAATTTTCATTTGAAAAGGTGGATGAAAACTTGTTTAAAATATACTTTAGGTTCTTCTAATGTCTTGCAGTTCCTCAGATTGTGCATGGTCCCTGATGTCTCAGATACTGCATGAATTTTCTGGGATGTTACACATTGATTCTGTTTCTCTGGTATATTTTCGCTATTTCTTGCACTTAGAAGAAAAGCAGCCAGTAACTATGGCTTCCATCTGATCTGGCCAGAAAGCTGGCAGGCTGTGCCCTTACTGACTGGTGTGATGTCCTCGGGTGCTTTCTGTGCCTGTCAGAAGACACGGGAGGGCAGCACTGCTCTGCTCCGAGGACCCTGAAGAGCAGAGGCTGCTCTGTCTCCCCAAGCATCTCCCAGCACAGTCCCTTCATATTCCCTGCACTCACAAGAGGCAGGTGGGACAAATGCAAAGGTCTCATCTCTGCTTATCCAAGCAGGTTTGAAATGGGCTGCTCAGATCAGCTAATGCAGTGCACGCTTGGCAGACACCCAAGTTTTCATGAAGGTCACAGATAATGGTAGCACTCTTAAAAATTGTCCTTTTGGCATGGCTGTCACTGTAAACAATCTGCTGAAATCACGTTGATCATACACTTTGCAAGGGAGGGCTTCAGAAAAGAGCCCCGTCTGGCCAGACTTTTCTCCCCCTCTGCTCTGAATGTTAATAAAGGAAACCCTTCCCCTTGGAGCTGCCTGCTCCTTGCTGGCTGCCTGTCCCTCTGGAATGTTTAATCCCGTCTCTGGTGTGACGTGGGGGTGTCTGCTCTCTGTCCCTCCCCAGGCATAGTGATCATGATGACGCTCTGTGACGAAGTGGATGTGTACGAGTTTCTCCCTTCCAAGCGGCAGACGGACATTTGCCACTACTACCAGAAGTTTCATGACCATGCCTGCACCATGGGAGCTTACCACCCACTCCTGTTTGAGAAGAACTTGGTGAAGCACATGAACCAGGGCACAGATGAGGACATCTACACTCATGGGAAAGTTACCCTGCCTGGCTTCCGAAAAGTGCATTGCTAACGGATTGGTTTTACTGTGTGTAGTTTTCCTTGACTTTCAAACCACTTTTTAAATCAGGGTTGTCAGATTTGTTAGGTCTAAGCACTGGTGTGTTTTGACAGCTCTTCCATGTAGCAGCCTTGCTCTTAGGACTTTGTTGACCAACTCTCTGAGCTGTAAGGCTCACTGTGGTACAGCCAGGCCATACTTGCATGAGTCACTGCAGTAAATGGACTCCCAGTGGAGCCAGGCTCATGCAGCACGTGGATACCTCTGGCTTCATCTCAGCTGATGACGGTGTAGGGGAGGCACAGGAGAGGCTTTCTAAGCAGAGATTGCACAAGTCAGGACCATGTGATAAACATAATTTGGTTTACTTCAAAGGGGTTGTGAGAGCCAAAACCCTGGTCCATTGGGAAACATGAAAAATCATTTAAAATTTGTTCCCATAGTCAGAAGCCCTTCAAAGTAGGGCTGATTTACGGAAATGCTGTCAAGCTGTGTAATGATAAGCTAAACTTCTAGTCCAAAATATTTGATTTTATAAACAGTCTGTGAACTTCCTTCCAAATTGTTAGACTTCTGAAACTGCTCAGGTGACATTTTTGGCAAAGGAAGAGGGAAACAATTCATAATTCAGTGAATCTTGAAAGACTTTTTAATCTTTTTACTTTCTTTTTAATAATTTAAAATAAATTTTAGTGATCATTTCCAGTACAGTGCTGGGCTTGGTACAGAAGAACCCTTACATCAGAAAGGTTTTGGGAAGATGTTCCAAGGCACAGATGGGAGAACTCACTGGAAGTTGGTGCCTTTTTCCAGCTCTCTGCTGCTCTACCTTTGCAATTGTTGGTGAACTACTTGCTGTATCCAGTAACACAAACGCCACAGAGCTGCTGCTAGATGAGTTCCAGCCCTCTGCAAGCCGACAGAGGGGATCTCTTGACTGCTGTGTGCTTTTCTGCAGAGGTGGGGAGCAGGTTTGCCACTTCCGTGCTTCTTGAGCTGTGGGGAGGGAGAGTGTGCTCTGCTTCTCATGCTAAAACCCAGGCAGAACTGAGAAGGGCAGCTTCTTCCTGCGCCAGGGACTCCTGTGGCAGCATGGTGGAAGTGGTAGCTCTGTAAACTCTGTGTGTTGGTGAGAACACCTTCCCTGTCTTCCGTACTGGTGTGTTTCATCAGGGCTGTAAAGAAAGCTTTCTCTTCTCCTGTTTTGAATAAATCCTGTGAAGTCATTGGCCTGTTTTTGCCTTGGTGAACCATTAATGTCTTGTCTCCATGGCTCGGGGGATTTGTACCAGCCTTGCACCACTGCAGGCACAGCTGCTCCCTGCTTGTTGCAGGGAGCCCTCAGCTCTTGTCCTGCTGCTCCTCCAGCTCGGAGCCTGCCTTTCTGCATGCCCATCTCTTGGGATGGACTGGATCTGTCAGTGTTTACAAATATCATACAGGTAAAAAGATCCAGGTCCTTGCACTGCTGCTCAGGAGCACCACCTTCCATGAGGACAGGAATGCAATGAAGGCAGCTGTGTCTTGGAAAGCATTCCTTTTCACTGCCAGGGGAGGAGAGAGCTTACAGAGGAAAAGCCATCAGGGGTTGCTTGGGAGGGCCACAGTAATCCTCTCCTGCAGTCTTGGGTTTTGACAGTCCTACCCTTGTTTCTTGGATCCAGGAGGTATCTGCCACAGTAATTTGCCTTCTTACTATGTGTTTAGTTGAGATTCAAATAGCTTCTGACTTTTTTCCTAGGCTGTTTCATCTGTTACTTCTCACAGCATTATTTTCCATCAACGCCCCCTCTATGGAGAGTGGCCACCCTCCTTGGCTCAGGCTGTGTAATGGATGGATGGTATGTGGCTTCTGGGAAGCCAGCACAGTCTGCCTGATGCTCACCTGGGGTTCCAAACCCACCTGGCCCCCTGCAGGGCTCCTGCAGGAAGACAAAATGTCAGATTCCCCAGATCTCTCAGAACCCTCAGTTGCTTAGGGGCAATAGTCTTGCACTGGGCATGGAATTTCAAATGTTATGCTAACAGCTGTAGCTACATGCAGCATGTGATTCACTTAGAGTCTAAACAGAGTTTTACAGGAATTATGACAGAGCTTAAAATAGGCCAGTGGTAACCCTCTTTTTTTTTCTTTTTTTCTCTGCCTAGATCCAAATCTAATATACGTTGCAAGTGATGACAAATGGGGTATTTAGAAGAGCCAGGTGTAAGTGGGCAGTAATAGCTAGATTGTAACAAAGCCTCATCCCTCCTGCAGTCTCTGCCATTCCCAGAGTGAACAGCTTTCTGCCCCTGTAGAAAGGGAAAAAGGGGCAACACTGCCCTTTCCAGTTAGCCACTGAAGGACTAAGTGCTGGGAAGGATGCTCTGTAATTATATGGGAAAGCTGGAAAATATTTCCAGCTGGAAGCAGTTTCTACCCCTCTTTGGCTTTGCAGTTTTAGAGAGCCAGGGACATGGGTGGGAAAAGGTTATATGGTTGGACCAGAACCCAGAGGAGGTAAATGCCACTATGAGGAGTTCATGGTTGGACAAGGAAGTATTTGGGTGATGTAACAGGAATGACAGTATGTTACTGGCAGGGGCACACTGGACTTTGTTGTCTTTAACGATTTTTCATTGTCTGGGCTACCAAAGCTGCTTGTGGGTTTTATGGTTTGCTTTCACTAAAGAAAAGGGGAAAAAAAGTCACAGAAATTCAAACTGTATGCACCTGAGTCAACATGCCCATCCTAGCTGCCCTAAGAAGAATGGAGTGGGTGAGTGGGAACTAGATCTGACAACGCACCAGTATGTAAACAGTGATGGTTAAAAATGGCACTCCCTGAAGAGAAACACAAGCTGCCCCAGCCTTTGTTTTCTGTGCATGCATGCAGCTGAAGGTGAGGGTACAGGCAGGATGGCTCATCCTCCTCTGCTCTGTGAGGTCTGATGCTCTTGCCCAGAGCTGTGGGTGTTTGATTTCACTTGTGAATTGTATCAGCCTGGCAGGGAAACTCCAGCACTTTCATCAGATGATGATACAAGGCACAAGGCTTCATTTTGGAGCAGATAATTGGTGTGCATGGCTATACATGCCTCAGTTCCTGTCCTTGTCCATTAATAAGAGAGGTGAAAGTTGGAGTTTGTGGGGTTACCTGGTGTCACTGTGTTCAGCAAGGCATCACCTATGGCTCATGAGTTCCCTGGGAAGTGCTGGGAGCAAGCTGGGACCCAGCTGGCTTTGTGCCTCACTCCAGAAGGAGCTACAGATCAGGACTCCTTTTTGAAGACAGAACTTGCAAGGAAGAGGATGTGCTTATTTCTAGCTTAGTTTTGGAAGTGCAGATGAAAGTAAAATTGTGTCTTGCAGCTCTAAGCAAACAGTTGCTTCTCTTTTTGACTGAAACTCAGTGAGCTGCTTAACAGCCTTGTCTTGTGAAAGGTATGGAAAATGGCTTCAATACACAGGACTGTGACTGGTCATCCAGGTAACACAGTGGAGGGGGATCTGGTGTCTCTTGGGATTGATACTGCTCAGATCATGTCATGCACAGCTTGCCTGCTGTTTGGCGGTGTGTGTGCAAGGCATCTTCCAGGGGATTGTTCCAGAGGGTTGCAAACACAGCACCCTCACACCATCCCCACTGAGAGAGGAAGGAGCCCTTGTAGGGGCCAGCCTTGGCACGTCTCATCTTTCACCCAAGTCCTATGAAATACTTCCCTCTGTAGGTGGCTCCTGCTGCTCCTTATCCTCCAGGATGTCACCTCTGCAGAAGGGATGCATGAGGATGTTTGTGTCTCCAAGTTTTGCAAGAGTTTGTTCATTGCTTACACTTAACTTGCAACTTCATGTGTGGTAAAGGGAGAAGTTAACTTTAATTGCACCTTTTGACAGCCAGGTGGACTTGAAGCTGAGTTCTCTGCCACTGACTTGTGTTCAGTGTACAATGAAGAAGACTAATTTGGGGAGAAAATTTAAGCAATGAGTATTTGAAAAAAATAAAAATTTCTTCAGTTCAAGATATGTTTTAGGAAGATAAATGGATGTTTGCAAAAGCAGAATGGAAGGTGAGCAGGGAAAATCAGGCATGAGAGATGGTTTGAAAAAGTGTTTGTTTAGTTCAGTTTGTTCCAAACAATTCTCTGAAAGCCAGAGAAGGGCAGGAGCAGAGGGAGTGGACAGAAAGTGGTTTGGAGTAGAAACAGATACTTCCCAAACCCAGTCATCTTGGCTTGCTGTTTCCATCCAGGTCTGAGTGTGCTGCTGGTTTTGGATATCAGTGTGCATGGAAAGCTGTGCTTATGGGAACAAAACCAACTTGGAATGTCTTTATTTCCATTCCTGCAAATACCTTGCAATGTTTTTCCTGCCTGGCCCTGGCATCCTTTACAAAAACAACAGTGAGGTGCTTCCATGGGCCAACACTGGTTCTAACCTGTGACAAACAAAAGGATCCTTCTAACAAGGGGATTAAATCAGCCAAACATTTGCTAATCCTGCTCCAGGACAGCTCTGGTGTGGGTTATCACCTGTTCCAACCCCTAGTAATTCACACAGAGCCCTCCCTGGGTGCTTACCTCGTACCACTCTGGTGATGCTGAAATGCCCTGGGCCATTTCAGGTCTATAAACATAACTTGTCAAAATGGGGAATAAGAGTCTTTCTCTGATAGTTAAAGGCAAATGAAATGCAGGGCCCTGGATGGTGGAAGTGGTACCAGCATTTGTAGCACTCATTTCATTTACCAAAAGAAAATAAAAATCACTAATGTGTGAAAGTAGGCTGTATTTCGTTAAAAGCCAGTTTTAGGTATAGCCAGCAGCATAAAAATAGGAAAACTGACTTGCATGCTCGGTGTGTAGTTTATATATTACAAAATTACTGTTATTTATGGTGCCTGAAGTATTATATAAACACTAATTTTAACCAGTGTATGGAGGGGGAACTTCCTTCATTTTGTCCTGCTCAGCTGAGTGTTCCACACCCATTCAGAAATGCTGAACAGTTGCATTGCCACTTAAAACAATTCCAGAAAGCAGAAGCTGGACTTTAACTGGGATAAGCCACTGAAGTATCCTACCTTCAAGGAAGCTATAAATCATTTTCATGAACCAAGAATCTGTTTCCCCTCTTAGTTGCCTGTTTTTTCCTTGTGTATCTTCACAGACATTATCCTACTTGATTCTTTCTTGGTTTACCAAAGATAACTTAAAGGCACAAATTTCTTAAGTAAATATGTGTGAGGGGGCATTTGCATTGGAATTTAGGAAGAAGGCTGAGCAAACAGTTAAGGCTGAACCTCCAGTGCTTGGGACAAAAGGCAGAACAGTTTCTTGCTGGGGAACAGAGTTTTATAGGGAATTTGGAAGGTGCTGTCCTGTCCCAGGTGCCAGTTTAAGGCAGTTTGTACAGGATGTGTGAACAGGGACTGAAGCCGAAGAGTTTAAGGGAAACAATAGTGAAAAATTGTTTTGTTAGAACTGAGATGCTCAAAGCAGTTTTGACAAGAAGCAACTTAATCTTGTTGAAGTAGGACTGTCATGGCAGATTATTTGAGTCTGACCAGGCTACTTGTGACCCATAGGTTAGATAAACTCTTTTCTTATTTTTAATAAGTAAGAGTTCTAATTTGCATAAATAAGATATGCAGTCTCTTACTTGCTTTTCTTTCCTGCTTCCAGTTCTAGAGGTTGTTTGTGTAGGGAGATCGGTGAGTGACTGGGACAATGAGATGGAGATTTGGCTTTGAATGGCATGAGGTAATTGTGTGGGTAAGCTGTGTATCCTGGCAGCAGTCTGAGCTCCTTGTGTCCAGCTGGTCTCCAGAGGTGCCAGGTGTGTGGAGTGCTGTTTCTGCCCCATCATTTCAAAACCATTGTAGTCTTGCTCAATCGGCTTTGAAGGTTGAGCTCTCTGAGAGAGCTTGAGCTGTCTTTGAGCTCACCTCACGGCTGAGCTGTTGCCTCTGAGCTTCTCTGTTGAGCTCCTGTGGAGGTCTGAGATGTCCCTGCGCCCCAGGGTAGACACTGCCTCCTGCTCTGGGTCATTCTTCCACCAGCTGGAGGTGACACAGCTGTAGCTGGAGCTGGCTGTTTTGCATTCCACCATCTGACTGCCCATACTGGTGAGGGATGCAAAAAAAGAGCCATAAAATGGGTATGTTTTCATAAGCTGAGCCCACGCAGTCACTGTTGGATTGACTTTTCACTGGCATTACCCAGGCCCTGCTGGGACACTGGGGCGAGGTGGGGGGGCTGGGGGGTGCTCTGGGCAAACCTGTATTGCAGCGATGCCAACCTTGGTGTTTCTCACTAGTATGGAACTCAAAAATTTTCCCTGGGTGACACAGCAATAAAACCATCTCCTCCCTGCCTGTGTCCTACAAGGAAGGAAGGAGGTCTCTCCAGATCTCAGTTCTTGATATGTGTACAGCAAACGAGGGCAGAATAAGTGAGTGTGAGTGGGTCTGGGGTATGTAGGGACACCTGGGGCTGGAAGCTGGGCTTTGGTGAGGCTGTGCTGCTCCAGGTTTCATGGTGAAAGTTTCATCCAGCTCTGCAATGCCCGTCCCTGGCTTTCTTATGCCTTCCTGCCTGTAGACACCCAAACCTGTGCCCTGAAGGAATTCTGATTTACTCTGGTTTATACATTTACACTTTACACATTTAGTTAATAAAGAAATATAGTGATGGTGCTATAATGCAGCATTATCATATGTGGCAGAGAATGGAAAAAATAGCTAATGAGTAGCCCTGGTGGTATGTATGAACAAGGAAATGGTATGTCAAGAAATCTGCTATTTTTATCACTGTTTGCCATAAAATTAACAGTACAGGAAATAGTTTTAGGCTCAATTAATTTTCAGTTCTCTTGAATAACTATTCATATTAAAACAAAGCTTGTGCTGCCCCCTGCTTCCCCCCCTTCTGTCCAACCCTGTCACCCCAAGCGCGTCAATGGCCACGCTGGCACCCGGGGATTCCCGCTCCACGGAGGAGCTGTGTCTCCCCACTGCACCTTCCCCTGTCCCAGAAAGTCTCCAAGGGGCTGGAAAGGGACAGTGATGGTTGTGGATTTCTCCTTCATGAAACCTGTGGGCTTCTCCTTTATGAAAGCTGTGTGTGTGCTTGTGGTCTAATCCCCTCACTGTTCTCTATCCATCCATTCTTGGGAGCAGATGGTTTCTGTAGAGCTGTGTTTGATATTTCCATAGCCTCAGCATTACATGGATGCTTTTATTCACTAATCTTCCAGTGTAAGCAATAAAGCATCTTTGGAAAAGCTGATACACAGATTAAAAGCAGCTGAGCCATCCCATCACCTGAAGTCATGCTTTGTTTTTTTGCAAAGTGTAATTTGTCAGCACACACCTCTTAAATTCCCCACTGTGCCCAGCTGTAACTGTGGCTGGGGGGGTGTCACAGGGAAGTTGCTTAGAGAAAAAACAATAAATACAGAAAAGTTCAGCCTTGTAGTTTGCTGAAGCAGATGAAGCTGAGGTTGTAATGCAGCAAGAAGCTCATTAAAGGTGAGGGATGCAACTCTAAAGGAATTTTATGGTACTAAGGAGGAGATACCAGGATTGTACAGCAAGTGTATGTGGGAGCTGTGCCCCACGTTGCTTTCAGCATAAGGACACTAGAAGGGCAGATTTTTTTCATCTCTGATACAAACCATATGGAGGTGGATACAGCTGTTTGTGCCAAGCATATTGTTACAAAATCCCTGCACTGCAAAGCTTAGCTTAATCCCTCCAAACTCCCCAAAGCCCTTGGGAACACCTGAGTATCTTGCTTGAGGTTTTCATTTGTGATGAAGTTGCACTTCAAAGCTCTTTTATGGATCAGCAAATGCCAGAAACACTTTACATTTTCCTTTCAAGCAGGGCTGAGCCTCCAGTGACTGCTCAGTACGGGCCTGAGAATTGCAGTGCTTATGAAAACAGGTAGAGTCAGTGACGTCTGTCTGACCTGGTCAAGTTAAAAATTTGCACTCTGTTTATTTGCTGATGTACCTTTTG
The DNA here is from genome assembly GCF_965178545.1 of Coloeus monedula. Taxonomy (NCBI): domain Eukaryota; kingdom Metazoa; phylum Chordata; class Aves; order Passeriformes; family Corvidae; genus Coloeus; species Coloeus monedula. The sequence continues at coordinate 5,700,946 of NC_138790.1, forward strand.
CTCTGATTCATAGAGATAGTGACCTGGCAGAACCAAGTACAGTATTTCCAAGAACACAGCTCTTAAAAACAGCTCTTCCTTTGAAATCAGAAGGCGATTACTCTACCAAGAGCAGCACTTGGCACTTCTTCATGGTCAATCAATAACAAAAGCTTAGTCAACATCAGGGAAAGTAACCAGGAGATGGCATGTTGGGTGAGAATGGGAAGAGCTTGTGCAATCAGTTTCAGGAAATTCTTTATAACAAACAAAACAAAAGCCCCAAACCGATCTTATCAGCAGCATATCTAATGGACGAAGTATTTGACATGCACCTTCACACTTGGCACTCAGGAGTGTCCTGAGTCGGTGCGATTTTGCCGCAGTATTAATGTTTTAAGCTCCTTTACTGAAGCAAATTCACAGGCATCCGTAAGAAGTCCTGTAGTGCTACAGCAACTTTCCATTTGCGAACGTGAACAAGTCCTTGCCTGGTGCAGAAACCGGAGCATCTCCCCTTGGGTGATTGATGCCAGGAGCCAGTACTCCGTGTGGAGACTGCAGGGAGGGGTTTTGTGCTGGAGTGCTGGGGTCTTTCTCACTTTGCCAGAGTTGTGCTGTTCCATGTGATTTAAGTTGTTTGTGTACACTTGGGACTCTGCTGGCTTTTATTGCCATATGAGATGTGTGTGTGTACAGGCATAAGGGGAAGAAGCAAGAAACTGCAGGGTGAAGCAATGGTGTTTTGAGCAAGAATGGCAGCGAGGGGCATTCCTGGCTTCTCTACTGAATCCAGTATTCAGGATTCCTAACAGTACAGCAATATCCATTGGGAGGATGGGGCACAGGTTGGAATTTGGGTAGTGGAACCATGTGCTCATGCTTCAAAATGTGAGCAGGTCTAACCAGTGGGGATCTTCACACTTCAGCTAAAGGCCACGTGTAAATGAAAATGAATTTCTTTCATGCAACTGCTGTTTAATGAATTTTGCCCGCCTTAATTGAGTTCCCAAGGTCAGTGCTTCCAGTCCATTCAGGCTGCCACCCTTTGGCTGTTTGGTTTTGCAGTATTTGAGGTAATTAAAGCCACTAGTGTAGTCTAAAATCAGCTTTCTCATGTCTGCTGCCACAGCAATTCCTCAGTTTCTCTCTCAAGATTCATAATCTGATTCTTTTAGATATCTGGCTGCAAGAAAAGAACTCAGAAAAAAACCCAGCCTGAATATATCAAATGGGATAAAATCACAGCCTCCTCCCTCCAACTGCAGTAGATACTTTCCACAGTGAAGCACTTAAAACAATTTTTGGTACATGTTATAAAAACTTGCACAATTGCAACTGTCTCATTACAAAGCTAAGGAATTGAATATTTAAAGTGAGTATTTAAACTTGAATTGTTTGAGGAAAAATACCTGGAGCCTGATAGTTTTCTCACGTGAAGCAATTTAGCATCACCTCAGAACAGCATTTGTCCTTGTTTGGGGAGTTTCCTATCCCCAGTTCATTAGTTTCTGTTCAAATTCTGAAGTGTTTCTGTCACCTTGAGAGATGTGGAGTCAGCTAAGGGGTGGGATTGCACTGGTGGGTGAGCTGGACCACGGATGGTGGGGAAAGATAACACATGATGGATTCTTCCATGTTCTCCTGAGGACTTGCACAGGAGAAGGGAGTGCAGCTGGGAATGTGCTGCCTCCTGGCCCCCCAGCCCCTTCTCTGCTGCCTCTGGGCAGGGGGACAGGGCAGCTGCTGGGGTAGCAGAGGCAGTGGTTCCAGCTGCCAGGAGGTTCCCAGGGCAGGAGAGTTCCCTCTTCCATGGGGGATACTCTGTTGTACAGGGTCAGGAGACTCATGTCCCTGTCTATTTTCAATAAATTGGGAACAAATTTATACCCTTCTATTTCAACCATTTATGTATGTGTGTGGCTTTTCCCCTCTTGCATGTTTTTTTCTAATTATAATTTTCTGACATACTTCCTGGAAGCCAAAGTTATTAACATTTATCTTTCCAGGACTGAATGCCTCTGCTCAGCTCTGAATCACTCTTCCAATTACAAATTAATTTATCCAGTATTGCTCTTTGCTGCAATGAGCAGCAATGAGCAATGCACCAGTCTCAGACTGAAATTTGCCGAAGGGAAGAAGTAACATGTCTGTGGTGTATCTCTGGGGCTCAGCTTCATGAGAGGTGTGTTGAAACAGGCTGAATGTTTGGGAAGGCAATAGGGGAAGTGTGTTGACTGATTTACTCCAAGGAGTTTTACAGTGTGCAAGTGGGACAAACCCCCAATGCAGGAGAGCTCCCTGAGGCTTCTCCCCCTCACCTTCCCTCGCTGACTCTTGGGGCACCAGCTTTTAAATCAGCCTTGGCTTTCTCCCTGCTACCCTGTTCAGGAGAGAATGTGGATTGCTGAAGGCATCTTAGTGCTCCAATTTGCAGACCAACAGCAACTTGCAAAAGAAGTGTTTGTTTAACTGGGTAGCTTAAGATTACTCTTCACTGGTTTTGGAAAAAATGCAGATACTTGGCTATTTGTTATTCAAAATAGAAAAAGCTGTTAAAAGTACTCTTAAAAGATACAGGTGGTGGAAAAATTACTAAAAAGCTTTTAGCTGTTTCCACCACAATGAAATCTGCAGTGTCTGTAGCCCAAACTTTGGACTGACTGGTGAGAATCCCTGTTAGAGTAACAGAGCCAGTTGTCCTGAGGAAGCCTGCAGGGAAATCATATGCCTGAAATGTGGGAAATGGCATTTGCCTTGGGGTTGTCTGCCAAGACACAGAACTGCCATGATCAGTAAGTCAATATCTGGAGGGCATCTGCATGAGAACCTGCTGCATATTTGGGTCATCAGTGAAAAGGCATAAGCTAAAATCCCTTTGGGGTCACCTGAACTGCATCGAAGGAGCTCCCACTGCATGGCTGCACATCACCCAAAGGCAGAACTGACACCTGACCTGGGAAGCTGCTCATTAAAAGCCAGCTGGTTGGCTTTGCCTGGATCTGACAGTTATTCTGTAAATAAACCTCTGCCTTGACAGATGGGTCAGGTCAGAACTCCGAGTTGGGGGTTTGGGGTTCCTGCCTCAGGTTGCACCCACTCAAGAGCAGCACAGCCTGGCCAAGCACATTCATTTCTGTAACCCCCTCACTTGCCTGGTCAGTTCCAGCAGGTCTAGATGGATTTCCTCTGTCCCCCTTGTCTTAATTATTTTGTTCTTATCTGAAAGTGAATTCAGAGAAGTACAACTAAAATAAACATGCCCTCTCATTTCTTGGAAATGCTGATCCCTGATTGTTAGACGTGCCTATGACCTCCCAGGTTAATTGAGTGACTTTCTAATGCAGCGTGGGGGTAAACCTCTCCTCTAGTTCGGTGTCATATGGGAAATTCAGGAGGTGGAGGCACTTCCTGCTGAGTGGGCCTTGGAAATGTGCACAGTGGTGAGCAGCCCTGAGAGTGCTGCCTGCATGGGGAAGCTGTGTGCAGCGAGTGCCCCTCTCCAGAAGCAGGGAATTGTTGATGTCACTGAGCTGGTTCCTGACACCAAATCAGGAGCCAGGGCTCCTGGTTCCATTAACAGTTTCAGACTCAGCTGAAGATGTTTTGGCATTGGAAAGCCTGTCTGATTAATCCTATTCTCATTGATTTACCACTGTGTCGTTGTCTGCTTTTTAATGCAAAGTGCTGGGGCTTTTAAGGCAAATTATATTAAAAACCTCAACACGTAGAATTAAGATTGAATTAAGCTTTCTGTTGCTAATCAATCTTCCTTTATTCCATAAACATATTTTTATTCTCTCATCATCATTTTGGATTGGAGGAAACATTTTTGTTATTTACCGTATTTATAAGTCAGTTATCTTGGTTTTTTCTTTTGTTTTCCTCTCCCTCATTTGTATCTCAGTTGTAAGATAGGCCCTTCAAGATGAAAGCCATAACTGATGTTGGGGTTTAGCAATGGAGAACCCTGATGTGACTGGAGAGTGCCCACTGTTCCCTGGATCTGAGGGGTCACTTGGTCCTTGGCACGTCCTGTCCCAGCTGAGTTGGGCATTGTGTGCTGGTGACTCTGGTGCTCTGGCAGGGTCTGCTGGGGGAGCAGAGCCCCGCTGAGGGAAGGGCTCTCCATGGAGCGCACGTAGAGAGGTCAGTGTCGGGCTTCCACAGAAGGAGCTTTTTTTATTTCTGCCGAGATACTTGAGATCTCAGTGTTGTTCATGCTAATTTTAAACTTGTAAGATGTTTCTCATGGACTGTTTATAGACTGGTTGGCTCTTCAAAGGCCCAGAGGGACTTTTTCTGTAGAGCAAGCCTGAGAACTTCACTCAGGGAGGCTCGCCAGGAACCCAAGTCTTTCATTAAGTATACTCAAATGTGCAGCTCACTGAAGAGGGTGAATCCTGCAGACTTAAGGCAGCTTCTCAGCTTGGACTGACCACATTGATGCTGAGGGAACGGCTTAAAAGACTTCAAATAAAGGCTTGTATGTGTATGGATGCATGTGGGACTGGGGTCAAAGAGACTCCCGTACCCCAAAATCTGTACCTTTTGAAAACTAGGCTGCTGAGTGAAGATTTTCTCTAGCTGCCATGCTCCTAAAAAGTTAGAAGACCACATACATCCTCACCAAGGACAACTTATTTTGGAGAAGTCAGTTTTCACACCTGACTAACTCAGTATGCAGAAGTTTCCAACCTGGTTTCTGTTATGCTGGAAGACTTGCAGCCAGACTGCATTCATTGTTTTGGAGCTTAAGGGGAGAGTTAAATCCCTCTTCTGCTTGGTAGTGCACATGCAGAGGTTTCTTTCTGAAAGCAAACCCCTCTGTCGTGAGGATTAAGCAACAATGGGCAGACATAAAGACAAAGAAACAAACAGTCCTCTCTGAGGTCATTATAGAAGGCACTGTGCAACAACACCTCAAATTTTTGACTGTATTTGGGTTATGTAGATGGACAAGATAGGATCTTTTCCCTGTGTTTCCTCAAATTCCAATTTGATGTGAATGAATTGTTAAACCCAGGCAGTTCAGCAAAGCAAAGGCAGGTAATTGGTCATATAATGTCTGTATAAATCTGTTTGCAGTTCTTGTGACAGAACAGGGTTGTGTGCACTTTGACTTTAATAATCTTCTTTTATTTTCCATCTTTCTTTAAATAGATGCTGAAATTCCTTCCCCATTGTTCATCAGTTTGGGCTGTATAACTGTGTCAGTTGATAATTTAGAGCAAGTGGAATAGGATCCTCTCTATTCATTCCTCCCATGTCTCCTTTGAAAGGACTTTTTCTTCTTGGATCACAGCAACTTCTGCTGGAAATATTTGTGGCTGGCACTTAGTGCATTTTTACTACATTTAGATCACAAGGGTCACACTTTTATGAACCCTCGTAAGTGGAGCTTTTTTCAGCATCTTCACCTTCAAAAGCACTCCAGGCTTTTAAATCTCACCTGTAGGAGGTACTTTGCAAGGATTCATTAGGTGTGAGCAGCAGGCTCTGATTTATTTGATGAAAACATGTCTGTTGTGTGTGAGGCTGGCTGCTGTGGGACTGCAAGCAATGAGAAATGTGGTCTGTTAGCAGCACCAAATGTGGCATGGCAAATGTGCTGTCATTGGGATGTAGCAATAGGCCTTCTGTGAGCTTGTTAAAATCTTCGGCTTCGTTTTCATCTTTGATTATAGCTGTGGCTTAGAGAGCTGCAGGTGTGCAGCTGGATCACGCTGTCTTGTGGCCTTCAGCAAATTAGTGGTGGTGCCTCATAAAAACTCTTGTGGGCTGGGGTATCTCCAGTGGCTGGGGCAGGCCAGCCCTGTGGCACCCCGTGATGGTGTTGGGGTGGGATGTGCTGTGCCCACAGGGCAGAGCTGTGGGAAGGAGCTCTCTGCTCACAGCAATCCTGCTTCCAGACCCTTGCTGGTGCAGCCTTGCCTCTGCTGAGTAACTAAACCAAATCACTACAGTGGTCTTCACCTCACGGGAAGCATGGGAAAACGCTGGCAGGAGCAGGGCTCCATGATGGATATCGTTTAAATTGGTTAAACCCTCCTGTGGACTTGGACTTCAAATAGTGTTGCTTTACTATCGGGTGCTTCAGATTAATTATATCTGAAAGTAGAGTAAGGACCACTAACTCAGAATCAAAGCAACTTAATGCAGATCAACCCATTCACTTTAAATCCACACCCCTAAGTTAACTCAAATCAATTTCCCTCGGTGTCCCTGTGCAGGCAGGTCTAGAGCCCCAGTGCCCTCCAGAGTGGTTCCTCTCTCCCAAGCAGAACCAGCTTTTAAGTAAAGGAATTTGATGGCCTAAAATTGCCTCACCTTTACTTTTTCCCTCATTGGAAACAGCCTCTCTTTCTGCTGAGGAGCAAATATTGTAACGTTACAATTAATGCCAGCATTGTAATTAAAGAGCTGCCTACAAGACACTCTCTGCTCCACTTCTAATTGGAAAATCTTGTGGAAGGACCTGGAAAAGCTCTCAGTCTCTATCATCCCAGTGACAAATTTCACTGGCAGTCCCAACACTGCTGCTAAGATGGTCCTTTTACATTTAAATCACAACTGATAACTTACACTTCATGTAAGAGACAGGGTTCACACTTAGCTGAGTGTTGCCTTCCAGCCTTCTGGCAAAGTAAAACTAGTAACATATTCTAAAGTAAAATTACATGCAAGCACATGTATGATGACCTAGAGCTAGAGAATTTGATGCTGCCTTCTCTCTCCTGCTAAGAAAAGGTGCTGAAAGGCCTTCTGCAAGAAAACCTATGGGGGGAAGTGAAAGGTGCTCTGTAAAAGTTGTTCACAGATTGCAAGTTCAACTGGCCCTGCCAGCAGGACTTGCTGGTGCTCAGTGAAAACAAGAAAATCAAGGAATCAGGAAAAGAAAAGGGGCTGCCTGGTATATTCTCTCTACTTGGATTGCCAAAACATCATGAAAGTGTTGCACAATCCTTTATGGGCTGCTTAAAGTACTGGTGTCATTCTGCTGTAATTTGTTAATCTGTTATTGAACTGGTTTATAGTTTGATGGGAAAACCCAATAAACATAAAAACATTTTCTGGGGGCTGGATGTCATTTCAGTTGTCAACAGTGTGACTCAAGAACACCATTTTTTTGGGCAATATTCTCTAAGGCTTAGGGGAGAAAAAAGCCATCTAGCCCATGTAGAAGTCAAATGAAATCAGTCACTATAGCAACTGCAGTGAGTGTTAATCACACTAAGTTTAGTTCTCCCCTGGTACTGTGCTATGTAAAAATAACATGTATGTCAGCTTCCTACCTTTCTGGGTGCTGTCCTGTTCAGAAACCTGGCCTGCTTATTGACAGAAACTCTGCAGGGTAACTCCAGAATGAGTGCTGGTTGTCCCCTCTTGCATGGGGCCAGTAACCCTAAGTTTCCTTGGGAGTTAGCTCCCTGCAGCTCCAGCAGGTGTTCCTCCTTCTCCTATAGGACTTGTGCTTGTTCTGCTTCTAATCTGGGACCTAGGTCTTTTAAAGTTAAGCTGGTATTTATGTTCAATTCAAAGTGAGGCAGAGGGTGTCTGAGAACTGATTTGCTTAAAATTAAGTTTCAGACTGTGGGCCTGAAGCTCCCTTATAGTGGTGAGAAAACTCCCATTGCCTGAAGGGACTTTTCCTCAGTGCTGCTTCCTTGCGTTTCTTCCTGAAGCGGGGCCAACACAATCCAGATAAAAAATGAAAGAGTATTTGAAGGCTTTTTCTCTAATCAGTACAAGGGGTTCTGTGCCTCTGGGAGGTGACATCTGATGTGTCCCAAGGGACACTGCAAGGCCCCCTCATGTGCATGCATGGTGGTTGTGCTGTCATCATCCTTTGTTACTCCTGCCTGATGCTAGGAAGGGGGAGCTCTAAAGGAAACGGGGCTGCTTGGAACTGTTTAATATTCATTTCCTTTCTGGTATCAGTTTTGCTTGACTCTAAAACCAGTTCTTGGATTTGCATCTGAAAACTCTGCAAAGTCTCTCTTGGGATATCCTAGGGGTTTACTAGGGATTGAGTCTGCATGCAGTGAAATGCCTACATTTAAAGCCAAATAGCTTTTCCTTATCACAAAAAAAAAAAAAAAAAAAAGGATGCAAAATAGTGCTAGGAGTGAATTTTGGTCATTTAGCTAATTTTTCATATATTGAACGTGCTGAAAAACAGGTAAGGGAAGGCTTGACTCGTGGCTGAACACCCCGTGATACTGCTGGTTACACAGCTACTGTGCTTTGTTAAAAAAAAAATTCAGGTAAATGGTTATGAAATTATCATTCCCTTTAATGACAGCCATTGCAGACAGAAAATCCATCTGCTGAAATGAAATTACAAGCTGCTCATAAATCTCAGAAAGTATAGAGCTGTACACTCATTGAAAAAATGGGAGCTGTACCTCCTTTTCAAGGAGAATTTTCTCTCACTTTAGAAGTGTAAATTAGAATCTGGGGATTTCTGTGTTTGGTTTTGTGTTGTTTTGCTTGTGCTGGTGTGTGTGGGTGGCCTTTTCTGTATGTTTTTTATTAAATTGGTATCACCTAGATCGTATTATCCAGCAAATTGGCCAGAGTATCCCAAATGAAGTCAAGTGTAGTTGCTGTCTCTCTGGTGCCATGTTCTGAGAATTGTGTGAGGGCTGTGGTAGTGAGTTGTTCAGCAGATAAGGCTGGTGAGGTACCACAGGAGAATGTTTTTATTTATAGCTGCAACATCCTGCGTGTTTCCGAGCAGGGCAGTTCCAAGCTGCTCTCTGGAGCTGAGTTGGCAGGTGGTGTTTGCAGCAGGTTACAGGGTTACAGAACAGAAACTAACAATTCACGTTGGAAACATACATTTGTATCACAAACTGTGAACTATTTAACACCTCAAACGCACCTTCCAACACCAGATTTGTATACTCTAAGACATGCACAAAACCCACCAGTCACAGAGCTGCAATATTATTATTAATGTAAAAATTCATACTGGGATTTAACAATCCACCTAGAGACAATATCAAGGGAAAATATAAACTGAAAAATTCCTGGCGTGCTTTCTAATCTGAAAATAACAAACTACCCTTTAAAAATATGTACTTGGGAATAAATAATTGATTAATATTGCTTAGCAGTGAGTGCATCCACTGCTTTGATTTCATCCACTAATACAACCTCAGTAAAAGCCTCAATTCATGGTTCTGCTTCTGTATTTTAAAACATTTGGTATTATTTAGGTTATTAGTACAATTGTGGTTTAGGGATAAACAAAGAAATAGGTTGTGAAATAATGCTGTGACTATGAGGAAGCTTTTGTTAATATTGCAAAAAAAAAAACAACAAAAAAAAAACCAACACCCACATCCCTGGAAGAAAAAGACAGCTTTGATGATCTGAAAAATCAAAAATATCCTTTTGGAATAGGTAGTTCCTGGTAGTGCTATGCACAGAGCATTCACTCACCCAGACCCCTGTGTTGGCTAATATATGGTAATTAAAGCACTGTGGTACAAGTTTTTGACAGCTGTGTTGTCAGGGCTGTGGATTTGCTTCTGTGTGAAACTCCTCTGAAAGAAGGCATTTTCATGTAGTTTGGGATTTGAAAAGTAATTCTCCACAGAATGGTGCTATTTCATGCTATTTTCCTTCCAATTTGGGATGAAAATATTGTCAAAATATTGAAATTGTGTTCAGAGTTAATGAGGGAGAAGGTCGTTCCCTGTTTGTTTGTCTGTTTATAATTCTTCCTCCAGCTGCACTTCTGCAGCTTTCCAATGCTTTTCTGTTTGTAGGAGACACCATCTGTCACCTTCCTTCCCAAACATGGTCCAGGAGGAAGATCCTGTAGAAGGTCCCCAACCAACTTTCCTGATGGACTGTTCTGAGTAAAACCACTCTGTTCCCACTCCTGCTCGGTGCTGCAGGGTTTCACTGATGTACTTCACTGCTCACAGCCTTAGCTGACTGGCCTGGCCCTTTTGGCTCCACAAATGCCCTCATACCCACGCTTCCAGAAAGGGCTGGACACACTCTTGTTTTTCCCTAATGCTCACAAACTGGCAGATTTCCAGAGACAAGGGCTTTACCCAGCTGAGTGCTGTGTATTCAGAGTTGCTTCTTCACTGTTGGGATGAAGTTATTTTTTGCTGCAGTAACTTTGTAAGCTGATAATTAAAAAGAAAAGTCCCTAAAAGACTTACTTTCTTAAGCTTCAGCTGCAATTTCTAGACTTTGGAACATAATCAATATATGCACTTTAAATTTTAGTAGAGCTTTACTTTGTAACTGCACAGTTCTTCATAATCTATTCAGGTTTGTATTGAAAAGCAATGTGAGAATTTATTGAGGAGCATAATCCAAACCAGGGAGAGAGGGACCATCTGCAAGTTGATCATTCCCTCCTGGAGAGCCTGTTTGCCTCCTCTCTTCAAGTGCAGGTTGTTTCTTATGGCTGTCATACAGCACCATGCTCTGGATCTCTGTTTTGTGGTGGGTGGGTTTGGTTGGGCTTTGGCAGAAGGGCTTTAGAACCTGGGTTTTGTTGTTGCTTTTTTAACCTTTTTCCTACAGGCATCTGTGGGTTTTTGTTTCCTTCCAAAACTCCCATAAAACTCCTGTTATTTGATTGAGAAAGAGCCTTTGCTAAGCAGATCAATGGTTTATTGGTGAAACCAGCCTCTGAGGGAGCAGAGGGGCAATTCTCCATTAGCAATGCAGCTGCAAACTGAAGTTATCTGACACAACTCTGCCGTGAGGCCGGGAGGCCCCAAAGGCAGTGGCCGGCAGGGCTGCTGGCCTGGCAACCCCGCTCAGGTGCCACAGCGAGCCTTGGGCACGGCTCCTGCAGCTGCCACGGTGTCCCACGGTGCTGGGCACTGGCTCTTGGCCAAGGGTTGCCCAGCCAGGGGTTGCCCAGCCAGGGCAGTCCCTGCAGGGCCAACACCACCCTGTCCCCGCTGCAGGGCACGGCAGGGCCTGGGCAAGGCCCTGGTGGAACTCTCGGTGGATTTGTTGCATCTCAGAAGCGCCACAAAGCACCTGTAAAACTGTCACAGGAAGAGAACAGCAAGTTAGCAGGAATTTAATTCATCTCAGGTTTTATAAGACAGGCTTTATCTCATGGTCTTTATATTAATTAAGTTCCTGGGATAGCTCTGAAACAACATGGATGTAATAATATTTTGTATTAGAGGTTGAAATGTTTTGTGGGGGGAAAAAAGTCATTGTGCCAAGAGACCTTGACCTCAGCACAAGTAGTACAGAGGGGAGAGAGCCACAAACAAAATTCCTGGACAGGTTACAGGCCTGCAACAGTTGTCCTGTGTTTGAATTGATTACAAATATTACTGACTTTGTGGCAATGCAGAGAATAGAAGGGACTAAATGCTCTCCAGCCTGCTTTCAGGTTTGTAGGATCCTGTCAGCTGACTGAGCTGATGCAAACACTGCTGTGGCACGGAGATTTTGGGGAGCTGACAATCACCCATGCTGGCCTGCAGTCAGGTTATGGATATATCCCACTGCTAAAAGTGTGGTATGGATTGAGCTAATTGAGGCTAATCAATGAAATTGATGCTGGCTGGTTTGATTTGTGTTTGACCAGGGAAAAGATGAAAACTTTAAGCTCTCAGAAGGGGTTTGTTCAATATCCATAACTGGAGAGATTTTTTCAGTTGCATGGCAAAACATTCTGTGTATCTGAGGGCAGAGGGAATGTGCTAAGCATGAAGGTAAGGAAACTGCCTGTAGCTGGAAAAATAGGCATTTTAGGTGATATGCATTGTGTGCATGGCCTCCCTACAGCTGCAGGGTCAAACACTGATAACCAATCTCTCTACACTCAAGAGTCCAAAACAACATTACTGGTAATTCTTTGTACAAGGCAGCTGCTAGCAACAAGCTCTGACCACTCTTGTTATCAACAGCCAAGTGAAAAATCAGGCCGCCTTTTCATCAGCAGCCTCACGTGCTGGGGAAAGGGCTTTTTAAAAGTTTTACACACTTTTTGTGTTAGCTGAGGTTGCTTTTTTTAATGAAAAACTGCATTTTCTCAGGATTAAAAACTTGCTTTGTAATAATCATAAATTTTTCACCAGCTTCTCACCACTGAGCATTGAAACATTAATCACCTTCAAAACTTGTGGGGAGTAGTGTCTATTTTCTAGTTTTTGCTTTGCCCCCTCCCCTCATGGTCAAGCTCACGTGGCTCTTCCCAGGTACCTTTCTGTAGCTGTTTAATCCCCAGTAAATTTCTGTTACAGCTTGAGAGCCTCTTCAATCTGTTTAACCTTCACCTAGTCCTTGCCTGGATGCATTTCCTCCATGTGAATATTATTTTATCTGTCCTGTTCTTGGATTTTATCCATCCTGATTAGAGATTTGTGAGCATTTACCAAAGTAGGGGGGGAGCCTGGACATAGAATTGTTTTAGAAATAGCACATAACTAGAGGGAAATGTCAGCTGTGTGAGCTGTCAAGGCATCTCCTATAGATTTCCATAGCCTCAGGAATGGTGTCAGTGTTGAACATGGTTTTCTGGATGACCAACACGTCCTGCTTTCACCTGCCTGGCACTTCTGGGTGGCTGCAGCATCTTCTGGTCTGAGGTGCTTCTACTGCCTTCTCTCCTGAGTGTAGAGAAACCCAGACTATTGACTTCTTATTCTGCACTGAGTAGAGAAAAACCCTGAGCACTGATTGCTGCTAAAATACTAACTGAGCAACGGAAACCAAGTGGAATTTTAAAAAAATCCCAAACCAAAAACATAAAAAAGCCCCTCCACAAACAAAATGAAGTGTGTATGGAGCACTAGTAGTAAAAATTTATGGTGAACTTAAGGAGTCTGACATGGATAAACCCACTTTAATTTGTGTCTAGCTGCTGCCTCTCAGCAAGCTATTTAGTAAAAAGATTAATTAAGAGTTGCTGTAGAAAACTCCTCTGCACAGTCTGTGTTGTTTTGGAGTGCTCTTTCCAGCCCATGCACACGTTAAGATCAGTCTGTGATTTTTGAACTGCCTCTCTGGATTTAAGCAGGGTTGGATGTGTTTGAAGTGAGTCAGAGTCACCCTTCATGTGTTGGTGTGCTTGGGGCTTTTCCCCTGGTAAGGGATGGCAACAGCTCTCCAACGTTCCAGGCAGTTTCATGAGAGAGTTTATTTAAAAGCTAAATAATAAAGGAGAAGGAAAAGAAGTGCTCCTATTGCAGGGAAGATGTCAGGGAATTCTGCAGGTGGCTGAGCATGAGCAGAAAAGGGACTGCACCCCCCTGAGCTGTTTGTGACAGTGAGTGGAGCTGATGGATGGTGTGGAGATGATGGATGGTATCATGGAAACTTTCCCTCCCTAGGAATTTCTCATGTCCCAGGAAAAAACACCCACAGCTAATTTAAGCCAGACTTAAATCAATCTTTCACTATCTCCATTTGTTTTCAAGAGAGAGTGAACAATTTACTGCCTGTGCTTCCTAACAGCTTCCAAAACTCATTTCAAGTGGAGGATTTGCTGGACTCTGAGGAACAAATGATCCACCTGCTATAATCCCAGCAATGCAAAAATCAGTGAAATGTTCCTGAGTGAGTGGGCTGATGGAGCTGGACCTGGCTGAGGGTACCCCAGCTCCTGCCTGCTGTGTGCTGTCCCCTGCTCCAGGGCCAGCTCCTCTGGCAGTGCTTTCAGACAAATCCTTGCTGGTCATGGCTCCCACCAGCTCTTAGCGGGGGAGAGCAGGACCAAAGAGCAACTGAAGTATTTGAGGGGGGTTAAAAGAGTAAATCAGGGAGGGGAGAGCTGATGTTGTGAAGAAGAGGAGTTACTGTGGGCAATGTGCTGTGCTGGGGCTCGGTGCGGGGCAGCAAGAGCTCACATCCTTACAAGACTTCACGTATCTGAGTCACCTCAGATAATTTCTGGTGCTTTCTCTCTTGCCAGAACACAAATTTCTTCTCTTTTTGTCAAATTGTGCAATGGAAAGGAAGGACCTATCTTTTGCTATATGCACGTGTGGGAAGTTGGTCATCCATCTTCCAAAAGTGCAGATTTGTTGAATAATTTTGGTCCTTGGAGCCCTTTTTTAGAGCTTCCCTCCCATGGATTTGAGTGATGTCACTGATACTCTTGTTACCTCCCCTTGCTATTTCCTCACTCCTTGCATACACTGAACCCGAGTCAAAGAAGGAGAGCATCTCACTGACCTGTTTGTTCAGAAATACGTAGATGATGGGGTTGTAGACGGTGCTGCTCTTGGCAAGGATGGCTGGGATGATGCTGGCTGCAGGGGTGATGAGCCCAGGCTTCCCAAAGGTAGCTATGAGTGCCACAGCTGCATAGGGCAGCCAGCAGAGGAGGAAGCAAACCACCATCACCACCACCATGACCAGGATGCGCTGCTCCCGGCTCCCGCCCAGCCCCTTGTTGATGCTGCTCCCCTGGGTGGGACAGAGGCACAAGTAAGGCATTAGCACTGCTTGTACTGGGCACAGGTGATGGTGCATGGGAGCTGCTGGAGCAGCTGCACTAGGGGCAGGGCTGGCAGCATCACCTGAACCGTTCTGGCTGGAGAGGAGCTGCCTGGCCGTGGGCAGGGTGGTGTGTTGTGTACTCAGAGTGTGTCCCTGACAGCTGGAACAGGACCAGCAGAAGTGCTCTTCATCTACAGCAGCCTTCTCCAGTTTACTTTAAATCCCAGCTTTTAACGGGAGTATCCTGGGCTGGAGGCAAGGAGAAGGAATGTGCCTTGGTCTGACCAGAGCACAGCTGCTCCCAGTGCTCCCAGAACCACGGCTTGCCCGAGTCCTGCCAGGAGTGATCCCCCAGCAAGGATGAAATGCCCTGTACCCACAGGGCACTGGGGCAGGCGAGAACATGAAGAATGGGGGTTGAGAGAACTTCCTTCCCTGAATCCATGGGAAAAGGCAGCACTTGAATTAAAGTGATTTACAACAGGCTCCTCCTCTGGACTTTGGGTTCACAGATACTTGAAAGTAAATCACATTGCATATAAACACTGCTGGCCTATGCCTCACCCTTGTTTCCTAGTTTTCAGTGTGCTTTGAAAACCTGACCTTTCAGTGATGGCTGTGTAAAGCTTGCACTGAGAAGTGCTGCAGTAAGCACGAGGAACTAATTATTATGAGCAGTTTTATGGGGAATCCGTCGGGATGTATTTGAGTGCTGGAAGTCACCTTGAGACTAATTAAAAAACCTAACCAAAACTGTTCAAAAAATAGAACATATCTGTAATTGCCTGCTGAGGGAACTCAAATACCAAGTACTTTATAAATATCTTGTTAACGTGCAAATGAAATCTTTTATGACACTTGTCTGTGATTTAAAAGGAAAAAAAGTGGTATTTGCCACTAGGCAAATAAAGTTGTTAATCAAAATATTTCCTTTAGTGAGAAGTGAATATTTCTCTCAGAGCCACCCACAGGCATCAGTAGCTCAGATTTATTCACAGACATCTGAGACAGAAAGCTCACATTTATCTTTTTATGTTGTATCTCATGGTGTTGATAAGAATTTTGTACGACACATTCCCTGTGTGTGGATTTTCTGAGAGTTTGCCACACCTTGGTACAAAACTACACTCAGGCTGTGTGATGAAGTCCAAACAGCTGGATTGGAGTGGAAACAAGGATGGAGACGAGAGGGGTTGCATTTTGCATTATGTGCGCTTGGTATTTAAGGCTCCTGACAAGAAGCACTGAAAGGCATTGGCACCAGCTGCCAGGGTTCTGTATCCCCACACAAATCCCAGTTTCTTTGTGCCTTCCTGAGATCCTCCTGTCCACCCCCTGTGCCAGGAGACACCTGGGGCAGGTGGTGGGTGATGCCTTGCCTGTGGAGCACCTCGAGGAAAACCAAGAGCTCCTTTTTGTTCTGTTGATTTCTATAAATTTTAGAAAAGGAAACCCAACAACCTCTTCCTTCAGATAAGGCCAGAGAGGACAAATGTTTAACTGATGTTTTCTAGATCAAAATCAGGCTGGTCTGAGGCTGGGCATGGGAGGAGGACTCTGGAGGCATTTCTCATTTAATAACCTTGAGCAGGGCTAAGGTCACAGGGAGCTGTGTAATGCTTGCTCTCCACATCTCCTCCTACACATCCTGCTGCGGTGTGGCACGGAGCTGCACAGGGAGGAACAGCTGCTTCTGGCCACTGGCTTGAACTTAAAGCCAGCAGGGGACTTCAGCTGCTGCATGTTCTGCCTGGGCAGTGCTCCCTTCTCAGGTAAACTCTACTAGGTATTGCTCTCTTGACTTCTGAAGTATTTTATGCTTTCCTGAAAAAAAGAGAAAAGCTTGCAGTTTCCAGACTGCTGATGTCAGGGAATGGCTTCATGGGTAAGCAAGGAAAGGTTTCCATTTCCTTGCCAGCAGCAGGAAATTATTATTTTCATCCTATGAGGCCAGAAAGTTTGAGCATGCTCCCACTGCTGTAACTCTTCTTGAAGCATTTTTGCTTTCAACTACAAGGCTCTCTTGGTCAGTCAAGGAAACCTGAGATATTCATATTTGGCACACACACAGAAAACTTTTGCAAAACTCAACAAACCCAGCAACCTTGAAATGTTGCTGCACCCCATCACCCAAGATGGTGACTTGGCTATACCATATAACTGTGGGCTGTGCCTAGACTTGGCATCAGATCACCCTCTGTATCTGGACAAAGCAAAGAGCTATGTAAAAATTATGCTGGTGAGTGGTGCTGTGGGTTTTTAGTTTAATTTTGTCTTGATAACTTCCAGGAAAGGTAAGAGCACAAGTCTGGCCCATGCTTGCCTTTAGTTGCTGGCCCATGGAGATTGGAAAGTCAGCTCAGGCTGTTCCTGGCTTCGGGTTACCAGCAGCAATGCCACTGCAGGAGTTTAGCACAGGGGTACCCTGGCAGTGCACTGACCTGCTCTACACTGTCCTTTGCTTCTGGTTTGGTCAAAAATCTAAACCTCGATCTCATGTGCAAGAAATTTGTTTTTAAAATCTGTTTCTGTAGGTTTTGGTATAGAAAAGAGCCATGAAACAGTGTGCTTTTATAGCCTTTGTATTTTCTTCACTGGAATTTGAGTCTCTGTTTCTTCTAAAATGATCTTTTCGGTTTCCTAAAATTTGTTTTGCCTCTGTATCACGCCTTCTATGTGTTGAATGTGTGGCCCAGTGTACTGAGTTAGCGATACTGGGGAGTTGGAAGCCCTGGCCCCATCTTGCTCTTACAATGTCCTTTTCTTTTGCTTCCCATGGGTGTTGATTTTCCCATGGGAAGCCAACGAAAGGGTCAGGAAGAGCTGGGCATATCCACACCTACCCAGCACACCCAGGTAAAGTGCTGACCCTGTTTCTCCTGGGTTCTGCTCAGCACCCAGTCCCTGCCATGGGCATGCAGTAAAGGCTGACGGTGGTGAAGAGATGGTTCCCCATGGGCTGGAGTCACATTCCACGACCACTGATGTGAGCAGGAGGAAGGTTAACGCAGTGGAAATGTTACTGTGTGCTCACTCTGCACGTAAGCTGTCCTTTTCATCCCAGAGCTCACTCTGCTGTGCCCTTTCCAGTAAAACTCCACTGAAGCTTGGTCACAAAGATGCCAAATGCTGTGGCCAGTGCAGTAGTTAATCCCCTACATTATAGAGGCATTTCCATGGAATATGCACTCTCTCAATGCAACCCATGACTCTGGGGCTTGCTGGAGGCAGCAGGAGTTTGTTGTGCTCCTTGTTTGCCTCTGCCAGGGACAGGCTGAACCATGCTGTGCCTGTGCTATGTATTATCCTCTGCTGTCAGACAGGTCCCATGGTGGAGGCGACCATGAACACAGGAGAAGGACAGTCCCTGTGCTGAGATCTGTCATGTACTGGCAAAGTTACTTTGTGTTTTCTACTGCAGAGAAGCACTTCAAGGTGGTGATTCAGCCTGCAGAAGTGATTAATTTGCCTTTTTTAAAATTTCGCTGACCGTAACTGGGAACTTACACAACCATCCTCCCAGTATAGGAGCAAAAATGCTCACAAATAGTGTTTGTGCAGTGTGGCATTGGATGTCACAGATACAAGGACATGGATGAGTGACTAATGCAACAAACAATAAGGACAGGTTTAAACAGAGGTCACTGTGGACACAGCAAATTCCTGGTTGATATTGCTGACACTGTGCAGAAATAAGAGTCATCACCTTACTAGGAAAGTAAAATACGTGTTTTCAGCACTGGATATGGAAATTGCTCAGTGACATCCAGGCCTGGAGAGCACAGCTAGAGTGTACCCATGGCCAGCTGGGAGGTTCAGCCATGAAGCTCCCACTGTGAAGAGCTCCTGAATCTTCAGGGTTATGTGAGAATCTCAGCTGAGTGACTGACTATGTCTTCTCTTGTCTTGTGAAACCACCATACTATTTAGAGCTTTGAGAACTGGCAGCAACACTCATGGGAGTAAGAGGATGGTCCTTGAGAAATGTCAGAATAAGGGAGACAAAGGGAAAAAAGCCTCAACCAAACTGTGTATGTGCTGGCCTGAGCACTCCAGCTGAGCCCCTGTCTTATGTGAGCAAAGCAGAGACAAAAGGGGCAGCACAGGCACTCCTGGGCTGTGGCAGCAGCTGAACACCTTCAGGCATCACTTCCTGTTCATTAGAAAGAACCCAAGAGCTGTGAAATCAGATATACTCAGTTATGCTCGGCCCTGGAGAATTCATGGCTGTGGCTGTTTGAATATGCACTGAGGAACCAAACTATAACCTAATGGAGAAGCAATTAAATTGCATAGCCTGTGTACTGAAGGTCAGTCCGATTTCTTCTGAAGAGGATGTGAGAATTCCTGGTGGTCCCTGCACATCAGCATATGCACTGCTTCTAAGAATTGATAAATGTAGGTAGCTAAGTTAGATGCTTCAGAGGAAACCCTCAACCCTTTGGGGCTGGGATTAGATGATCTTTAAGGTCCCTTCAAACCCAACACAACCCATTCTATGATTATATGAGAATTTCCTTGAAGTTCTAAAACAGTGGGCAGTCATTCAGTGCTGGTTTAACAGTATTTCATGATCTGTCCAAATATTAATTTTAAAAGTTTTGCTTGGAGAGGAGATAAACAGCTGACGCTCCCATACAGAAATGTTACAAGAACAAGTTAGATTTTATTTTGAAGGAACTTTTTTCTATCCCTCCTAGCATTCAAACCTTTGAATTATGTTTAAAAGCCTTTAAGTGCAATCATAGAAGCTAGAAATTCATTACCTGCATTCACAGTGAAGCATTGGCTTTCTTAAAAGTCCCATCCATTCAGTGCCTTGCCATGAAAATGAGAGTGAGGAAAGCAAGTTGCCAGCTCTGTTCCATGTCTGTTTTAATGCTTGTCTTGTGATTGGAGAGCTCTGCTTCTGACAGACCTGGGGCTTTTACCCCACCAAACAGTGAGGAAACAGCCTTGAGCCCAGCAGATCAGTCTGCAGGACAGCACAGGGGGAGATGGGGAAGAGCAAAGCTGGAGACTCAAAATGACGTGAGGCAAAAAGCAGCTTCATTGCTCATTTGTCACTTGGAAACCTCTGCCTCCTGGCTTCCCAGTGTGCTGATGACCTGCACTAGATCTGGTAAATTGACATACTGTGAGCCTTAGCTTTGTCATTGATGACAAAAACCTAAATTCCTTTGTCTGAGTGAAAGACAAACCTTATGCAGTGCCCTTTGTGCAACACCAGCTAAGCCCTGTCCCTACTGGCTGGGGCCCAGGTCCTTCCTATATGGAAGAGGACAATTAGAAGCCCCTCTGATTTACATAGACATATAGATGTGTATTTCTGCATGCTTTGGGGGGGATGGGGGAGTGTGAGGTGGGGGTGATGTTTTGTAGAAGATGTGAAATGAAAAGGGTTTATCAGTCCTCTGAAAGTCACAGAAAATGCAGCGCCCTTTTCTGCAAGGGCAGCAGAGCTTCCTGCTGTGCCATGGCTGAAACCAGGGGGCTCTGCCAGCCCCAGCTGCACACCCAGCAAAGCTGAGCTGGCAGTGGAGAGTGGAAATGGAAACTGATTTAAAACAGTGGGAATTAGTTTCTAGGGCAAACCCCCACAATTATTCTCAAGGCTGGAAATCCTACCTCAGGATTTCCAGGGCAGAAGAAAGCCTGTCTGTGGGCTGTGGAGAGCCTTGCAGTAGCAGTTGCACCTTTCTTCCATAACCACAGCATTCTTGATTCTTGGTTTCTTGCCTGGGACTAAGTGTATTTTTATGGATAATGGAACACCTTATGCACAGGAAGGAATGAAACATCTGTAAGAAATTGCTTTTGCCTCCAACTGGTAAATAATTTCAACCAGAATTCCATCCTTCTTTTGCAGAAGAGGTGTTAGGCTGTGAGCTGAGCCTCAAGTTTGGCTTCACTTATGAGGTGCTCTGCTTTCCCTGCTCAAGGTTTCTGGGCTCCCCTGCACTGCTCCATGCCCACTTCTTGCCCATGCAGAGATTCAAGAGCGATGTCTGTGACCTGCACAGCTGAGAGATGGCCCCCTCTCTTCTGAGGGCCTGTGAAAAGGCAGAGAAATCCTCAGCCGCATGAATACATTTGTATCACTCAAGCTTGACAACAGTCCACATAAATTATCGATTCTTCTAATCAAACATTTCCTTTTCCCCTGCTTTTTTCCTGTGATATTTTACCTTTTTCTCCCTCAGTAATTGACACACAGTTTGGGTTGCCCTGAGCCTCTCCTTGCTTTTGGAATGCTGTGGAGACTTCCACCTCACTTGGCTGTGTCACAGGAAAGGGAACCGGATGACAAATGTGACCATTCATGATGTACAAAATGTCTTGTGCTCCAAATCCCACTAATGCTTCTGCCTCAGCTTCAACCCTAAATACAGGATATGTTCATGTACCTTAATGAGCTGGGTTTGCACCAAAATATCGCAAGTTTGCCTGTTCATACAAAGAGGACACCCACTAGTTTGGTGGGTCCAAACAAAATTCTGACCCTCAGGATGTGCTCCTGGTGCTGCCCAGCACTAAGAGTTGGGTGAAGATTTGCCTTTGCAAATCATCTCTTCTTTTCCCATAAGTGAAGGCTGTGGAAAATCTCCTGTGGTATGTTAACAAGAATGGTCCTGTGGAAATTTGGCCAAAAGCACTTAAAGCTGGCTGTAAGCAAAGGAAGGTGGTCTCAGGCTGTGTCCTGCTGGCAGGGGATCACACAGCCCATGCAGGGACCATCCTCTACTGATGGCTCTCTGGAAGCTGCTGTTTCCAGTATTAACACAGACCTCTGCCAAAGCTTATAGGGATGTGAGAGGAGAGAGAGAAGAAATCCAATTCCAGCTGCTGTGCTGATGTCTTTCACCTCTGCTGTAGTACCTCATTTCTGAGAGGGCTTGGAAGGTGCTAAAGGAGTCACAGTGAGGGCCTTGTGGTGTGCAAGGGAGGAGCTCTATGGCTCAGACATCCTTTGAAGTGCTCACAGCATCCTCTCACACCCACCTCTGTCCTCTCAAGGGTGAACCACATGATTTAAGATCAAGATTTATATCTAAATTCAGTTCCTCTCTTGCTGTTATAAACATAGAGGGCTGTAAGGAGAGGTATTTTAATCACTAAAGGGGGTAAATTTTTAATCTCAAATACCAGAATATTAGAATAATTCATCCTGGTTGTTGTTTGCAAAGGTTGGAGTACCGAGTGCAGGCTGGGAGGTTGCTGGGTTGGAAGTGTGGCCTCATCCTTCTCAGTCACTGAGTTCCCTGTAACACAGCCAGGGTGCTTCCAGGCTTGGGGGCTTACTGTGCAGGGATGTCCTTCAGAGTTAGGAATCTGCACAGCCCATCTGTCAGTGAGAATGGTTATTAAAACATCTCTGCACCACTGATGTTCACACAGCTTTGGTTCCCCTCCTTCTGCATCTTGCGTTGATTCTTTAATCAGTAATGACTGTGGTGAGAGTATGTTCTTCTCACTGAGAGTGGAGGTCTTCTCAAGTGTTACCTGTGATACACAGCGGAGTACCAGGAGGAGCCAGTGGAGGAGGGAATGCGTTCTCTGGGCAGGAGGGCAGGGGAACTCAGCCCGCGGGGCACGGCTGCTCCCTGCTGTCCTAAGGGAGAGTGCTCTGCAAGGCTCTGCTTCCCTCACTGCACGGGCTTGGACACATCGGAGGTTTGGAAGCTCCTATGGAAAAATATTTGCGCTTCAGGAGAAAAAAAAATGTTACAGCTGCTTTGTTTTCAAAAAATTAGAAAAATCCTTAATGTATTCACCAGGTCACGACTGCTGTTGGACAAATCTTGCTGTGGCACAGCACGAGGTATCTCCCCTCCAGCTCTCTGTAGAAGCTGAGAACAGGCAGTGCCCCTCTTTAAGCAAATCCTCCAGGGAATCACAGTATCCCGAAGGGGAAAATGTTGTCCGTGGTTCCAGAGCCAGCACCTGGGCTCTGGCCCTCCTCTCGCACGTGCTTTGTATTCACGTAGGTATCAGATCCTCCATTGCCCACAGCTGCTGCTGCTGCTGCTGCCGCCGAGGGACGAAAGAGCCCTTCCCGCAGCTCTGAGAAGGCGAACCTGCAGCAGAGACCAACTGAACGCGAATCCGAGCATCTCGAATGGGCAGAGCTCCTGCTACCGTCCGAGTGGGGAAATACAGAAACACCCCCCGCCGCATTTTCACTGGGACTGAAGTCAATTGAAGCAAAGAAAGCCAATTCTTTGGTTATCCTGTGCGTGGGTGGATCCATCCCGTTTCTAAAGGTGATTGACCTCTTTGATCACTGACCTGCATGGTTTCTGCAGCTCTTCTGGGCTCAGCTGTCTCAAGACTGATTTTCTCTTCCCTGGTGTCTGAGATGTTCCAGTGCTTAACCTGTCATGGTTCCTGCCTTTGGGAATGTGTCTGTCTCACATGCCCAGTTCAGTCTCAGTTTATTGTTGCTATTCATACTGGCCAGATTAATGCTGAAGGAGCAGTGTAATCACCCTTTCCCCTTCCTGCCGCTGGAAGGGAATTGCTGGAAAAGTGCTGTTCTCCCCCAGTTTCTCCTGTCCATGCTGTATGAAGCTATTACCCCAGCATTAGAAACTGTTGGGCTTGCTAATTGACATAATGAAATTAACATGTAACATATCAAATGCCTACTTGCTGCACTTTTTTCTTTTCCGTAACAGTTGGGGGACCAAGGGGGCAGAGGGCTGGTGGAAACCATGCCAAGGTGTTGGCTTTTCCTGCCTTGCCTGTGATTACTGCTTGAGGTAGATTTACCCTGATGTGACTCAACCCAGGGCAGGAGTCTGTGCAGAAAAGCAGAATATTGAGCCTTGCCCTGATCTATTAGGATGAACACTGGTAAATAATTTGAAGGCAGGCCCTTGGATTCATTTGTCAAAGAGATAATAGAAGAGTAGCTTGTCTGAGAATTAAAGGGAAAAAAACCCAACCACACTGTAATGTAGTGACACAAAAGCTGGAATCGATTATATTTGCGTTTTGACAAGTCATGGGAGAGGACTCAGCCAAGCTTGTCAATGACTCTAATTAATGACCTTCTAATCCCTGTGCTCACAAAATGATTTATCTGTTTCCAGCGAGCATTTTTAAGGTTGAATGTGCTGACTACAGCTGTTCCAAAACCTGGTAGCAGAATGGTTGTCTCCTGCAGGATTCATGGATTTTGCTTGTGTGGTGCTTTCAGTGAGCTGGCTATTTCCAGCTGGAATCTGGGATGCAGCTCATGTTTGACCAGGTGGTTTACCCAGGCAGGTCCATACTGGGCATCTGTACACACCACACCTGGGGCTGTGCAAACTGCTGAAACACAGGAATGGCCAGGGAGAGCCCTTCATTCTTCAGGACATCCACAAGCTCGGGGTGAACCCAATGCTGGCTACCAAGTACTTGTACTAGAAGAAATTCTGAACTACTGTTTCTTGGTAGCCCCTTAACTTTGCATTGCCAAAGTTGTCTTTGAGAGTCCATGTGCACTGTTTCTACTGGCCTGGAGTGCTTTTGCAGAAGTTATAGACACGACCAAGCTTTTCAAACCAGCCAGGGGGCTTTGGATGAGGATGAATCCAGCCTCCCTGCACTGCCCAGCTTCACGTCCCACAGGGTTTGCCCTGCTGCAAGCAGCACTGTGTGCTTCCCCCTGAGCACTGAGCAGGTTACCCCAACAACCTCTGACCCTGGCTGCCAGGCCCTCTGAGGGCACCAGGCTCTGCAGAGGAAGAGGCAGATGTGCTTTTCTGCTTCTCACAGCTTGCTCAGCCTGGTTGCTGGCTGCCTTGCAGGCTCTGCTTCACTTCTGTCATTTCTAAACCTTCATAAATTCTGTCATTCTCCCAAGGTGATCTGAGCTGAGGGATTACAGCTTCTCTGCTGCGGCATGGAGCATGGATGAGATCCTGTGTACTCCTCTGGGGCCGCATACTCAGCTGTAGGAGCAGTAACACGGTCTTGAGGCTCTGCTAACAAAACCAAGGCCATCCTAAAGCATCCCTGCTCTCTGCAGCAAACCCCAGCTGGCAGATTTCTGCTAGCAGGTCCCTTTCAAGAATGGGACTGGACATGGGGGGCACAGCCACCTCCTGCCATCCCCTGGGGCACTGTGGTGAAGCCCCTGTGCAGGAACCCCAGGAAGCAGAGATGAACCCCCCCACCCAGCTGGCTGCCAGTGCACAACTGCATCGTGCTCTTGCTTTCCCAGGAAAGCAGCAGCCTTTGCTTCTGCCTGGGCCCTCTGCAGTCCTTCACAGGGGAGGTATGAGACCTGTATCAAAGCAGAAAGACTTCTCAGAAATGAGATAATTAAGACTAAAGCTCAATGTGTTTGGGAACCTTGATAGCCCTCATTTTCTAATAGTTGTTTTCAGAATTCCGATTTATTGTCAACAGTGTACTGTAATACATCCCAGCTCCTGTGGTATTCATTTTAAATGGCTCAGAGCAAACCCTTCCTTCTGACCATCCCCTGCCTAAAACAAGACATGGGAGGAAAAGCAGACCCGCTCTTACTGGTGACAATTGTCTTCAAGTTTATTGAAACTGTGACCTTGAAGCAATACAGTGGGAATGGGAGCCGAGACCAATTTCCCAGAGTTTGAGCATCCCTGCATATCTCCTGTGATGACAATCAGGTCAGAAATCAGAGCATGAAAATACAAATGTCAAGCGAAAGGATACAATTTTTCATGCCTGGCTGAAACCAAACACCCTGATCTCCCAGTACAGTTTTACTCCCGTAAGTGGTGCAGATAATCTCAGTTAAAGGCAACTTTTCATGGCAGGAGCTGAAAGCACTATTAAAGGCTTACAGAGTGTTGCCTATAATTTGGGGTCCACTGAAACCACAAATGTCTGTTGTTCAATTCTTTAAATATTCAGCTGGCATTTGAAGCTTATTTTGTTCCTTTTTTTTTTCTCTCTCTCTTACACACACAGGGCATTTGCTGCCCTGGGAGATCCTGGGCAGCAGCACAACCATCTGGGAGCAGCCTGGGTCAGGAATGGGCATGGCACTGGGGATGGGAATGGGGACGCTGCCTGGGCCAGGGCAGGAGGCAGGAGAGAGGCTCTGGGGCTTCTGCCCCTGCACCTCCCCTCCCTCTTGTCTTCCCAAATGAGCCCAGGTGCATCCACAGTACCATCCAGTTTTGACTTTCCCTCTTCATGGAAAATCCCCCTTCATGAAAGGATAGTTAAGATCCAGACAAAAGAGTAATTTTCATGTTATTTCCCCATGTCTTGGGATTTCTGCAGGACCAGAGAGCCCAGGAAAGGCAGCTCCTGACCTTAAGAGTTGTCACCCATCTGACAGGGAGGGTAACAGCCCCTGCCACCACCCTGTCCCTTTTCCATGCCACTCTGGTCCCTGGTGGAGCAGCTCACATCACTGAAGGGATCCCATTGCTCGCTGCATTCACAGAGGGCTCTGCTAAAGCTGCTGAGCTCTGCTGCTGCCTGAACTGCTGGTGTAACTCACCCTGGTTAGTGGCCACAGCTGTCCTGAAGACAGACAGCTCTCCTGAGCCCAAATGTAACTTTTTATGTGATGGCTGTATAAGTGGGAAGAGTATTTAATGTAAAAACTTACACCCTCCAGTGCTCCTGCGCAGGTGCAGCTCCAGCAGAAATAAAGGCTCTGCTGGCACTGGGGAGGGCAGAGCCAGGAGAGCTTGTCCAAGCTGTGGGGATCACTCTGACACACCAGACAGCACAGCCTTTGACAGGAAAGCAGGTTTTCTTGTTTCTTGCCCCTAGAAGAGCTTTGGAGAGGAACAGCCTCTCTTGCAGGCAGGACCTGCTCCAGTCCCAGCTGCTGTGAATACCTTGCAACGAGCAGCACCTCTGAAACAGTATTTTTAGCTCTTAAAGATGGAAAAACATTGAAGTCCTCCGAAAGCCAGCCCTTGCCTGCACTCAGGAGACTGGTCCATGGTGGTGCAGGAGAAGCAGCTGCTCCCAGCAAAGGGTGACCAGAGAGGACTGAGCTGGCTTTCAGGGGGAACAAAAGGTACTTGTAACAAGACAATGGGCTGGGGGGTATGAGGATTAATTTAAACATCTCCACTGATTTAATTTACTTCTGCCTAAAGTCCCTGATGGTAACAAACTTAAATTAAGTGTTTACATCTGCAAATGTGGCTCATAGAGTGACCTTTATCTAATTCCCTCTTATCTTTCAGGTGCTCACTGCATGAGGTGAGCCCAGGTGAGGTCTGGTAACACTGATGGAGCTGGGGCCCAGCCTGGGGTGGGCTCCTAGGGTGCAGGGACCCAATGTGGAGGTGTTTAGGGGGTGAACGACCCTTTTGTGCTGAGAGAAAGTCCTAGCCTGTCCACAGACTGGTCCCAAAAGAGGGGCTGCCATGCTCATGGGTCTCTCCCAGCATCACTGTGCCATGAGCAGGCAATGCTGGTCCATCACACCCCGGGATTCGTGGCTAAAGGCAGATGTTCTCCACAAAGGAGGACAAACCTCTGCATTGGCATTTCCAGCTGCCTGATGGTGCTGCCCTGACAGTGCTTGGTACCAAATGTTCCGCTGATCTTCAGAAATCACAGCTCCCACACCCTCCACTGACCATGCAGCTGCTGGACCTGCTGATAATGCTCACCTCTCCATAGCATTCCTGCAGATTTAAATCCTAGGACCAATCTCATCAATCTTTCCTAGTTTTAATTAGGGATAATTTGAAGTATCTAGAGTGCTCTAGCAAACTTCCCTCGTCTGTGATGCTGTCATAGGGACCTCCAGCTGTACACACCTGAGTGTGACTTGTAAAGCCCTGGTAGACTGGAGCCTGTCACCAGGACAGTCACAGGAGAGGCAGTTTCCAGGGCTGGCAGCACATGCTACAGCAGAGGAGTTCTAAAGGTGGAAAATGGTGATCATTGGCTTCTGCCTGATTTGGGGTCACAGACAAAAGGCAGCTGAGGAATCAACTTACCTGTCTCACAGCACAGAGCAGCTTCCCATATGAATAGACAATGATGGCAAAAGGGATTACGAGGCAAAAGATGAAAAGACAGACAATGTAGGATGCGTTGTTGGCATCCTTGGAATGCCAGTTCACAGAGCAGGTTATTCCTGGTCCTTCTGGCCCATAGCTGCTCCAGCCAAAAAGTGGGGGAACAGTCCAGAGCAAGGAGTATGTCCAGGACAGGATGATGCCTGTCCATGTTTTCCTGTAGTTTGTGGTGTCAGCCTCCGTTGTTCTCGTCATGGTGCAGTAACGCTCGTACGAAAGCACAGCCAGGGAGATGAGCGAGATGATGCCTGTATCAAACCAGACACATGTATCAGCAAAAGTGAATGAATGAAGGCTTTGCTGTATGTTCTCCCAAAATATTTCAAGCTCTGGATGAGCCTGACAGCATTGGCTTTGGAAACTCGGTGGGACTGGGACTGGGAGTAGAGGTGCCTGACCCCACTCACCAAAAGCTGGGGGTGTTTTAACATGTGTCCAGCCAAAGCCAGTCAGTTATAAATGCTGATCAATAATTAAGCACATCTGTCTGAATTGATACGTGTGTGTGTGTGTGTGTGTGACCTGCAGCAAAATCCTGGCTTCTCCATCAGATTTTGTTCTTGCTGCACATGTAAAATTAGAGAAAATTATCTAGGTTTGCCCTAAGTGTGGAGCTGATCTGGTGCTCCTCTGCCAGCTCCAAAGTGCAGCTTTCTGATCCCTTCTTGGGGAAGTGCAGTCCCACAGGGTTTTCATAAGGATTTCATGCTCTGCACAATGAAGAGCTGTAGATTAAACCCCTGTCCTGAAGCCCCCTGTGCCAGCAAGTGCCCTGGTGTGCCCCCCTCAGGGGGGCAAGCAGCTCATGAGCCTTTGCAGAGCCAGTTACTGGTCTCCTGCAATTGGGGTACTCCCAGAAGACACAAATGGGGCAATAAAACCACCAGCAGCAAATCAAAGGCTTCTTTTGCATGCAGAAATGCGGGAGGGGTGTTAATTTCTAAAGCTGATAAAAGAGTTTGCAATTTCCCTCCACACACCTCCCGATGTACAGGTGATGCTGGCCTGTACAAGGGAATGTTGCTGGATGCTGACATACTCCTGGTAAACTTTCCTTGCCAAGCAAAGGTTTTACATGCACACAACTGGCTTTTTACCCTGTATAACTTCAGGAGGGAAAGAGATGGCAGCAAACATCTGAACTGCAGCTGCTGCAAATACATCTTTAGAGTGTGCATAAGCAGTGTGAGTGCCTCCTAAAGTGGCTCTGGATGCCAGGCTGAGCTGTGGTCCTTGCGTTGTTCAGGTCTGTCCTGATGGGCAGAGGGATGCTCTGCTGGTAAAGCCTCTGCTCCATATGAGTGCTGGCTGGGGGAGAGCCCCTCCGATGTGTGCCAGTGTCTGCAGTGGTACAGCAGGCTGGGAGAGATTGTCAGCACTGGGAAGCTTTAAACCATGAGATATTGTTATGTATAACATGATTTATATTGTACCTGCTGTCCCCACAGCCCCCTCACCACCACCACTGCACCGGGGCTCTCCCTCTGTGTGCCTGGCTGGCAGGTGAAGATGGGGCTGGGTAAAGGTAGGGGCACACAGGGCTGCTCTTTTCTGCTGGCCTGTCCAGCCCAGTGCTTCCCACTCCTGCAGCGGGATCTGGGATCAGGGCTGGAAGCCACCAGCTTTCCAAGAAATCGCAGCTGTGGAGACTCAGAGCTGCCCACGCTGAGATGTGGCACTCAGGGACAGGGTTTAGTGGTGGGCCTGGCAGTGCTAGGTTAGTAATTGAACTCGATGAGTTTAAAGGTCTTTTCTAACCTGAACGAGGCTATGATTCTACGCTCCGTTTTCATCCTTTAAAGTTTGTACAGCTCTTCCGTAGCTGCTGAAAACACACTTTGGAGGCTGAATGAGGACTCACACTTAACGCTGCCTGGGGGCTTGTGGGCTTTTTCCAGAGAAACAACCACTGAAGCTGGGAAAGTTTAACCCCAGCCCTGTGCTCCTGGCGTGCCGGGTGTCCCGCTCCCCACGCACAGCCCGAGCTTCACCGCACCCGCCGCTCTCCCGCCTGCGCGCACCCGGGCACGCACCCACCGCACCTGCCCGTGGTGTGGGGCTCTGCCCCCGCTGCAGGGGCTGGCCCGTCTCCTCCCCTGTCCTCCCCGGAGCTGCCGGGGCTGTCCCGTCGCCCCCCCGGCGGGCACAGCCGTGCCCTCCGCTCCGCGGGTGCAGCCCCCGCAGCCCCCCCCGGTTCCCGGCCGCCCCCCGGCCCGGTCGGGTCCCACTCACCGCAGAGGGCGGTGGCGAAGCCGTGCCAGGCGCAGGCGGCCCCCGGTGCGGCGGCGGCCCCCGCGGTCAGCCCGAGCGGGGTGCCCAGGGCGCAGCCCAGCAGGTCGCTGAGCGCGATGTTGAGCAGCAGCAGGTTGATGGGGGAGCGCAGCGCTCGGAAGCGCCAGAAGAGCAGCAGCACCAGCAGGTTGCTGCAGAAGCCCAGGCTGCCCACGGCGCCCAGGCACACGGCGGCCGCCAGCCGCCCCGCGGGGCTCAGGCACCGGCCCGCCTCGTCCCGGCCGTCCCCGCAGGCGGCAGCGGCGCCGGGCGCCGGCATCCCCGCGCTGCCTCCGCGCCGACACCGCGGGGAAAGAGGCGCAAGGTCCGCGCCTGCCGCGCTCCGCCCCCGGCCCCCGCCGCTGCTCCGCTCCCCCCGCCCGGGGCTGGCTCCGGCTGAGCTGAGCACAGGTGAGCGGCACCCCGAGCCCGGCACCCCGAGCCCGGCACCCCGAGCCCGGCACCCCGAGCCCGCTGTGCGGGACACAGCGTCCTGCGGCGCCCCTGGAGACCCCAGGGCTCGCTGTGGGGCAAGGGGGCACAGCGGCAAAGCTGAGGGTATCGGTGAATCCAGGCCAGAGCCACAGCGTTGGCTGGGTGCAGGCACCGCCTGGACACACGGAACTAAAGCACTGAGTGATGTGTGAGTCTCAGCTCGTCCAGTAGAGCTTTCAGAGTTACGCTGTGAAGAGCACGGGCTGACCCAGACTTTCCTAGAGTGCAAGAAAGGTGAAGCTTGAGCTGCCAACCAGCTAGAGAGTAAAGCGTTTCTTATCAGTTAAAGTTCCTTAAAATCTATTGGGCACTTCTGCAACCGAGCCAAGTTCTGGTCATATCCCATCCCTCAGTAAGGAGAGCACTGTCAGGCATTTTATTGTTTTGATGCGCTGTCCTAGAAGCAAAAACCACCCCCACTGTTCTATTCACAAGGGAATTTTTCTCTATATTTGCAGATAAAAAGTGAATTTGTCTAATTTCCTGAAGCTTGGTTGCTATGAGCAATTAGTACTGAAAAGGAGGATGTGAAGTCTGATATCCTCCTCTCTTTTTTTTTCTCTTTTTATCAGTTGTTTATGATGGGGAGGAGGCAGTTCAGAGTATTTCTGCTTGTAATGACCAAGTTAATTTTTTTAAAACCAAACCCCTGCACTTTGGGAAGGCTGGCTGCTTTTTGCCTTTCCTCTGGATTGCTAATTGTATGGTGGGTTAGGGATGGACAGGGTCCAGCTGATGATACTATTTATCAGCATTTCTGAAGACCAAGAATGTAACTGGGCAGGTAGCACAAGAGGTCAGTCACCTGGGCCTGTGCATTTAGATACAAAATAAGGACGGAAAGCAGACCCTTCACCAACTTTGTTGCCCTCCTTTGGACATGCCCCTCAATGTCTTTCATGGAGTGAGGGGCCCAGAACTGGACAAAGGATTTGAGGTGCGTCCATCTAGGCAACTCCTAATGCAGTGAAGAGTGTGCCTGTCCAAGCTGTGGGCTGCCAGTTTTTCCAGGAGAATGCTGTGGGATGTTTCAGACCATTTTCTGAAAATGCGTCAAATAGCCGTTTTGGTAATGTAAAATTGCTCTGATGTTTCATGTCACCTGGAAAATCACACCACTTATTATTTGTTATGGTAAAGGGACTTGGCACCTCATTTGGGGGAAAGGTGCTACACTGCAGCACCTCTGTCTACTTGATCATCTAGGAACTTGGCTGGAATTTCACAGCTGCTGGTGAAACTGGTTTACCCTCTGAAAAAAGGATAGGATTTACCTAAAACCAAATGTGAAATCTGAAGAGATTTGGTTACGTTTCCCTCAATTTTAGCACCGGCCACAAGATGGCACAGGGTCCCCCGGAGTAAGGTGGGAATTGCACCACTGGGGAAAAGGATTGGCTGAGAGCTTGAAAACAAGCCCCGGGCACACGATGCCCATGAGACGTGGCCTCAGGCCGTGTCTGGGACCAGCCGGGCAGAGGGTGGCCTGTCCCTCGTGTCGCCTTGGCTTTCCCAGAGCAGCCCTGTGCCGGGGGCTCCGGCAGTGCCAGCGGCTGCTGGGAGAAGGTGATCTCCAGATAACTGTCTTGTTCAAGGGCTCTCTTTTGGCGCCCCAGCTCACCCATGGGGCTGGGTAAATTCCTTGCCAGGCTGGGTGTTGCCCGTGTTTGCCGTGGGGTGGGCAGCACCCACGTGCCGGGGCCGTGCTCTGCCCAGCGCCAGCTGTCCTGGCGGGTGGCCACAGCCCGGGGAGCCAAGGGCAGGGCTTGGCGTGCCAGCAGAACGGGCAATCCCCGGGGCTTTGTGGCGGGTCCGAGGGCACGATGCCGGCCACCCAAGGAGGTGGCGTTTCTGTCGGTGGCCGCAGGAGTGGCGGCACTGCAGCGCTAAAACGCGGCATCCGCAGCTGGACTCGGTGCCGGCAGCTTTGCTGCTGTGCCTCTCTGCTGGTTATCGAGTATCAGCGTCCAGCCAGTATCCAAACACATCTCCTACACAAATATTTTGATAATGGCTGGAAAGGGGCAGGAAAGAGACGCAGATAATTCCCCCTGGTTTGCACCACTCTCTGGGCTGTGCTGTCCTGTAAATCCCTTGTCCTGATGTGGAAATCCAGCCTGTGCTGCGTGGGGCGCTGGCTGGAATTTTTGGGTCGTTTAATAGACTGTGGAGACGTTGAATAAATTTCACCCAGCGTGTGGAGAGCTGTCAGGGGGAGGCATTGGTGGGGTGTAGGTGGCTGCACGGGGCTGTGTGCTGGGGCTGTGTGCAGCATGTGGGGGTGGAGGGGCTGGCTGGAACAAACCCAGAGTAACCTCCTGCACTGCTGTTTTAGCTATTTAACACAACACCACACAGCAAATCCTGCAGGGAGGATCTCGTGGCTTGTGGTGTTGGCTTGAAGGGGTGAGTGAGACCCTTGCAGAGATTCCCAATGGCCCTGAACAGCAGCCACAGCCACCAATGGCACTGAAGTCAAGAGCGTTGTGGCAAATTATCTTTTCTCTCTTACTAATGATAAGAGAAGTAATAATCCTCCTACAGGACTAATTACAGCCAGAGAAATTGTGTTAATGCAAAGAACTCCCTTTGCCAGCATTTGAAAAGTTACAGTTTACATGAAGAAAGGGGCTTATGTGAATAATGATTATTATTTTGTACATGGCTCTCTCTGGTCCCATCTGTTCTGATCTCAGTAAATCAGGGTGTAATTAATCACAGAGGATTGACTGTTGCAGGAAAAGGACTGGAAAATTCTGTAGAAGCAAAACTCTGGTTGGTTTTGACTTAAACTTGGGTTATCTGTCACAAAGGATGTGACAGCTCTGCTTCCCACTGCCAGCTCCTCTTGCTGCTCTCAGAAATCAGTGTAATTTCCCCAAAGGCTCAGAACTCCGACTGCTTTCTGGGTGTTTCCCTGGCATTGCACTGCATGATCTGTGTGGATTTGGAGGCAGCTCCCTGGTTCTTTGGGATGTGTGTTGGGAAGGTTGGGGTGCTCTCTGGCCTTGTCCATCCTTACTTGCAAAACCCTGGTAGGGACCAACCAAGCAGGTGCAGGTTCTGGCCACCACCTGCAGTGCTCAGCCCCGCTGTGCTGGGTCAGGAATGGTAACACCTACCAGGATGACCACTGCCAGAGCTGCACATGCCTGTCTGCCAAGAACATGCACAATAAAGCCTCCTTACCAGTAATTTACCTTGTCCTGGATTCCTGGACTCCATAATGCCAATTACTGCACAGGATTTCTTGCCCTCCGCTCTTTGGGGTTGGCCAGAGAGGGTAATGAAGATATGATTGTGCTGGCAGATCAGCCTAAGTCCTTCAAAAGCCACTCTTCTAACTGCTTGTAATTGAACATTTGATACTATCTTTTTTTTTTTTTTTTCTGTTGTAGTCCCTGCTGATATCTTATCTTTAGTTGCCAAAATAAAATCTATCAGCTAATGAGTTTCCTAATGATTGTGTGATTAAATCCCATGGAAGCAATTGCTACTCTTTGCTATAAATGGCAGGCTTAGAACAGGATTTTCTACATAGTCCTTCTTATGCTTGTTTTAAGTTTTGGGACTGTGTTTTTTATTTCTTAAAGATTCTTTTATTAAAAAAGATCTTTATAAATCATCACGTGGTTGTAGGGCTGTAAGCCCCTAAGTGTCTCAGAGATGTACTGGCTCTACCAGCCTGGATCCCTCTGCTGACACAGGGTTTCAGATCTCTCTGCAAAACGTTGTTCTTGTGTTTATTAGTGGAGACCTGTAGTCTGTGCTCCTCTCCAGCCTTTCAGCTTCCCCAAAAGATGGGATGTGGTGGAACAGGTGAACACAGCGCTGTGGTCCTTATTGAGCCAGGAGATCTGAGTGCTCCTCCATGCCAGGAAAGGAGTCCGGGGAGGAATGTGTGTCTCAGGGAACCTGGAAATTAAACATGATGCACATCAAATCTTAAAAGAGAATTTAATTTAGCACTGGGGGCAAATAGACACCAAAAAGACAAAGAAAAAGCAAAATAAATTTGTTGCTTAAGATGTTAAAGTCAGTAATGTCTGTCTGAAAGACAACCTGGTACAGAAACAGGGTGTTCCCTGTGCAAAAATCTCCAGGGCAGTAAGGGAAGGGCTTTGGCTAGTTGGAGTCACTGGCCTCTTCCCACTCCCTGTGGCTCAGGCAGGTGGGAGCATGGCAGGTAGAGCTCCTGAAGCAGAGCTCAAAGGCTACAGAAGAGCTGTGATATGAAAGGGATCCTTAGGATGCCCTGCTGTGAGGAATGTATCCTAGGAAATTGGTCACTGACACATCTGTTCAGAAATGTTGTTGTCTCAAGGGTTAAAACAGTTAACTCTTATTTTCTCCTTGGGTTTTTGTTGAGGTTTTTTTCTTGTTTTTCTTCTTATGTGCCTGGTTGTTCAGTACAGGAGTGGAAAAATCATGGTTCAGTTCCAAAGCAATTTCTGCTGTACCGCCAGCCTGCCTCGCACGAGGCCGTCGAACATCCCCCTCTCTGTCCCCTCCCCCAGTGCCCCAGCAGGACTCCAGTTGCTGTTTAGCCACCGCTCCCACTCGGCAGTGCCAGCTGGATGTGCTTTGGGATGCAGGAGGCGTCACTGCTCCCCTCTCAGAAGCTGGCAGCCCCCAGCCCATGCAGCAAGCCTGCATTTGAGGCAGCCCCATAGCAAAGTGCAGGGAGGTTCTGGCATTTACAGCAGTTTGTTGCACTGTTTGCCCTATGCTGAACCACAGAAGAGGCTGTCAAAGAAGAAGGTAGATAATAAGCTGTGGAAACAAAGAAAAAGCTTAATGACTTCTCCTCAATCTCTTTTTTCAAGGCCTATTAAAGCTCCTGGGATGTGCTAATAGCAGAGAGGTCCCTGCGCTCTGCATGTTACAGACATTTCCAGAATTTTTTTTTTTTTTCCCAGAACTGGGCAAGGACAAATACAGGGGGAATCTCTCAGCCATCAGATGCTGCTGGTGCACATTCAGCTGCCCTGCTGCCACAGCCATGGGTGCCCTGGTGCCCTGAGAGCAGCACAGCGCTGGCTCCTGGCAGGACAGTGCTTGGAGCTCGGGAGGCACTGTCTGTGGAATGACTCCCTAAAATACCTCCCTGCTGCCAGTTACACAAGGCCATTTAGTAGGTTCCCACACTACCCACTCACCTCTTTGCACTCCTGGCTGCAAAACCCAGGTGAACCTGGTGTCAGCTGCCCCATCCCCTTTGAAGGGTGCACAAGTGCCACAGGAAAGGTTATGGGGTAGGTGATGAACAACCTGGGTGTCCTGGGGCACTCAGCTATGCACAGCCAGACCCCGAGAATAATTCTGGACCTGCTGTTTAACTTTGTTTTGTCCAGCTGCAAGTATTTAAAATGTCCTCCAGCAGGTCTGTGTAAATGACATCCCAGGTCCCTGCTGCACCGTGGGTCCTGGTGCCACCAGAGCAGCCTGAATTTGAGATGTCACACTCGCTGCTCTCAGAAATAACCAGCTCAAATGGTTGAAATAGAAGCCTGAATTGCACTACAGCTTGGTGTTATCCATACCTGATCCTTGTGGTATTGAGGGGCTGTCTGCCAGACAGACCTTAACACCACAAATGAGCCCGTTTCCTCTCTTTGGCTGCATTAAAAATAATTTGAGCATCAGTTTCCCCAGCCAAATTTAACGCTGGTGTCAGCAAGGCACTTTAACTGAAGGTACCAGAGCTGAGCTTCAGCAGGAACACTGCCCAGCAGATACTCCAGCACTGCTCACAGGGAGGGCTGCTTGTGCTGTGTTTTGGCTTACCATGGCGATGCTGGTGTCTTCAGAACTGGCAATTTTAAACCCCAAGTTGTTTCAGGCAGGAATTACTTTTACTATGTAGGTGTAGCACCTAAAAGCAGCCTGGATCAGGTTTAGGACTTCAGGTGCTCCTGCACTGGAACAGGGTCCTGTGTCCCTTCCAGGGATGGGAAGAATCTTTCCCTAGAGAGGGGCTTGAGGTCGTGAGAGCTGCAAGTGCTCAAATGTCAAAAGGAAATATCACTGTCATGAGGATCTGCCCACACAATGTGGGGCTAATCTGAATTTTGGAGTGGGTACAAGTTCTTGCACTTACAGACTGTCTTATCTGGAAATGATGATACAAAGTTAAAAAATGACCTTTAGACACCTAGTTCAGACACCATTTTCCCCTGACTATAACCTTCTGCTTACCTCAGGTGTTACAGCATCCAGCAGGGTGATAAGAAAAATAGTATTAAGTCCTGGCAGAGCTACTGCAAATTGGCTGCAAGCAAAATAGAGATTGATCACTGTTTAGAGGAAAAGTAACACAGTGATCTACAATCAGGAAAGCAAATCAAGCAGAGATTTCCTGTGACAAAAGGTTTACAGTGAAATTAGTGTAACTTAATGGAAGAGAAAGGAGGAACCATGATTGGTTTCATTAAACACATAAGCAAGATGAGCAAATAATTTCTTCCTTGCTCCCTGCTTCTTTCCCTGAGAGGACGTGGTTTTGCTTGGATTTACTGGTCCTGGGTATTTCTATTTGAGGATCTATGTCTGTCTGGCTGATAAATTGTCGCTCTGGGTTTATGTTAGTGTGAGAGGGACCAGAATGCAGCTGTGGGGCAGCAGCTCACAGAGGTGTGGGTATGAGGAAGGCTTTGGGGCAGGGTGGGTGCTGGAGGTGCCTGGCCCAGCTCCCCATCCTGCTGTGCCCAGAGCCCCCCTTTATCCTCACCCCAGTTTATGCACTGCTCCAGCCCCTCAACACAGGGGACAGGAAGGAAATTCCCTCTGTGTGGCTGGTGGTGATCTCCCTGAACACACACAGGTTCACTGGGCTGAGGTGGGCAGGTGTGCGCTCACAGCCATCCAGGATCAATGTCCTCCTTCCTGTGGGATGAAGGATTATGGGCACATTAATAGGAACTGTGTTTAGGCACCCCAGAACTTCAATAAACTGAGAGACTGTCACCTTGTAGCAAACTGGGAAATTGCTTTGAAATTTAAAGAAAGTAAGTCACGGAGGGTTACTTCCTGTGCCTGCAAGTTTTTAAACCGAGGGGTCTAGGAGGCAGAAAATAAACATCACATCTCATTTGTGTCTTATACCTTCCGGTAATACCAGCGGAAGAGGCTGATTTTTCCTTGACCTTTACTTCAGGGAGGAAAGGAGAACTACCAGATGAGAGGTTTCATCTGTGTGTGGGACACACCATACTGTGCTCAAGGCCGTGGTGAGTAGAGTGACTGACATCTCAGTCGAAATGCCAAAAAGATACTGATGCAATGGAAGAAATAATGCATATTTTAGGGGCTGTTGGGATGAAGCAATAGCCTGAAGTTGCATCAGCAACTTAGAGCAGCACACGTGTTCCCAGAAGTTCCTGCTCAGCGTGACCCAAGGGGTCACAGCCTGCTCTCTGTAAGGTATTGCATTAGAGGGTGAGTTTGGACAGTGCATTTCAGGCAGCACCAGCAGCAGATTTGCTCAGAAGCCTCACGTTTCAGGTGGGGATTTCTCAGGGCCTGCTCTGTGTGCAGCAGCAGTGACAGGGACAGCAGACGGAGACTCCCAGCAAGTAACCCCAAAATATCCTCTCTCAGATGGGTAGCACTGGTGTGCTGGGACAGGGGCACAGTGCTTCAACCCACCTCAGGGCTCTGGAAACAACTGGACAAGTTGGTCACATCACTTTGCTTCAGTGTTCTGCTGGATAAGCAGGTCGGGAGATACCTGTGTTGCTTCTAAAGGACCAACCTCCCACAGGAGGTCTTCTCTTCTCCAGAAGAACCAATACTGCAATAAATGAGTATTTTAAAGCATTGAAAGTATTTCAGCCATTAAAGCTAGGGAGAGGTAAAGGGCAGGGACCCAAATAAGGGTAAATGGGCTACTGTCACTACTGCAGCCACAAAACTTGGGCAGGTCTAGATATCACTGTCTAGCACCAAGGGAAGCCCTGCCCTAAACAGGCACGAAGAGGTGCACGGTTGTTTATGTGCAGGCTCAGGGCCGTATCAGTGACATCTGGAATATGCACTGCGGTCAGATATTTGCGCAAAGGAGCTGGGGGAAAATTTGCTGCTTTTCTGAGTCAGAAGCTGTGATGAAAGGCTGTCAAACAGGAGAAAAGTAATGGAGCAAAGCAGACACAGACCCAGCCAACAAATGAACTTTGCAGTTAAATGGGGTCCAGCACAACTTTATGGGGTTCTTGTTTTTCCCTCCTCATGTGCTCTCTGATGCCCTGAGCTCACTGTCCTACACAGCCCCTGCTTGCTCAGTGCTGGGAAGGGGAGCAGCCACCACCACCACATGGGGTCTTTTTTGGCCAATTTTCCCACCCAGTTTTGGTTTTTATTTTCCTAGACAACAGGGAGGTCTGGAAGTGGGAGGCCCATGGAAAGCCTGTGTTTGCTGGCAGAGCTGTCAATGTTGTCAAGGTTCTGGGCAAAAGGCTGTCTGTGGCATGAGGCCAGGGGGTTGTAAGTGTTGTGCTAGGTCAATTTCTTACCACTGATGAGTGGTTGGATAACAGACTGATTAAGGAGGAATGAAAATGCCTCAGTGTAAATCAGTGGCTCTCTGTGGGTGCACAGCTGTACATGTATTTTAACTGTGAGATGCTGAAAGCCAAGATGTCCAAGCTCAAAATTAAATTCCAGTGTCTGAGGCTGGAGCTGACCTTACCAAACCACATATTCCCTGCTTCGTGTCTGTGCAAGTGAGAAAAATGCACATCTCACAGATGTGTTTTTCAGCCAAGTTCACGTTCCTTGCTCTTGTGTTTTATACTCTGTGCACAGTGTGTCAGCACAGACCTGCAAAGGGGAAAGGTTAACATTTTTAGATATGCTTATATGCTTCCCTGGCCTGAAAAGCAAAGCAAACATGACCAACTTACTGTTTTACTCTACAAGGCAGCCCTGCAATGGTTACCAAGCAATCCCATCACTGACATATTACATTTTCAATAACTGCACAGACCAGATCCAGCAGGATCAAGGTGGTGTCATTTGCTTTAAGTGCTGCAATTCCAATAGCACAATGTCATGATGTTGATGCTCAGTAGCAAGCACAGGAAAGCAAAACCCATGTGTCATCATTAGCTGATTGCCCTGTCCCCAGTGCTTTGGAGCTATTGACAGATCTCGTGTATCTCTGGTAGGGAACAAGTATTCAGCCACTTAATCCTTGGTGAGACATCGATCTTCACTGGAACTGGGACAGGTGCTTGCAGTGCTCGTGTGGTGTAATGTTCATGCAGGAGAGGTAAAGCTTGTGCCCAAGTCCTTCAGGGACCCTCCACTAAACACTCTGTTCCAGGTTTCCACCTCCCCTTGGCTGCTGAGGAGCCCAGCCCAAGCCCTGCCAGGCAGCAGTGGCTGTGTGCAAGCAGTGCCACGTGCTATGCTGTGACACAGATGCTTTATCAGCCATCATCACCGTACCTCTCACCAGCCTGCCACACTGAATTTTGCTTGTTCGTGCTGTTCTGTGGCCTTTCTTTGTGTGGCCCATCTCTCCAGCAGAAAAAAAAGGGTAATGAAGAAACCAAAATGTAATTCCTTGGCATGATTATTCTCTGCAAAACCTCCCTTTCTAGTCAGTTAGCTCATTTGCCTTCTGGAAATACTGAATCAAAGGGTGAACGAGTTATTCCTAAATTTCTATTTATTAAAGTTGTTATTAAAATGTATTTCTAAATTTGCTTTCAGTTTCAGGAAATGGAAATAAGTCTGGTGTAACAACATCTTTTTGGTACAGATTCATCATCACCTTTCCAAATGAGGTGAGACAGATTTGAATCTAATTTATCACCTCTCCTTTGCCAGGTTATTTCTAGTTCTTAAATGATGGGATAATTTTCTTTCTGAAAAGTGGATGTTCATGGAGCACTCTTCCTCCTCGTACCTCTGCAGACCCTCTGATGATTTTCCTGCCTCCTGCAGCGAAAGTTTCCCAGTTTAATAATGTATTTGGTCTGGGTGGCAGGGTATGTTCATAAAGGCAGGAACACTTGAGGCCATGGGACCCTGAGGGGTGGCTGAAGATGAGAAAATGGCCCTGCATCATTAGCTCTGGGCTCTTTCCCTATGCCAAGGTGTGTGCCTGTGGTGCTCCAGGTCTGCTCACCCCGTGAGCAGTGCTGTGCTGGAGCCACCAGCCACCTCAGCACCCAGGAAGGCTGGGGGTGTGCTGGCAGCCACCCCCTGCTCTGGGGACAAGGGGACAGCAGCAGTGGTGCCAGGCCCCCCCTTTGCAGGGCTGGATACAGAGGCAAGGGCTGGGGGTGTGTCCTGTAGAAAATGCCCCCACATGGGGCAATGGAGACACTTCTGAAGGGGAAAAACCTCTGAGCTAAGCTGCTCGTTCTCATCCACACTTACGAAAAACAAAATGCAATGGGGTTTAGAAGACAAGTGGAAAAATGAGCAGGAGAAGAAGGGTGATGAGTCCAGTGAGTTTTAGGAACACTTTTATTTCAGGAAACCAGTATATACACATTTCAGCCTAATCTATGCTAGTAATGCTTAGAAGACTAAGAACAAAGCAGTCCTGGAGGCAAAGCCCAAAGGTATAAGCAAAAGCCTCTAACACTCGTACATACTACACCGCAGGAGTGATGCTCCTCCCAGGCTGAAAGTGCCTCTGACCAAATGCAGAAATGGGGAGGATAACTACAGGCAAATTACAGACTTCTTGTGAAAGCCAAGGATAAATTGATTTGCTTCCCTGGGATTAGACAAGGTCAGAGCATGGGTTACAATTACCAGACCTACTTCCACTCTCCTCTGTTGCTTCCCATTAGCAAACCCTTTTTTTTTTTTTTTTTTTTTTTTTTGAGTGTCTTGTGGTTGAGGGAAAGTGGTGAAAAAAAATCTCGTGGAGCTCTTGAAACATTAGTTACCTCTACTCAAGCACAGGGCACCCAGAAACAAAATGATTCTTAGAGAGGGAGAGGGAGAGAGCAAAAGGGAGTTTTTCATCTCAGGAAATCAGTGATGTGAGTCTATAGCATCAATGTAACGAGGCTGGATAGGCTGGAGGGCAGCCTGAAGAGCACCAAGGATTTGGTCCAGTATGTGCTGGTCATACATAAAATTCACTCCAAGCAGGGGCACCTGTGGGATGTATTTGTACAGCATTGTACGAGTGGGGTACTGCTGTAGCCCACCCTGAATAAAGCATGGCTGGCTCTACAAACACTGCCATCCTTAGCCCATCTCTGTTTTCCTCCTTCTTGGACATATGAACGTAAACTGTAAATAAATTAAGCTTTGAATCTGGAATATTAATGAAGGTGAAGTCCTTCCAAACCCAGAGGATTGCATAACAAAGTGACCTTTCAAACTGATTATATAGGAAGGAGATGTTCATGATTGAGAGAGGGGAAGGGGAATAAAAACCCAAACCAAGTTTAAGAGTGTTTTTGCCTTGCTGTCATGGAAAAGGTGGTACCTTCAAAGGTTGCCCAGGCTGGCTTGTGAAGGTTTGCAGCATCCCATGAAGGCGTTGCCCCTGTTTCACACCACAACCAAACCCCCTTTGTTTAGTCCTACTTAGTGTACCGTATTTTAGCAAAACACAAACAGATGTAATCTGGATCAGTTTAGCTTCTTCCAGCACTGAGATTTGGTAGAAGACAGGTGAAAAATGCCAGGTGCTCAGGAAGACCCAGCACGAGCAGCCTGCTCTTGTCTTCCATGGAGGAATGAATCCTTCTGTCCAGGCTACACACTGCTGCAGGCTGGTGCCACTGTCACAGACTGACCTTCCCCCAGTGCTGCTTGACTGCCACCATCCCAGAGGTCCTCTACTGCCATGTCTTTGTGTCCCCTGGCCCCTTCCAGTGGTGGAGCTCATCAGTCTGGACAGTACGGCCAGCCTGTATCCATCCCTGTCCCACATCCATGGTCTTCTCCCCCAGCCACCTCAATCTCTTGGTTCACACCCCTCTTTGGGGCTCTTTCCTGGGTCACCACCTCCAAATCAGCTGTTCTAACCTGTCCCTCCCCCTCCCTGCCATGGAGCACTGCTCCTTCCCTACTCTCTCCTCCACAGGCTGAGTTCCATCTCCTTCTGGCACTGGCACTTTTTAGTCCCCACCACCAACTGCAGCCCCTGCAGATCATGGTGGCACAAAGCAATTTTCCACTGCTGCTCATCTCCTCACCTTTTACAGCCAGGTCTGCATGTGAGCTGACACTCATGGTGTGCTCTTCCCTTCGGCACTGCTGTCTTCCTCAAATGTCACCCACCCTTCAGGAAAGGCAGGGAAGAGCATCCAGAGAACTGCAAGACAGTCAGTCCCTACGATTCCTGCAGCTGAGGAGGAATGACTCCATACATCTGTACAGCCTGGGGCTGACCAGCTGCAAAAGCAGCTTGGCAGAGAAGAACCTGGGCTCCAGGAGGAAATGAAACTGATTGTGAGCCAGCAGTGTGCCATGGAAGCAGAGGCATCTGGGGCTGCTTGAGAATGAGCACCGCCAGCAGCTCAAGGGAGGTGTACTCTGCCTCTCTGCCCAGCCCTGGTGAGACTATCTCAGTCTATCACTTTCACTGGGTCCAGTGCTGGCCCCCAGTACAAGAAAGACATGGACTTATTGGAGCAGGTCTAGGGAAGAGCCACAAAGATGATTAAGGGACTGGAATATCTCCTGTATGAGGAGAAACTGAAAGAGCTGAGACTATTCAGCCTGGAGAAGAGAAGTCTCTCAAGGATCTGATCCATGTGTATAAACACCTAATGGCAGAGAGTAAACTTTTTTTTATGTTTAAACAGACTTTCCTATATTTCAGCTTGTGCCTTTTGCCTCCTGCCTTCTCCCTGACACTGCTGAGAGGGCAAGAGGCAAAAGGCACAAACTGAAATACAGGTAAGTCTGTTTAGACATAAAAAAAGTTTAGTCTCAGAATGATCAAGCACTAGAACAGGTTGCCCAGGGAATGTGTGGAGATATCCTTCAAACTATTCAAAAACAAACTGGACATGGCCTCAGACAATGGCTCTGAGCAAAGGGTTGGTGGAAACCTCAAGAGGTTCCTTCAAGCCTCAGTGATCGTGAACAAGGCCATCACCGTGGGCTCTAACTCAAAAATAACTCACAGCCTCTCTGGCAAATGCAGCTGCAGCTATCACAGGCAAACAGCTCTGACCACCTTTGCTTTGTGGCTCTCTTCACACAGGTCTTTCCTGCCCCTGAACACCTGCAGTGACTCTCCTGTCCCTCTTTGACACTGTGACCCGAAGAGCCACTGCAGCATTTCATGTCACCATGCTTCCCTGCCCTCTTCCTCCACAGCACCTTACAAATGCCAGATGCTATCTGAAGGTCTTATCAGCATGTGGTTCAGAGATATTTGACCTGGCTCCTGCCTTGCACACTGATTTTTCCTCCCGTGACAGGCACACCCAGGACTTTGGATGCCTGTTTGCCTCCTGAGGGCTGTGATCAGCACGCACATCTCTGTGGGTACAGGATGGCTGCAAGCTGCATAAGCCTTGTGGTGGAGCAGAGCGAGTGGGTCTTATCTTCAGGATCCTGTTCCTGGTCCTCTCCCCTGCACAGCCTCGTTTGACAGCTGTGCTGCAGCGCTTCCTTTGCTTGGTGCCACCTGGTGCCTCCTGAGCCAGGGACACGCGGGCCATGCTGGCATCCTGCCATCACTCACCACGCCAGTGCCTGAGAGCCTGAGCTCGAGCCAGCTTCTCTTCTCTCACAGCTCCCATAGCCAGGAGAGCACCCATTGTGCTAATTGAAGAGCAGCCAACCACCACGTGCATCACTGCAACAAAGCAGTGCAACAGCTGCCCAGGTACGGAGGCTGAGTGTGCAGCGAGGCAGTCCCCACTAGCTGTAGAGCACGCTGATTACTGACACCAATTAAACAGCCCATCACTGAGCCCTCTGGGGCTTACAGCTCTGTCTGCCCTCTCCACTGCTGCCAATGCAGACTTTAACAAGTGAAGCTCTTTGCCACCCATGTGAGATGCCAAGGCCTTGGTTTAGTTGCCAGCTGAAGCTCTCCGATGGTTTGGCTGTACCTGTGCTCAAAGAGGAGTCCAGGCCAGAGTCCTAATGCTGGCCCCAGCATGACCCTCTCCTGCTCCATCCATGCCCCAGGCACCGAAGTCAACCCAAGGGACCATTTGAGTGCAGCATTTGAGGAGGGTTTGGGGAGGCTTTCTGCAGCCTAGAGAGAGCCTACACGACTTGCCAAGCTGCTCCATGTGCCCACCTCCATGCCCAGAGCTGTGCAAGCACAACTCAGCACTCAGGAATACCTCTAGCTGCATGAGGCGATCCAGACCAGATATTGCACCTTCCTGGCTTTACTTAGCTTAGACTTCAGCACAGCATTTCAAATCCCCCGTTGCTGAACATCACAGTTAGCCGCAGAACACACCCTTTTAGAAAGCGCCAAGTGGTGAGGCGCTAGAGCTCACATAAAGTATTGCCACCATTGATTTGGCCAGGAGATTGGCATTCAAAGCCTAACTGATGTGAAATCTGCTCTTACGCAGG
Source organism: Coloeus monedula (assembly GCF_965178545.1). NCBI lineage: Eukaryota > Metazoa > Chordata > Aves > Passeriformes > Corvidae > Coloeus > Coloeus monedula. The sequence continues at coordinate 5,745,705 of NC_138790.1, forward strand.
AGGAGGAGGTGCTATGGAAACCCTCAAGTACCAGGGAGTTGTTGGTGCCAGGCACCTGCCTTGCACAGGCAGCCTGTGCCCGTCCTCCAGCCCCACCGACTGGCCCCACTCATCTTGCACAGGCTGTGTGGCTGCACAGACCCTGCGTGCCCTGCCTTGGGTGGCACCTGCTGCTGACTTTGTCACATTAAATCTGCAGGTAAGATCACTTTGTTCCCTCCTCTCTTGCTGGCTGTGAACTGCTGATCAGGGTCCTGCTGTGCTTGGGGGGAGGCAGAGGAGGCTTTAAGCATGATTTCTGCAGGGCAGTGAGGTCCCTGCGATGCAGGAGTCCATGGGGTGGGTTGTGATCTCTGACCCTTTCAGTTTCTGTTCTTAAGCCAAGGTATTCTCTGGGTACTTTATCTGGAATATCACAACAGCTGAGAACTGGAAGTTAATTCATCCCAACATGGGAAATTAGTGATTCTAAGAGATTTTTTTTGCCTAAGAGATCCCCTTCCAGCATCTATCAAAGCAGATCATGGTTAAGGTGACCACATTAGAGTTTTCAAGCGATGCAGTGATAGATGAGCCTGAAAGAACACAAGTTTCAAAAAAGAAGAGAAAAAAGTGCTGTGCCTTAGATCCCTGCATTTGAGAGAGGTGTGAACAACAGCAGCAAAGTTGGGGCAGGCAGTTTGCAGATTTCTTTATGCTATTTGGAAACAGAGAGGAAAAGCTCCTCACTTCAGTACCATGGCAGGGCCCTCCCCTGGGTCTCCTCTGCCACGGGGGCAGTTTGCCTGCTCATTCTTTCTGGCCATGCACCTGCCCAGGGCCTGCCAGCAGTGCTGTGGGTACATTAACACGTCTGGGAAGTACTGCCCTGTCCAGGTCTATTCTCATACCTGTGCTGCATCTTCATTAAATATTTGCTGAGAGCCGCCCATTCCATTTATAGGAATGTTGGTGACAATCAGGGCTGTTGCCATGGAGGTGGCAGGTCTGAGGGCAGTTGATGCAGAAGATGTTGTGCTGTACCCAACTTCACCCCCATTTTCCTTCCCTCTGCTCGGTTCCAGGTTCCTTCCCTCGCCCACCATGGCTCCCATGCTGTCCTTAGCCATTTCACCCACCATATTCACCCTTCAGCCCTTGGTGCCTGCTCACTTTTGAGCTCCCCCCAGAAGGAAAGAAGAGGATTTTATGTGTAAGACTCTCTCTTCAGCACAGCTGCTTTCCCACTGGAAAAGCACGGGATGCAACCACTACAGTGCTGCTGCAACATCCACTGCACCTTCAGCCTCTGCCTTCCATCTCTTCCTCCAGCCTCTCTGTTTGGGGACTGGCAGAAGTCTCCTGCTTCTTGAGCTGCTGGAGGAAACCAGCCCTGGCCTTCCTCCCCACATGGTCACCAGCTTCTATGCTGGGGGACAGCTGCTGACCAGCTCTCCCCAGCCTATGGTGGGGAAAGCAGGACAGCCTGCACAGTACTGGTGACCTTGTCCGTTGAGCCCCAGCCTATTCCTGGTCTTCCAGCAGCGAGTTTCACAGCTGTCTCCATCCTTTTGTCACAACTGTAAGTTGCTGCCTAGCCCCTCTGATGCTGCAGGCATTTCATCTACCCCAATTAAGCATTTCCAGCAGCCACAGGATATGCTAGCTTGTCAAGCTGCATCTCTTTAAAGATTTTTTGTTGTTGAACATCCCCTATCAGTGCTTTTGGCCTGCTTTAAACCCTCTGCTTGTTTCCTCCATCCTTCTCCCAGCCTCTGGACTGCCTTGTGGCCTGGAGCACTTGTGAGCCCTGCTGCTGGGAACTGCATTGGGCCAGGTTGCCAGGTCTCCAGCTCCAAAGGCAGCACTGGCCAGAGCCCTCTCATGCTGCAGAGCCCAGCAGTGTGCTTTGCCTGTGTTGTTCCTCTGCAGAGGCTGCTGCTGGCATTGCAGACCAGCATTGCTGCTGGCATTGCATCCCAGAGCAGCGGAAAGAAACCTGGGCACCAGTGCAGCTGTCAGACTTCTGCCTCGTGCAGTTCGTGACCATAACCAGTGGCAGTTCCCTGCTGCTACTTACCATAGTTCAGAGAGGTTTTCCACAGGGGAAGAGTGTCCCCTTCCTCCCAGGGTACAGGCAGTGAGCAGCAAGCCTCTGCTGGGAAACCCAGACCTCAGCATATAGAACTGGGAGAGAGATCTGTGCAGCAGTCACCTTAGTGTTTGCTATTGCCCAAGACACTTACATATCCCCGCACCAAGTGAGTTATTTGTGTATTTTTCAGTCACTTCAGAACTGAATTCTGATTTGCAGGCAGTGCCCTCACCAACTGGCCACAAGGTCTGCATTGCTGGTGGAGGCAAGTAACTGCTTAACCAGGCAGACATTGTGTCCCTTCCCACTTCACTCTCCTGTTAGAGTGGTAAAAAACTTATTTTACATTGAAAGGTTTGGTTTTTTTTTTCCGAAGTGTGTCTGGATGCAAGCAGAAATCCAGTGACAGGTACTCAGAATCACCAGTTCGGAGAATTGTTCCATGGGCACGTCACATGAAGCCACTTTGCACAGGATGGGGTCTGACAAAAGATGATTTTTATCAGCCCATGAGCTCACACTCTTCACACAACTAATACTCTTGCAAAACATCTTGCAGCCAGTGTGACAGAGGCTCAATAGCTACTACCTATACCATGGATTTCTGAGGGTGGCTGGATGCCTGCCTGAAGCAGGAGCCATCCAACACAGCCCTTAACAGCGAGCTCCTTGTTCTGCAGTGGTGTTCCCTCTTTCACATGTGTCTTTCTGCTTTGCATCTGCAGACTCATACTCTCTCCTGGAACAAATGGGCTTAAAATCAGGGTAATCCTTCCATCTCCCATTCCCCTCCTGGTGAGGTGGAGAGCAGCATACCTCACTCACCCTCACGATTCCTAGCATGCTTTTGGGAAAGCAGGAACACAGATTCAGCTGTTTTCCTCAGCTTGGAGAAGGAGCTCCAGGTTCACAAGGTGGTCCAAAGGCTCAGAAACCTTCCCAGTTAGAGCCAGAGCATGAGGATGCCTATCAATTGACATCTGCTGTGCACTCCCAGCCCTTCATCCCCAATCTGAATCCAAAGCCCGCAGAACTGACAGAAGAGCTTTTGCTCATAGGTTGTGCTGGGCTTTAGTTTTGGTTGGTGCAATCCCTGCCTAGCTTAACACCAAGCTAAGGGTAATTTTACTTCATCTGCACAGCCTGGCTTAAGGAATTAGTGTTCCCATTGTCACAGGATGTGCACACTGCCGACGGGGGCTCTTCTAAGTGCCATGTTGCCTCCTGCCCTCACACACTTCAAGATTTCCCTGTTTAATAAAGGCTGTCTGCCATGTCCTATTGGAAGTGTACCCTGAGATACTCATAAACAGAGTGAACATGAACAGAGCTTGACAAAGGATGCCAAAGGATGGCACAGGCTGACTGAGAAAGACAGCTCTGTAAAGCTCAAATTCACATTTTTAACAAAGGACATATGTACTTATATGTGCTTTTCTTACAGCTACTAAGAGGTCTTACCATGTCTTTTCCCATTTCAGGTCTCAGAACATCTTACAACATCTGTAACTCAGGACAATGAATGTGTCCAACAACTGCAGCACCACAAATCTAGAACTGCATCACCATGTTCACCTCACTGAATTTGTCCTTTATAGCCTCATTTTCTTTTTTGGAGCACTATTTAATATTCTTGCCTTCTGGGTGTTTTTCTGCAAGATGAAGAAGTGGACAGAAACCAGAGTGTATGTAATCAATTTAGTCATTGCAGATTTCTCTGTCATCTGCACCTTGCCTTCCATGATTTATCTGCTCTGGAGTAAGTCAGCCCGAGGGGAGCTCTGCCGGTTTATAGAGACGATGTATTTTATCAACATGTTAGTGAGCATCTACATCATTTCATTTATCTCCATTGATCGATACATTGCCATAAAGCACCCCTTGAAAGCCAGGACCTTCAGGTCCCCATCAAAGGCTGCCCTCCTCTGTGGGCTTCTGTGGGTCTTGGTGATAATCAGTGCCACCGTCCAGCTCTGGCAGAGACACGCAGCTCTCTGCTTCCAGACCTACACCCCCATGCCTGCTGCTCTCGGCCTCCTGGCCATTTTCTTCGTTTTCACTCTCCCATTAGCAATCTTGACCTTTTGCTCCACAGAAGTCATCAGGAACCTCAAGAAACATCTGAATAAGAATTCACCGGAGGAGAAATCAATCCAGAAAGCCGTACACATTATTTATGCAAATCTGATTGTATTTCTAATATGTTTCCTGCCAGCCTACCTTGGGGTACTTGCCAGGTTCATCATGGAGAGCGTTGGAGCTACCTGTTTCCTGCTCCGTGTCGTGAAGAACTTCTCCTCCGTGATGAGGTGCGTTGCCACGTCCAACTGCTGCCTCGATAGTGTCTGCTACTACTTTGTCACCAGGGAGTTCCATGAAGCCTTTCTACTGCCCAAACCCAGCACTCAAAAAACAGATGCAACCCACGCCTTGCAGATACAGACTTGCTAAAGGAAAAAGGGGAACAAAATCCCCCTAACCCACACCTCCCCACATCTGCAACATGAAGAGGAAATACTTCAGCTTCAGGGCTGCTGGGATAACTATTGCTCTTTCTCTAGCAAGCTCTTTGTTAGGTTTAGCATTACTAACTACAATTTCTACTCTATGTTTCTGTTAAACAAATAGGTCACAGAGATGTGTAAAAGTGATCATTAGCTGTTAACATGCCTCCATTCAACCCTCCAGCACCTACTTGTTACTCTTACAGGAAGACTGGTGAGCCTCTTGTTTTAGTTCATACTGCAGCTAAAATCTATTGATCCTTCTCGCCAACATGTAAAAATGCATATACCATATTTTACCTCATTAAGTATTTCAGGCTGTTTGCATTATTAAAATACTTTGGTTTATATTTATCCTATTCCTTTGGCAGGGTGGGTTGGGTGGGTGTTCAGGTGGTTCTGGCATAGTACTAAGTACACGTCCCTACAAAACAGCCTATGCTGTCCTGACCTCCTTGCCCTTCAACTCAACAGGTCAGATAGGTGTGAAGGAACACTTTTGGGATGAAAGCAACACTTGTCCAATGCCATAAAGGCACAAAGTCCAGATTTCAGAGCTGGGTCCTCCTGCCAGCTCCCCTCCAGCTGCACTGCTGAGCCCTGGCACAGAGACACCTCCTCAGGGCAGCCGTCCCTGTCCCTCCCACCCACAGGAAGGCTCTTTTACTGCTGCCTCGGCATTTGCCACCCTTGCACTGCTCTTCCCTGGTTTTGTGTTGTGGCATCAGGCCAGCCCCCAGGTTCGCCACAGCCCAGGCTCAGAATATCATCCCCCAGCTGAACCCAGCTGGGGCTGGGTTTCCAAAGCCTGCCCATACTGACACCCCTATCATTTCCTTTAGGGAAGTGTATTTTCCCATGAGCCAGCAACCTAAAAAAGTCAGAGGAGAGCGGAAGTGGATAAATACTCCCTAGAACTGGGCTTTTTTTCTTTCTGAATACTGAAAAATCTCAAAAATGGCACTGAGCTCTGCCCCAGCAATTCTGAGAGCATGGCACCAGACAGTGTGGGAGAGTCCTTCCTGCCCACAAACACATTTTCCCCTGTGACCTACCTCTGCCCTCAGCTAGTACTCTGTGAGCCCACAGCTAGTACTTAATCTGCTGTTGTCATCTCTGAGACCATGAGCTCCTGTGTTGGTTTTGCAGGGCCTGGTTTTTGGTAGCGGGGGGGCCACAGAGGTGGCTTCTGTGAGAGGCTGCTAGAAGCTTCCACCATGTCCGGCAGAGCCAATTCCTGATGGCTCTGAAGATGGACATGCTGCTGGCCAAGGCTGGGCAAATGAGAGGTGATGGTAGCACCTCTGTGATAGCATATCTAAGAGAAAAATCAAAGCAAAGTGGGACACAGTGTTTTTCTAGTCAGAGAAGAGAGGAGGTGAGAGCATGTGAGGGAAACAACAGGGAGACACCAAGGTCAGTGGGGAAGGAGGGGGAGAAGGTGCTCCAGGTGCCAGAGCTGAGATTCCTCTGCAGGCTCTGGTGAGACCGTGGTGGAGCAGCTGTGCCCCTGCAGCCCATGGAGATCCTCAGGGAGGCAGAGATCCACGAGGGAGGCAGAGATCCACGGGGGATGCAGAGATCCACCCGCAGCCCATGGGGATCCAGGGGGGATACAGAGATCCACCTGCAGCACATGGAGATCGTCAGGGATGCAGAGATCCACCTGCAGCCCGTGGGGGAGGTGCCCGTGCTGGAGGGGGTGGATGCCTGGAGGAGGCTGTGATCCAGTAGGAGACCCGGTGGAGAGAGGGGAACCTGCTCCCAGGCTGGAGCAGCCTGTCCTTGGAGCACTGCACCCCGTGGAAGAGTGACCCACACCACAGCAGTTTTGGGAGGTCTGTTGCCCATAGGAGGGACTCACCTTGCAGCAGTTTTGGGAGGACTGCTGCTCCTGAGATTGGAGCCGCGCTGGAGAAGTTCAGGGAGAACTGTCTGCCATGGGAGGGACCCCACGGGCTCACAGGGAAGGACTCCTCTCCCTGAGCACTGGAAGAAAACCTCGGGTGACAAACTGACCAAAACACCCATGCCCTCTCCCCTGCACTGTTGGTGGGAAGAAGGGAGGTGCTGGGGGAAGAAAAGGTGTTTTTAAAGGCTTATTTTACTTCTTATTATCCTCCTCTGATTTTGTTAGTAATAAACTCACTTTGTATCTGTAAGATGAGCCTTTTTTCCCTTGGAGTGTTTTCTCCTGGTCCTTATCTCAAGCTCAGGAACCTTTCGTTAAATTTTCCTCTCCTCTGCCCAGCTGTGGCAGGGGAGGGCGAGTGAGCAGCTGTCGTGGGTGCCTGGCATTTGGCCAGTGTCAAACCACAACAGCTCCAAAGACAAGAACTAATGGGACAAATCCTGAGGGAGTCAGCTTGGCTCCTGTCAGCTGGCTCACAGAGATGGGACTGCAACTGCTGTAGCCAGTGGACAGCAAAAAAAACCATCAAAATGTCTGTGAAATACCACTGGGGCATGCTCCTAACCATGTTCCTAAAGGTCCCAGCACCTCACTGCCACACTAGTGTGTCTTGCCCATGCCTGGTGGGCAGTGGCGGTCATTACCAGCCCTGGCTTCCCAGCGATGCTGATGAGCAGTGTTACGCTCCTGGCTGCTGTGCAGAGGGGGAGCCAGCCCAAAATATCTGTCACCTTGCTTGTAAAGACACCGAAGAGCAGCAAGCTGGGTCTCTGGGCTCACTGTCACGGGGTGCACAAGCACCGATTGCCCCCTCGGAAAGGTCACTGTCCCCGCCCGGGGCACCCTCTGCAACCGCACCAGAGGCTGCACAGCCTGCCGGGCTCCCTGGGGAACCTTCTGCCGCCAGAAGGGCAATTTGCAACCATTATGGGTTTTATTTCAGAAATTGTTTTCCCACGACTGAAAATATTAAATTTTAATTGCCGGTTTGTGTGAGGCGAGGAGGAGGAGTGCACTCTGGGTGGAAAAACTGGCGGTGAAGCATTGAGCTGCTGGAAGCGGGACAACAGAGGGCACCAGAGACTCTGAATCTGCCAGGAGAGCAGATGATAAATGAAGCGCTTGTGGAGTGCACGAGTTCATTGCTGGGTTTCAGCGCTGCCGGGCTGTGGCAGCCGGCCCCGGGACAGCTGTGCCCCGCACCGACACCTGTGGCCGCCTCGGATCTCCTTCCCTGCCGAGACACTGCGTGTACCCTGCAGCCTTTCTGAGGACTCAACCCACCTGTCGGCCTCACAGGGAGCAGGTAAAGGCTTTTAATTGCCCCACACCGGTACGTGGCAGTGTGCTCAGCTCGGCCCTTCAGGGTGTGCTTTCTCACCTCCTGCCAAGGCTCCTGCTAGCCAACATAAGGGTGGGTCCGTCAGCAGCGGGTGCCTTGGTTTCCTCCTGCTTTCACAGCTGTTCTGCCTCACTGTTCTGCAGCTACATTCCATTCAGGGGGGTCCTTGCCCCTTGCTGAGGTTTCCCATTAGTGCTTCTTACCATGCTGTCTCCTCAAGTGTGGGGACACCTGGCCCCAAGCACGCAGCCTTGGGAGGTGCCAGCAGCTCTGTCCTTAAATGGGGGACTCAGTGGGGTTGGGACGTCCAGCCCAGTGGGCTTAGCTGTTCCTCAGGCCAGGGGTATGCAGGCAGAGTGGCTTTTTCACTGCAAGGTGACCACAGCAGGCTGCTGGGGAACAGCTGCAGGGTAGGCTGAAACCACAGAGTGGCCAAAACCTATGAGGCTGAAAGCCCAAGAGCACTAGGGCACCAGCTGTATGTTAGTTTCTCCATAAATTCCATCCTAAAAATGACTGTACACCTGTGGTTCAGTATTCCTGTACCAGTTCTGGTGTTAGGGCAGGTGGTGTGCTTCCCTCTGGGATTGTCAGATCTGCCTCCCAATCTTGGACACTAAGAACATTTCACTTACTTCATGCAATCATGTATTTTCTCTACAAATTACATATACATGTTTAGATGCTGCTGACTTATAAGGCAATGCATTTGTGAGAGATTGTAGGAATCTGGGCATTTTCCATGCCTGGCTCATTGTAAACACTTCCTTTTTGAGCTGCAGAGACAGTCTGATTCATTCTCCTTGCTGGTGGCGAATGCCCTGAAATATTTAACGGAAGAGCAGGAGATAGTCTAAGTTCTCAGATTCATGTTTCCTGACATAGCAAAATTTTGTCTTCCTACCTTTGAAGGCTGAGATCAGACACATGTGCTCACTTTCCCTTCTTTCACTGCTAGGGCCAGTGGTACACCTGCTGAGCTGTTCCTCCCCAGCAGAGGAGTGGATTTGTGCTCGGGGGCAGCCTGCAGTAGCATTCCCACTGCCCTTGGGAGCAAAGCCACCTGAGCTACCCCACAGGTGGAAGGGCTCAAGCCCTGAGGATGTTCTCAGGCCTGGCAAGACCCAGAGCAAACCCATGGGGTGGCTTCAGCAGCAAAGCAAGGGCTGTAGAGGGCAAATGGGGAACACTGCCCAGCTCTGGTGTGGGCTGCCCTAAAGCCAGTGGCTCTGACAACCACAGTGGAGGCGAAGGTAAGGGACCACAAAAATTACCATTCTGCCTTGCTGTGACCCAAACTGTTCATGCCAGGACTGGAGGGAGGGTGAGGCAGGCTTAACCCTACAACAGCTACAAGAGAGGGCTGTCTCTGTGTTTTTGTCTTAGCTGGCAGTGAGTTACAGTGTAACTTGGATGGCTGAGGGACTGATGGCGCTGATGAGCCACTGAATCCCTCCAGAGGCTGCCTACATAAGCAATGCAGGGACATAAGGAGCTGCAGGGCCATGAGAGGGGGGCCCTGCCTCAGGACCCAGCCCAGTCGCCGAGCTCAGTCTCATGCCTGCACTCTCTCCTTGCAGAGACGGCCCACCATGAGCAACTGCACTGAAGTGGAGCGTGGCATTGTGCTATTTCAGTTGGTTGTCTACATCCCAGTGCTCACTTTGGGGATCCCACTGAACACAATTGCCTTCTGGGTCTTCTGCTGCAAACTCAAGAGGTGGAGCGAGACCAAGGTGTACATGATCAACCTCATCATCGCAGACAGTTTCCTGCTCTTCACCCTGCCTTTCCTGCTGTATTTTACCAAGTACAAACATCCCATAGACCGGCTGTGTTTTGCCATACAAAACATCTATTTTACAAACATGCCTATGAGCATCCTTATCATCACCCTGATTGCGATTGATCGATACATTGCAATCAAGTTCCCTCTAAAAGCAAAAGTTCTTCGATCCCCACTGAAATCAGCTTCTATCTGTGGCTTTCTTTGGATAACACTGATAATTGTTTCCAATTTGTATCCACAACTTCACAGTGACCGGGAAGGTTGCTGCTTTCGTAGAAAATCTAGTCAACCTATGTATTTCTCATTATTCTCCAGTATCTGTGGGTATTTTATTCCTTTAGGGATTGTGATTTTTTGCTCCGTACAAGTCATCAGATGTCTAAAAAAGAAGATGGCCACGAACCCTTATGAAACAAAATTACTCCAGAAGGCTGTGCACATTGTTTCTGTGAATCTGTGTGTGTTCACTGCCTGTTTCTCACCTCTCTACATCACACTGCTCTTGAGGTTTGCAATGCAAGTTGCTGGAGCTTCTTCTCTGCTCTCGGGAGTTACAACCTGTATTAAGATCTCTGCATGCTTAGCAAATTGTAACTGCTGTTTGGATGCATTTTGCTATTATTTTGCAGCCAAGGAATTTCCAGAGTTTTCTTCTATGCTCCCCAAGTGTATATTTATGAGGTCCAAGATGAACCAAAGTGAAGAGTCACAGCCACCCACGGATCAAGTGATGGCATAAACAAGGTGTAGTGCACGGCAGGTGTTAAGTGCCATGAAGTTTTCAGGCACAGGGAATAGGAACCACCTACAGTATTTGCAGTCATTGTAGGAATAGGCATATGTGCAGACCCTCCAAAGGGTCTGATGTTAACTTGAATTTTGTCCTGCTGTCCTCAGTGACTTGACTCCAGCTCTGACTACTGTCTTGTATCGTTGCATCACAGCTCCAGGCGCCTCCTGGTGACAGCTTGTCTTGGTTGGCTTCATGGTCCTTCAATTTCAGTGTCTTCTGACTTTCAAACCTCTAAAAAATTTCTTCCTGGGACTGCAAGCTCATATTCTGCTCATTTAAACTTAGAGGCAATTAACTTCCTTAGTGACAACTGACATACAGTTCCCCTACAAGTCTGTCACCATGTAGTGACACTTGTTCAGATCACAGTCTGAAACCACTGACTAGACTTTGGTCAAATAAACACACAAAGGACTATTCCCAGCACAGAAAGTATCCCATATCCAAGCATTAGATCCACCTGCTTTGTGTCAATTCTTTGGCAGACAACGCGGTGGAAGCTGCAGTGAGCCACTGTGCCGTAAAACCAGATGAAACTACTCAGGTCATTCAGCTGATAATTTATGTCCCAATTTTCTTTACTGCTGTATTTTTTAATGCTCTGGCATTACTGGTATTTCACTGCAAACAGAGCAAGTGGCCTGTGTGTGTATGTGACCAATTTAATCATTGCACACTGTTTAGCCCTTGTTCTGCCTTCTAAATTCTCTTTTCAAAGACAGGAAAAGATATGGGAGACAAATAGTGCCTGATCTTAACAACCATCTATTCCTTAAGGAGATGTGTGAGTCTTGTCACCCTCGTAGCCATCAACAAATGTGTTGCAATTAACTACCCTCAGAGAGCAAGAGGCTTCTTGACAGACACCACTTACTATCCAGGCAAGTGGTGTTCAGCAAGAAAAAGGACTTCCACTTCAGAAACAGCACAGAGGGCCTTCAAAAACATTTTTGGATCTGGGATTCCCTTCTGGGACCTTGCTTATAATGAATGCGTGTTCCAAAAAGATTACTATGAAATTTTTTATTATTTTGAAAAAAGAGATGAAGATTCATATCAAGCTGTTAACCTACTGTTAATCTAGAAAGCAAGCAATGTGCTTTTTTTTGCAGATCCAGTAATGCTCATGTTTTCTCCCAGTTGACAAGGAGAACTTGTTCAGTTTCCAAGGGGCTCCAAATAGGTCATCCACTCTGAAATACAGAACAGCAATGCTTTTATACATGTGGCCTCACATAAAGGTCTCATGGTTTAGTGTAAGTGTTCCTTTTTCTCATTGTAAAGGGGAAATTAGTTGACTTCTCAATCCCTGTCATCGTTACATAATATTTTCTGCTGTTTTCACTGAATGTATGAAAACAAAAAAATCCATACATTTGCAAGTGAAAATAAAGGTGTGTCACAGTAATATATCTATAAATAAATATTCATTTATTACTGTTATACATCAAAGTCCTCTACTAATGCTAAACTTATATTAGAGATTGGGAAAAAAGACTTTTTTCCAAGATATAAGATCTGCCTTACAGCAGGGTACTTAACAGTGAAACCCAAAGATGGGCAAGGAACTTTCTGATTATCTGAAGATGTATGTTCTACCTTGAACAAAAATTATTATCTGGTTTATATGTCAAGTTTAGGATGGGTTTCTGGCATCCTTCTTCAGTCTGAACAAAGCCTCAGCTCCCTGAGAGCTCCCAGTAAATGGAACAGATGAGTTATCAGATGCTGGGCCACAACAAACTAATGGCCACCATCCAATAGCAGTCCAGGAGGATGGCGACATGCTTATCCCCAAATCTTCTCCATTTCCTAGCACAAGAGTCTGGGAAATGATAGTGGGGACCAGCCACAGCTGCCAAAGTCCATCAGCTGCCCCAAGCAGCAAGGCTGAATCACTGCATTTTACCAACATTTCTGCAAAATATAACTTTCCTGTCCCTTAAAAGAAAAAAATGCTAATAATGGTTTCCACTTCAGGCTTGAGAGAAAAAAAAAAGAACAAAAACACAAGGAAAAGGCTACAAAGTAATTCAGAATCTTGCTTTTGAGTGAGTAGCCATCGGATATAGCATTTTTGGCCCTCCTATGCATGGAAGGCAGGGGCTGGCATAAGACAGTATTTTGCTCTTTGGTGGCATTTGGGCAGGCCTGAAACCTGAGGTCTTACCAGAGGTTTGAGCTCCAGGGGACTGAAGGACACATACTGGGGAGCTGTGGGCTGGGTGCTGCTTTCAGGTGTTGGAGGTATCTCTGGCTTTGTTTCCTTGGCTCAGCACAGCTATTCCAGTGGTGAGCACTGCCCGGCAGCCTCCAGGGAATGCCACAAGCACTGAAGCAGCGTCAGGCAGCTGGGAAGCACGGGCTTTTCCATGCCCTGCCCAGTGTGTGGGCAGCTGGTCCCTGCTGCTGCAGGAGTGTGGGGAGGGCTGCAGCACAGAGAGCCCTGACAGCGTTTTCTGCCACAGACAGTTCCGTGCAGTGCTGAGGAAGGGGAAAGGGGAAACGGCCCCAACAGCCAGGGCTGGGCACTGTGTGGGATTGGTGTGCTTAGCCTCACACTGCCATTTCACAGGCTGTCCATGCTAAAAATAACACTGATACGTTTTGCTCTGAGCCCCGCAGTTCTCTTTTGGTCAAGATGTTGCGCCATCCCATCTTGCCGTGAGAAAACCAGGAAACAAACCACACACGGGGCAGAGGCACTGCAGAGCCCAAGTGCTGCAGGGTGGCCCAGAGTCCTGTGTCCCTCTCCCATGTGTGGAGGTGGTCCCGGTACCCCTCCCATCTTGCCAGAGGCTCTGCCCCACTGTGATATACCAGCAGCTGCAGCCAGCAGGACACAGTCTCTGGGATGCAGGGAGCATGGAGATTTTCCCTGGCAGGGAAAGGAGGCAGGAGCCCATCAATCTGTCTGTCAGCAGGCTGTACCAGTGGTTCTTTACCTTACAGAAATATTTCACCCCACTGACTACTTTCATTAAGAAAAGCACTTTTCCAGGCACAATGTGGTGGATTCTGGTGTCAGTGCAAAGTCCTTTGGAGCTTGTTGCAGGCAGCACTGCAGCCTGTACAGGCACCAGTGCTCTGCAGTGCTGTTGGGCCCCGGAATACTCTGCCCAAGAGCTGCCAGCAGGGAAGTGAGAACACAGCACAAGTGTCACCTCCACTGCGCCACACGGTGACAGCACTCACAGGCATTGAGACAGGCTGAGAACTGCAGAGACAGGGGAAATACCAAGTGAGCATCATTGGTCCATGGCAGGGGTGATGAAACCTGTGACTGCATGGAAGGAGGGGACCGTGAGCAGCTGCAGACGAGGGTGGCTGATGGGAAGACGAGGTGGAGAGAATGATGGGAACCGTGATTCAGCGGTGGCCAGGAATCAGGCAAAGACCCAAAAGCCTCAGCAGGAGACATGTAAGTTCTCCACGGACAGCACTTCATCCTAGCTTTGCCTACTGGTAGCTGATGTTGAGTTTGCTTTGACACATCCTGATGAACCTGCTGCTCACAGCCAGCTGCTTTGTGCCTGGTGACATGGCTTGTCCCTCTCTTGAGACCTCACTGGGCTGATGAGACCCTCATCTGGCAACCACAGCACCAAGCTCTGGATGGGAACCATCACACTGGAGACGTGTTATGAGCTGAGCCCCTCCAAGCTTGATTTTGACTGCTCGTGGTTTATACCACTAGTGATTGCCGGGGCATAGACAAGAGGAGTGTGTGAACAACACTTGAGGATGATGCAAAGTTTTCTGTACAGTGATGAAGCTATCACAACCCAGAAGCTGGATGACTTTGAAAACTAAAGTACCAACAAGGACCATGACATAAGAATGTTGTTGGTTGGGGATCAATGAGCTGGGCACATTAATATGTCAGTAACTACTTGTAAGCATTCACCAAGAAGCCGCCCCAAAGAAAGGGGGTTTATAAGGTAAGCTCTACACTGGCTATACACTGGCACGGAATTATTCTCAAGGGCTGGCTTGTGATGTGCAGACAGACAATGCAGAAAAACTCTGGAAGCTTGTCTAAGATGATGCGAAAAGTGGAAAGGGGAAATACATTTGCCTAAGACAGCAATTCAAGGCACTAATATCAGGACCTTTAAGCTCACTGATCAACTTGTCTGAGCTTTTCTGGTAAATATGCTGCCATGGGGAGCCCAAGAGCAGCCCCTGGGCAGCAGGTGCCTGCAGTCACAGAACAGTCACAAAGCCAGCAGGTCACAGGGTCATGGTGCCACGTTTTCTCAGAATTGCTGGCTGAGAAGAACTATGGAAGACAAGAGAACTACTGTGATTCAGAGTGAAACACTTCTTAACAATCACAAAACTGCCTGCAAACCACTGCCCTCACCTCTCCAACAGCTGCAGGACTGGGGGCCTGTTAGGGCTGTTCTGTCCCAGGGCTCAGCCAGTGTGGCAACAGAAGCCACTCCTGTTCCAATCCAAGCAGGGCTGGCACTCTGGAAGGCAGAGAGAAGACCTCAGGACCTTCCAGGGTGATGGGTCCCCTCCAAGCACAGTCTGTTGGGCAAGGAGTGTCAACAGGCATTGCCCACTGAGACATCAGGCAATGGAAAGTAAAGCAAAGGAAAAACCTGAAGCCATTCCATCACCAGAGGAACTGCTGCAGGGATGCACAGCAGACAAGCCTTTCACCTCACTGCAGGACTTTCGCAGGCTCCTCAGTCAACAGGAGGTGGTACAAGCCACACCAGTGCTGACAGAGGAAGCTCTACCCTGGGGAAATGTTCAGGAGGGGTACGGGTGCTTCCTCAGGCACCGTTGCTGCTCTCACAGCCACCAGAAATTGGTTATCACAGGACACCTTCCTGGTCATGTGCAAGGAGCACTGCTCATCGTGCCTGCACAGCGCTCCACGCCTGGGCTGGAGGAACTCGCTCTCTCCAAGGACAGCAAGAGAACAGGTAATTCTCCTGGCTATTTACTGACAAGGTTATTTGAATTCTGCAAGGCATCACCTTTCCCCAGCCATGGTGGGACACCAGAATAGTGATGGAGAAAGAGAGGGCTGGAGCCGATGTATTTTCAAAATATCATTTTGATACTGGCCACATCTGACATGTTTTTGGATGCTTAAGGGCTGTCTCAGCCTTTGCTAGGTCTCCCTGTTATGATCTTCCCTTATATCTTATGGGCTTGTAACGCATTTCTCATGTCCAGAGGACAGAGCTTCTGCAGGTATCTGCTGTACCACATTCCCTCACCTCTTCAGAGGTCTCCTGGCATGATTCTTCTGCTGCATGATTTTCAAGGCTAACCACGAGCCACAGATGCACATAAATGCTGCAGCACTGCCTTTAATGGTTTGCTCGCTGGGGATGCTTTTGAGACCCAGGAACCTTCACCCATGGAGGTACACTTCCCTTGCAGGGGAAACCCAAAGACATGTCATCCTGGGTCTTTTCTGTCCATGAACTGTTGCACCTGGGAAGTGCTTCTGCACTAACTCCTCCAAAGCTGGAGGGCAAACAGCAATATTGCCCTTAGATCCAAGGTGAGGAAACCACCCACTAGACCAAACACAGCTTATTTCTTTCACATGGCTGCTGATCACATTCCTGCCATGGCATCAGTGAGTTTCTTTTGTCTTGGAATTGTGGCAGTTTGCTGTAATACTTCTGGGATAAAGACCAGCTTTGACAATCCTTGAAAGGCAGTGAAGGTTCTCCAATTCTCACTGCAGACCTCTGAGTACAGGATTCGATGGCAGATGAAATTAGTGAGAGATATACTAATAAGAGGTATACAAATAATTGCTTGTATCACTAATGAGAGGTGATGCAGAGACATCTCAGGACTGAAGGAGAGGACAGCTGTCCTTCTGCTACACATGTCCTGGAACATTTTAAGCTGTGAGGACTCTGGCTGGCTTGCACTGAGCCCTGCTATAAGGGAGGGGATGAGAGCTGGGTTTAGGCATCCCCTTTCCATTATTAAATGTTTGCAATGGCTCACATAACTCCTTGCTGCAGGATATCTGCTGCTGCCTGATCCAATTCTGAGCCAAAATAGGGGCCCAAGCTCTTTTCCCTGCCATCCTCCAGGAGCAGTCTTCCCCGCATGGGACCCAGGGAGAGTCTACGTTTTTCTCTCCTTCACAACTGATCAGGCTTGTGTCCCTGTCCCTCTTCTTCCCACCAGGTACCCTACAACCAGCCATGCACAGCCATCTCAGTTGTCAGGTTTTCATGGCTGGTAAAGCCCTGAACTCTCTCAATTAGTATTGATCACTGATTCAGTCCAGAACCTCCCTTGAAAAAGGCTTTATTTGCTTTTGCAGGAACTGTACCTTTTGATACCCCCAAAATGAACCACAGCAGCTGCAATATCACAGCCTACGAAGTATTTTCGCTTGTCCAGCTGTGTGTTTACATCCCAGTTTTGGTTTTGGGCATTGTGCTGAATGTGTTGGCACTGTGGGTGTTCTGTTGCAAACTTGGCAAATGGACAGAAACCAGAGTATACATGGTCAACTTGGCTGTGGCTGACTGCTTGCTGCTCTTCACTTTGCCATTTAAAACTTTGTCCCAGTTCCAGCACCTGAAGGTAGATGCATGGTGCCTGGTTCTGGAAGGTGGCTATTTCATGAACCGCTTTATGAGCATCGGTATCATCACCTTCATAGCTGCTGATAGGTATCTTGCAATCAAGTATCCTTTGAGATCCAAGGCACTGAGGTCACCGCTGAAGGCAGCTTTTGCCTCTGGATTTCTTTGGATAGTCATCATCTGTGAGATTTCCCTCATTAAAAGCTTAGAGGACCGAAGCCAAGATGACTTTTGCTTTGAGAAATCTTCTGTGACGCCCTCGGTGATCACACTGTGTACCATTATTACGGGGTTTTTCATACCGCTGGTCATCTTAAGTTACTGCTCCATACGAACCATTGCAGAACTCATGAGAAAGAGGAATGGAAACTGTCACAATGAAAAGCTAACCAGGAAGGCTGTCTACATCATATCTGCAAACATGGCTGTGTTCATTGTATGCTTTTTGCCTCTTTACCTCGGGCATCTCCTCCGCTTCATAATGGACTCCATCAGCTCCGACTGCTCGGCAATACAGAGCATTAACAACTTTGTCCACTTTGCCTCCATCCTCGCAAACACCAACTGCTGCCTGGATGCCATTTGTTACTACTTTGTCAACAAGGAATTTAAGGAAGCATCTTCCAAGCTAGCAAAGTCCGAATCTGAATCCAGTGAAGAAGCTGAAATTCAGCTCCCACATGTAACACATTAATGCAAAACACATACAGCACACAATTTATATTTGCTGTGTTCAACTGGGACTCACTAGCAGGGTTTCACACTTGCTTTTTATTAGAGTGGGTTGAAGGGACATACTACTAATGGGAAACATTCAGATGCATGATTCAGCTCTGATTCAGACAACCACAGCGTTCCAGATCCTAATCTAATGATCGAGATTGCTGCTGACAATTCTCTGCCTTATGCAAATTTGTGTAAAATGTTAGATTTCCCCTGCCAAAAATTCACTGTCTCATTTTCTCAGGAAACCCAAAAGAAGCACAGGCAATGGTAAAGGATTGGGTTTTGTCCCTCATCCCCATCTCGGATCAGTGTTTGTGCAGTTATCACAAAGAAACAGGCTATTTCAAATATCAAAAATTAAAAAAAAATCAGAGTGAAACCATGCAGAAAAAGAAAGGATGGTGTTTCTATAAGTCACAAACATACTGACTTTTAGTTGCTAATAATGCACAATCCCATAGCAAAGGCATATGTAGCTTGCTTTAGAGAACTTTACAGCAATGTAACAGGTACAAAATGGTCATTACAATACAAGGTCAGAATAAATTGCAATTGCTTGTACTGGGGAAAAACTTATATCAAAAATGTTTACGTTAAATGGCATTAAAATTAAATAGAAGAGTTGGTGCAGGGCAGTGAGAATAAGGACTCTGTATTAGGACTTTATTCAAGTTTATAATGTAAAGCACTGTCTAAAGAAAGTGGCAGCAAAGCTGTTCCAAAGAAATCAACATAAATAAAGTTGTGTCATTAGCATGGAAGTCAGTTTCTTAATGAGTTAAATGGAAAAGGTGGGAGGTTGGGTGTCAGAGGACCTGCTCTTCTGTCTGTTCAGGAGGGATGGCTCCCTGTTGTCCAAGCCAGGGGCAGAGGGTGTGAGCTCCAACTGAGACTGGGATTCTCTATGGCAGAGCCGCGCATCCCACCCTGTGATGCACTTACCACAAACACCTAAGCAGTTAAAACCACTACATAGCCTCAGACCACATGCCCTGGGCTGGAATGTACCACGCACAGACCTCCACTCACACCTCCACTCACACCTCCTGACCCCAGCCTGGGCTGCCATCCACCTGTATGTGCTGGGCTCAAAAGTGCTGCCACAAAAACATCCTTACAGTTCCCACACCAAGCCCTGCCTTTGTGTCTCCTGCTATTCAAGGCAATTCCAAAAGGAGGAAGCCCCTCAAGGAGAGCCCCTGCTGCAGACCGTGGTTGAGCAGAGCCCTCCATCCACCAGGGCAGAGGCTGTTTTGCAGGACAGGATAGTAAGCAAAGCCCTGACAGTTTCCTGAGGGGATGCAGGCTTCTCAGCACACTTGCCAGAGATTCAGGTAGAAATGGGGATATCTGCACTGTAATCACCAAAATCTGAAAGCAGAATGTCTCCTTTGCTTACTATGCAAGGGGGAGGGAAAGGAGGAGAGGCTCTGGCTGCAAAGACCTTTTAGGGAGGTTGGTTTATCTCCCCTTTTCTGCACTTTCATTTTCTTTGAAAAGATCAATGCAGCAATGAAGGATGCTGTGCATGCAGAGATGGATTATCTGCTGCTGGCTCAGCTCAAGGGGTGGCAGGGCCCTGGCCCTGCTCAGAAGGGCTCACACCCTACTTCCCCAGCCCTGTGTGCTGATGGCTCTCCTGTATCGCTGTATAACATATGCACCTTTGTGATTTGATGGATTGTTCCCCAGTAAAGCTCAACAGATATTTGAGATTACCTCCCCAGTATAGGATTTATATGGTGAGAGCACAGTGATTTGAGAGATAACCTGATTGCCAGCGTGTTTTTTCCATACCTCCAGTCTCACCAGCATGGATGTGCGCTCCTCAGAGGTGAAAGCTCTGCACAAACAAAACTGCTGTTTTAGATGGGCAAGAAAAAAACACTTCTACTCCACTAACCGCTAATAAAAAGGGTGGGGGAGATACAAAACAGCCTATAAACAAAGCATTTCCGAGCACATTCTGCTAACCCACCTAACTTCTAGTAACGCCTCTTCCTCTGACAGCCATTCGCCCAGAGACGCACACCATGAATGCCTGGCCTGAGGCAGCCAAGCTTCCTCCCCACAGAAACCTCACAGCAGAGCCTCTGTACATCTGTGAGCCCTCAGGTGCTTACCAAGGTTTAGAGGGGGGGAGCCTTGGAGGGGCTGTGCAGGAGACAGTTGGGTTGTGCACATTCGACATGGTGCTGGGCAGGGAGTGCAGGGTTGGTGTCACTGCCACAGCCAACCTCTGCAGCATCCCCAGCAGGACCAACACCGCCATTCCTGATGGCTGCCCAGGAGCAACTGGCATACTGAGGGCAAAGAGGTAGCACAGCATGTTTCACTCTTAGAAAAACTATCCCTTTGATGTAGGACTGAAATTTCTGTTCTCCCCCATTCAGGCAAGGCAGTCCGGGATTCAAGAGTGCTTGCTGAAATAGGACCAAGAAACCCCCTCAATCTCCCCAGCTACAAAACTGGTTTATTCTGTTCTGTTTATTCATTGTCTTTTGCTTTTCCCATCTGGAGCTTTTGGGCTGATTTAGTAGAAAGAGTGTCCTCTAAATTCATGACCCACCTGGCCAAGCTCTCCCACCCATACAGAGAAGAGGTAAGGGTGCAATGAGGAGGCAGCAGTGATATAGAGATGTTTCTGGTGGGCTCAGAAAGCTCTGGGAGACGAGGGGAATCCAAGCACTTGCCAACAAGACACTGATTGTTCCACCACTGCCTGGAAGGAAGAGAGCCCTCACCCCACACACGGGCAGATCATAACTATCCAGACGGTGCAGGCCTTGCCTGGCTTGCTTTTATCTTGCTGCAAAAACCTCTCTCCACATCCTCCAGCTTTCGAGTATGTGCAATTTAACCTTCATAGTATAAGATGCACTCTGTTTTTCAGATTTCCCAGATTTCTCTGGAGCCGAGTCTGGACAACACCAGCATTGTGCTTGCCAGGTGATGAGGGCACAGGTGTGAGAAGGGCTGGAACCTCCACCTCTCAGACTGGCTGAGCAGGCATCTCCCAACCTGCATGATTTCATCCTGCCCTCATCAGGCCATGCTGGCCCCAGGCAGAGGCAGGACACAGGCAGCACAATCATCTCTTACACGGGCATCTCTTACATTATATTAATTTATGATTCTATGAATTGATGACAAAGCTGGAAGCAGCGAGTGTCATACCTGTCAAAAACACTGAATGGACATGTTACAAAACCAGGTGGAAGCACGAGTAGAGCAGCTGCAGCAGTGGAGATAGCTGCACAGGCAGGACACACACACAGTGCAGGTACACATCTAAACCTCTCTCTGACTTTCATGTTGTTGCTGGCAGAGGACCGCTAACATCTTACACCAGATTTCTTGCTTGGGGTTTTCCATTTTCTTTTGTTGTCACAATTTAAACGAACCCTGCTGCCAACCAGGACGGCTGACTGAAAAATGAGAGTTCAACTGAATGTCAATTGTGGGGGGAAAGTGTGAAAGCTGCTACCAAAAAGCTGTGACATACTTCAAAATCATTTTTATCGAAGACAGAAAAAGAGGACACTGCTGAGGAAGTGAAAATTGGGGTGGCTCATTATCGTTAGCTTGAAGTAGAAGCAATCTCTCAGTTTCTGAATGAAGGCTCAGAGACATCACCACGTCTAAGGGGATGAGCTGTCCCGTGTGGCAGTGCATGCACCAGCTGGGAACCATGGCTGACACCATGCACTCCTCATTCCTTAACATGCTAAAAGGCTGTGCATCTGCAGTCCTGTCCATCAGAAACCCTGGCAGCAGTCTGCCAGCAGCTTTGCTTTACTGACTTCAGAATTCCATTTCTGCCTGCTAACATTTTTCTACCAAGGTGAACACTCTCTAATTCTACCTTTCTGGCCATTGGCTCTCCAGCCTGCTTTGGTTCAGTATAAATTTGGCACGGATATTTCAAGCCTGACTTCCATCAGCCTCAAAATTGCAAGTGCAATTCTGTAAGCCTCTTGCCCTTGGTGGGTACCACAGCCCACAGTCCCTTGTTAAACCCTTGCTCTATGCTGCCATACAAAATCAGGCTCCAGGAGCACCAAAAGTCACATTGCACTGACTGGGGACCAAAGGACCAGCTTTTCTCAGTGCCACAGCAGAGACTCTACACCATGTCTCCACCACACCATCATGCACACCCCTCACAGGTCACACAGCTCCTCTGCATCGCTTATTTAGTGACTTGCTTACATTTACACTTCTGCCTGTCACAAAGGTTATTAACAATTTTTCCTGAGAAGAGCCCTTGGTGGCAGAAGGAAAGGAGCTGCCTGATCTGATCTGGTTCTGTGGCAGAAAGGCAGCAACGGGCATTTGCTCAGCAGCCAGAGCAGGCAGAAAGCCAGGAGCGATCTTGAGGAAGGAAGGAAGGAAGGGATTCTTGTTTAAACTTTAATTTAACAGTAACATCTTTTACTGCTGCTCTCTTCCTTTCCTTGCTGATTATTCTGCTGAATGGAAGAATGCAGCTGATACTCCAATACCTTTCTCCTCCCCCACTGACAACTAAGCAATCATGGAGATTTAAGCCCTTTATTTTACCACTCCGAGGCTGCTTCCTGTCACGTTCTGGGCACTAACCGTGCCAGGCTGGAGTGCCCTTGGGGCTGCTCCCTGTCCCCGCTGCCTGGCCCAGGGGCCAGAGCAGGCTCTGTGCCTGGGAGGAGCACACCCACCAGTCAGGGCTCTTTACCACCACTGGATCTTTGCTCTCTGCCACTGCAGTTCCAGGGTTTCATCTCCAGTCGCATGGTTATATTCACAGCGCTTCAGTGATTTTAGAGAGGGAGTGGGTGTGGCTTCTGTTTTGTTTTTAAAGAAACAGAACTTTGAAACATGTTAAAGGTGAAATAAACTGGGCAATAATAAAAGGTAAGTGACTGGAATTAATAACATGGCTGGAATTCTTTCTTTTGCCAGTTGGTTGGACTCAAATGGTGAGTTTTGCCCCTTTGGGAAGAGCAGATGATATTTTCAGTAGGCTGAGAGCAGCAAGGGATGATCTCACCTCCTGACTCCTGGGGGATGGATGGTCTGCAGTGGTCCCAGCTGAAATACAACAAAACTGCTCCAGATACACACATTTGGGTTTTGGTGGGGATTTTTGTTTGTTTTTTAAGATTCTTATGTTCTCACCCCTCACATCAGGGGCCTCAGATCTATTTCACTTGCAGCAGGAAGGTTTCAGTAGAGGCACAGGCTTTACCAACTCCCTTGCTAGGCAAAGCACAGTGTAGGAAATGGAAGCCCTGCAATGAGCTCCCCTGCTTTCAGATGCTCAGCTCCTGCTGGGTTGCCCAGGGAAAGACCACCTGGACACCTACTGCCCTCCCCCAGTGAAAAAGAAGTGGATCCCACCACCTGCTTGCCTGGGACAGGGATCCTAACCTGTCAGCATTCCCTGCTGGTTTTCAAAAAAAATAAAGATTAAAAAAAAGAGAGAGAGAGAGAGAGAGAGAGAGAGAGAAAAGGCCTCCCACAAAGATGCAGGCACAGCAGAAAAAGCACTCCGTTTTGAAAAGGTTAAGGTTTCCCAGAATTTGCATTTAAAGACTCAGCCCAGGTTTGGACTGTGCTTCTGATGACAATTTATCTACATGATCATTGTGAAGCAGATTTCAAGTGAAAATACTGGAGCCAGTTATGAAATCCAACCCATTTCTGATTGCTTTGGGTTTTTTTTTTAATCAATTCACATGGGCTTTTTTTTGCCAGTGAATGCCAGGCTGACTTATTTTCACTAGTGTATTTCAACACTTTCCTCTTCCTCATAAACACATATGCTCACTTCTCACTTTACCTTCCCTTGAAACATTTCCCTGTTTAACATTTTAAGAGTTTTATTTTCCTTGTAAAAGTGATGCAAGGAGGGACCTTCTGCTTTCGCATGGGGCTGCATTAGGCAGAGGTTAAAGAGTGTGAGTCACGTCTGGGTTTGGCCAAGGTTCTTCAGTTTCCAGCTGCACAAAGGCACAGCACATCAAATGGCATAGACAGAAGAAAGAAATCACAAAAGCTGATTTTTGTGCCGTTCAGACTTTCCCCCCAGTGCTGGCAAAGGCCCTGACAGTGCAAAGGTTTCAGCTGGGGTCGCAGGAGACACGCAGCTCCCCCGTGCAGCACACACACTTTGCTCCTTGCTTTTGGCTCTAATGGTACTGGTCTGCACGGCCTGGCCCCAGCACAGGCACTGGTCTGGCCTCTCCCCCTGCATGGTTCATTCCTGGATCTGCACTGGAGCCATCCCACAAACCTCTTCTCCCTGGAAGGATGCGTAGGAAAGCTCTGGTATTCTTTCAGGCCCATCCATGATGCAATAAATGCTCTCCCTTGGCTCCAGGTGTGCATTTACCTCCCGTTCCTCCTCCAGACTCTGTCATGGGGATCATCCAACCCAGTGCCACTTTTCACCCCCAGCCAGTCTCAGGATCCTGCTGCAACTGGAAACTGTCTTTTTGCCTTATATTGCTCTCAGAGGAGAGAAATGGGGAACAAGGTCCAGAGGAAAACCAAGTGTTAGAAATTGCTGTTTCAGTAATGACACGTTCTAGAGAGTGAACTGTGCAGCAGTTTTATCTTTCAGAGGCTTTCCTTCCTCAGGTTGTTCTGTTTCATCAAAATCCAGTGCTTGCCAGGGTCACCCAATGTCACCACAACATGCCAGAAGATGGACTTACCAACAAACCATCACACAGGATCCAGTTGCTCAGCAAAACCACCCTTCCTCCTCTGCCACCAGCTGCAGACACAGTGGCTTCCCCCTCCCTTGGGAAAAGCTGGACATGAGCAGGATGAGGCAATGAAAGAGGACAGGCTACCGTGGAGGAGGAAGGGAAGTTCCCATGTCTGCAGGGCCAGTTTAATTCCGTAGCCCTGTGATATTTCCAACCCAGCCTGCAGTTCCCAGTGAGGAAGCATGTGCACCACAAGAATTTCCATAAATGCAAGTGAAAGAAAGAGAAAGAAAAGAAAAAAAACCCAAAAAGCTCACCTAACAAACAAAACCCAAAACAACACAAAACAAAACCAAAAAAATCTCAACAGTAAGAAAACTAATCTACCTACTGGCTATGGAAAAGGTGACTCATGACAAATTCTTGGGTGTGCAGAGATAGGGCCACTAAACAGGGAAACAAGAGGTTCCTTAGAAAACTATGGCTATTTCCATCAGCCATTTGGACTCACCCTTTCCAGGTCTGGGGGATTTTTTTCCCCTTTTATTGTCATCATCATCCTCTTTAAATGATCCCAGAAGCAGCTCAGCTTTTGCAGCACTCAGAGGCAGATTTTGGTGGTCACAACTGGTTGCTGCTACTGAGTTATCCTGACCAGTGCCAAGCATCCTGCCCCAGCATGGATCAGTCATCCCTGCCCAAGGCATTTTTGGTGTGTTATCAACTACAGCAAAATTTATCTGATAGAAAGCAAAAAAACCACTAAAAGCAAGCAAACAAACAAAAGCTTAAAAAATACTTTTCTGCAAGAAGCACACAACTTTTATCTGTCTCTTTGGCACTGTCTCACACTCCCTTTCCTTTTTTAAGAATAACCATTCCTAACCTAAGGCCAAGATGAAATGGTCAGAATAGATTTATTACAAACAGGACCACCAAAGTCAGGATCTTTCCAGGCTGCTCTGTGCACCTACAGCCCCAGCTGTCATCATGGAGGTGTGAGCATGCTGACAGCCTGAATCTGCCAAGGCAGAAGTTGAAACCACAACACATTTCTTTTCACCAGTGAACTTGAGCTGTGCAAGCCCCTTTCTTCCTGCAGCAGGTTTTGCTGCCCATCCACCAGATGCTCTCCTGATGCTGCAGATTGTGGCACTGCTGCGAGGCAGGGACATCGTGAAGGATAAGCAGCAGGCCTGGCAAACAGCAGCATTTTGGCATGCAAGGTAAAAACATGCTTTCTCTTCTCTACAGGGTGAATTAACAAGGGCAGGAAGTGCCAGAGCTCTTCCTCAGGCCTGTGTTCACCCTTGTGTTATTAAAGATGTTTCTAAGCAATGCTGATATAGGTGGTTGGGGCCTTGGTTTGATGACGATCCACTGGTTTTCTCTAAAGCATTTACAGCTTATTCTGGTGCAAACTCACCCACCTTCCCAGTGACAACACAGACCAGTCTAACCTCTCTCAGTGCAGGGTCAGTGTGGTTTCACAAGACCATTAATCACCCTCTGCTCAAGCGGGCACTGGCAATTCAGAGTGTTTTGGGGCTCAGCAAAGTCCCTTCACTGTCACAGCTTGACAAAACAGCCCTCAGCCGAAGAGAAAAAAAGCAGCAGAGAGAGGAAGGCGAGTGGTTAACAGACCCCAACCAGCAATCCTCTTCCTCACATGGAGCAGTGATTATTCAAGGTCTGTCCCTCCAACCAGGCCATGGGGGAGTGAAACACCCTGCAGCGCCGAGTCCCTGCTTCTGCACAGCATCCCTCACTAACCTATTTTATTACCAACTTCCACTGACAAATTACCAACCACCAACCTGCAAAATGAAGGAGGAACCACCTTTCAACCTTCTTCCTCTGACCTTTTGCTTCTCTAGCCTGCCTCTGATCAGCAAAGACTAAGCCACTAAATGGTTTGTTTCCAGCACATCTGGCTCAATAAATGACCCATATAAGAGCAGAAAACCATAGATTTCAGTAACTTAGGGAAGTTCAATCAACCAGAAAGTTGTCACAAAAAAAAGAAAAAATATCTGAGGTTTCATTTTAAGGCAATGGTTAAAGAACAAGTCTCCATGAGTGATCCTTTATAACTTCTAAAATCCTGGTTTGAAGAGAAATATTGTGGACACAAACCTCAGTCTCCAGTGGAAAATTAAATAATGCATCAGTCAGAATAAAGAGAAAATAACTCCTTTTTCTGCCTTTTCCCCCTTGCTGGTGACAAAAAGTATGGTGTGACATAAGAGGAACAGAAAGCATGTACACATCTAGGAGAAACATGGCAGACATGGCAGTGGCTGCAGCATGCAGTCAGGGAAAATAAAACACAATTATTTCCCAATGCATTAAGCTTGTAAAACCAGAGAAATTGGGAATTCCCCATGACTAATATTTGTCAGCAGAGAGCATGGGTAGTTGACTATAGATTTTTTTTTTTTTAAATAAGCTGCTTTTTCTTGAACTCCCAATTCTAAGATGTTCCACATGAACTTGAAGATTTACTAATATTCTCCACATGGGACTTTCAGACTAAAAGTAGGCTTTTTTTTTTTTTTTTTTAATATAGTGATTAATCTCTGTGCTAAGCTGCCTTTTCAAGTGTCTGAGGAAATTTCACTCTGGGTCTTTTGAACTCAATCATCTTCTCTCACTGGTAGCCAGAACTTCTTCCTTTGTCTCACATTCAACTCTGCCACACCATATTAGCAACTTCTGTGAGCTCCTGGGCCCCCCCTCTCAGCATAGAGCTCCTGGTTGTGGGCAGCCAGAGAAAGACTGCAAGTGCATGAACTCACTGCCTTCTCATGAGGAAGAGCCTTGCATAGAAATCAGCCTCTCACCCTACAAGTCACCTCCCCACAAGGGTTTTTTCCAGTTGTGCTCAGGCTGATAGGAAGCAGAAATCCAGCAGAGCCCATGCTGTCCCTGTCCCCCTGCTGCAGTGCTGGCTGTCTACAGCACCTGAGCCCAGGCAACTCTGGGTTTGCAGGGCCCTGGACCCTGGAACACCATCCTTGCTGTGCCAGGCTGGAAAACCACTGGATACTTTCCCAGGCTACTGCAGCCTGTAGTTCAGGAACCTCCCAAACCAGAGACTGTTTCTTTATGTAAAATGGCCCACCAGGGACATTTCTGCTTTCCATGAGCACACAGAAACACGTTAAATTAACCACTCTATCCACATCTGGCTTCTGCAGCATAGTCAGCACATCCCTGCACCTGCTAGAGCTTGGTGCAGCATCACACCAGGCAGAGCAAAAGGGGCCAAAGTGCAGCCAGTGCCCACCAGGTAGATCCTGAGCTGCCTACTGCTCTGAATGGAAAACATCTGCACACACCCAGAGCTGCCAAAGCTGAAGATTGCTCTCCAAAAGGCCTGAGTTATGCTGTTACACTGCCGGGTTGAACAAAGTGTCAAACCACTAAAGGGGAACCTCACCTCTGTCTGAAACTAACTCCAGCATGCCTGGGAGAGGAAGGGAAGAAGGGCACCTTAGAAGGAAAAGGTATTTGAGGCAGATTTCTGCTGGTCTGCCCAAAGGAGGGTCCCTGGGAACTTACACCTTTGCTTGGATGTCTACAAAGACTTTTAAAATTACTCATTCACAGTATGTCTAACACATTTGGAAGAGAAAAATAACCTAAAAACTTATTTCCTAAATGTTTTTCCTTATCCTCCTTTAGCTACTTTCTTTCCTCCCACAGTTGTTTGTGCAGGTAGCCTGGGAGACCTCAGCTCACCTCAAAGCCAAAAGGGATTTGGGGCAAGAGGGAAACCCAAGTTGGGATTAAATGAAAGGGAGGTGGGAAGGAAACATGAGTGTGAAGCAAACTGCATTAGCATCAGTTTTGATGCATTTGAAATGTATTCAGCTCCTCTGAAATGCCTTTGTGCTCATGCTCTCACTCTGCTCACTATCATGGGAGAAGGGATGGGAAGCAGGGTCTAACCATAACCGAGAAATGTTGAATTTCCATTCTGCTTCAGAGGGCTAATCTAAAAAAAGAACAATTCTCATAGGCATTTTTTCACCCCTGGTGATAAGCCAATAACCCAGAAAGGACTGCTTCAGCACAGCTTACTCTGGCCTCCAGATGATACTTGGCAAAGAAGTATCTGAAGAAAATGACATTAATTCTTTTCACATCTCTTTTTTCTTTTCCCCATTTTTTGTTGCCCTCTCTTGCTGGATTTCTTTTTATAGGGTGCAGTGATGTATGGGGAAGTTCCTGACTTCAGTCAGCTGTAGCCACTGGTGAGATCAGGGAACAAGCCTGTGCTAAAGTGGGTGTGGAATAAAGCAATTTAGGGTTCTACCACCTGGTAAAGGGCTATGGTCCACTTGTAGAGAATGAGGAGGACTCATGCCAAGGGAGGGGTTTGTGCCACTCTGGGATTACATTGATCTGTACTCCAAGTGTGCAAGCACACTTCTCTGCCCCCCTCAGCAGTAACACACGGAGCTGTCACATTATCCAAGATGGTTTATAATCACTTCAGTCTTCTGCACAGACTGACAGAGAGCAC
The DNA here is from genome assembly GCF_965178545.1 of Coloeus monedula. Taxonomy (NCBI): domain Eukaryota; kingdom Metazoa; phylum Chordata; class Aves; order Passeriformes; family Corvidae; genus Coloeus; species Coloeus monedula. Next base: position 5,774,655 of record NC_138790.1, read on the forward strand.
AGACTTGTGGAAAAGGCTGGAAGAGACCATCTAACCAAAGGCTACCTCAACATTCCCATGTTATAGCTGGCAGAATTTTGTCTAACCTGCTTTGTATAACAACTCACAGGAAGGGGTATTTCTAGTTTCATCTATCTTCAGCATTAGAAGGGTTTATTTGAATTTCCAGGCAGAGTATTTCCAAGTGCAGTGTAAAGCCATTATTTCTTTTCCCGTCTGCAGTGGATATAGCAGACTATTTATTGCCTTACCCTTCATAGCTGCCATTGATGTATTTGAAGACCTATTTGTGCCCTCCCCACCCCAATATCTGTGCTCTAAATACCCTCAGCTACTTCTGTGCTTCAGATGTAACTTGCTCTGCTTACCCATTTCCTTGGCTCTCTCTTGGATTGAGCTGGGTCTTTCTTTCTTTCTTCCTCTTTCTTTCTTTCTTGAGAGGCACCCAAGACTGAATATAGTTCTTCTACAAGCTCAAACAATTGATATCCCACAATCACATTGACATTTTTCCTACAACAGCATAATCTTCTATTTCATTTCCAGTCACGCTCCATATACAATCTGTTCTAAGCTGCAGATCCCCTTTTTCAGATCTGCAGCATATCAAGCTCACCCATATCTCACATTTGTGCCCACAACTATTTCTAAATATGTGTAAAATTTTGCATGTCTTTCTGCCTTTCTGAATTCCTTTTTTTCCAAATCATTTACACAACTTGTCAACACCATTTGAAATACTAATTTTGCTTCCACTATCTTGTAGTCTCTCTCATTCATGAAATAACTAATCATACTGTATGTAGAGGTAAGTCTTAGGTGGCCACACACAGAGGAGCACTTTTCATTACATTAATAATAATATAGGGAAATATAATTCTAAAAGAGTCTGTTCATACAGTCATAAACTACAGCTATTTTCTTTATACCATAATGAATTACTCTAGCCCCTGTTAGTGGACAGCCTACACAGCTATCTGGAAATACTACAGCTTTCTATGCAAAAGCTCTTATATTTTCCCACCAATTTCTTGACTGTACATTGTAAGAGATCTACAAGAGGCAGCATGAAGGCAGAGCCCTCTCCCGCTGGCTGCAAAAGCTGGTGCTTTGACCCACCCCCGCGCGAGGTGAGAGGGACACGACACCTCATGCAGAACAGGATAGCTCTGCCAGGGCTGAAGCGACCACATCGTGCCCTTGTGTTTAACACGGGACTGATGAACGCATTCCCCAGGCTACAGCTGCCCTCTGCTGTCTAACACCAGAGGAGGCCCTGAGCCCTCTCCAGCAATGCCCTGAGCAGGGCTCTGGAGCTCCATCCCAGCAGTCTGCAGACCGCAGCTGCATCCTGTGGGAGCAGTGGGACTGCCCTGGGAACACTCCCACACCCATTCTGGAGGAGAGGCAAAGGCCTGAGCTGGGACTGGACTCTGGCAGGTTATGAGTCTCTCACCAGCTGAAGTATTGGGTTTGCATGGCCAAGCTTTGGTAGCAGGGGGGCTACAGGGGTGGCCTCTGTGGGCAGCTGCTGGAAGTTTCCTCCATGTTCGGCAGAGCCAATCCCTGGCAGCTCCAAAGACAGACGTGCCTCTGGCCAAGGCCGGGTCAGTTAGAAATGGTCGTAACACCTCTGGGATAGCAGATTTGAGAAGAAAGAAAAAAGTTATTGTACAGTTGTAATTGTAGCCAAAGAAGAGTGGGGTGAGAACATGTGAGAGGAACAGCTCTGCAGACACCGAGGACAGGGGAGAAGGGGGGCAGGAGGTGCTCCAAGCACCAGAGCTGGGTTTCCTCTGCAGCCCAAGGTGCAGCCCATGGTGAGGCAGCTGTGCCCCTGCAGCCCATGGAGATCCTCAGGGATGCAGAGATCCACGGTGATGCAGAAATCCACCCACAGCTGATGGGGATCCTCAGGGATGCAGAGATCCACCTGCAGCCCATGGGGATCCTCAGGGATGCAGAGATCCACCTGCAGCCCATGGGGATCCTCAGGGATGCAGAGATCCACCCACAGCCCATGGAGATCCTCAGGGATGCAGAGATCCATGGTGATGCAGAGATCCATCCACAGCCCATGGAGATCCTCAAGGATGCAGAGATCCATGGTGATGCAGAGATCCATCCACAGCCCATGGAGATCCTCAGGGAGCAGAGATCCACCCGCAGCCCATGGGGATCCTCAGGGATGCAGAGATCCACCTGCAGCCTGTGTAGGAGCCCACACTGGAGCAGGGGATGCCTGGAGGAGGCTGTGATCCAGTGGGAGGCCTGTGGCAAGAGGGGCCCGGCTGCCAGGCTGGAGCAGCCTGTCCTTGGAGGGCTGAGCCTGTGGAAGAGTGACCCACACTGCAGCAGTTTTGGGGGGACTGTTGCCCATGGGATGGACTCATGTTGCAGCAGTTTGTAGGGAACTGTTGCTCATGAGATGGACTCACGTTGGAGAAGTTCATGGAGAGCTGTCTCCTGTGGGAGGGACCCCATGGTGCAGCAGGGGAGGGACTCCTCTCCCTGAGCAGTGGGAGAAGCCACAGGTGATGAACTGACCATAACCCCCATTCCCTGTCTCCTTGCATCACTGGGGGCAGGAATTAGATCTGGGAAGGAGGGAGGGGTGGAGCAATGGTGGTTTTAAGGTTTAATTTTTCTTCTCATTATCCTGCTCTGTTTTGTTAGTAATAAAGTCAATTAATATCACTAATTTGAGCCTGTTTTGCCCCTGAGGGTATCTGGCAAGTGATTTCTCTCTCACAGTCCTCACCTCAACCCATCAACCCTTTGTTGTTTTTTCTCTCCCCTGTCCAGCTGTAGAGGGGAGTGAGGCAGAGGCTTTGCTGGGGGCCTGGCAACCAGGCAGCATCAACCCACTACACACCTGCAGGGAACCCTGGCTCTTTCACGCTGGGAGATGACCCTCTCTCTGTGATCTGGGGTGGTAAAGGCTTGCTGATTGAGGAATACTGCAGATTTAGGGTGGAATTGGAGAAATATCCAATTCTCATCTGGCCAGTTGTCATTGTTTACCTGTATGCTCTCTGAGTGGACATTTAGGCTCAGTGAAATGATTTTCCTCTGGCCCAGGAAATCTAAGGCCAGCATCGCAGCCAAAGCCCCTGTTTGCAGGAACAAAACGCGTCACACTTGTGCACGTGTGTAAGGTGTTTCCTGGGGTCAGGCAGGAGTCCAAAAGCACAAGACTTCAAGGCAATCCTACCATTTAATTCCCACACGATAACCTACCTTCACAAATTTCTTGGCCACCTCGATACAATCCCTATACAACCACCCTGGTCTCAGCAATCACTCTTCCCACCCAACACAGGCAGAAATGGGGTTTATTCAGAGCAGCCTAATATAACAGCACAATGGGTTTTTTAGCAGAGGCTGCTCACACACCTTCATCCTACCCCAAACAGGGGAGGCATTCAGTCTCTTAGGACAATCCTGATTTTTAGCACAAGAAATGAAGGCAATCCATCCTGGAGAGCTGGCTAGCCTGCACACATTCAGGGCCTCTATCTGGCTCCTCCAAGGCCCCCATGCCCATGACACTCCAGCACAACAGACCCCTACGTGACATATGCTAAGAGTCCTGGAGGACAGCCATGCTGGTGTCCAGCTTCCTCCCCTGGCACAGATCAGCACACCCCCAGCTGGATGCAAAGTGATAAAAGCACATTTTTAAAGTGCAGAGCATCCTGGCTGCCACAGACACACACACACACACACACACACACACACACATTACCTATGTCTGCAGGCAGGCTGGACCACTCTGAGCTTCAAATAATTGCTGGATCTTTTGGAGACAGTGTCCATTGAAACTCAGAAGTTGTCATCTCAGGCTGATATTTCAGTAAGCAAAACTTCTGTCCCTCAAGGCTTTTTTTTAAAATCTTAGCTTTTCTCTTTGTTTAAAAAAAAAAAAAAACCAAACCAAAAATAGTTTGCACTGATTATGTGATAGTTTCCACCACTCTAGCTGTAGTTCATTTGAAAGGTTTTCATCTCTTCGAGGTTTTTCACTTTCCTGCAAATTGCTTTTTTGAGCCTGTTTATGTTATGTGGCTTTTCTCTACAAGCTATTTATAGGAATACACCTTTGCTAAAGGGAAGAGAACTTTACAGCATTTCAAATAAATGTCTCGCACTCACACTTGAAGTGCAAAGCTAGAAGATTATCAGTGTAAGTGGTATGATTATATGCAAATGAAGTGCAGTTTTTATTTCCAAAGTCACTCCGTCAAACTTGTGTGTGAAGACACTGGGTCATGCCAGGCTGCCAGAACAAAGCCAGCCATATTGACTCAGCTAGACTAACATTACACATCAGAAGGAATTAAGTGTCTCACCACCATTAGGCTCAAACACCACAACCTCTCTGCACACAAAGGAGGATGAGTTCCACTCTCAGAGAAACAAGCCAGAGTGCTTTTCTCCCTGGGGAGAAAGCTGGGCTGGCAGCACATTGCAGCATCCCCACCTTCTGCAGCACCCAAGATCCTGAGACCAAGACAAATTGGTTATATTTTAAATATTAATCATATGCTGATAGCAAGGGCAGATAGCCTACATGCATAGGAGAAACAAGCTATAACTGATTGAACTTACCCCCATCACTGTTCTTTTCAGATGCCAGATTTAAGGATGGCCAATTCTCTTCAATGCAAAGACCACTTCTGCAGTGGAAAAAATAAGGAAATTTGCTCAGTTGCCCTTTCCAAAGGAGAACAGACAAAGTCATGTCTTCACAAAAGGACATTTTCTTCAGCAGCACAAAACAAAGTTCTCTCTCTCAAGGTCTCAAAGGCTGGCTATCTTACTGAAATAAAAAGCGTTCAGCCAGGACAGATTAGGAGAGATGAGAACAAAATGAAGCTCATGCTGTAACCCACATGTGCAATGTAACAACTGCTAATAAGTCATTATGATAGTGATGTGCACGCAAATGCATACACGCACGTTTTTTCAGATATACACATGGGGGAGAGAGCACCCCACAAAGGAAAAGTCCAGTTCCACGCTGATGCCTCCTGCCCAACATAGGCATGAACTACCCAAAGATGGCACTGTCGAGCAGCAGTGCCTCCGCCAGCACCACTCAAAACTGCGACGCTGAAGTAGACGCGGGGATCCCTCCCAGCATTTTCTTGAACCATTTTCCCCTATTTCTCAGCCACACTCACTGCATCTCCATGATAAGTCACTCTGTGGTTCAAACTGGGACTTTGGTGGGACCTGTCTGGACACTTACGACAGCAGCGATGTTGACAGCAGTTCTCACACCCTCACATCTCAGTGTTAGGGGACACAGGCTGGAGACATCGACTTGCACACCCTAGCAGTACACTTGGGCTGTGGTGGAGGAATGCCATTGTCTGCAGAAACCACAGGGAAAACCAAGCCAGGCAAACAGGAGAGCCATGGGTGCGGTAACTGCCATCACCCAGGTGAGACAAAATCAGTGTGAGAAACAATCCTCAGCTGGCAGCTCAAACAGCCTTGTCCCTGGGACAGAAACCATTTTGGCTATGCTGCGAGGGGTCAGAACTTCTCTGCAATCCTTGAGACATGCTTTGAAAGGTGCCTTATTGGTGCACTACTCCTAAAACAACTAAATGTGCTTGGCAGCACATGAGCTAAAATTGGAAAGGCTCCGAGTGCAAAGATGACATGCATTAATGAAACAGGGCACATCTCAGGTCTGGAAAATGTTCCTTTTAAGCCAATCTGTGATCTTCATTTGACGCTTATCCATTGCAGTCATAGGCTTGAGTGAGTAGGGCTTTCTTTTCAGAAAAGCCAGTCCCTACACTGAGGAGGGGTGGATGAGGACAAGCTAAAGGAAAAGGAAAAAAAATGTCATTTCATTACACACAAGTCAGCTCCTTTTCAGACCAAGCCATTCAACAGAACTGAGTCTTTCAGAGAGTAGTAGCATCAAGAGTGCATAAACCCTGCAGAGGAGGCAGCTCCTACCCCTGGTGCCGGGCTGTCTGTGGGAAGTATAGGAATGACTGTGCAAGGCGCAAGAGTGCCCTGCAGCTGCTGCTCCTTTCCTGCACTGGCATCCCTCTGTGCCAGCCTGCAGTGATGGCTGGTAACTTGTACTGATGGTCCAGTCTACAGTGCTCAGGTAATACATGGTGGAATGAAAATGCAAAGGAAATAATTTTCCTTTTGTGTTTCATTACTTACTGCACTGCAAAGGCTGAGAAGAAAATGTTTTCTATGGGAGAAAATCTAGATAACATCACTTATCAGAGTTTATATGGTGAAGATGGGTGAGCATTACATGACTGATCTGATCACTGCCTGTGTCAGGAAAAAGAATAGTGTGCAATAACCACACACTGGCACTGGAGTGGTGAGGGAGAGCAGATAAATAGCCTGTTTAACTGCTCCTGCAGAAGCCTGAATGCTCAGGAGGCCTGCTAGGAGCTGTGTGGTCTTCTGCACAGGTGCTGGGTTTATATCCACACCACTCCTAACCATTAGTTCCTTCTACTGGTTGATTGTGAAATTAACTGGTGGTTTCATTTGAAGCCTTGGCTTTGTGCACACCTACCATTTCCCCTGGCAGTGTCACGGCTCAGTGAGCATAGTATCTTCACCAGCACCAGCCCAGCTCTGCTGAACAACCACAGAGCCCCCTGATCTGCCAGCTGGCACAGATCGGTGTGCTGTGAACCTTGGAGGGCAGACTGCAAAGCTCATGGGTGCAGGAAGCTCTGTGTCTATTCTTACACAGTTTCACTAAAGCTGAACTTGCAGCTTGACTGGCTGCTCCTTCCTACAAATACCCAAGAAAAATTTATAGCCTATTGCTAAGCCCACAACCAGAACTGCTTTTGGCCACACACAAGCTATTCTGACCCTGCCTAGAGGAGGAATGGACTGGCCATGAAGAACATGTCCTCACTGGCACTGTCCATGTCTAACTGGCCTTTTTGGCTGTGGAAGACCAAACTGAACTGTGGAAAATTAGAACATCAGCTGTAGACTGTGGGTATCTGAAGTCACTAAGGAGATGGCATCCTGCATGCTTGGTGTTCAGATGGTGAACTTCTGAGTCAGACACAGCTGAAGATATTCTGCACTTCAAAGTGTTACTCCCCTGATTTTGCTCACTCAGCTACATAAGAGTGAGACTGGCTGTTCACCAGACGGCCCAGTTCCTTTCTTCTCATCACACAACCCTGACAAGCCTTTGTAAGGTTTCTCAATTGTAAAAATAAACCTACCCTCATAGCTGGCCAGCTCCAAAAAAACTATACTATACTATATTTGCTCCATCTGGGCTGCCTTTAAGTCTTTGCCTCACCTTGAAGAGGCTGAGTGCAGCTGTTCCCGATAAAATACAGCAGTTCCCAGGTTTTCTGGTTTTAAGTTTTGCAGTCTCCTGAACTCAAAAAGCTGGCTTCATGAGAATAAACACAACACCTTAGCTATTCAAAGCTCCCAGCTGCACAGTTAAGATAGCTCACTGTTTGTCAGGCTTTGACTGCTTATGAAGATGAGGAAGAGGGTACTGAGCAACCCAAAGAGCACTAGTCTGAAGTGGAAGGTTTCCAGAGAAACAAAACACTGTACTCCAACCCAAGTACAAACAACTATTTTTAAGCCACTAATGAAAACTAAGCTTGTTCTTTTATTTACTTGTTCTTTAGACAGAAAGAGCATCATAGTACATCTTCAGGTAGGTGAGAATATCATGAGCTCTTGGCATAGTTCTCCTTTCCAGGGCTTTTCTGCTGCTCCGCTGGAGTTAGATAAAGTCTCCAGGGTCTCCCCTCTTAAAAGAAGGCAGCAAATTCCTTTTGGGGTAGCAAGCTGTGGTAGCCTGCTTAGAATAAGACTTGTTAGCTTAACTCACTATGGCCATGCAGTCTTTGAAACCTTGAAAAACACACCAAAATATCAGAAACCATTCACAGCACAGCATAAAAGACATCTTAGACTCAGGTTTCTGATTCCCCCTAAGTTCATCAGCTTTCTAATTCCCCACTGCACCCAGCACTCTTCACAAGGACAGTTTGTTATTCACCTCCTAGTTGTCTGTTGAGCAATGTCTTTTCCTGACTCATTTTACTCTGGATGATTAAGTCTTGTTATCTGAGATGATATTTTAGAGCTGTCTGGGAGAACAAATAACACATTCATTCAGAATGGCCCGGAAATACACTGAACCCTTCCTTTGAATTTTGATTAATTTACATTTGAGCATCCTAATTCTAGGTCTGAGGTCCAACTCATTCCATTCTGGCCATTGAGTACAAGCAAACACGTAATTTAGACATTTGTGAAAGTTGGACCTCAAAGCTGCTATGATATATTTTCCACTTAAAAAGAGCAGAAGAATTCATGCTGGTATAATGCAAATGAATGTGGTTTTGCACTGTATGAACATGTTTCCTCTGAAAGAGATTTTGATTCCTTGAAAACAACAAATGCTGGTGCCTGACTTAGCAAGAGCAGAACTTATGGCACCAAGAGGATAAAAAGTAGAGAAAGTTCAGCAAACATTAAAAAATCAACCAACCAACCAACCAATCAACCAGCGAGAAAACCCTACTCATCTTTGCCATAAACATTATGAATTTTTTGGTCATACACTTCCTTTCGGTTGGATTATGGCTCCTCCAGCCACTATTTATTTGCTAAATGAACACAATACTGGGAAACAGATAAAGTTGTTAAGATTCCTGTCTCTAGGTAGCACAAAAAAGATACATTCAGAACATTTTAGTGGTTACTTAAAAAAAAACCTGAAGGCCTTCTCTTTCCCATTGAAAACTTCAGAGCCATGCAGCCACCTGAATGCCCAAAATACAGCATTTATCAAGCAGCAGTGCTGGGTGATAAGGCACTGAAGCACAAAGGATTCACTGAAGTAATTCCTGCTGAGCATATTCATGTATAGCACCTGAGAAACTTCAAAAGCAATCACCAAGGACGGGGAGAAACAAGCCCAAATTTCTCAGCCAATAATGTATCTGCCAGCCTGGGACTGAGTCATTCACAACTTGCTCTCATTAAATATCCTCTAGATGGAAGTTGTCCTCATTTAGGCCAAAAAGACCAACCTGAAAAAGGAAGATTTATGTGCATACCAACAAATTACATGCTCACCTACGAGCAATGAACCCACATGTATCACAAAAAAATTGCCAGCTTAGCAAACATGGGGTTGATGTGTGCAGAAATGCTGATTTTTTTGTCTAGGTCTGATGCATCAAGTGATACTGAGTGGGAAATTCATAGAGCCACAAGGAATGAATCTAGTGCTGGGAGTGAAGGCAGCACAAAGTATTAAAATTCATTTTTAAGCTAAGTCTGGAGCATGCCTGTGGCGAGAAGATTAAAGAAGCAAACCCATTTCAACCATTTCAGGTGCAACATGACACAGAATAACTTGTTCAAAAGTCACTCGGAATTGTAGGGTGTTTCTTTTCTGCTAATATGTAGTTGCACTCTTAGGTTTCTTTCTGTGACTCCAGATTTATTTCAGTCTGTTGCTGAGCTGGAGCTAGACCACAGTTCTGAAAAGACAGAAGTTGAAAAGCCCTTGAAACCTCCCAATTCCAGAATGTGTTTCCCAAATGCTATGAATCATATTGCTTTCATTTCCTCTGCCTCACCATTTTCTGAGGAGGTTTACCTAAACTTTGTTTAGGGTTCTGCTTTTTTTTTTTTTTTCCCAAACCCCATTTTTAGATGAGACAGGAAGAAAATTGCAGATTTTTTTCTTCTCCTAGTCCTGTGGTACGAAGCTGATGCTACTTTTTCTATAGAAAGACAAAATTACCTCCAAAGCCAGGTTGCAGCTTGAAAACTGTCACTTAGAGCCATATTTCTTCCTGTATTTTTCTACAAAAGGGTTGCAGTGTGTCCACACGTAAGGAGAGGGGCTGTCAGCACTAGCAAGTGAGTTTCACACTTCAGCCAGAGAGGTTCCAGAAAGCCTTGGAAGCTCATCTCAAGAAAAGTGTATTTTGGTTACTGTGTAATTTACATGTAAGGCACTAGGTTGCTTCTTGATACACCTCAGTCCTCCCAGAGATAAACATTTGTTTGCCAACTTGAAGATATGAATCATACACCTGAACTGGCTAAAACTGGCACATACCCCTTAAATAGTTTAACAGCTGCGTGTGTGTAAGTAGCTGTATCTCTCAAAAGCCACTGAGCACTTCACTACTGATCTCCAGTATGCAAATGGAGCAGAAACTGGGGGAAGAAATCCTATTTTTATTACAATCTTTCCTACAACTTCCCGCTTTCCAGCTCCTCCCCAGATCAAGGAATAATTGGAAATTTGGAGGTAGCCACCACAAGCTCACAAAAGCTCTCATCTGCATCACAGCAGGTAAAGGCCACGCCGAACCCCCTGACTTCAGAGACGAATTGCTCCCCACCCTATTTTGACTACTGACTGAAAACAGTGGAGGATTCAAATCTTTACACTTTTTCCACCTTCACTTGCCTATATAAGTAAGTACAGAGTGTATCTTGAGACAAGGAAAAAAAAAAAAAGAGAAAAAAAGAGAAGAAAAGAAGGATGTGGTTGGTTATGCCGCTTAGAACACTTCTAAGGCATGGTCTGTAAGACAACATTCTCAAGCTCTGTAGAACAACCTGGACTGAAGCAATGCTGCTGATCTGCTTGCTGGGGCTCAGGTAAAGTAATTCCTATTTTACTTATTGACTTTTATTTTTCTGACAATTTAATAGCAACATTGATTGTAGACACTATTTTTAGTCTGGTTAGATGATTATTACTTATAAAGGTCAAACAATAAGATCAAACATGTAGTGTTGCTTAGCTTAGAGCAGAAAGAAAGATTTCTGCTTTAGTGATAAATATAAATCTATTCTGTTGTAATCAAAATACTTAGAAAAAAATGGTAAGAAATTATCCAGCTACAGATGAAATATATGGCAGCTGTGGGACCTGCTGCTCATCATCGCACTAAGCCATCTTACTCTTCTCAAGTACATCCACGAGAGAGTAACTTATATCTACCATGAATAATGTTCTAGGAAATAGATATAAACAAAACATGGTTTTGCTAATGAAGCGTTCATGGATAAGAATACCCTTAATGTAACATCCCTCATCTGTGCTCTCATACAGATTTGTGTGAACTAGAGCCAGATGAACTCAGATCCAAGCTGCAAAGAGGAAACTATTCGTGAATTCTGCTGTACTGCAAAAAACCTGCAAAAAAACAGCAGAGCTATTACTGTAAAACCTTGCTGTACATTTCCTAGGTCAGAACACCTTTGCTGCTCACTAAACCACAAGCTCCTGCTATGGGTAAACCAAATTAATGTTTAACGAGTTCATAGGAAGTGGAAAATCCTCAGCAGGAGAAACTGGAAACAAATGAAGCAGCGATGACACAGAGGCTGGACCAGCTAAGACACACTCTCTTGAGTACTGTAAATCACGGGTTCTTATATTATCTTTTGGTTTCTAGGAGTTGTCTGAAACAATCCTAAAGCCACAGGAGATTCCTTCAAAAAACTTTTTGAGGACAGAGAAATTTTCCTCAGAAGACTGGAAAAGAGCAAATGCGGTACCTCTCTTAAGAAGGTGGAAAGGAAGGAGTTGGGAAAACTGGATCCCTAATCCCAGCTTTAGTATTTGAAAGAATTGGAATCACCCACCAAAGAATCTGTTTGCAAGCACGCAGAACTCAACTCAGTGGTAGGTAAAATCTGCACAGATTAATCTGAGAATGACTGAAATAGAAGTAATTTGACTTCCTCAGTGACACTGTCAGCAATGGGAGACGGGGTGTAGGAGGGCGAAACAGGTTTCACACACTAAAGAAATTCTCATAAGCAAAGGAAATATGATCAGTATGAATCATCTAAAAAAAAAAAAACTTCTATATGATTTGTGAGTACCCCCCGAGATACCAATCAGTGTCTACTATATAGGAAAGATGTCTCTGGTACAGTTCAGTATCTTTCAGGATGAGTATTATCAGTATTTTTACTAATAATTTGGACAATGCAGTAAAGATGATGCTTACGAAATGACTACAAGGTTATTTGTCAATGAAAATGATTCTTCATTTAACTCTGAGCAAACATTACTTAGTCTAGAACAGTTGCAAACAATTCCCATGGATTACTCAAGATGTAAATTTTAAATTTGAGAGACTAAAATGATAAAAACCATCATGTTTTTGACAATCAGACAATTATCAATTTAAAGGTTGTCTTTTCTTGAAATTTATAATTTTGTGGAGTAATGTTACATGCAATTTGGTACCAATGAATTCTAAAGAAAATGCATTCAGTGAGCTAGAGATATGATAACAGTAGCACCAAACCTGAGGCTTTTAAGAGTCATCATGCACAATTTTCTGATACATTTGCAAAGTGCTGGATTGACAAGTGTTGTCACTACCCCAAAATGTTTCATGTTGCCTGATTTTTTCCCCAGGTAGATGGGTGCCCTTGCATGGGTGCCCATGCTCACACCAAAGCTCGTGTTCCCGTGTCCCCTTCCCTGTCCTGCCCTCCGGTGACAGCAGCATCTGCCTACAATGATCCTTTGTACACATGGCACCAACTCAGCTCCCTGTTCTGTGTGATTCTCTCACATACCACAAACACATGATTTTCTAAGTAGCTGCCACATATTGCTGGCTCAAATGGATTGATTTAACCTCATCTTGATGACCAAACCAAGGTTTCCTCTTTGCTCTCATTTCTGACTGATAAATCCACTGATAACATCCAGCTTTTCTTTTGCTGTTTCCTAAGTTCACAACACTGTGACAGCCCAGCTCATGTGGCTCTGTCCAGTTCTCTGCAGGTAGCAGTGGTACCCAGCCCCTGACCAACAGCACCTCCCCAGAGGTCACCCTCACTCTTACAGTGGGGTCACTGAGGGAAACACAGCCAAGGACAGTCTGGGTGAATTTGTGCATCCCCTTAGTAACCCCCATCCAGTCTGTCTGTAGTCCTCATCAGCTTCCAGGCGATCATTTCCCCACTTACTGAACAGCCCTTGTTCTAAATCCTGTTTTTTCTAGTGCTATTCAGTTGTTTCTAGTACACTTTGCTAAAATGCAAGTGCCTGAAATCCTCAGCCTTTCCCTTATATGAAAAAGCAGGTACTTCATCAAAGATAAGTGGCTGGTAAGAGCTATCGAAGACTTATTTAGCAGTTTTCTTTAAAAATCTGTGTGAAGCTTAGACTCAACAGTTACAGAATTGCTTTAATCAAATTTGACACTCTTTCCTTCAACAGATAGACTAGACTGAACCTTTTTCCAGCCGCACTAATAATATCCATACTTCATAACAATTACTGGGCTGGACCTTCAGCTTTATGTGCCTATTCTTTCTGTAGTCTGAGCAGGAAAATAACTGTTTCACTAATATGAGCATGTTAAGCTCTGAGTGCATTCTGTGTTCAGATACAGTTATTTCAATTATTACTCACTGATTCCCACAAGTCATCCCACCTCTGACCTCCAGCACAATGTCAGCATTCCCATCAAATTAGTAGTATAAGAGTTAGCAAAATGCAAGGCTATCTATCTCCTCAGTTAATTTTTAGCAAATCTATTTGTTCTCTGTTTCTCTATTATTTTAAATATTTTATTTTAGCCACACAAAGAGAAAAAAAACTTTCACTAATTGGTTTTTGGCTTCTTTAGCAAAATTTGGCTCCATTTGGCAGTGCTTAAGAGCTGTACTTTACATCCTCCAAAGCAAAGATTCTCCTCTTGATCAAAATCTTCTTAAAACATCTTCACTTACTCCTAAAATTTCTTTTGAGCTACTTGGTTGGCTGAACTGGACTGGGAACTTTAACTACCAATTTCTTCTGCTTTATTAGGACTTTTTGTGATTTTGATTTAAAGAGGTTATAAAAAAGCACTTTTAAGGCATAGTTTGTTAAAGCATACATATATTTTTAAGAACAGTGATAACAATTATTCAAGACAAATTAATTTTTTTTTAAGAATTGCATTATGAAGATGTCATGGCTTCCATTTGCTAATCTTTGCTGGATTATCTAAGATAATCAGTTAAAATTTAAAGTGCAAACCCCAAATTTAAAGAATGCTGAAAGTTAAACATAAGTGAAAAAACACACTTACTCATTTTGCACCTAGATAAAAGATCAGTCTTCTTAAGTTGACCTTTTAAAATACTGCATTGGATATAAGCACTGTATGAAATGAAAATATCATATAAATGTGGGTGCAGTAAAAGCACATCAGCAAAAAGCTACTGCTGCATGGGGATTCAGGTATAAGAGTAAAATTCCAGCTATCAGATCAACATGCCTTAATATGGAATAATAATTTCATTCATTTCTGTGTAGCAACAAAACTAAGCATAAGTGTTAGGGAAATTTCAACAGTTGTACAAATTATTAGAGATAGCCAGTAGTCCTTAGAATTTTTGAAAATATGTGTTTGAAGGAGTCAGTCTCTTCAATATCTGAATGGGATTATCTTATATGGGATGGTAATCAGTGGATGCTGACTACTTTCCCCTGAGAATCAGACTTCCTTGTAACATATCAAAGCACTCAAAGTGGGAATAGAAAGCTCTGTGCTTGAAAGGTTTCACTTTCCGTAATAGACAAAGGCTGACCAAGTGTCCAGCTCAAAACCAAAGAATTCTAGAACTGTGTTTGAAAGTATCTTGGTTTGGCTTTAGCACATCATTAACTGTGAGCCTTATACATTTCCAACACGCTGTCTTTGTCATTTCAGTGGAGAAATGACCAACAACAGCGAGAATTGCAATTTTACAGCCATCGACAGCTTGGCAAGGACCGTGCAGCTGGGGATCTCCATCCCCACCTTCATCCTCGGGCTGGTTCTCAACACCGTGGCCCTGTTTGTGTTCTGCTGCTTTTGGAGGAAGCAGACCAAAACCTCCGTGTACATGATCAGCCTGGCGCTCGCAGATGTCCTGCTGCTGCTCTCGCTGCCGCTGAAGCTGTACTCCTCTGCCACCATGGTGCCTGGGCTGCTGTGCTCCTTCATACAGGCTCCTTATTATGTCAACACCTACACCAGCATCTTCATCATTGTCTGCATCACTGTCGACAGGTACAGGTGCATAAAGCACCCATTTGAAGGTCGAGCTAACCAGTCCCCCAGGTGTGCTGTCTTGATTTGCTGCTTCATCTGGGCAGTAGCTTGGATCTGCAGCACCCCTATATATGTGTTTCACAAGAAGGATCTTATTACATGCTTTCACAACATGTCAGACGAGACGTGGAGTGTCCCATTAATTGTTTCTGTGGAAATATTTGGATTTCTGATCCCACTCGCAGTGATGGTTTTCTGCTCTGCTCAAACCATCTGGATTCTTCTGAATCACAAAAGTCAAGTCAAAAAGAAGGTAGAAGAAAGTGGCTCCTTACGAGTAATCGTCATCAACCTTGTGGTGTTTTTGGTGTGCTTCACACCAGTCCACCTTGGGATCTGCCTCCAGTGCCTGGTGAGGCAGCACGTGATCGTGGACTGCAGTCTGAAACAGACCATCAGCCTCTTCCTCCAGGTGTCGATGACATTCGCCAACCTGAACTGCTGCCTCGATGCCATCTTCTACTATTTTGCTGCAAAGGAATTCCGTAAGAAAACACACCTGAAAAGGGTTATTGCATTGTGTCCTGTGTTTAAGCCTTGTGCTATGCAATGGGACTGCCAGCAGTGGGAGAATGCCCCTTGCTAGGACACTGACATGGCAGGGATGGTGCCATAAGGAGAAGGACAATGTTTTTCCAGTGAATGCAAACCTGTTCCATATTTTTCTTCCCTTTAAAGAGGTGGGGGGAAAAAGTTAGATTAAGGAACCAGCATTAGCAAAGTGACAGACTGACACCAAAAGAAGCATTAACCTTGAAGGTATCTACAAAATGTGAAAGGCTTGCCAGAGGAAAACTGACCAGATCACAGGAAGGCCATTTAACATCAGCTTTTGTCATAGCTGCACCAGTTTTCCTTTTACATGTGTGATCAGAAATGTCACAGTTGAGACAGATGCGACACTCACAAATCACACACACCAACTCCATTCAGAAGGCAAAAAGCTTATCTTTAATACCACTCAGCATCTTGTATAGTTTCTTAGCTGTTTACATAGTTTTGAAGCACAAGCTTAATTCAGCCAATCACCACACACCACTGGGTGAACACACAATAATCATGCAGCACGTTTTTCTACCTCTAATTCAGCTATGCCTCTTTCCCACAGTCTTTCTCTAGCAGAAGTAATAGGCCTGAGCCATGATTTTCCAAAGGCAACAAGGCCTTCATTTTATAAGGTTTTACCTGTATGCAACACAAAGGTGTTGCTAAGAGCAAATACAGAAATAACTATTCATAACCTTTCTAACTTAGAAGGTATCTTGGCAGTTAAAAGGCAGAATCCAGCCAAAAGTCTGACTCTGCAGAAGGTCACTGTTGGAGCTCCTCTGCTTTGGGCAGCTTGGCCGGCCTGGGACAGCACTGAATCCTCCCTCCTGTAAACATTACAGACTGCTTACTACGAGGGACAGCAGTTTTTGCTCCTTCATGGAGGACATGCTGCCCAGAAGAGAAATCCAAGGGAGTACCTTGGGTACCAGGAATTCCTGAGCAAAAAACTTCCCTGATTACCTTTGCTGAGGAATCATTGTGGTTTTCTCCTGCAATTTTAAAACAGGCTTTGCCCATGAAAATCAAAAGAACCCATTCAAATATGAGATTTAGAGAAAGACTGAATGTATTGAACTGTGTTTCTACATCAGTGTATTTCTATCAAAGACATAACATAACACATGTATGAAATCCTTCTGCATGTCTTCTTGCTCTTTCTTGGAGCAGGGGAATTAAGAAAGCAAGCCCTGCATCACAGAAGATTAGGGAGTGGCTGATATTATCCTTTCTCCCATCTGGAAGACTGGACCAGCTCTATCCAGCTCATTCCTTAGAGAAATCCTTTTAGCCTGTACTGTACCTGTCTCAAAACATCTCTGGGCTTGCCTGAACCCTTCAGATCAGCACTTCTGGATTGTCACCACCCTAATGCTATTTCAAAGTTCGGCTGTGAATCTAAAGGTTTCTTTGTTGCAATTTAAGCTAACAATTTCTTGAACCCTTATCTAGGAGTGGTTGGTGCTCATAGCCAGAAACACATTCACAGAAAGAAATAATTTTCTTTGCCATTCTAAAACAGCTGTGAAAATACCAGTCTGCTGGTAAGTTTCTGGGACAGGTAGTCCCTTTATTCAAAATGTGAAAAGAAATTACCTTCTCTCGGTGGGAAATTAGAAAGAAAGGGGTACCGTTTTGAAAATACAATTTGCTGTCCATTGATTTCCATAGAAATGATTGACTGTGCAAGTAGGCAGCTGCACATATCTTATAGTGGGCCTAATATATTAACATTTTAAAACCTCTTAGTACTAAAACTATGACCACAGCTAAGGCAAAGAAAGATTTTTATCATCATCTTCGCTGCTTTCTGTAAAGCAGCAAGAGGAAGAGTTTTCCAAAACAGTAGATTTTCTAAACATTATTTGCTACTGCCTCGATCATTCAGAAACTTACAGATTTTCAATATGGGTTAACCTTTCTTCTTTGCACCTTTCAGATTACTTTGCATACAAAATATGCGTATGAGAAAGAACATGTTTTACCAAATAAACTGTACAAGTGAAGTGTATGATTTGAAAGTACATTTTAATTTCCCAGTTTGACAGCAGTATATAATTCTCTTCTACCTACACTAGCTGCCTAAAAATTACTCAGCAGCAGCAACTGTGACCCATCACACAAGGCTAGGATTATTAATGAAGCAGTACCTTCAACTTTTAACTCATTTATCACTTGGAAAAGGTCATATTCTAATATTCAAGGGAATAAGAGCATGTACGCAGGAGGCAGAGATGGAAAGTGTGTGGGGACTCCCATCTGCAAGGGTTGGGGAAGAGTTCGATTTGCCAGGATCAGGGAGACAAAATTCCTTCATGTCAGTGCTCAGGCAGGGGTAGAGTCCCAGCACACTCAAGCAGGGAGAGACTTCACTTACAGAAAGAAATTGATGTCATTGTCTCAATGAAGGAAACAGAAGTCAGTCTATGAAAATCAGCCTTCAATAACGGGCAGTGGTGGGACCTACTGTGAGCTACTGATCTCAAGGCTCAGTCTGCTCCTGTCGTACATGGCTGCAAACCCAAACTACAAGATCTCGAAGTTGAACTGGTCTGTTTTCTTCCCATTTATTGCCACCAGGGCCACTTCTTTTTTGGCCTAAAATGTTTTTATATATAATTCCATTTGTCTAAATTTTGCCTGTTATATAAGTAAGTGAGAGCAGCCTCTCTAAGCATGCTTGTAATTTGAGAAATGAAATGAAATTAAATGAAAATGAAATGAAGAGAAAGAAGGAAGAGAGCCCAGCTGTGTTGATTTTACAGGCTGTTACAGTAGTCCAATTTTTTAGCATAAAAAAGCACAGGTCTTTTGAGCAAGGTGTTACTTTCAATTCACTGCTTTTCAATGTGAACTTGCATTCAAATAATACACTTAAAGTCCTGTCTTTGACCTGCAGCTAAGAATACGTTTCTTTCTAAATCAGGATTTTATACATAGGCTCCTGTGTGAAATTCACTGTTAACTCTGGAGCATCTCCAGTTGGTTGTATTTTTACACCGGGACAAAGCGATGAAAATCCTTATGCAGCTTGGGAAGATACACAGCAATTTTGATGATGAATAAAACTGAAAAGCACCTGACATTTTAAAAACCCGAAAATCTTCCTGAGCTGATACACGGGTTCAGTGCAACAGAAGCCGTTTCTTCTCTCTTGATGTTAATACACAGAAAAATGGTGGGAACCTGAATGTGAACCCCTCACATACTCAGGTCTCCTCCCACTACCTCAGTTTTACTAAAAAGTCAAAGAAGCACTGTCTTAGTGGAAAAAAACAACAAAAAAAATCAAGTGCTAACCAGAAACACCAAAACAGTGCCTTTAAAAATTACATTTTCAGTTCTGTCCTCTTCTGTGAATTGAACAAAACCACAATTGCACAATTAACCACGGACCTTACAGAGGAGCCGTATTTAACCCTATTTTTTCTGGACAAGGCCGTTTCAGGCCACAGGTGAGAATATTCACGAAGCAAAATTTTGTTTTTATCCAATTAAACTTCTCCAACTGGGCCAAACCCCACAACATAGAAGAGGGCTGATTTTTCTTGAAGGCATTTCATTGAAGGCATCAATGGCAGATTACTCCAACATCCTACAGTTAGCATTTGTTCAACCATCAGTGTGATTCCCCAAGCTGTATTTTATAGACTCACACAATTGAAAGACAGAAGAGCATAAAAGTAGTTTGGACAAAAGGGAAAAAAACCCAACCCCCAATTAAAAACAAACAAACAAAAACTCCCAGCAGGCAAAACCACACAGGATTTGTTCCCCAAATTCTTTTCCTGTACCTTTGCCTGGTGAGTTATATCATCTTCATTTCCCAGGCCTGCTTGAGCACAGAACTCATTTCTAATGCTATAAAAGTACTATCAAAATAATGCTGGACTTTTTGAAAAGTTCTGCTGCCCAAGAAGTCCCTTCTAAAAGACTTTCAACAATGACAACATCAAAAAAAGGAAATTCAACTGGTTTAATAGCAAGTAGAGGATCTAATATATGAACTTTTTATAGCCTTCATAATACTGCTTTTATGATGCATGATTTATGAGCTGCAAGGCACCTGAGGGAGGGTCTAAGCCTAGATCCAAGCCCTGTTAGTTAGTCTCCAGCCTTCTCACAAGGGGCCACAGTGAGCACAGATGGGCATGAGCCCTGTAGAGTCAGTCCAACATCCTTTCATTATGATTAAATACATTAGTTAAAAATATAAACCAGACAGCTTTCCATGTGAGGATGAACAAACACAAAGAAAGCCTAATAAATTTCACTCTAGTAGTTTGTCATATCAAGTAATTTCAAGTGTTCAGGAAACTTCAAAGTGAGAAGAGCAGCCATCTCACTGCCTAAGGTAGCCTCCAGATCACAAAATGAAGCTGAAATGGGCTGGAAGATTGAAACTGATCTTCAGAGAGACATCACCCCAAACCTCACAGTGGTATTTCACTCAAGGGTTATTCTGCAACACCACAGCTTAGCCTGCCTAAAACACATTCAAACAAGAGACAAATGGAGGCTACTCGAAGGTATAGACTTCTGTCTGTCTCATCAAAGCGGTTTGGCTCAGGTTTTCCCCCTCACACTCAGAACATTTTCTACTTTAGACTAATAGCTTTCTCCGAGTCTTGGGTATGCTCTCCATCCTTCCACCCAAACACAAGGAGAAGAGCCATGTAGAGCCAGTGTCCTTTGAGGAACTGGCAAGTCCAGCAGGGGAAAACAGAGCCCACCAGCTCTGTGTACAGACCTCCTGAGGCGACTGTCACCTGCCCTGGGAGCCTGCTCAGCGCCTCGATGGCAAGTAGCTTGAACAACCCCTTTATGGAGCCAGGGGGATGGCGAGACTTAGGCTGCCACACACCAAAAGGTTTCCCAAGGACTTCCCAAGGCACTGTCTTCACAAAGAGGGGCAGAAATGTGCTTGCCCTGAGCAAATTGGAAAGAAACCTGCCTGTCTGTTATTTGCACAACAGTACAAATGGGCAGGCTGGCTTGGCTAGGTATCAAATTAGTGTTCTTGCTAAACATGTAGAGAAACACAAACTCCACATACACTGCTCTGCCTGCTCTCCTGGCTCTGCCAAAATGCAACTTAAGTAAACCCATGAGACATTCCTGTTAAAGCTAACAGAGAGAAAAGAAAGGCTGCAGGTTGTCTGGTCCTACGAGCCATATATTAAAAATTTATATAATTTATCTTTCGTGTAATGTACTAAAATGAAACTCAAGTTTCATTTTGGCACAGCAGTGCCAGTGCTCAGTGTCCCTCTCTAGTTTCCCAGAGGTGCTCTCAGCAGCTCTGTTTCAGAGCTCCATTTTGCCACACTGTAAAGAGCTCACACTGTCTGAGGGAAACAACTGCTCCCACCTCAAATAATGCCCCGTCCTGCGGTGTCAAATACAGAAATGAGTGAGGGTCCCTCAGCAGTCGCTGAAGAGCTTCTGGCATCTCTAGCTAGCAACTCAGTGTTTTAACTTCTGGCTTGCCCTCAACAAGAACCAATCTGCCCTCCCCAAGAACAGCAGGGTGCTTGGACATCTGGGCTCTCAGATCAGCTCCCTGCGTACTTGGATATCTGTATCCTGCAGATGAAACCATACAGATGCTTATTAAGCGTCTCTGCCACCCCAATCAACTCGTTACTGAAAAAGATGCAGCAAATAATTATGCCAGATGCTATCTGAGCTCTGGAAAGGAGACCACACATGACTGCCCTTGTAGGTTAATGAGAGTTCAAACAACCATTAGTATCTGCATTAATCTACTAATTGCCTGGTGTTACTGGAAAATAATGAAGATTGTGGTGTTTCTCTGATGCCTTTGATCTGTTTATTTGCTAAGTTACTATGGTTCGTTTCCCCTTCGCTTGAGTTGACACTGGCTGGGTAATTTTTCTCAGTATTTCATAGAATCATACAAAAAAAAAAAAAAAAGGAATATGCCATTTCTTTTAAAAGATCCTAATACCTCCACTTTGAACCTTTTACAGAAAGTGCCTATTCTCTGTTACTACACCAAATCTTATCCAAAGGCAAGCAATTCCAACCCAGCAAAAGCAAGACATGCTCTCATTTCCTACAGCAGTTGAAAAAGTTGTTGAAACACTGCAAAGTCATCAAAACAACTGCACTGAATTCTTGCAAATCTTTGTCCTTCTTTTTCCACTGCACTGAATTATCTTAGGTGTGCCCAGCACATAAGAGTTCCAGTAAAATCAGAGATCTCTGCATGTTTCCAGCTCTCTCTTTCTAATGTACTGAGCTCACACTGCAAAGCTGAGCCCTGTGACGTAATTGCCTTGAAACCATAGATCACTTAGCAGCATAAAATACCGAAATCTGAAGTGTGGTGTTATTCTTTTAGGGTTTTTTTGTTGTTTCTTTTTTAAGTGTAACAACAAGCCCTAAGTGTAATAAAGACAACAAAATTGTTAGCAAAAGTATCACCTTTAAAACCTGATTCTCTTCAGGGTCTAGTAGTAAAAACAAAAAGATACCCTGAGAATTAAATCTTTCTCTTGAAAGTAGACAGCATGATTTGTTTCGAGTCACAAACTTCTCTAAATAACTCTAAACCACATTTGCTGAATTTACACAGCAAAACCTTCTGTTCTTTCTTCTCTTTTGACTTCCAGTGCTAGAAATTCAGCTTGGGGAATTCAGCTGGATCATCTCTTATTTATGTATTTCTGTCAAACAAATTCTGTGCCAGCTAAAGTCACCATTTCACTGGTGTTTTCTGTCAACACACAGACAGAAGGAGGGACTAAAGCTGATGCTACAGCCAGAGCCTCCCCAGCAAGGATGCTGACAGCATGAGAACAAGCACATGCTCCCTTTCCATGCTCATGCTGGAATGCAAATGCCTGCTCTCTCTTACATTATTCATTTAGAGCTCAGCCTAATGCTTCAAGTGTCATCACTCACAGATTTCAGTCCAACTGAGTGGGAACTGCCTCTGTGTTGGCCCAATACTGCAGACAGGAGAAAAAGAAAAGCAAAAATATTCTACCTTCAAATAAAAATATTCTGCTGTCTCCTAACTGCACCAAGTACCAGGTCCATTATGTAAAAATGTGTTCATGGTGATTTTTAGGACAGAATTCACTACCACCACTTTCAGCCTCACTCCGGCAAACCAACCAGTGAGAGTTCTCCCATATGGAAAGCTGACAAGTTTTAACATTGAATTTTTCAACAAAGAACATACATCATACACTGTCTCTCAGCAGCCTTCTGCCCCCAAAACACCCTTGGCCACAAAAGCCATGGTTTGATTTTTCTGTCACCCACATTTAAGCTGCTGTCTCTTTCTGCTGCATTCTTCCTGCAGTTTGACCCTTGTAAAAATCCAGAAGTATCACCAGATAAATCCTTCATCCTGTTTGTGCCCAGCTCACCCACTGATAGAAACCTTTTTCAATGCCAACACCAAATGTCTTTAAAAATTAATTAGAGCTCAGTGTGGCTGATTCCATGACCAGACTCTGCCAGTGACAAAAGTTACATCCACACCAGGGTCTCACCATCATTAGTCTGGTCTACGAGACCTTGCTTTTTCAGTTGTCACTATAAAAGGAGCAGTCAGCTGTTTTCGCAAGTCTTCTGATTGGAAGGAGAAGAGGGCCCCCATGAGCTTCAGTAAGATCTGTAAATGCCGAAAGGTCAGAGATACATTATCAAGAGGCACCTCAGTTTTAAAATAATGTCAGACTATTGTAGGTTGCCAAGTATTTATAAAATAGTTGATTTTTTTTTAAGAGTTGGTATCTGCAGAGTTGGGCTTTTTGCTTTTTCTTACTGCAACTAGAATTCACAAACCAAAGTCTCACCCAAAGATCTACAAACACCATCTACCAAGATCAGAAGTGTCACTCAGCTTTTTCAACCATCTGGACATGAAGTCACAGCCAAATTTTAGGCATTGTCATTAAATGGACAGGTCCTTTTGGGCAGGCTGCCAGCAGCTGTGGGGCTGCACCTGGGGAGCAGCATGGGGAGCCAGGTACCTGGGCAGGTCTGCAGGGATGCAGCCAGGCCAGGGCTCCAGCAAAGCAGGAGCTTGGGTGCAAGTGTCCCCCAACTCTGCCTCATGTTGCTCCCACACAGCAGCCTGATTTTGCGTTGCAGATCATCTCAGACACCCACTGCCAAGTGTCACTTGAGGAAGAGGTTTGTAGATGAGGAAGATGTTGCAGAGCTCCTTGGGCCATGACAGTGACACTCATGGCTGAGCTGTGGTCCTTTTAAACATGCGGCTAATTTAAACCTAACAGCAGGCTCTTATGAATCATCAGGTGCTGACATTTTTTTTCAAATTGTCAGAGATTTTAACTCCACTCTTTCATGTGGTTGCATATTTCTCTAACACAAGCACAGGCTGGAGGGCAGCACTGAAGCTGGGGCCTGTTGAAAGCTGGTCCCTAAAGGACAGCATACGTACCACACACACACTGCATTGACAAGACCTGGCACACAGCTGCAAACTAATCCCTTTGCAAAGGTCAGAAAGTCAGACAAATACATATATTGGAAAGCAATATAAATAAACCACTCTCTGTTCCCCATCACCACAGGCAGCTGAGGACCAATACACGCTGGTAGTGATCCAGAGCAGCTTCAGTCTCTCAGCAAGTCCAAATTTTGGGCTAGTTCTGCTCTTCAACAAAAACGTTAAATTTTCAAGTGGTTGTACTATCTAAAGTACCAAATACATTGCAATCCTTCTCCAGGTCCTAAAATA
Organism: Coloeus monedula; assembly: GCF_965178545.1. Taxonomy (NCBI): domain Eukaryota; kingdom Metazoa; phylum Chordata; class Aves; order Passeriformes; family Corvidae; genus Coloeus; species Coloeus monedula. The sequence continues at coordinate 5,799,090 of NC_138790.1, forward strand.
ATAGCAATTACTCTAAATTTTAACATTCTGGGCAACATGTTTTTTGTCCCTGACCATGGCCTTGGCTGAAATTCAAACCCTCTTCCATTCTTGAACTTTGCACCTAAATTTTGGCTCCTCAGCATTGCCTTTCAGTTCTCAAAACTGGTTTGTGGCTCACTTGCTTAAACTGAATAAGATTCCTTACAAAACTTTCTACTTTGCTTGTCCTCTTACCTCCACCTAAAGTAGGAAGTTATCCCCAGGCAGGGAAAGGAGAGCCATCCCTGTAGCACCCACAATGGTCACCCCAAGCAGCCATCCCCCATCTCCTGCCCTGCAGCATCCTCTGCCTTCTTCCACTTTGTGTTATTACCCTCCCTGGCAGTCACCTGTCCACAGAGCTCCTTTCCCAGGTTTGATGCTTGCCAGCAAGCCACAGCTGGGACTCTTCTGAGAATCTGCCCCAGACTTCCCTCAGCAGTGAGAAAAGGCTGCTTTTTCCTGTACATTGAAAGCTGTGGGATTGAGTCACATTTCTTCTCATGTCAGAGAGCTGAGAGACCGAAGATCTTGTGTACATCTGGAGCCTAAGCATATGGTGCTAAGTTAAAGATGAAGAACTGGGGGTAAAGAAATGACTGACACGCAACATGAAAAGAACACAAACATGAAAGCCCTGCCTGGGTTTCCTTCTGGTTGAGAGGTTCACTGCACAGCACCCAGACCCTGCTCAGTCACCTGCCCAAGTTTGCCTTCAGCAGTGCAATGAAGCCTGTGTCCTGAACCTTAGAGAAGACAGACCTATATGAAACAAAACACCTTTAAATACTGAGAGCACCTTAAAATACAGCCCTTCACCACTGGCAGAGAGATTTCTGAAGCAGAGATCACCCATCTCTGAGCGTGGCTCACCAGGAGGAAGGCACAGCACGGCAATAAGGCTCCCACAGAGCCAGAGCCCCTTCTCTGTTGGGCAGCAGCTGGCCCCTGGATCCCCTGGCAGCTGGCGTGAGGCTAAAGGCAAGCTGGGCTTCCTCAGTGGTTGTGCACCACAGAACTGCTTGACCTGGCTGCGAAAACTCAGCTGAATGCAAACCAAAACCCAGCACTCATACTCCTTTTGTGGTTCCGGTATATAAAAAAATATTGTGTTGGTGTAACCAGCATTAAGTTAACAAATATAACAGCATCCCATACCTTTCCCCCCCTGCACCTTGTCACTTACATGCTGTTAAGACCAGGCTGAAAATCTCTGTCCTGCTGAGTAGCCGCTGCCCCTTCCTGGGGTGCCTTGGACATTGGTGTGGGAGGTGCTACTGAGCAGAAGAGTAATAAGCCATAATTATATAGTGAATCCATTTGTTTGGGGGAGAATTACAATTAAATTTACATGTGTTGGTTTCCCTCCAAACATATATCTTCTCCTCAATCCAGAATCGTAAGAGCTCTCCTATACAGAAATGGTCAATAGTTCTTAGTTTGATAAACCAGGTCAGGTTAAAAGCACAACAAATAGTTACTCTTTTTAACTACTCGAGAGGAACAAATTTTAAACCACCAGTTACAGTTTCAGGCAGAGATTTGGCTGACATGAGGCAGGCTACGTATATGTCATTAAACTGCAGTTCTGGAAACTTGGACTCATCTTCATCTCAAATTTGATCTGACTTTTCACAAGTTTATGAGATCAGAAAGAATGGAAGAAACAATATTCTGGATGCTGGAACAATTTACTCCAAAGAAGCAGGTGTCAATGCTGAAAAACATGAACCAACCATCATCTCTGCAAAAACCAGATTATGGTAAGAATATTAAAAAAAATAAAGATCTCTTAGTCAAAGAAAAAGATATTCTAACACTTTCTCCCTCTCCCCACTCAATTCAGATCACAAGCCAGACTGCTAAATCAGCATCAGTGTTATAGCCCTCTTTAGTATTGCTTCAGTGGTTGTGGTTATTTACAAAAAAATACCAGTGAAATTTTATGCTAAAATATTTAAATACTTGACTTTAAAACCGCTTACCAGGAAAACAACAGGAAAAGGATGTGGCCTGATAAATGCTTGTAACATCTTCATCAGTGCCATATATTTATTCATAGGAATTTGATTTCACTGAAAACTAATAAGTGTGAGAAGTCTGAAGTGCAGGCATGTCGCAGTACCAAATGAGCAGCAATCAAGCTCCATTTTCAGGAAGGAAGACAGGCCTTTTTTAACTCACAGTGAATGTTGTCCACTAAAAGCCCTTTAAACCTTTCAGTGAAGGGGCATTTTAAAAAGGCACAGAACGGTGCAGGCTCAGTCTCTGCACACCAGCCCTCTGAGGGAAGCAAGCCAGCAGAAAGAGGAGGGGGGAGATGGCACGAGGGAGAGGGCAGGAGCAGCAGGGAGAGGGCAGGAGCAGCAGGGAGAGGGCAGGAGCAGCAGCTTCTTCTTTTGATTGAAACCCAGCCTGTGGAGCCACTGGGGACTACATCTCCAACTTTGCATGCATAGATAGCGTCCTGTAGATGCAGAGGCTGGCACGAACCTCTCCCTGCCCTATTTCACACAGCCTCACCCTAACTGAACTATTATTGAAATTAAACAGAAAGACTGAAAGATTCAAATTAATTACTGATCATATACATACAAAACATGACAGGAAATGCAATGTTGTCATTTAATACCTCTTTCACTTGTTACTACATACTATCAACACAGTTTCAACACTTACCACCAGAGAGCAGTTAATTCTGAATAGGAAAGAGCAGACCAACAAGTTTTTTGGAAGAATGTAGGACTTCTAGAAGGGTGTGAACATCCAGCCATGGTTGATGCAATGTTGTCTCTCCTGGGCTGCAGACAGAGCTGCGCCCCAGGAAGGAACAGGAGAAAAACAGTGTGTTGGCCTTGGATATCTGGATTTGGGAAACTGCACTCCATTTCAGATGTCTTGTATAACCTTTTGAAAATCCTTCTTATTATTTCTGCTTCAATTCCCCACAAGTAAAATGGAAAAAAAAACAACCCAGACCCTCCCTATGCCAGCAGGACAAGACCAGAACAGGTACGTTGAGAAGAGGACAAAAAACCCCAACTTTGGCTGTGCCCAGCAAGCAAAGCCTGTCATGGTGCATTGAGATGTCCTGTGCAGAAATTTAAATCACTCTAAATCGCCCTAAAAGTGGTGTGTCCAGGCACAAACACCACACCTCATCAGCACAGCGCTCAGCAGGGGTAATATTCGATAATCAGCTTGTAACATTTGCAAAGCACCAAACTGATGTGTCCAACTATTCATACAACAGGAGGAAAGTGATTTTCATTAGCAGCCAAATTCTCTGTGTGCTCTACTACTGTTGATAAAAAAGTTAAACTTTACTAGTAAATCATGATATCATAAATACATGCATTGCTGCTGGCCTACTAACCTCAAAATAGACTGTGAGTTGATGTTTCGTACAACAATGGTACACAGACTTTAGATAATGAAGTAATAGAGCAGAACAAAGAGAAAGCAAAATGAATTCTAGTAAAAACATTCTTCTAAAGTTTCCCTTTTTCCTCCCAAGCAGGTCTTTTGAAAACATACAATTTTGTAAGAATATTTCCTTTGAGGAATATCTTATCTATAGAAATTCAGGAAAACGTAGATTTGTCAGATCCTCACTGCTGTCTCTGCATCTCTAACTAATTAATCTCTTAATGCTAATTATCTAAACTTGTTTTCTGTCTTTCAGTTTCTGCTACCACAGGAACACTGGAAATCATGATTCAGCTGCCAACCTGAGTTTTTCTCTTAACACAGTTTTTAACTCTTCCCCTAAACATCCACTGCTAGCTCTAGTCAAAGACAGAATACCACTTGAGACACACTTTTTCTCTTGCCAAAAATGACTCTTAGGTTCTACTTCTGTTCATTATTTTCTTGTAATGAAATGACATTGAAAGACCTCCCCTCCCCGCCACGGGGCTGCTGTAAATACATCTGGCAGTTTCTCACAGGCACACTGTGACATTACACAAGTCCCAGAAACAAGCAAGGAAAACTGACTTTTCCTATTAAGAAGAAATGGAACCATGAGATGTGGCCTCTGATTGAAACTCCTGTGGTCACTACAGGGCGCACCAGAAGGATGCAGCTCCTTGGCCATATGAGCAGCCCAGCTGGCTCAAAATGAGTGCAAGAGCCTTTTGGAAAGGAGGTCCAACTGTGCAGTTATTTTCCTAGAGCTGTGTGTGCAATTCACAACTGTGAAAAATAAAATGAGATCTTGGTCATCTTCAGTAACTGATTTTTTTTCCCACCTTGCAGAATTCCAGCTGAAGTGCCTCTCTGATCTTGCCAGGTCAGTCACATGGTTTGGAAGTTTGTATGATCTCTCAGGAAATAGCTGATTTGCGAAAATGCTGTCTCAAGTCTTTCAAAAGTAATGATAATTTGAAGACCAGTATAGCTAATTAAGTAGAAAAAAAAATACCTTAGAAGTGTCAAAATGACTCAGCCATTAGGCAGAAGAGACACATAGGCTGTGATGTGTTACGCAGGGCCCTCAGCTGGGGTGCATGAGCCTCGCTCTGCGGAGCCAGAGAACAAAAATAAGTGCAAAAATCTGCAACATAAGAGGCAGATCTCCACCAGTTTTAAATTTCACCACTCTCAGGGCACTGAGATGGAAAATATCTACCCTGCTGATCTGGACTCAGAAGTCCCACAGGAGCATCCCCAGCTGATTTCTCTGTGGAAACTGAGACATGTCTCTCAAAAAATACTACATCAGTTCAACACTAAGCATGTCAAGGCTCAAAGAACCAGACTGGCTCACCTGCTCTCCCAGGTAGCAGGTTTAACTCCTCCAGCACTGAAAGGACCCTTGTTCCTTGGGGCACTCTTGCACAGCCAAGGTTGGCTGGTGCCTCCCTCAATCTTTCCAGAGGACACTGAACATCAGTGACAAGACCATTGCTTGAGGTCAGACAATAGTATTGGCACAGCAGCTTCCCTGCCCTGGCCCCTTGTCCCCACCAGCCACACACAGTCAGTCCTTGTGGCCACTTCCTCCACAGAAAAGCTTCATTTCAGCTGTTCCTGTTCTTTGGTCTTCTCCACCCATAACCATCAGAGCTTTTGGCTCTCCCCCTGGCTCATCATTACAGGGCGAGGATGCTGGGGCAAACAGAGCCAGGGAGGACAAGGAGCTTAGTCCTTGGCTGGTAGGGACAGGCTGGGACAAACTGTCTGAGCTACGTGATAAGCTGTTCCTCCTGGTGACAAACCACAGACAGACAGACAGACACATGGCAGGGCTGAAGCCGAGTTTCTCATTTCTCCTATAACCACGAGATGGAGCAACTCAGTTACAAACAGTTCTGCAGAGCCACCAGATGAAGGTGGTGGGGCGTTTCATCCCAGTTCTGGCTCACCCAGAGGCTGCAGGCAGTTCTGGATGACAGCAGTGGATGCTCTCTCTTCTCAAGGGCAAATACTTTTCTCACTGGTTAGGCTCTGATTTAAATAATGAAAAAACCTCACCACATCTTCACTGCACAGCCCTGTGCAATGGTTACTGACATGTCCTAAACTGGAAGGCTGACAGCAGCATCAGCCCCATGCTGACACTTCCCATGAGCCAGGACTGACAGCAGGAGAGCTGGGACCATGGGGGTGGCTGGCACAGCCCAGCACTGCAAAGAGAAGGTTGGCCTTAAGGCACAGGGAATCAGCAGAACTTCACTGGTTGCCACTGAGGGATGTGTGTGTGGCCTAAAGGTGAGGTCTGTGTGACAGCAGCGATACGGCAAAGTCCTCAACAGTAATGGAAAAATGCATGTGAAGCAGCTCCTTCATCAGGAAAAAGGCACAAGATGATGCATTCAGCATCTGAAATCACGTGAAACAGGAGGTGCTTCACACACTGGTGGCATTGGTGACACACACGGAAGTGTCAAGGACAGAGGAGAATGTGCAGAGGTGGCCCTCTTCTCCCAAGTCTCCAAGAAAAGGGACCCACACTTGGACTTGGGGACTTTGTGAAGAGACACATCCCATTAGCACAGAGCAGAGCCTGTGTTGAGAACAGAAAGGTACCTTGGCTGCCCACTGCTTTCTCCCCCCTGCATCCCAAGTAAACTATTAATTAACAGCATGAGAGTCCTTCATGGCCTATCCCAGCCTTTCCATTGTGCTGCTCACTCAGATTCGTTTTACCCTCTCCATCAGCCCTCAGCATGACACTTTTTCATCCATTCCATTTTGAAGGGACAGGAGCCTTCACACCTTGTTCCAAGTGCATTTGTACCCCCCATGCATGCCTTCCCGGCCATTTCTCCTTGTACTCTTCCCTGAAAAACTCACATGGATACTGCTGGAAAAAAAAAGCAGATCACTCACTGGTGGTGGCCAGACTAACCCTGACGCTGCTGCTTCCTCATCCTACCTTTTCCAAAGCATCTTTTTCCAGATGTGTAGTATCACGGGGCTCTGTGCAGCAAGGGGACACCTTGCCTGGGACACCTGGTTCGGGCCAGCCTCCAGCAAGATGGGCAGTGCTCAGGTGGCTCAGAACATGAGGGTCAAAGACAAAATGAGGCAAAAGAAAAAGCACCAAGTGTGTGAGGGGAAAATCTTTGATGCCTTAAGAGGCCTCCCAGAAACAGACTGGACAGGAGTAAAAGAATAAAATAGGTATTTATTTGAAAGGCCTGCAAAGGTACACCCTGGGAGCCAGAGACTATTGCCAAAAATGGACCCCAAGACGGACGACAGGTCACGAGTTCTTCACACCTTTATAGGTTTGGTTCATTTGCATATCAGGGTTAATTCTCCAATTAAAGCTTCAGTTCAATGATGTAATTTCCCCTTCACTTGGTCCCCTTTGAAGCTCTTTGGATTACACTTTTTGGGCCTAGGACGGTCTGGGTGACCTTGGAGAGCAGGCCCAGAGAGGCTTTGTATGTCTACTTTGTTACGTCTTTGTTATGTCTAGCACAAGTGAGCAGAAATTAGCAAGCTACAAGAAACCTCAGAGTTACACTCTAAGCAGTACGGAATCAGGAAAATATAAAAGTTAAAACCTAAGCATCACCGCAAGTGGGAAGAGAGAGCACCTGCTCTGAGCGTTGGTGGGAGTTTCAGGACTGGCATCTGCAAACCCCAGAGCAGGGCAGGAGCACAGAGAGCGCTCTGGCAGCGGAGCTGACGTCCCTGCTGACGGCAGCCCTGCTTCCCACCACCCAGGCTGGCCCAGCCTCAAATACCTCTTCACGGTGGTGGTGGTGCCTGCGCTGCGCGTGGGTTTTTGTTCACATCCAGAATGCAACCATGGTCACAAGACCACCACAGGATACACAGAACTGAAACCTAGCTGAGAAATGAGATAAGGTATTATTCACTCAAACTTGTATTGTTTTTTCCTTTGGTAATGTTTCTTTCTTTTTTTTAAATAGAGTCATTTCAACTAAAATACCATGGGGAAACCCCAAGGGACTATTTCTTCTCTCATCTCCTATCCCCCATCTCTTTCACAGGTGCACAGTTTTAATTTAGCCAATATAATCCTCGGTTTTGAAATTTAAGGAGTATGCAGAAGACCAAGCAAAACTACATCTGTGGCCTTTCTTTCCTTTTTTGGAAAGAACACTGCAAACATGCACACAATGGCAAAAACCTCACCTTTTTTCCCCTTCCTGCCTGAAAAAAATCACCACCTGATACTCTCCATGGGTATATTCCCTACTCCCTAGGAGTGTAAACAGATCTAAGAGTAACCCTTGACTCTTTTGAAACACCAAGTTGAAGTGAACATACCAGATCACCACTGAAAATCAGCAATCTCCTTTTTCTTTCTGATATCATGAAAAGTAAGGGAAAAAATGACAGCGATAGCTCAGGATTTAGATCAAAGCACATTTTGACAACTAACACTCTACCCATGGATGCTATGTACAATCAATAAAATCCTGTACTGGAGAAAAAAAAAAACCAACAGAGAAAGGTCTGTAGTGCCAGAGTTTCTTTCTGTGTTACCAGAACCTTGTCTTAACGGGTGACTCATGGTGATGTTAGTCTCACAGAGCCACGTATTTACATCCTTAAATGAGCTGTGTGACATCCTATGTACATAGTCCCTGCACGCAGACACAGCGTGGGGAGGCCGGTGCTATAATGGAAATCTGTGATGAAACAAAGAGCAGCAGCACTTGGTGCTTTCTGACATTCTGACCAGCAGCTGCTTTGCATGCAGCTCACTCTGCTGCCTTAAAAGAAAACACAAGACTCCAGAATTCTACAAGCTGAGAAGGAAAAAAAGTCAACAACCAGAGCAAGAGACAGCCCAAAGGTAAGCCGACAAGAAATATTTCACTATACCAAAACCTTGGCTTAAAAGCTTTCCTCTTGTCACAAGATCTGAAAACTAAATATATTTTATGTAACTTGCATTGCTTAAAGCATAGCTAACTTTTTAAATGATTGAACAAAGCTGCCCTTTGAATTTATGCTTTAAATAATATTTTTCTGTTAATTTTTAATAAATCTGCACAACAGACCCTAGTCTGAAATATCTTTTAATCATAAGTAGGATTTTCTTAGTTAAACATCTTGCTGAGAAGCTGAAATTCTATTTCTCTAGACCCAGAATTTCCTAGACACACTATCTAACAAATTAAAAACAAGACTGAAGAAAAAGGAAAGTAGTAATGAAATCTCCTACAGAGGCATTGAAGTATAGAACTTTGTCAGTATTTACTACTTTTCAGAAATTCCTTAAGTAACTTTTCCTCCCTTTGGCCCTCGGTAGTGGGCTCCCTCCCAGCATCAGACTCCCAGTGCTTCACTCGTGAAGGTGACCCAGCAGGAGAGCAGCATGCTGGGTGTCCAAGCCTAGGTCACCTTATGTCATCAGTGAAAACCCCTTGTCGGTCATGGACCACCTGAATTCGGAGCTTTGAGGACCCAGCCCAGCTCCCACCAAACTCTACAGCCCCGTGCTGTGAGCAGGTTTAACTCCCAGACAGTGAACAACCTGCAGCATAGCAAGGAGTGCTTCTCCTCCCCAGCCTCTCTGAGCCCCAAACGCTTCACAAGTTCAGGCTTTCATGTCCTTTGCCATTTGGGTGAGGAAATGTCACTTTCTTCCCCCAGGCTCCCCTTGGTCCCTCGCAGCAGGCAGCAGAGCAGGCACTCCTGGCAGAACTCCGCCCCACTGAGCCCTGTCCCCCCAACACCTCCCGGGCAGTGCTGCTCTGCAAGGAAGCTTGTTCAAGGTGCATTTCTTACTTCTGTCTAAGCTAGTAACTTATATAATCATTTACCTGCCATTCCTGTGTCCTTAAGGAATAAAGAACTAAATTTCCTTTCTACTGATCTTAATCTCACTCAAAGAGATCTTAATCCCTCAAACCACAGCAAGGGAGAGTTTATCTGTGAAATACTCAGGGGGGTGACTTGATCTGCAGAACAGAAACTTTGACTACTCAGTTGACAAATCTGAAATGGAACAGCATCAAAATCAGCAACTCATGTAGGAAAGACACTGGTTTGAAGTAAAAACTAGAGAACAGCAGGAAAAAGTAATTTCTGGGTGCTGACAGAAAGATCTCTGACAGACTTTATTTACAGGTTACATTTGCTGTCACGGGAACTGGCTGGAGGAAAGGATCAGGTATTCCTGGGCATTTGCATTTTTAAGTGACTACAGCATTGCAGAAACCAATGAGCACCTTCCTAGTTCTTATCAGGAGAGTCTGAGGGCAGGATCAAGCCAGAACCCTTCCTCTAAAGAAGATAATTACTTCATGACCCCAGCTCAGAGAGTGCCTGCCTCAACACTTTTAGTCCCCTCTTTGCAGAGGAAAATCCAGCTGCATGTTTCCTGTTACCCTGGTCTCTGCTCTGGTAAGTCTGGCTGATTTAGACAAAATCTCATCCTTCTCCTAAAGACTTAACCTCTGCTAGAAATAGCCTATTGGAAGCTTCCTGCCTGCAGCTTTTAGACAGCTTTTAGAAGGGCCAGAGGTACTCACAGTCCCTCTTTGCGCAGGGATGGTGGGAGAGGGTGCAGGATGGCAGTGACTGTATGGGATCTTCACATTAATAAATGTGGGGGACCCTTATGTTCTCGGCTTCCCAAGATCTCTTTTGATAGTTTGATGCAGGAAACCGGATCCAAGTAATTGTTTCCACCCTCACAATCCAAGAAACCCTAAAATCAGGGTCTGCTACCTTGTTTCTGCAGAGATTGAATCTCTCCAAGGAGATGGTGCAGCCGCATACTCTGCCCTGCCTAAATTACAGGACAGCACAGTCTGGGGTAACAGGTAACAGTGTGAGTGAGGCTTGGACACCAGAAAGCCCTATCCCCACCTGGAGGTACAACCTTGCCCCTGCACACAGCAGCCCAAGAGGGGAAAAAAGCATTTCCAAGACTGTGGACACATAGAGATCTCATTGGCCTTTGTACTGTGTCATATATGTGATCTTCATCCCTCCTTGTGGTGATTTTCTTCTCTTCCAGCATACCTGGAGATATGAATGACACCCATGGCAAAGGCAATATCAGTGCTACTGTGGAGCTGTTCCAGCTCATCATGTACACACCCACTTTCATCCTGGGATTGCTGTTCAACATAATGGCTCTGTGGTTCCTGTTTTTTAAGGTTAAAAAGCTGTCAGAATCTACAGTCTACATGATAGCCCTTATATTCCTGGATACTTTGCTGTTGTTTACTCTTCCTTTTAAAATCATTTCCTACCACCTTCAGGACAACTGGAACTTGGGGTCTGTGTTTTGCTCTACCTTGGAGAGCCTTTACTTTGTAAACATGTATGGCAGCATCCTCATCTCCCTGTGCATCTGCGTGGACCGGTACATTGCTATCCAGTACCCTTTCATGGCCCTCACCCTCAGATCCATCAAGAAAGCTGCCATGGTCTGTGCTCTCATCTGCCTGGGCACCTCTGTGGGGACAGTCTCTACTTTCCAACTGCATGGAAAGGGCCACAACATTTCATCCTGCTTCCATAACTTCTCCAAGAGCACATGGGAAAACACAGGCCTGTTCAGCACCTTGGAGATCATCTTCTTTGGCAGTATGGCAGCCATGACTTTCTGCACTGCCCAAACTGTCAGGTGCCTGAGAAAGCACAGAAACCCGGACAACCCCCAAACACACAGCACTAGAGCAGAAAGGATAGTGGTGACAAACCTGGTTGCCTTTTTGGTGTGTTTCACACCTTATCACGTGGCATACTTCATGTACTTTTTGGTGAAGAACAACATCATCCACATCAGTTTTCAACAAGTGCTACGAAACACTGTTCAGGTCACTCTTTGCTGGGCAAACCTGAACTGCTGTCTTGATGGGGTGTGTTATTATTTTGTTTTAAAGGAGTCCTTGGAAGACCCATTGCAAAACAGTGAAAAAAGAGCCATGCAAAAGCCTTGATTTATATACTGCATGTTCATTACTTGGGATGATGTGTGGAGAGGCTTTTGTGGAAAGTACAGGGTTCTGAACTTCTTGCCTAAGCAATTTGCTTTAAATATTCACATCTGAAAATATTTCCTAGAAACTAGAACTATGTCCATTTCCAGGAGACTGTACCTAACATTTTTTATATCTTTCCATAATGTTTTCTGTTATTATTTATGGGTAAAAAGAAATTTCATTATTCATATAAATAGTAATGTATATTTCTTTGGATGTGACTCTTCTTTACATGGAAAAGAAAAAAATGTTCACTTACATGTGGTAGCATATTTCAGCTTCCCTGTCCACACTGTACCTGCAAACCTTCCTCAAAACTTTAGTCACTACCGACTTGGTCTGTTAAGAAACAAAGACTTGAAGTTCATGGTAGAAAGCTTCAGACTAAATTCTGTTGCCACCCCTGTCCTGGTCATGTACACTTGTACTCACATACATGCACCTGTCGGGTTTAGGCTTGCACATGCTCTTTAAAAAAGAAAATAAGGATTGTAACTCTAAATGCAAAGGCAGCTTTAGGTTCACATGGGTATAGCAAGATCTCCATGTCATTCCTCCACTGGTTGACTTGCTCTGTAAGGAGCAGCTCTTCTTTTAGTGACAGCTGTTGTGACTACCTCATCACACATCTAACTAATGCTGCCACTGGCTCAAACCCCCACACAGCACAAAATGACTCCCCCAGTTCCATCAGCTCCTCTCCTACTTGAAGGCTTTTCACATCTGTTCCTTCCTGCTTGGTTACAAACCTAGTTTCATGAACAGAGCCAAACCAAACAAGAGCATGAAATAAAACCTCCTAGTCCAATGTAGTGGCAAACACATGAACCTGAAGGAACAACCCCCACCCTTATGGGGGATAAGATCAGCCCTGATCCCTAAAGCAGTAGTCAGAAACACAGAACCCTGGGGGAAAGCAACCTTTTGGACCCAGAGCAAGCTGAGCTCTACCATTCCCCAAACAAACAAGGCAATAAAAAATAATCAAGCAGTGAGAGCCTAACATGCCAGTCAGTTACTTCTTATCAGTGCTCACAGGCACAGATAAACCCAAAGATAATGTGCATCCAGCCTGCAGAGAGCCAGCCCACTGCTCTGGGTGACCCCCATTGCTGCCTGCATCACTGTCCCAGCAATTAGCTGCCACCTTCCTGAGGGATGAGGCTGATTTAACAATCAAAGCCAAATAGTTTTCATATTCATGTTGAGCTGGATCCTCGAAGTACCTTTTCTAGGCAAGGATACTAATCCCAGCCTTTGAACTGTCTCTTTTCCATACACTTTTGACAAGGATAATGCACAAACTGTGTATTGAGTTCTCCCCTGAGCTGGCGATTTACATGTGGAGGCTCCGGTCTGTCAAAGTTAGTGGTTTTGAAGTTGCTACATCTATGTATGAGATCGTACCAAAGAAATCCAGTTCCAGTTGGGAACACTGACCAGCGCAGACCTAAGTATGTGCTACTAATTACAGAGTCCTTTTGGTGTTCAGGTGATGAACTGTGCTTCTGAGAAGACGTGGACTGTGTATTTACCCTATGTCCTGGTTATAAAAATATGCATGAAAATAAAACTCACCAGGATATTCCAGCAAGAATTCCCTCCCCATATCAATGGCCATTTCCATTGAATCCCTCAGTAATTTCAGAATATCTGACTAGCTTCCCTGCGAGCAGATAGGGAATCCTTATCAGGTCATTGCTCAGAACTTACCTCTTAACTAACTATACTTCAGTAGACACAAAGATTTTACCATTGCGACTTCAGGCTCCTTTTGGAAAAAGAGTTAACAAATCATAGAAGAAAATAGTGCTGAGGCAAAAGAGTTATTTTACATCTCAAAGCAGTAGCCATGCCAAGAGGGCCTCCACTTTAACTGATAATGCCTGAACAGAGGGAATGGGGATTGCGTCAGTACCTTGGGAGGCAGAAAATGCCAAAGTGTTTAAGAAAACTGATCTCAATTGCTCTCCTGTAGCCTGAGGCAGCTCCATTAGTTTCACTGACATGACTTTGGGCTTATACTGCAATAACTGAGACTAGAAGCTCACCTCTAGTTTTATGCTTCCTCTGTTGCTCAGCTTTTTTCCAAGAATGCCTGTTCTTTGTTGTGTTACCCTGCTGTCCTTGGTCCCACAGATCATAAAGTAACTTGCACTGTAATTTAATTTAGAGTGCTGATAGACAACAGGGAGATGAACATTAAATTTAAGAATTTTTGGCTTCTAGGCTACCTTCCTCAGCAATAACATACCGCTTAGAAGGGGCTGCAATGTTGACCAGATTAGGCCTTGTTAACACTGTACAAGGAACAAGTTAAAAATGCTTGAGGCATTTCTTCTTCTCCTGAGCATCTCCTCTGTTTCTCCAGTGATCCTGGCCATTGATTTGTCTAGAAACAAACAGGCTGAGGTGTGGAAAAGCTAGTACCTGCCTATGGACAGGGTACAGCCAAGCACTGCCTGAGCTCCCTGCCTCTCCACATGGCTCACAGTGCCCCTGCCAGCTCTAAGAGAGCACTAATGATCAGGGCACAGTAACGACTTTCATTCTAGATTCCTGGGAGAAATCAGAATTTTGTAAAGGCAACCCTTTCTACTCAAAAGTTCCCTGCTGGATCTTACTCCCTCTGGGCCTCTGAACATTCACTGTCCAGGTCAAATCTAGTGTGGTCTGATCCTTTCTTTGCTCAGGTGGGTAACTGCAGCAGCCTGCTCATTGGCAGGCATTTATATCTAAATCATTACACAAGGTTTCACCAAGAGAATATTAAAGACATAGAGTGCTAAAAAATAAAAGGAGAAAAAAATCTGAAAACCTGAAAATCATATGAAGAAAAAAGAAAGAAAACCCAGAGATCTCAGTGGGTCATGGCAGTCGATGAAGCTTCTTTGCTGGGGAACTTCATCCTTTGGGCCAACCAAGGCATTTCATTTGAGAGGCCTTTCAAAAATGCACCCTGAGGCTGCCAGATTTCTTACCAAGTGGCTTGTGTTGCAGACATTCAAGCCTGTATCCTGTTCACATAAGCAATTTTCCCACTCACTTATTTGCAGGCTTCACTGAGAGACTGGGCATGTCCTTCAGCAGCAAATGCTCTATTCCCTGCAGCCTCACTCACCTGGGAAAGCAGTGAAGCTCAGACTTAGATTAACTCTGCACATTTGTCCTTCGCTTTCCAAATTGCTTGTCTTCTAGTACAACTATTATCTTATTTGTCAGGCTCAGGAAGTATCTGTTTGGCTTCGGAGAGAATAAAAGGTTAAAAGAAAACATCACTGATGATATTTACAAATAACCAGGGAAATCCCAACCAAAGCATTCATCTCCCAAATAGAAAGAATCAACACAGCTACCAGGCATGCAGAAAATTCTACAGAGTTTTCACTATTTTAGTAATAAAAAACAAAAAAGTAAAAAAAAAATCACTTTATATATTTTATGAAAGATGTTCACATACAACAAATGGAAAAAAAGTATTTACCATGAACAATATCACATCTGTGATCAGTGGTAATGAGAAAAAACTTCAGGAAAGTAAGTCTCAACAGAAATAAAAAGGGTTTTATAGAGATTTTTTTTTTTGCTTCATTTCTCTCAAAATGTTTTAGCATTTTTACTGCTGCTAAAATCGGTTAAAATTGCCCTTTGTTCTCTCTGAAGAAGGACAGCAACATGGTCTGAAGAGGAATTTGCAGCACTGTAGATCCTAGGCCAAAGCCCTCTGAGAAGTGAAATCGTTAATTTTGCTGTGAAAGTGAAGCTCTACAGATAGGCAGAGGCAGAAATCACACCCCATCTCCCTTCACAGCTATTTCCCCACAGCGCAAAACTGTTTGCATGCTCTTTCCATCTGCAGCATTTACTGGTGGAAGTCTCACAAAGAAGTAAAAATGTCCTAAGTGGGACCACAAAGTGGTGGAGAATGCCCCTGGCTGACCTCGGTGTGACAGGGACACGCAGAGCCCTGTGTGGGTCCCGTTTTGGAGAGAGGACACTGATCTCACACCCGACCTGTGCCATTTGCTCCTAGATTTGCAGCTGGCCAGTGCAAAGCTACAATTCAGTCAGGTGCTCCAGCTTGCCTTACTCATCCCTGTCCTCATCCTTCCTTCCCTTTCACAACCCTCTGCCTTCAGCTTTTTGGAGGCACTGAATCCTTTAGCAAAGCTGAGGGTTCTCCCTCCATTGGGTTTCTTGCTACTGAGAAAGGTCTACCATAGCAACAAACTAATGAATCAGTGTCTCTAGTTACTGGGAAATGCAAAGGACGCCTACAACCTCCTTCATTTTGTTTATTCTTATTATTCTGATTTTATACACTGTCACTTCATAAGAATGGCATTTACCACATTTTCTAATGTGATAAAAAAGTTGCTGTGGGACAGTGTTAAAATGAAAAATCTATGAGGAACCAGAAATATTTCCCAGGAAGAAGAGCTGAATCAGTGCCATTTGCAGACATCAAACGATGTAAAACCTCACATCTGCTGTAGGCTACAGATTCCTATTAATCCTTATCTCTATTCCAAGACAAAAAGGGCGTTAGACTGGGACTATGTTTGAGAGCAAGCATCAGCAGTTTAGAGCTACAAACAGTGGTGGGCAATTGTTAATCCAAAACTAAGCATTACAAACCCAGGAAATCCAGTTTAGATTACACTTCAGAGTACACCACAAGAATCCCAACCATTCCTGGGTAAGTATTAACTTTGTGACTACAAGTAAAGCCACCTCCCAGAGCCCAGCATTTAACCTGGGTCTGCTTGGCCTGCCATCACTACTGAGACAGTGAAGGAGACTGTCTGACACAGCTTTTATCAGTTTAAAGAGGAGCTTAGGAAAGAAAACACAAGAAGTTGCAGACAGCAGAGACCTGACTGACTTCATTCATACTGATAGGAAGTGGTGTGGTTTGAAAAAGGTGCAGCTGGAAGGGGGCAGGAAAAAAAGGACTGTGACTTTTGCCAGACCCAGCTTGGCATAGCAGTAAAAACCCTGCAGGCAGGCTTGTTTCCCTCATGCAGAGCAAAATAACTTGGTATTAATAACAAACATACTATTTAGACCTTTTTGTTTGAGCAGTGAGAAGACAGAAGGAAACCTGAGGTGTAAAACACTGTTTCACTCAGAGCTCAACTCTTGCTGCTGCTCCCACCTGCAACTGCACAAAGACCTTGGGGTGGGACCCTGCTGTGTGACAGGGGGTGTTTGTTTCCTTTTGAGATGCCCTGAGGTATCCCACCCAGCCTCCAATGTGGAATTGAGCAGAGATGGGCTATTCCTGGTCCATCTCACTTCTGCCCATCTCTCACAGCAAAAATCATACAAAAGGAGACAGATTACACCTAATTCAAACCCACAGCCCAACATACATTGCCTTATGATTCCTCAGAAAAAACACATGTAGGCTATCAGGAGTGGGAGGAGGTAAAGCAATGGGCTGGACACATTTGCATTTGTAACCCACTCCATGCTATAATGGTAAGAAAAAACTCAACACGACACTCAGCAGCAATAGTGAGACCTTTAATGGCCCTCTCCTTTGCAACACAAAATACTGAGGATAGACTAATATGCTACCTTGGTTTGGAACAGCAGGGCAGAAACCAGGCAGTATCCCTGAGTCTTATCCCAGATTTCATTTCTGGACATAATCACACCATTCAAATAATTTTTATGCTCTATGCTATTATGGGTTATTGCTCTCTCAAATTAGCCTGTGTCACTTGCCTGGTGATGCCCACATACACCTGTCACAAAACATCTTTAGAAGATGTCCCAAATCTCTCTCCCACTTTTTGCCAACCAAAAATCCAATCCTGTGGGTAAATACACCCATTCTAACTTTCAGGCTATCAGATTGTTTAACTTGAACAACACAGCAGCCAGACTCCCTTACTGAAAACTACTTTGTTTGCATTAGATGAAGCATTTGTTTTTCCAGAACTCCACTGCATGCGTCCAAGAATCTTATTCCTAACATTCTCCCCAGTCACATTACAGCTCCCACCTCATGTCCTTTAAACACAGATGCAAAGAGAACCATATAGGTCACAATCTGTCTTATCAAAGTTTTGGCAAAACTGCTCAGGCTACGAAATATTGTTTTCTTGGTTATATACAAAACATCAAAACAGCAAAGCTTGAATGACATTCTGCCAGGGAGCCAAGAGGAAGGAAGGACTTTGCTGGTCGGTCAGCACAAGGACATCTGGAAGTCTTGTGATGTTTTGAGTGTTAATGGAGACAGCACAAAGAACCATCGGGCAAGTTTCTCAAATCAAACAAGATGAAGCAGCAGCACCACAAGCCGATTGCAAGTGACAAACCAGCCATGGAGCCGCATTGCAGGCGGCCCTCTGGAACAAAGGGGCAGCAGATCAGGTGCCTGCAGCTCCAGGATTCTCAGCCCCCAGGGGAAAAGTGGGATTCCAAACACAGCTGGAAACAACACATGAAAATTTCATTTCTGTAACAGCTACATTTGCCCCTTGGAGGACTCTGGGGAAATTCCTGTCAGAAGGGTATAACTTCCCATGATATAACTTACATTAGGGGTATTACTGCACCCACTCTCCATTACAACCACGTTTGCTCAGCCTCTGCTGCATACTTAATCCACCTGAAACCCTTTTCTATATCACAGTCAGATGCTGTGGAAATGAGCCCAGTATCCCAGAGGATTGGAGTCTGGAGGATCCAAGTTAATTGCACTCTCTGGACAGACTCAGACTCCAATGGTCAGTGTCCAAATGAGGAATAAGTAACAGGGATGGATCAGCTCTTCAGAAACAAAAGGTCCCATTTTCATGCAAATAGCATTCACTAGGAAGAACAATGAAGGAAAAGTAAAGAAAAGTCAGACAAAGCGACAGAATCCTTATGGTCTGAAGGTTTTTAGGAGGTATCAGCTGCTCCTAAAACTATAAACAAGATTTCAGAGCTTTTTTGTATTTGCCTTTGCATCCCTAGGTGGGAGTTGATAGATGCAACCAAAAGCAAGTGTCCAATTTGCTTAAACTTTGTTTTTGTCACCTAGGTCCTATTCACACCCTCAGATGGGAACAAATTTCAACATCTGTTACCAAACTTCTGAAGGACAAAGAAAGAATTAAAAAAAAGGATGAAAGAAAAATGTCATAAAAAGCAGAACGGTGGCAATGCCAGCAGCTCTTCTTGGCAGGTGCTGGCTGTGAAAGGGGCTCCTTTGGAAGATCTTGGCAGCAGCACCCTGGGCCCAAGGTGAGTGAGTGCCAGGAAAGGGGTGGTGGGAGACAAGGGAGGGCTAAGGGAGCCCCCTGGCACAGGCACAGAGAACTGACAAGCAGTGGGACCGCAAGGGGTGACACCTGCAGCACCGCTACATCCCTGGAGTAAACTCCAGTCTTCAACTGTCACAGAGGGAAAGTGTCAGGAAAATGTATATACACTGATAGTTCTTTGAATAAATCGTGATAAATCATGTATTGCTTTGCAAATTTTTCCATGCTAACCCCGGGTGACAGAAGACACCTTTTTTCTGTTGTTTGCTTGTTGGTTAGGTTTGTTGTTGTTGTTTTCTTGCTCCGCTGACACCAGAGCACACCAAGAGTACCTCACATCCAACACCACGATCGTGAAGGGCTCACTGCTGCCCAGCGTTTGACTCCAGCCATGTCAGTCACTTTTACCACATTTTTTGACATGACAAAGGAATGACACCACCACCCTTCATGGTGCCACATATCCCTGAGTGAAATCTGCTGCCTCAGCTCTTTCTCCTCCCCCTCCTACCACCATGGTGTGACAACCCACCCTTAAGGTGCCTCCTTCCCCTTAAGGGTGGGTCATCACACACAGCTGGCTTGTTTGGTTTGAAAAACAAAACAAAATTTAAAAATACCAAAACAAAACACCATCCTCAAATACTTTCCTAAATACACCACCACATTCAGGATTCCACCTCCACAAGGTGTCCCAGGGTCCTGTTTTGCAACGATCCAGGAGCCCAGGGGACTGTGAGGGTACTCTCAGCTGC
This sequence comes from Coloeus monedula, assembly GCF_965178545.1. NCBI lineage: Eukaryota > Metazoa > Chordata > Aves > Passeriformes > Corvidae > Coloeus > Coloeus monedula. The sequence goes on from NC_138790.1 coordinate 5,818,563, forward strand.
TGGCACACTGTGCCTCAATGCAGCAGCACAAGAGTTTATTTTAAATATGGACAGCAAAGGATATTTAACTTCTTTCTCCTCAAAGCCATTTGCCAAACTCAGAAACAGTTTTGGTCAGAAAAGCAGTGTTACTTTTAAACACTCCTGGTGCCCAAGGAGGATTTTGCATGGAAACACTCACAGCTCCACAGACAAAGTGCTGCCTCTGGGGCCTCATCTCTGTGAGGGAAAAACATGGGTTTGGACATTAAAATATTAGTTTAAGCTTTTGACACTTACTCTGTGTGTGGGTGAGTGCCAGGACATGGCCACAAGTGAGAGCAAGCCCCTGTGTGACGGGGAGGGAGGGCGTGCAAGTCCCTGCTGCTGCTCCTGCTTCCCCTCAGCGTTGCCACCCTCAGCCACCAGTCAGCACCTCCATTGCCCGGCTGGGGTGAGCAGCAGCAGCATGGCCAGGAAACCTGCAGAGTGAGGGGGTCCACTGATGAGACAACAACATGATAATTCCAGCAGGAACACCACACGCTCTCTGGCACAGGTGCTAGGCAGCCCTTGGCCCCACTGGCTGCTGGGCCTGGAGCCATGATGGCGGCAGTCGCCAAGGCCTCCGGTGCAGGCAGCAGACACAGAACCTCCTCACCTGGAAAACCACTCTTTTTGGCCACACCGATGGATGTAAGCAGTGGCCAGGATACCCCACTACAGCTGCACGGGGCTAAGATTACCCTGCCCACAGGTATCACAGCACACGGCTGAACACACTGAGATGTGCAAATATCAGAAGGCCTTAATCAGCTTTACAGCTCCTGCAAACAGCCCTGCACGGTGGTGCCCTTCCAGCAGTCAGAGTGTAAAAACAGTGGCTGTTAATGAAAAATCCAGGGAAAAAGGCAAACTGAAGATGTAAAACCCCATCACATCCCTGTATGGGCGAGCACAACGCGCTGCTCTGGCAGAGGCGGTGCTGCAAGAACAGCAACACCAGATGAACTCAAGTTGTCAAGGAGATTAATACCAAATATTTACCTTTTAGTGCAATTAGGCAACTTCATCAAAAACACTGAATGAAAGCAAAATGCATTTCCTTTGCAAACCTTATTAGAGAATTGTCATGCTTTCCTCTCCCCATTTAATATTTCAACCAGCCATTTGATACTTGGTGCCATTATAAAGGCAACTCGATTTGAGTTTGCTTGTTGTTGGCTCACACATTTCATGGGCTAACACTAAAACACTGGGTCAGGGAGAAAGAGCGAGGATTTCTATCCATGACATCTTAATTGAAACTTCTCTTTAAAGCTGTTATAAAGCACAGAAAGAAATGGTCCAAAAGGCTTATTGCAAACCTGCTTCATGCTTCAGAAGAGCTCAAGCTACGTTGCAACTGTCTGTACTTCTGCAGCATTCATTTTTCTTGGAGAGGGGGATCAGTGTCAGTTCTAAGCACCTCCTTTCCAAATACAGCAAAATGCTTCTCAAAGCACTTTGATCAGGCAATTCTTTTTCCCCAGCCTGCTGCTGCCAAGAGAAGAGCCCCTCCTTGCAGTGCCGGAGACCTGGATGTCTTCAACTGAAAGGAGAACTGAGACCAAAATAGGGCAGGAGACAGAATATGCTTAATTGACCCTCATTTCCTTCCCAAGTCCTGGGCTCAAGCCGAGGTGAGACTGACAGTTGTGACCCTTCAAACAGGCAGGTGTCCTAAAATACAACTAAGTGCTTGATAAGGACCTACTTAAGGGCAGTCTCTGCAGCTGGCATGACAGGGAGGTAGCACAGAGACAGCCAAGGCCCAAGGGCTTGGGATGGGGCTCAGTGCTCATTCCCAACAATCGCCATCCAGCATGACAGAGATAAATGCTACAGTCTGACCCAAAACGGCTGCCATTCTCCTGGCCATCCAAACAGGTCCCTGCCGGGGGCTAACCACACTTACCCTGACCCAGAGCCTGACCTGGGGACAGTTTCACAACTACCCTGCCCACAAAGGGAAACACAGCACGTTTAAACAGTTCCTGCCAGCGGTGGGGTGGGAAATCACTTGTTTGCTGTTCCCAGCCACATTCATTGCCTGCCATTCATTGTCCGTCACATTCACACCACAGGTGCTGCGTGTGGTGCCATGGGATTTTTCCAACATTGCTCAATAACTGGGCGTGCTGTTAGTTTTTAAGGAGGAGATTGTGTTAGCCTCTCATACCTCAGTGGGCAGCCTTAGAGGCAGCTGCTGCAACCCTTCAGGGTTTGTGCAGACTGTGCCACAGCCAAAGGGCCATCAGGGATATGTATAAAGCTCCTTACAGTCCAGGGAGTCTTCAGTACACTGGGGAAGACCAAGGATGGGGAGTGCTTTCTGAAGTTTGGAGTCAGCATCCAGCCCAGTACAAAGAGCCTCCCTCCTGCTCCCTGTCCCCACAGCTGGTCTGACAGCCCTATCTCACTCCAAGGTCTTGCTAAAGTCATTACAAAACCAAAACCAATCAGCTGCACAACCTGTGACAGGAACATGGGGCTGCCAACCCACACAGCCTCCCCTGCTTCCCTCCCTAGGAGCTGGGGCTGCAGATGGCCGTGCAAATCCAGCCTGTAGATGTGGGTGTCGCTGCATGGTTTATTCCATCCTGGTTTTTTTTTTTTTTTTGGATGTTTATGACCTCCAGTGTTTATTCTTAGCTTGTATAACAACAATACAACAGTTTACTAGGCTGCTCCCAAATATTTGACCTACAAAATGATCAGTCCATTTGGAGACCAAACTGAACTCAGACAAGTCATCAAATGCTGCCTCAAGTTACTACTTTCAGCCCTTAAAATCCAAACCCACAGCTGTGTCAGGTCCAAGCCTTTCCCTAAAGGGTAACTCCATTGGCTTGTATTTTCCTACACACCCCCACAGAGACCATTAACATGGTGCTGCTGGTTTAATTGCCACAAAGGCTCCTGTACATTCAAAACCACTGAGCTGTAAATCCTTCGTTTCTCAAATCCAGCTTGCTAAATTTCTTTGTGATGTCCATTGCAAAGCCACTGCCCACTTGCCCACAGGTGCTTCCCAGGCCTCCTCAGTTCCATCAGACCCAGCCACACTGCAGGAGAAGGTACCCAAGGGCCAGGGACAGGCTGCACCTCCCAAAACCTCTGCAGAAAGTATTGCTCTGACAACACTGCTGACACTGGGGCATTTTCAGACTGCAGCTCTGGGTATCCACAGTACGTGAGCAAGTCAGCTTATAGCTGCTTCTTTGACTTTTACTTTCAAAAATTTTTGGAGAAGGGAGAATGACTTAGGGGATTGACTGTCGTTCTAACAGTGGCAACCACATAATGACCATCTGAAAAGGGGAGAAATGAGATGGGGCCTGATCCAAAGCCTTTCCTGTTACTTCACGGAGAACAAGTTACTCCATGAATAACAATTGGGGGAACAGACTGACATTCTAGAGAAATCTCTTGAAAAGAAGACAAATTTTAATTTCAGAGGTTTTCTTCAACACAAAGTTGTCTTCTTTTTGGAAACTTCTTTCCCCAGTCAGACCAGGAGAATATTCAATCATTGCATAACGTGATTTCAATTCAAATACAGATCTAAAAGTTCAAGTACAAAATTACATACTTGGCCTTTTCACATTAATTAATCCAAATGAATAGAGTAACACATTGGCTTTCACTGGAGAACATCTTTGTGCTACTGAGAACAGTTAATTAGAGCTGGCACAAACACCTTCCATATTCAGCATGAATAATAATATTCCCAGAGCAAATTTTCTCAGCAAACTTAAGGAAACAGCTGATTCTTGATTCTTCAGCCCACCCACTTCTAAGATTTTAATAAGAGAGAAAGAGTTAAAGTACTGGTAATCGATGAGCAGCCTCTGTGCTCTTCCTGCCCGATGCGCCAGCTCCAGCCCATCCTCTGACGTGACCTGCAACACAAGAGGTGCCCAAGCCTGTACACTCAGACCCAGTGCCAAAGCTGCCTTGCACATTGTATCACCTCTGCAGCATCCTCCTGCTGCCTCCAGCAGGACATTAGTCACAGCCAGTGACAGATGGGCTCAGGGCAGGGGCTGAGGCTCTGGGATGTGCTGCACCACTGAGGTCTGCTTCAGCTCTTCCCCTGAACTGGGGCCTGTGGGGAAAGCTCTGCCATGTGAGGCCCACCTGTGAGCTCTGACAACCCCACAGAAAAGGGAAAAATATATGAAAGGAGACAATGGGGAAGGTCACAGTGATCACCTGAAACTGCTGTGGAGGTAACTCCAACCTAAATCAAGAGATTTTCCTTTCATACAATAGAGACCAAAAGCAGCAGCCATACACAGACACCCATTTCTGCTCACCACTCACCTCCTTACCTGCAGACACAGCAAGTCAGAGCCAGCTGTGCTCTTGAGGAAGCAGGTCTAGTCCTCAGGCAGAAAAGCACAAGGGGTTGTGTACACAGCAGCCAGGAAAAGCAACAGCCAGTGTCACCCTGTCCTAAAGTCAGTCTTGTGTTAAAAAATGCCACTCATTAAAAGTATCTGACACACAAGGGTGTTCACACTGTCTAACTAAAGAGACTCAGGTATGCAGGAACTCCTAAACTGAGCAGTCAAAGGCATCCTCTAGAGATGTCCTTACCCTCCAGAAACAAAGAGTCCTAAATTAAATATGACAAATTGGATAGTCCAAACATTGCTTCAAGCTCCAGCTCCCTTCTCAGTCTCACAGGGCCGTGCTGGCAAGTAACAAGGCTGGACACTGTTTTGTAGACATTTTGGTCAACATAAATGTTTCTTTTAACACAAAATGAACAGTGTTTCATTTACTTACATTACCATTTTAATTCAGCATTTTTGGATTAAAATTATTTTGAAACAAGAAATAATAATCTAATTACTAAAATGTTAAAACAAATGCTTTAGCTTAACATCATGAAGTTTAGCTGCTTCCACTCCTTTTCATGCTGTATTTTTTTTTTTTTAGCTGGAAATACTCACTAAAGCTCAACCCATATGTATTAGAGACTGTTCCCTCACACTGCTTTTTGTTCATTTAATCCAGAAAACATTCCCTGCGATGGAGCTGCAGCACCTCAATAATTTCACTGGGACATCAGGAATTGTACTTGCCAAAAGAGCAAGAAACAGGCATTTACCTGAGACCTGGGAAGCTATTTTTATTCATCACATAGCTGTCCAAACATGCCTTTTTTTTCTCTGGGAAGCAGTGACAGCATCCACAGTACTTGTTCTTATAACATTCTGGGTGGAATTCAGAACAACAGCAGCAAAATGCTTTGGGAACAACTTGCACATCCTAAGGCACATACATAAGTATGTACAGGAGAGAGAACAGGCTTTCATTAGCTTGGCATCATTATAATATAGCAGAGAGCTGTTCATGTTGGGCTGAGTTAATTCCCACCAGGGACATCTGGAACTTGCTGCCTGCCCAGATGCATGTGTGACACATGAACAGGATGCAGCCACTCCCCACCAAAAATGGGCTCCCCATCATGCTGGTGGAAAACCAGGTCCTTCATTCTCCTTTCTGGAGCACCTACATGGTCCGTCATGGCCTGAACACTCCTCATCCCAAGGCTGCAGAGGTCCCAAAGGGCTGCACATTATGGGATGCGACTGGAATGTAAATGCACCTGCAGAGAGCTTGTAACAAATAAAAAATTCATGTTTTAGAGCAGACACTGAGGTACCTCCCCTTGACTGCTAAGTTAATAGCACTTCTTTTTAAAAAAGAGCAAAAACCCAGAGCTCAGAAGTGGATGCTGTTAGAGTTAGACCAACTCTGACTTACTGTGTACTGTCTGGCAGAGCTAAACAACTGCCTGAGCCATGCTGCAATATGCAAGTATTAGAAAGTAAATTATATTAGATGCCAACCATTATCACAGTGACCCATATTTTAGGGTTTCAACTGCATCTCTGCCAGTCTTCCTAAAGCAGGTTTTATTGCCAAGCTTTTATACGTGCTACTGTTCAATCAAATAAAGCAGCCTTCTGCCACAGTGTGAGCAAGATTAGGAAGTAGAACTGACTTCTTTTAAGTTCTCCTAAGAGCACTGGGCAACAAATACAACCTCAGAAAATTGAAAAACTGAACCATGAGGGAAATCTTTAAATGCAAAGTTTCACAACACAAGCTGGTTTTCTTTGCAGTGGACAAGTCTCAGTTGGCTGACTCACTGCTAACTAGATTTACTGGAATGCATCAATCACATTCTTAATATCAGCATTTCAGCCTTCAAAAGGCATCTCTGAAAGGTTCAGGTTTCCCACAGAGTGGTGCAGAGTTGCTTCCTCAGCCCAGAGCTGATGGAAGAAGAGGCCTGTCAGGCAGAGCTGGCTGGGCCAGCCTGGGAGAAGAGGCTTTGGCAAACACAGCTACTGTAAGATGCAGCTCCCTTCAGAACCCCAATGATGGGAAAGAGCACCCATATACTGAAGAGTTAAATGCGAAATGCAGCAAAAATGACTGTAACAAGTGAAATGTGCACTTCCTCCCTGACTGACCAGAGACTAATTGTGGAAAGAGGAACAGTCAAGTTCAGGAAAAATATTCTGACACTTCCCTACCAGAAGGATGAAATGGGGAGAAAGCCCAGGAGGGCACTAAGGGACTCCCATTGCTGTGTGCAGTGAGGAGAAGAAAGCCCCCCAAAGGCCAGCCCTGCAGAGGCCCAGACGCAACTGCAGGCTTAGGTCACACTGTACACATTTCTGTGTAGAAATCCAGCAGCTGGAGAAGCGAGGCTGAGCACAAAGATCCAAAGCCCACTAGCCACCCAAGCAGCAGAGGTATCTGGCTGCTTCACAGACCTCAGATGGGCGACTTCCCCACACAGGCTACCCTTGGGTCTCCCAGGGATGCGCAAGGAGAGGGGAAGAGCCCTACAGAGCTGCAGGAATGGGCAGCTCCCCAGCGGGTCAGCCACATCCCCACACAGCTCTCCCATCACTGTGGGGAAGGGCCTCCCCACTGCAGCATCCTGCCACTGCCCAGCTCCTCGATCCCACTGGGCTGGACCCTCCAGCTGCTGCCTCCCATGAGCAACAGCTTTGTGGAGGGCGTGTTCTCCTCATTCCAAACAAACACACACTTTACATATCAGAGGTAAAAGATTTTATTATCCCATGGGTTTTTTCTAAGAAGTAAGATTCCCACCAGGCAAAATATACAAAGCATCTTATGTTTTCTTTCTAGACAACTGCTTTCTCATCCTATGGAACAGTGACCACATTAGTTCATCCTAAAGAACCAAGGTTTGTCCTTACAGCTGCGGGATTGCACAGTTAGCATATCCAATGACCAGTTAAATCATGCAGAACCAGAGGGGAGGGGAAGAGGCCTGTATGCTCACCTGAGTGCAGGCTTAGGCTTCTAGAAATTAAGAGAAACGCAGGGCTTAAATTTACCAGTTACTTCCATTAAGTGAACCAATTCTCTGACCCACTTCTTGTCATCCTCTTGGCAATTAAAGGCTGGGGCTAGCAGCAAGTTATTGCTGGGAAAACACAATGCTAGAAAACTAAATACACATCTGGCAGTGGGAAACTTTCCATATCAACCCCTGGTAATTCTTCATTTTACATCAAGCTTAAAGCAGAATGAAACCAAAGTGTCCTCCTCTACTTGATAGAAATTAATGTTTATAGCTATGTTTGTATAAAATAATATATACTCAGCCTCTAAGGACATACTAATTCCTACTGCATTAGATGGCCATCGTGATATCCTGTTTTGTTTTCACATAATTAACTCATAGAATTAACACCCAAAAGTTTAAAATATATTAATTTTGTGTTTTGGTTCTGCTGAGTTAATGACTGTACTTGCATTTACTTTATCCTTCCTCTTCCAAAACAACAAACTCATTTCAACAGATGGTGAACAAGTCCAGATTTGCTGGAAACCAATTAACAAGGATGTGCCAAGTGGAAAATCACCCCATTCTTTCAAGCCAAAAAACTGCCTGCATTTCAAGAACCTAATTACTTTTAACTATATGGAACAGAGGGAAGAATATTTAATTACTCTGCAATTCTTCTAACGATCAATAGAAATGCAGTTTTGTTCAAACAATCTCTCTGCAGTATATTGATCAGCTGAATCTTGCCTTGTATCAATATCTGTACCACAATGGTGCCTGCAGATAATGCCATACACAGCTGGATTACAGTGATTACTATCAAAACAGCTTCCACTGGAGGAGTCACACAAGAATACACACTGTTAAAAGACTTCAAAAATCTCCTTCTTCACTTGCCAGTAACTTATCAGTTCTGCTGCTGACACCACTTGGTGTGCAGGCATGGCACCCCATCCACACACAACTCAGGAAGATGGATCCATGTGAAAACAACTCATCCTCCCAAGCCAGCAGAGCTGGCCAGGACAGACACGAGGCTCCACCTGCAGCCACAGCCTACAGATGGTGTATCAGTGGGGCATTAGAATCTTGCATTAAAGACACACCTCTATTTACTCAGGCAGTGTGACAGCAAATCTGCCCAGGATCCACAGCAGCTGCAACTGTGTGTTAGAGAAAGGGCTACAGCGCCATGCACTTCACCTTCTGCTTTGTGGCTGGAGAGCAGGGACATGCTGTGTCATTCATGTCATCCCCCACCCACCTCATCGCCCCTTGCCCTGTCCTCCTGCCTGCCCTGGACACCCCCCAGGACCCCCTGCACTTTCAGCTGAGCCATGTCACATTCAGGAGGAACAGGTCACAAAAACAGCACACAGGAGTTGCTTTCAATGTTTGAAAATCTGGTCTTCAAGGGGACAACACACAGCAAAATGGGACCACCACAGCATGGTTTGGGCAGAAACCTTCCCTCTGCTGAGCTCTCCAAATTGCCCTGTCTGTAGCCTCACAACGTTACCTTTCCTCAGTGCACCTGGTTTAGGTCATGACATCAGCACCAAAATGGAAATCCTCCTCTTGTGCATACACCCTCTTTCCCAGTGCCAAGGCAGCATCAGAGCAATATCCTAGCCTGAAACTGCTCAGCCAGGAAAAGAGCACCTATTCCCAGCATTCCTATTTCTCAGCCATCCCTTCTACCTAAACCTGCTCCCAAAAGAGATTTCCATCCTGTGGTGTGGAAGAAGCTGCATCTACCCCCAGGTTATCTTTGACCACTGTGTAAATTTAAGCCCAGCAAATGTCTTGGGTAGGTAGCAGGGAAGAAAGGGCCACAAAGGACCCCAGAGGTTAGAGCTGCACAAGCTGGGGGGAGTATAAAAAGTAGCCAGATTACCATGTCTAAAGAGAGGACTGAGAGCATGTGTGTGCATGTGTGTGCAAGCAAAGCCAAGGAAGGTTACATGTGGAGAGTGGCTTCATGACTTTTGGCAGATAACAGTTTCGACCACAAAAGTGTTTTCAAAATGACGAATACGATGACAGTTTCCAGCCTCACGTCGACTGATACCTAGAAGGGATTTAAAGAAAGGAGAGAGGTGAATCAACGAATGATAATCCGTAAGAAACAAAGCAAGGAGGGCAAGGAAAGCAGATGAGATGCAACTTCTGAACACTGAAATGCAGGAACAACACAGCCCATATGGAAAGCAGCATTATCTGGTCTTTGGAAGAATAACAATCTTCTCTAGGATATAGTCCTCCAGTAAGAGCTGTCATAGGCTGAAGGAGTCATCTGGAAACAGCTGGTTTCAGCTGACAGCATCTCAGTGTTATCTCAGAGACCAGAAAGCCTCAAGAAATCAGCAGAAGTCACAGGCTGGTACAGACCACAGCCCTGGATGCAGCCAAGAAGTGCTTAAAATAGCCACTTCCTCTCCAGCTGTTTGTATCCCTGCGTGCCTGATCCTGCTATGGCCCCGGCCTTGGGTAATGCTTCCCCACGCCCTTCAAAGGCAGGTCCTCAGCTCTGGGCAGCTCTGTGAGGCAGATCCTCCCCCCCTTACAGCAAACCTGTGGTGCCCCGATGACAAGCAGGACCGTGCCAGGGCTCCATGGGAGCAACAACCAGTGTGTGCCAGCAGTTCCTCCATGTCAGTGCAGCTCCCATTGGGAAAGCACCATCAGCTACAGCCATGGTGACCTTGGCACCCTGAAGCTTCCCCAGAGATCCAAACCCAACTGACTATAGGTCCGTGTTTCAGGTGAGCCTTTAAGTATACCTTAAAAGCAAATTAATACAAATACTGGTATTAAAGAGTATTTTTGGAGCAATGTTACCATTTGAATATAAGGTACATATTGCTGACTTCTATGAAATCATTTTTACACAGTCCAATGTTCCCTCTTCACAATGCTTTCCATACGATTAGGAACTTAATTAATTAAAGACAATTTGCAGATCTGATCTGCTCTGAATAGCTACCACTGAATCGGGTGCCTTCATTAGGGAAATTTTCCAAACAGTTCCCAACAGCACTGCTATTAGCTCAGCCCCAGGAGCCCATGTGTAAATGAATTGCTGGCTCCTGCAGCCATTTTTGCAAAGTTTCTATCAGGCTGATGGATGACAGAAACACTGCAGTCAGCACCCACTTGCAGCAGCATCCTGAAGTTGAGTTTAGATTAACTGGATGGGGAACACCTCAAGGGAAACACCCACAGGGAAACCCCCCCTCTGGCCATGAAGAGGCCAGCATGGCTGAAGCAGCCAAAGGGGGCTGTGATGTGGGGGTGAGGCAGGACAAGGCAGGGCTCTCACGTCTGCGCGCGCCGCGCCGCCGCAGCCGGTACGTCTCCTTGCCGCTGCACAGGCGGTAGATGAAGGAGCCCAGCTGCTCCATGTCACTGACGTGCTCCGTGGCGATCATCTCCTCCTGGATTATGTACGTCTGAGGCAGGTATGTCCCCTTCTGAAACAACACGGTTTCCACCAAAATAAGGCACAAACACCGCTATGAGCTCCTCCCTGGATGCAACTGTTTCATGCAGAGCACCACGGACAACCAAACTGCAGAAAATTCATTCACTGTTGGAAGGCTCAGGCTCCACTTACTGAGGCCAGTTAACATGTGTCCTTGTCCTTGCAGGAAACTGTCCCTTGATGCTAGCACGGTGCACACAAAACAGATTAGATCCAAAAATGGAATGTTCACGTGGGGGATGAAGTCAGTGTAGGATCAACCCTGTTATAAACTGACCCAAATTTTAGAGCAGGATGCCCAAAACTGTAACTCTGAAAGTACAAGAAACCCGACTGGAGAGGAATAAAAGCTTAACCAAAATTCCAGAAACTCCACTGAAATGTGCATTTTACATTTACTTCAAAAGGCAAAGCCTACAACCACCAGCCGAGCTCAGATTCCAACACTCCCCCCTCCTCTCTGGTCCATTCAGCACGGCCACAATGATGTCCTGCCCTTACTGCCCACAGGAACGGGGACTAGAGATGGGCCATGGGCACCACATTCAGAGAAGAACTGAGCTCTCCACACACTTTCACTGCCCCAGGAATGTCTGGGGCAGTGACATCCCTGCTGTTGGGGTAGAGGCCACTAGGAAGAGCAGGGTGATGAGAGGGGTGTCATGGCAGAAAGCTACCAGGGGATGGAAAAAATGGTGTTTCTACATGCACCCCAGGAATGGAGGTCACATCTTTCACTGCAGGAAAGAGATCAGCTCAGCACTGGAGACTCTCTGCAAGCTCCTTCCCAGGTGCTCAGGGCATCTTTCAGGTTCGGACATCGCTGTAGCAACAAACAGCTGTGTAACAAGTGCAGCTTGGGTCAGGGGGCACTTGTGAGTAGATGCTAACTAGATCATGAAGCAAAGAGTCACCTCTGGTCCTTTTTCATTAAGAGTCAAAGAAATAAAAGAACTGTCAGACTCTGGGGCCAAGGTAAGCATAATCAAGGTGAAAAGCAAGCAATAGCAGCACCATTTCAAACACCACCTCTTCTGTTTCCCAGCACTGGTTATCTCCACAGAGACATATCTGGAAACACACTAGCTTAACTGAGCGCTGTGTTGCTGGGCTGGCACAGCCAGGTGGATCAATAAGGCCATCCTCTAACGCTGCAGGATTAGACAATTAGTGCCAGTTTGTACTGCACTAACACAACAGCTCTGCAAGAAATCCCATTATTGATTCTCTGGGGGAGAATGCAGGGAAGGCCATGAGATACATGCAGTTACTGGCAGTGGCCTTCAGGGTAACAGCCAAGAGCACACAATCCAGTTTCTTCACTGTCTCAGATTTAAATATCTGTGGCAGGTGAAGGGGGAATCACCACTCCTCCATCACAGGAGAAGGCCTGTTCTGACGCAGGCCCGTTCACTGAACTGTCACACCTGTACAGAATAAAGCCTGAAAGAAGCAGGCACAGGGCATGTGGCAGCCACTCTGCAAAGGGGCACCCTGGCACCAGGCTGGCCGGAAGGAAAGAGCAAAGGAGGTTCACCAACTCTCCGTGCTACCCCAGTCTGCTGGAGCAAACCACTGGTGTTAATTGCTAGACTGTGATTTGATTCTAGAAACAGGACTGCAGTCACCAAACAGCTCCAGAACCAAACTTTCTGCTGGAAATTAGTCTCATTCATTTGGGACTTGACTGCATTCAGAGACACAGAGAAGGCAAAAATCTCCAAGTCCAAGGACCAACAAAGCTCACCCAGCATTCAAAAAGCAGCACTTTTGAGCAGTGGGGCAAGTCATAAGGTCATAAAGATCCTCCCTGCAGCAGGAAGAAACTTGAGCTCTCTGCCTGACCAGCAAGGCCGCCCCCGACATGTGGCCATGAAGATTACAGGCCCACGGGATCACAACTAATTCAGCTGGGGAGGGACCTCAGAGCTTTATCCCATCTGGTCTTGAAAACCTTCAAGAATTTCAAGGAGGCAGCACAACCTCCCTGGGCACCCTGTTCCACTGCTTCACTGTCCTCCTCCTGGTGAAAAGCTTTCTCTGAGCCCAAAACCAAGCTAACCACTTTAGAAAAATGTTTCTAAGGTACAGGTTAAAGCCTCCTCAGGCAGACTGGACACTACTGGACACCCATCTCAATAATTAGGAGGTTATTTAAACCCACACCTGCTTTGGGCTCTTCAAGCACATAAGACCACTTTAACTGTATTGTTATCCCCTTTTTAAATTCAATGACAATGCATCATTTTCACTGACCATGAGTTTTTATCTGTTATTTTAGGATCTGACCAGCATTCCCAATCTCTCAGTTGTTCTCTCTCAGCTTGTGTAATCCTGCCTTTAACATTTCCCTCTGCCCCAGGGACTGGTCACCTGCCACGGTCAGAAGCTGTGACAGGTCTGGAGCGAGTTGTAAGTAAATGTGTATTGCACCCCAGCAGGGTTCTCAGCACATTTGCCAGACAGTCACAGTGCATGAAATTGTGAGGACTGCTAGGAAGCAAACTGGGAGTTTGACAGGGACTGGAGATCAGGCATCTCTCCAGGCATAACTGCTTGCCTCTGAGCTTAACCGCTGCAAAGTTCACCACACTGCACACAGCAGAAAGCAAGCAAAGAGAATTTAAGAAAGAGTAAAAATTAGATTGTCTTTTTTCCCCCCTTTCTTTTAAACAGACCCTCATAGGAGTGATAAAAGACCCAGGCTCAGTGCCTTGATTTACCTGCAGAAGACTGAGACAAATATGTACCTTTTGCAATCTGAAAAATCCTATGCTTTTTTCCTGCTGTGAAGATTAAAGAGTATTCTATTTTAAGATGGCTGCTTTCAGCAGCACAAGCTTCTGAACTGAACAAAATCGCTGGTACTAAACCCAATTAATGCTGGCTGTGAGCACAACTGCATGAGCCAAAGCCTGGTGCTGTAGCACAGCAGGGAGGGCAGCACAGATTCCCCCCCAAAAAGGTGAATGCTGAACGCCTGTTCCTCCCCAAGGGACACTGAGAGCTCTGCAAGTGGCAAACCACAGTAGAAACCATGGCAAGAGTGAAAGGCAGGAATTTTTTCTTTTTTCCCTTGATTCCTACAATCAGAAAACACCACAGGGAAGGAATCTCCTGCTTCTCCGTGCTCCCTGGTCAGGTTGATTATCATGCCAGTGCTACTGTGCTGTCTGCAAAATCAGTATTTCAGCTAAACCTGCTGAAGCCTTCACTCTAAATGAAGACTCAGGGCCAAGGCTTACTTCCCCAGACACAGCAGTTTTGATTTCCCAGGAGCTGCCAGCTGGCACCCAGGAGCCAACTCAAGGAAAGCACGCAGAACAAGCAGGACTGCAGCTGTACCTTCACGTTGACCAGCAGCTCCCACAGGTTGCGAGGGGGCATCACGATGGTGGTGTTCAGCTCGATGACGTAGCACTTATCCAGCGTAATGTCGTGATACGCTGTCAGACCCTGCATTCCAAGCACAGAAATTACACAACTGAACCCCTCTGCAATGAAATGCGACTGTGAAAATGGGTGAAAAGAGGGAATTCAGGGAAGACAGGAAACTGTGTTAAACAAACCTCCCTACCAAGCAAGTAGAATGGGTTGGAAAAACTCAGAGAGGGTCTTGGGCAGGAGGACAGCTCAGAGTAAGACCATCATGGATGTATATGACAACAGTGACAGTGCTAGGCCACGAACACAGAGCTGGTGCACCCAGCTCAGCCCCATGCTATGCCCCCAAAGGCCCCAGGAGCTCCTTACTCGCTGGAAATCGTGGATGATGTCTGCAGGGTCGCTCCCTCCAAACTGGGGCACTGGGACGTTGATCTGCTCGTAGTTCTCCTCAATGTAAATCTTGACATCTTCGTGCAGCTCCAGCTGCCCTTTGAAGGGTGAGTACAGCGAGTCTTCGTACAGGACACCGCAGTGGAACACGCTCTCACGGGGCAGCTGTGGGGACAGATCCAGGCAGAGGTACAAAACACCCCTCCCCCAGCAGCTACAGCAAACATGGCAAGGAGCCTACCCATAGTGGGTAAAACATTCATCAGATGCTTGAAGGTATTTCAAGATCAATCTTTTTACCAGAAAACATTCTTGATGAACCTAGTGCAAACTACCCTTGTGAAATGACCCCATCCCACTCCATGCTAGCCAGGTCCAAAAGGAATAAAGAATTCCCTGTGGGATTTCACAAGGAGTAATTCAGAAAGGCAAACTGACTGTCTGCAAGCTCTTAAATTTCCTAACCAGGCTGTTCATGTCTCTCCATAGCCATGGCTTCCAGTAACTGCATTTTTCTACAGGAAGCATAGAAACTTGAGCTGAGCAGAGCATTATTTCCAGAGGCTCTTGTATCTTGGAGTGGCAAATGCAGCAAAACAAAGTGGATTCACCTCACAGCAAAACAGGAGCTGCTGCTCTCTGAGCAACCTGGAAAGAGTCCCTGCCCATGGAAGGGCAGTTGGAAGGAAATGATCTTTGAGGTCGCTTTCAACCCAAGCAATTCTGTGACTCTGTGATTCTCCAGAAGCACAACGTATGGGCAAAAAAGCTAATGCAGAGTGAGCAATCAGGTTAGAGCATGAGGATCACAGGGATGAACTGCAGCCATGGCAGACTGAGATACGAAGGTCCCATTGCCATACTCCTCATAGCATCTCTGACCGTGTGACTGGATATAAGCTGCCACATGGTTATCACAGGCAGCAGTTGGGGTGACAGCAGGTGGCCCCAAATGGACCAGAAGGCATTTCTCAGAGCCATTTGGCATGTGCCAAGAGCAGGTTATTGACTGGGTGATGGACTGAACACTGTCCACAGCCAGGCTGATACCTTTCCCTCAGGGCCAGGGCTGCTTCTAGGGAAGTGCGTCCACCAAAAGCCCTGTGACAGGTACCCTCACACTGGGACAGGGGTGTGTGTGAGGGGGGAGCAGCCCTGGGGCTGTCACGGTGTTTCTGGATCAGGTGTAAATGAGAACAGGTAATAAAACACTGATGATTCTTGAAACAAAGACTGCAAATTAACTTGACAGCAAGGAAATTTATGGAGAAAACGAGTAGATATAAAGACTCTTCTGCTGAGTGGGTAAGTGCTGGCTGCAGAGATGAAGGCAGCAGTGGTCCTGGGAGAACTCATTCACTAATAGCCACTCCACGGAACAGCGAGGGCTCTGGTGCAAATCAATGCTCTGGGGTTTCTTGGCTAAACACTCAGCAAGCCAGAGCTCAGCAGTTTCCTGCTTAAAAAGCAGCTTTGCCCTGTCTCATTCCCTGTGTTCTGACCCTCCACAGTGCTGCCAGCCCAGTGCCTCAGCCAGGCCAAGCCAGGCTTTGCAAAGATTATGTGGAAGAAAAGGTGCTGAATTTAATGGAGGCTGAGGGCTTACTTTCTACATGATCTCCCACTTACTTTTTACTTCTCTGCTTGCTTTATTAATAGCAGCACCTATTTTTGTTACACCTACAGAGTTTTTCTGTGCTAGAGCCTACAAAACCTACTGCAAAAAGCTGTTCCCTTGCCTGTACCCACCCCGTTCTCTCCAGGCTTGTTCCCCTCTCACAAGCCATGCTCTCAGACTGCCGTACCCTGGACAGCAGTGACGGGGAGTTAGAAAGGTACAACTGGCAGGATATTTTTACGGAGTTAGAAAGCAAGCAAACCAAGACCATAAGGGAAGGGGAGGGTTTCTGGAAGGCCCTTCCTGGCATTGGGGATGGAGGTCAGCCTGAGCCTACTACTTAAGAAATGCCTCATCTGCAGTGCCCAGCAACGTGGCTCCTGAGTTACCACAGTGCAGGGCAACAAAAACCAGCACCACCTCTTTCAGAGGTGGTCTGGCTGCTCGGGCTGATGAGCCAGAAGTGCTCCCCAAGACACTCCTACCTGGGTGATGAAGAAGTATCTGTACACGTACATCGATGCAAAGACCAGGCCCAGCAGCAGCACGAGGAGGCCCATGGTCAGGTAGCACACCCCGCTGAGCGATGACCTGCGGCCCTGCGCCGTGGGGGCCGGCTCCTCCTGCGAGACAGGAATGACAGCACCCGTCAGCTGCTGCCCCCGGGCACCAGGCAATCTGCTGTTTCATCCAAAGGCTTCACGCTGTGCAATGAACCCTGAAAAGCTACTTCACATCTCACAACAGTAAAACACTTGAGCATTTTGCCTTCCTTACCCCAGATACACATATATATAAAATAGATTCATTATATACATATATATTTATATGTATTGAAAAAAAAAGCATGTGTGTGTGTGTGAACATACACAGATGTATAATCAGCTTCTCACCAATTGTTCAGAACAAAGACAAGCTTTGTTTCAGAGGGCGATAAAGACTGACCAAAAAAAAAAAAAAAATCAGGAACTAAGAGTTCCTGGCTACTGAATGTAACAGCATTTATGTACTTATAGTCAAACATTTTTGAAATGCTGCCACTCTTGGCAGAACTTCTCATTGGAAATTTTTGTGGTGGGAATTACTGGTCCCAAAGAGGCACCTCCCGGCCCTGCTGGGGTGAGCTGACACAAACAGATGGGCTGATCTCAACTTCATTTTCAAGCACATTCCAGCTCCCAGGAATATGGACAGAACATCAAAAGAAAACATACCTGTCCTTTTCAGAGTGCTGCCCAATCTATATAGACAGTAGCCAGCTCACCTTGTCACAGCGCTGAAAACAGAGGGCAGTGCAAAGGCAGGGTCATCTCCTGGAAACAGCTCATCCCAACCTATGATGCTCTTGTTTTTACTACCAAAATAACCCTTCAAAATGTTAAGCAGGAGGATGTAAGGCCTTTCAGAAGCAGATGAAAGAAGCTGGTTCAGAGATGCCCCAATTTCCACACAGAAGAGCTGA
Organism: Coloeus monedula; assembly: GCF_965178545.1. Taxonomy (NCBI): domain Eukaryota; kingdom Metazoa; phylum Chordata; class Aves; order Passeriformes; family Corvidae; genus Coloeus; species Coloeus monedula. The sequence continues at coordinate 5,836,276 of NC_138790.1, forward strand.
AAGCTGCCCTCAGCTGAGCAGGCAGGCAGGGGAGAGAGGCACCAGGGAGGGCTCTTGCAGATTAACTCCCTCTGTGCAGTTTGTGATCTGATGTGTTTGACTAGACAGACACTCTCTCCACAGCTACTGGGAGACTGGTAGAAACGGGAGGAACAGAGTGAAAAGCAAACATCAGCCTCTCATTTCTAAGGTTCATCACTTCTTAAAGGAAGAGATGTTTCTCCAGAATAACACAGCCAAGACCCACAGGGTGGTGCTAGTGCTGAAGCCCCAACGGGAGAGGCCCCTGGGTCCCTGCCTGGTAGCATGAGACCAGCTCTGCCCAGCTGAGCTGGCAGCAAACACCTCTCTCCCCTTTCCCTACCTTGGAGCAGCCCTCGCAAGAGCAGCAGTTCAATGCCAGGCTTGGAGGCATCATTCCTGTCCCAGGCTGGGACACCCCAGCATGACGGAGGCACTTGTGGGGACCCTGGCAGGTAGGGATTCCCTGCTCCTCCCCTGCACCTAAGGTCCACTGAGATGCAGAATAGGGGCAGAGCCAGGAGCCTGCAGCCCCTCTCCTACCTGCTCCACTCCCAGCCAACGGGCTCCTCCAGATACTGACATTTTTACTCCTAGCCACATTCAGCCTGATAACTGCCAAGACCAAATTGCATTGGGGGAGCTACAATTCCAGCACACCTCCAGGAGAAATTAATCTACATTTATTTCTCCTTCTTCCCAGCTGCTGAAAGATCCACAGCACCTCTATTCACCACCAGCTCTCTGCACTGAAGGATCACTGTAATCAGTTTGCTGCTGCTCCTCCAGCAAATAAAGGGATGAGCAAGCTGAAAAATATCACATTTTCCCTCTCCTTCGGCAGGCAATGGGCAGCAACTCTGACAAACCACAAACAGAAAAAAAGAAACGAAGAAATCACATTACTAGAGGAAGTTTAAAGGCTCTCTGACATGAACCGCTAGGACAGGAAAGTAATGCTGGATGTCAAGTGTTTCACAGAAACAGCTTTCCCCAGATACTTGTCATCACAGAAAGAGTGCAGACAGTGGGGGTTAAGAAGAAGGAAAAGATGTCCAGACACTGAAGCAAGGCTGAGAAAATGTTTAATGCTCTGCAAGTGAACCATATGCAAAAGGTGCCAGGTTGCTGTGACGGTTAATGCACTGCTCGCTTCCGCGGCGGGCTGAGAGTACTAACTCCATGCAGGGCTGGGACAGAGGGTTCATAAGGACACAGCAACTCAAAGAGCAAAAAAAATACTCCCACTGAAAGAAAAGCTGTGTTTGAAGAATGGTAGGGACGGGGAAATAAGCCCTCAATGGTTTGCTACTTGCTAGGGTGGCTCCATCTTCTTTTCATGACCAAAGACACTGGGAGACATCCCACCTCTCACTGGCAAAGATGAGAGTCCTGCTCCCTATAAAACATTTCTGGCTTCAGGAAAAATGCCCGAGCTTTGCGTTTTGGGAGAAGGTGGGAGAAGCAAAGCAGAGCTTTGCTCTGGAAGAAGTTATTAAACACTTGGGGAAAAAACACAAATAAACCCTCAGATTCTGAGGGAGGGAAGAAAAAAATCAACAGCAACCATTCTGAAGGAGCAGAAATTTAAGTGAGGTTAAAAATGCAGCCAACCAGGCCAAGGGGAACAGTTAGCACAGTCCTGCACAACAGTGCATAAAAATCGCCTGGAAAAACCTCACTAGAAATGTGTGTTTCCATCCCCCAGCCCAGCAGATGAAAAGGCCACCAGCCTTTATCACTCTGAATAAACGACAATTTAAAAGCAGCTATGCCAGTCTGCACCTCGGCTTTGGGCTGGAGGCATCCCCAGCACTGAGAGCCCATGGGTGAAGCAGTGCACACTCTGCTCTAACAGCTCTTCACCCAGGATAACCAATCTTCACCAGCCTGGAAAAATCCAAGAAGCTTGTTCCACAGGCTGCTGCCCTGCTCATGCTGCTACACACCTCCTTTCCCACAGGACCCCCACTCCCTGCAGTAGCATTATTTACAAACAGGATACTCTAAAAACCAGAAATCCATCACAGCTGACTTCCATCTCTTCTTGCTGCTCCGTAGCAAGGGGAGAATCAGACTCAGCAGCAGAGTATTCCGGAAGTGCAGTTCAAGCCTTCAAGACGTGCATTTCCAAAGGACAAATATCAAAATATTAACACACAAAACCACTGTACATTCACCAGATGTTTAACAATATTCCAGAGGATTCATTAATCAGACACACTGCTTGCAACAAGCCATCTTACTAATTTTCTGCCTTGATCAAGCCTGGGGTTTTTTGACCAAAAGGAATGGCAAAGGTTGGGGTCAAAACCATCCCTGGGCAAAGGCAGGGACAGGTATTGCAGCTGAGTAAAGGGGCCTTCCTCTTTTCGTTGTTTTAAACACAATATTCCAAGAGCTGGACATATTTTACACAAAAATGAACATAAGGCCCTTCCTCCCCTCCCTGGGCTGTGCAGAGGACATTCATTTGCTTCTCCATGAATGAACAGAAGGAAAAGCAACAGCAGTGGCAGAAGGGCAGCATGTCCACGGTCCAGGCACTACAGATGTGCATGTGGGGAGGATGCACAGACAGATCCCTGGCTCTGCAGAGTACCCCACTGCCACTTCAGGCCAGGGAAACACTGACACTCCATGCAGTGATCCTTTCTTTGCTCCATTTTTCTTGGCACTGCCACTTTGCTGACCCCACAGAAAGAGCTGGGCCAGCTCCCTTTCCAGTGGACAATTTCAGAAGAGGCAGTGGGTAGAGTTCTTCTTCCCCTGCATGGGCAGTGGGGGAAAAAGCACCCACCTGTCATAAAGAGCACCTGCACATCTTGGTTTTTTGCCTGGCATTGTCCTGCTAATCCTTCATTCCACCAGGAAGAGTCAGAGGCAGCTCCACGCACAAGCCTGAGCTACCAGACATGCTGACTCTGCTCCAGTTTGCAAGCACGATTGCTTTCAGACACTCAAGCCAGTGCCTGGAAGCAGACAGGATATTGGAATATAAAAAGGAGTTCCTTTCCTTGGATAAAACGGGCTCTTCACTATGACTCAGTGCCCTGCCGGCTCATGAGGCCAGCACAGGAACAGAGCACAGGCAGCAAATACCCAAATGGGAAAGGATGGAGGGATGATACAGACCCTGGGATAGAGGAGGCTTGAAAGTAGCCTGAGGGGGAGAGAAAAGTCCTAATGCAGTCTTTTGGATTTTCTTTGGAATTTCAGGTCTTGCCTAGGACATGATGAAAATGGCTGGTGTCCTGTTATCCCTGTTTGGTACTGAATGGTTAAAGAACAGTTCTCCCACAAGGGGGCAGGGGACAGAAGCCTGGCTGGGCACGATGTCTGGTCCAAGGTTTGGAAATCAAAAGCCACAGTGAGTCAGAGCAAGGAAACCTTCCAGGCACCTACAGCTGAGCCACCCCTCCAACTTCACAGCACCGAGCCTTTGGACACAACACTGGAGGAGCTGTTCACAAGAACCACACCTGGTGAGATGTTGCCTTTAGAATTTCTCATTAATACAGTAGAAGGTTATAAAAATAGAAATGTGACATTACTGCTCCTTCATCACCCAAGTCTTGCTGAAGATGACAGAAGTGAGAATATTAAAGGTGTCATGTAATGCCTTGATCCCTTCCTGAGTCGCACATTGCCTCAGCAGAGACGGGCTCGGCTCATGGCCCTTTTCTGCCTCTTCAGCTTTGGAAACAGCTCTGGGTCCTCCACAAACCCTTTTTCCTGCATTTCTGAAACACATGGGTTTGAAATTTTTCATTTTAGGTTGTAGCAGAACCTGACAAACAGGGGACAGAGATTGGCAGGTGTCTAAATATACACCCCCAACAGGAAAAGAAGCATGGGGTGACTAAAAATAGTAGACGTGATTTTGATGACTGACAACTGAGGAGAGAAATGCAGTGCAAAAGGATGCAGTTTGGAGAGCAGTGCCATCTAAAACATGTCATCGCTCTCTGGGACGTTGTTCAAGGGAGCAGCAGCCTGAGCTCTCAACGTTTGATGCACTGACAACTTCAGACACTGCCATGGCTTCCTCACAGGATGCAGGCTCCAAACTCAAGAAACCCTCATCAGAACAACCTACCTTACCCTGCTGTTTATCCATTTCTGGTAACAAAAGGCCAATATGGACTATGGGAAAAGAAAAAAAAAACAGTTCAAGGTCTCTACCTCCAGCACATCAAGTCCCATATTCACAGCAAAATCAGTTATTGCCTTACAAAACATAAGGACTTGCAATAGTGGCACCTCCACTGACTTCAAGTGGAAAAACCCCACAGCTGATTGCTGGAAAACTGCAGTGCTGCCACAGTAGGTGTAAGCTGGAATGGACTGACCTCTCCTCTGACGTGATGGCTTAGCTTTGAGTGTCACCTCTTGGGAAAGTGATCCCCATGCCTGTACCAAGAGCCTGCTTGTTCTGCACATGAAGCAAAGCCCTCTCATCCACCCACCCCACTGCCAGCACCCCTACTACCTGCAGGTGCTGGGCACTGCCAGCACTTACTGCTGCTCCCCTGCTCCGGGAAAAGCACTGGAGAGTTTGTGGGATAAACTGTAAGGTGAAGAAATCCAGAGCTGCCTCCCAAAGACAACCATGTCTGTACTCAGGAATTCCAACATAGGGGAGCTCAGAAGTGGAGAGTCCCCAGGGATGGCCAGAGCGAGCTGGGGTGGCCATGCAGGCTCCAGACTGGAGCACCTGCCAAGCTCTGGAGAAGGGAGGTGAGAGACTACACATAGGGAAAAAGGCAGACGAAGGAAGACAAGACAATGGAGAGGAACAGAGAGGTAAAATACCACAGCAAAGGCATCCTGGCATCCATCAGAACACTCCAAAGAAGGCTCCTGTGCCAGACGAACAAAAGAGCCCTGTCCTCAAGAGCAGTTATGCTTGGAGAGAGGAGAGGAGAGGAAGCACAATGAGGAGAATACCAGGTGAGCCCATGGGGGAAGACTGCGTGAGCAACCTCCCTGGCTGAGGGGTCAATGCTCTGCACCAGCAATGAGAGGCCTCTCAGGGAACCCACACATGGAAAGAGAGCCCTTCCAGGCTGAAGAGCATTTCTGAGGCTCTAGGTCAGAAAAGGGAACACGTGCATGCATACACAGACAGGAACACACACACACACACACATATATATGGCACACAGTTTCCAAGGCAACCAAAGTCCCTGCTCACAGTCCTTGAGCAGTGCTTGCACCGGCCACCCGACAGCATTTCCACAGAGAACACAACTGATGACTTTTGGACTCAAAGATGCCTGGAAGCAAAAAAAAGAAAAACCAAAAGCAAGCCTGTAATTAAGAGACTATCACAGCTGAAGGCAAAAAAGTTGCAATAAATGAATCTAATCACACCTTTGAGTGACACCACAGCACGTGACTAGCAACAAAGCCACCTGCCTCAGGAGTCACTTCACAGCACTAGAAATTAGAATATCAAAAACAACCACTGGCTAATTAAAACCCCCAGCTTTGTTGCTGTATGACAAAGACAGCAGGATGTTAAAAATGCAGCCTAGCATGTGGGAGCTCCTAAGCACTCAGTGATCATATTTTCCTTCTCCCTCATCAGCAAGAGAGATATAAATCCCCCTCTTTTCTCCTTTTTTCATCCCTTTCTGGAACTAAGGGGCTGTTTCTCCTCCCTCTTTGCACAGGGGTGAGGAATTAATTTCCATATTTTTTTATTTTGTTTTTTTGGCAAAGGCACAACAACTTCCAGCTGGAATGATTCCAGCCTCCCTCTCCTTTTTCCCAGGAGTACAACCATTCAGAGCATTAGCAGAGCCAACAAAGCCCCTTGTAAAAACAAGGCTATTCTTACCAGACTCACAGCTGAAGCCCTGAGCATCATGTTGAACAGAGAGGCAGGCAAAGAGAAAATAAACAGCTGTGACAAAGTGGCAAAAAAATGTCCCGACCTGGGCTTTTAACAGCCTGACTGCCAAAATACTGATTCTGATAAACACAGCCTGATTTCCAAGCCACTCACTGCAACGATGAGGAAAGTCAGTCCCTGCCATGGAGCAGCTCCAACAGCACAGCTAAAAGGCTCTGGAGCACCTGGGCAGACCTCACCTGGGAAAGGGAAGGAGCCAGCACAGCCATATGAAGGCCATGGGTTGTTTAGGGTTTTTTTACAAAAGACTCCCTGAAGTGGGAGGTGGCATTAAAAGAATGGGAATTTTCCCCAGGAGAAGAATGGAAGTTAAGCTTTGGCATCGGGTCTCAAAACCTCTCTAGAGTGATGAAAGGCAAAAGGCAGCTCAAGCAAGAGCGAAGCAGAGCAGCTGCTCTGGGAATAGGGGAAGCTCTTAAACGGAGAGGTTGGCAAATTTAAAGAGAGACTTGACTCAAAGGTAAAGACCTATCAGGTGGGCAGACACCTGACTCCTTGAAAGACCTCTCACAAATGCCAAAAATATTCAAGAACACTGCGAAACTGAGGTAAGGAAATGCCACCAGCTTTCAGTTTGCTCTCAGTATAACTGAGTCCTCCTTCTCCTCCCAGGTGAAGGGAAGAGAAGCTGCTACCAAAACCAGTCTGTTTGCTTCTACCATCATGCACGGCTTGGAAGAAGCAAGCCATGAGCCTGAGTCCCCACCAAAGTGCTGAGCTGTCCCTTGGCATGGGAGCAGGACACACATCCCTTTTCCCACACTGCAACTATATACAATTGCTCCCACGTAAAAAAACCCACCTACCAACCCATTCAAGTGGCCCAGGCAGCCCTGGGCACAAGCCAAGAGAGACAGAGGCTGGTTTTGCAAGAGGTGTGAAGAAATGGGTGCTGCATCAACACATCTGAAAGCAGAAAATGTAACAGCGAAAAGACACATCAAAAGGTTTCACATTATTTCACCTGAAGTTTTTCACCTCTAGCTTATTTTCTCTTTGCCTGCCTCTCTGTTCAACATGATGCTCAGGGCTTCAGCTGTGAGCCTGGTAAGAATAGCCTCTGGATGCTAATGAAGCACCAGAGCTGAGCAACAGCTGGGCCCAGGACTCACTGGGACACTGCCACTGGGCTCTAACACTGCTTCTCCTAGACAGCTCCATGTCTGGAGAGCTTTTAGGTGTGTACAGTTTAAAATCACAGCACCCACCTCAGAACTTCCACAGTCAAAGCAGGCAGAGATGGTCAAATCAACCATTCTGGATCTCACCAAGAGCAAGCCAAGCCCTGCTGATCTGGCTGTGGCCAATGAAGCCAGCACTGTCTCTCCTGACTCTTCCTCCAGATGTGACGGATTCCCAAAAAGCTGGAAGAAAGCACACAGCCATGTCCAAGATGCCCAAGAACACCTAAGGGCCTGCCTTCTGCTGGTTCTGCAGACAAGAGGGGCAATCACAGCCAGAAACCTGCACTGATCCCTCTGAGCAGAGGGGCAGAGTCCAGCATCTCCTGGAGGTCAAGTTCAATCATCTTCAAGGAACCAGACTTCAGGTTATAGCATTTGCTTCTTCCCTGAAAATCAGGACTTACACAATGTCACACCATAAAATGAAGTCACTGCTCCCTTTTGGAACACTGACAGCAATTATCTCTTCTCCCAGCAACAGCATAGGAAAACTCTGACAGTCAATCCTACACTTGAAAATTCGCCACAAAGAAATGGTGTCTAGTTTAACAACAGCAAGAGAGAGGAGGCAAATTTACCCTTCTCTTTGTTGTTCAAACTGACTTCAAAGGTAGGGCATGGCACCAAGGAAGACAACTCTGAAAAGCAAGTGCAGAGAGATGAGTGAAAAAACCCAGCACCCTCACACAGTCCTCCCTCAAATGGTAACACTGGCATTAAAAAACCCCAAAACGTTCCTAGGTTCTTGCACATCACTTGGGAAGAAAATACCCGTCTACAAGTGAAAATGCCTGTTCCCTCTCCTGTAAACCTGGTAACAAGCAAACACTTGGCACCACAAAATCAGGAATTGCAGAGCAGCGCACAAGGACCCCTCATCCTCCATCTCTCCAGACCTGGCTGCAGTGCTCTGCTGGATGCAGCTCCCTTCTCTGGGCAGCCATACACACCTGCCAGGCCACCCTCCCAGGACAGCCAGTGAGCAGCATGGAGCAACAGGGTGAGGCAGCATTCTGCTCATCCCCGCAGAGCCCAGGGCTCCTCCAGCAGCGCACAGCAGGCCCCTGTCCTGCAACGGGATGGGCAGCGCTGCAGCACTCACACGTGCAGGGTGTGCAGCAGAGCTTCTGCCCCATACTTACTTTTGGTTCAGCTGTACCCTTTGAAACTCTACTTTTTAAAGGTATTTCTTGTGTTTTGCCACAAAAACCCCACCAAAGCTGCTGTACCCAAAGTGGGCAAATGCAACAGGTTCTTCCCACATTAAGAGCTCCTCCATGCAGAGCCAGGCTAGCTCTGGCTCTCCCCCAGCTTTGGGAGAACACACACCTCTAGACAGATATTTCCAGTTCCTCTGTCTCCAGCTCTACAGTCTACATCTCTTTGGTGAAAGACAGCTACATGTTTCAAAATTCAGTTGCATATATAATGTTTCTGCTTGGAATAGACATTCTCTGTCCTAATCCCTCCACCAGTTTTAGCCAGATCTTTTGTCATGCTCAGCTGGAATATCAAATATTCATGTCCAGAGTCCAGTAAGACACTGAAGTCTAGTATTTCACTATAGCAGATCCTGCAAGGGTCCAGAGACCTTTTTTTTTTTTTTTTCCAACTCAGACTTTTTCCTCTGCTTCCAAGGCATCCCCAAACCACAGAGACCACAAACCAAATGACAATGCTTCTCTTTAAGCTGACAACTCTGTACAGGCCACAAAAAGAAGTCATCACTTCAGCCCACGTGGTTATAGGAGGGTGGGGCAAAGACCAGGAATAACCTTCTGTTACAGGAGGCTGCTCCTTAAAATTAGGATCTACCATATTCAGCTCCCTAAGGCTGAACACGGTGAGAACCCCCACAGCTCGAGAGCCTCCAGCCTGGACTCAAGCCTGCAAACATGTCAATGAGCACAATCAATCCACACTGCTGCCAGCGAGTTCCCCCCCCCCACCCTGAATTTATAGCTTGCTTTGTGAAAAAGCCTCTTTAAAAGACTTTTTCCTCACATCCTCTTCCCTTGCCATCTGTCTCCCACCTCACAGTATTCTGCAAAGACGTCGCTCACAAAGCCCAACATTGCACTGGCACAGCACCGTCCACAGGCTGGTATGACTCTGCTATATGTGCCCAAAGAGCCACTGCTCCTCTACCTGTCCCCTGAGCTGGAACCCAGCTCTGGAGCATCACTGCTCAAGGTACACCAAAACCCCTGGGAGGGCCAGAAGTGGCATTGCTGCCTGTCCTGCTGCCACCATGAAGCACTAATCCTCTTGGGCTTGTTCAGGCAAATGCAAAGCATTCCCAGCTCACCGTGCCCAGCTGAGCATCAGGAAAGACAGCGGAGCAGGGACACAGCAACAGCCCCAGCAGTGAGGCACTATCTGCCTGCTAAGAGCTCCACACCTAGAGCAAACCTGCTCCTCGCTGGGGAGCTGTGCAAGAGCAGTCACAGGGAACAGAGCCTCCGGGGCACCAGAGGGGCAGATACCCCTCAGGGAACATGCTCCCCTTGGGTTTCCAGGCTTTGCCCTGCTATTTCTGTCACACAGGGCAACCATGCTGGGTGTGGGAGCTGTGGCAACAAGGAGGAGGCTGGGGCAGCTCAGCCATCAGCCAGGAGCTGAGACACCCACCAGACAGCGGTCCTGAGGTGCAGCTACAAAGAGACCACACGGACACAGAGGGTCTGGACAGATCCAGTGCCAGGCAGCAAGCAGCTCCTTGTGGGAAATTTCTCCATACAACCAGGAAGGGTGTGATCCAAAGACCACTGAGTCTTGTCAAGACTTTGGGAATGGAGATGGGATGAAAGGCACAAAATCAAAGCCCAGTATTACCACAACCAACCAAGAGCAAAACATCAGTCACACCGCACAGACAGCTTTGTGTGCGCCCTGGAAAGCCCCTCGCAGCCCCCGGGCCTATGAGCCACTGCCAAGGTGCTTCCAGCAGGCTCACCAAGCCTGTGGGTATGGAGAGAGCTCTCCCAGTCCTCCTGCTTGGCCCATAAAGCCCTCCTCTCCCACCAGCCAGACCTGAGCAAACACTATCCTGCCTTCGATGCTCATCCTTCCAGCAACAAACAGGACTGCACAAGCTGTTTCAGCACAGCCTTTCCCAGAGGCAGGATAACAGGTTTCTGTGAAAGCAGTCCCTGGATCACACAGATGTGTTCCCCCTGCCTGCAAACCACCCCGTCCCCCCGGACACCAGCCTGCGCTGCAGCACTGGCTGTAAGGCACAATCCCCCCAGCCAGAAGCATGGAACGTTGGGCACAGCCCTTGGCTGGGGCAGTGGGGCAGCCAAAGTCCAGTATGGACAGACAGAGAGGCAGAGAGCTGCCTCTGCCCTCCAGTACTTTCATCTACACTTGGTGAGGCAGAAGATTTTCATGAAACCCCTTCACCTCTGGCTCTTGCGCTGTCTCTGCCAACTAATGAGCTAGTATTAGAGAGGTGCACAAGGGATCATAAAAAACCCCCAAAAAAACCCAACCTACATTTTGACTAGAGAGCTCCAGCCATCAGTTTTACTTGATTCCTGTGGTTTTCAACATCCATCACAATCATAAGGAGCGTATTTCCCAGAGCAGTTGAAGACACAGCCTATATATTTATTTCCATTTCAGACTGCAAATATGGAGTTCAATTAAAACTCACTGAATACTATTTTGCATCTGAAAAACTATTTTCCAATGAACACAACACATTATTTTACTGGCTGCATAACCTCAAACTGCCTTCTGCTCAAGGCTGCTACAAGCCCCACAGTTCCTACTAATGACAAGACTGTTTCTTCTCTAAGCTCTTAAAATGTTGCAACAGTCTCAAAATTATGTGAATTTTTCTGACAGGAGTTTAAATTGCATATTCTTTCCGATTCAAGCCAAGCTGTGCAGGGGAGAAACAAGGCTCAGCACATGCAAGCTTGCTGTCACGACTCCTCACCTACTACTTTTCAGGACACATTAGCATCACAGACATCTTCCTGCCTGCCGCATCTTTGCATTCACCGAGCACCTGCCAAAATTCACAGGCTGCGGAAGCTGCCGCTGAATCATTTCCCAGCTCTGGCTCCTATCACTGGGATTGAAGTTATGAGATCAAAGAGGAAAAGAATGCAGAGCATCTTGTTTGCATGTCACCAATGCCATTTTGCTGCAAGGCAGCTAGAGAAAGACACACGCAGACAGAAATTATTGGCAGCAGGAGCGGGAGCACGGCAAGAAAGCCTGGCTACGGCAAGACCAATGCCACAAGCTGGATGTTTTACAAAGCAGCACGTCCCCTTGGTCCAGCTAAGCCCAAGCACACCAAAGAATCCACTGTCATAGATAGGCTGAAAAACATCATCAGGGAAAGGCCACCTGATGTCAGCGTATGTGCTGCTCCCTGGACATCCTCATGCTGCACAGACTCACTGAAACCCACTCCTGCCCTTATTTCATGGGTCTTACGTTGATGTTCTTACATGTCTGTCTGCTGGAATCAAGAGACTGTTGAAGAGCCTTTGTTCTAAATTCATGTTTTTAAGTTCCTTTGTGGCTCACAAAGGTGGGCTTAAAAGAACACCACCAAGCCTCCCAGGAGTCAGAGAGAAGCCCAAGGCAATGTAAAAAACCCAAAATTTATTATTTGCTACTTAAGCCAATTTCACATATCTGGCAGGACCTGAATCAGAATAATTTTGATTGCTGGGATCTGGCAGCACTAATGACAGAAATAAGCTTCTATTACTTTATTACTTTTTAAACTGCTTTTCTCACAGTGCTCATGAGAAAGAGACGGATCCTGCCTGAACTCATGCAGGATCAACAGAACTGAGTTCCCGGCTGTGGAAAGCTGGTTTAATGGCAGGATGAGCTGGAAGTCCAGTGTGACAGTCATTTTCCAGGGTTAGACATCAGAGGCAGGAAGAAAACCAGCACCTTAGTTTGTAACTAGGAAATACAGTCAGGAAACCACCGAGAGGCCACAGTTGGCCACCTTCCCCCAGGTCTCTGTAGAGCTCCTTGGTGTGAGATTAACAGATGCAATCATGACAGACTGAGCACACTCAGACCCTGGTAGCACAGCCGAGAGCTGCGAGCACATGGTGTGATGGGAGAGATCATCACGGTGTGACTCCCTGAACTCTGCAGAACAGAGCAGTCTCCTGAAGCCCCTGCTGCAGAGCAGTTCTCCAGGGCAGGTAATTCCCACTTGTTTGGTGAGGCACACGAGGAGGAACACTGCACTGCTGCAGGAATGGAGCAAAACCACAGCTCCCCCATTGTTTTTTGAGTCAGAGAGATACTAGGGTTCAGTAAATGGTCAGACCACATGCACAGCCTAGGGATTTATGAGGAATACAGAAATGCCATTTAGGACTCCTCTGAAACGGAAGTGCTGTAACAAGGCAAGGCAATGCCGTGGGTCAGGCCCACCTCAGGACAACACCCTCACACTACACAGCGTGGTATTCACCAGGCAGGTCCACCCTCGCAGCAGGGCTGCCAAGTGGGCTTCTCCAGCACCAGAGACTTCAGAAACACCCAACTCCTGCCAAACACAACAGTGCCCGGTTCACTCTTAGTCCTCTATAGGGGCAGTGGCTGTACCACCCCTGGCACATGCCCAGCACTGCCCGACAGCGCCTGGCCATGGCTCGCACAGTCTGGGAGCGACCCACACAACTCTATCCCATCCCCAGCCCGTGTTCTGCATCTGCTAACGGATGTTCCAGTGCCTTCGTTCCCCTTGTGTTCCCCTCTCCTACCCATTACCTGAAGCCAGCAGAGCAACTCCACATCACCGTGTCAACTCCCATCTGCAAAGCATCTACCGAGCTGTGTGCTCTTAGCCCCTTGCTTCTCATCTTGCTCCCCAGCACCATCTGTTTTCCTCCTCTTGCCTCTTCCCTATGCCAACCCTAAGACTTCAGAGATGTTAGGATTTGAAATCCACCCATGTATGACCAAACCCAAATTACATTCCCGCAGGCTAAGCCACCCAAAGGGATGAGTTCTGCCGCCACTGCCTGCGCTGGACATTCACTCCCGAGCCCAGGGACGGCTGCTCGCGCCACGGCGCCACTACCCTGCCCCTTCCCCTCCTCACTTCTCTAAACTTCGGGTGCCCACGAAGCCTCCGGAGACATGGGTAAAGCCGGACACTTTTGCCGGTGCCTGTCCAAAGCAGCCCCACACCACACGCACCTCTCGGTTCCCGCCGCCCCTCGCCCCCGCCCCACTCACGGCGCCCGGGGGCAGCAGCACAGCGCCCGCCGCCCCATCGCCCCCCGCCGCCTTCTCCTTCTCCTTGTCCGGCTTGAGCGCCGCGGGTGGCTGCTGGACGCCGATCTTCACCATGGCCCCGCTGCTCCGCCGCCGCCGGCCCCGGCACCGCCCCGGGGAGGGGCCGCGCCGCGCCCGCCCCGGCACCCGCGCGGCCCCCGCCGCACCGAGCCCGCCGTGGGCACCGCGCGGGCCTCGGGCCCCAGAGCCGCCCGCGGGGACCTGGCTGCCCGCAGCGCCGCCGGCAGCCCCCGGCAGCCCCCGCTTTGACCGGCTGCGGGACACGGAGCGGGTGCAGCGGCGTTCCCGGGATCTGGGGGTGCGGCGTGGTCAGTACTGCCCGTGGCACTGCTGGCATCGGGTCAGCAAAGGGGAAAAAACAAAACAAAACAAAACTGAACAACCCAAGCCTGAAGATGCATCAGCCTGCAGCAGATGTACACAGAGAGCAGGGGTTACTCTGGGGAAGGCTGGGAAAACCCAGCTGCTGTTCGTTTCAAGGCCACAGAACAGAATCCGCGGAGGAACAGAGAACACTCAGGTGGCCTTTCCTCCAGGATCAGCTCTGGGCAGCAGGACAGATGGATTACCTTCATCACAGGGACAGTAATTCAGAAAATGCCCTGTCTGCCAGAAGCAGAGTGTGGCATGCAAAGAGAATTGGGGGGGGGGGCGGGCGGGGGTTGCTTTTGTGCCACCAGATGATTGCTGGGGAGCAGCAGGGAGCACAGCAAGGAGTAAAGAACACATGTTGACAGTTTTGTTAAGGTAACAAAATGGAAAAAAAAGCCATTAACAAAACCCTCTCTACCAGCTACAGGTGATAAGGAAAGTAGGAAATTGTCAGTGGATAAATAGCATTACCCTTACATTGATTTGGTCCACTTAAACATAGTATTTATTTATAATATAGTTGTTATGAGCATTTTCTTTCAATCCAGAAGGGTTCATTACGTACTGAGTGCTTTACATCATGTTTTGAACTAACCCATTGATAAATTAGTGCTAAATTTTATTTGTAAAAGGCATCTTTGGCAGGGATTCAACATTGACTCACAACAATTGCTCATAGTGCTGACTTACGTTGTTCAATATTTGGACCTGTTTGGTCTTCCCAGCATCCCACCCTGTGGGTAAAAGTTGCATGGGGATTGCAACTTTAATCTCACGCAGGGATAAGGGGCTGCATTTCCACAACAGCCTCTAATTTCAGAAGCTCAAATTGAGACAAGATGGTCCTGAGTTTACGGAAATGGGAGTGCTCACAGCCAGATCCAAACATCTCGCACTCAACGTGCAAACTGGGAGACAGCCCACCAGGGTCTTCCCTGACTAAAGCTGTAAGGCAAATGCTAACTCTTCTAATAACATTTATCCTATATGACAGTAGTCTTAGAGCAAGGAAATGTCCAGAACAGGGCAGAAGTCCTTGTGTGCCAGCCCTCTCAATCCACCTGATCATCCTGCTTTCTACCCCTTCAGCACTCTCAGGCACAGACTGGGCCCTGCCCTTTTTTTAGGTTGTTTAGCTGCACTCTTCCTCAGGGACAGCCCTCTGTATGACAAATGCTGCATTACCTCCTCTGCCTCCAGCCCAGTGATCCACTGGGCAGCTCTTTTTACAGAGAAGAAACCTAAAGCCAGGATGCAGCTGAGGAAAAGTGATTACAAAGTCTTACATCTGATAAAGCCAGAGAAAGTTTGACACTAGAATCTTCAGTTTAAAGGCAGAAGTTAAAGTTGGGGTTTGTTCTTTCCATTTATATCTAACGTGGCTCTACCCCCCGCGCCCAGTCAGTCTGTGGGACTGGTGGGACAAGTGTGCAGTCAGAAGAGTAAAGATCCTCTTGTAATATTTAGGTCATTTGTGACAGATACTGAGAGAAATAGGCACAAGGCTCTTGATGTTCACCAGGGCTCCTGACAGAACTAGTCTATTGATTTGCTCAGAGGCAAACAAATGGAAAAGCAGCATCACACCATTGCCAAGCCAGCAGCACAGCACCAGGCAGCACTGACAGTGTGGCTCTGCCCTTTCTTGCATCAGGTGCTGGCCTGTCAACTGCTGAATCAGCCTGGGTCTTCTCCAGAGCACTGCTAATTTCCTGTTTGAAGGGGGAGCGGTATTGGTCAAATATGTGAGACTGACATCGGAGTGCAGGTGTTGGGGTGTCCCCTGTCCACAGCTCGGGGCAGCCTGCTGGGGCCAGCCTGGCTGTTCTCCAGCAGGAAGCCTCACCTGGCAGCCCTCCCTGCTGGGTCTGCACCTCGTGCCCAGCACAGCTTGAACTGCAGCACCCTGTACAGCATGAACTGGCCCCCAGAAGGACACTCAGAGTAACAGCTGCTCCAGGGGAGGGCACAAAACCTGCAGGATGCTGTCAATGTTCACATGCATTTAAAAAATGCTTCTTTAGACTTATTTTTTCTTTTATACATGGTAATATGCACAAGTGCCTCAAACACGCTAAGAGTTTGCAATATTTGTGAGCATAGCTGAAGTACTGGAATATTACTTCTACTGTACCATAAAAAAATTGCAGGGCTGACAAGGAAGGCAAGTTATTCTCAGCATAACAATGAACCCAAAACAAGTACAGGAAAACATCAAAATAATTATAAAATGGGTCAACATTAAGGGTCTAAACCATTAACTCTTTACTTATTTAACATTTCAAGACTGGGTCTCAGTCACAGCGACGTCGTTCTGTGGCATCTTGGGATTTCAATTACATCCCTGGATAAATGGCTTTGCAAGCATTAAGAAAAATCACCCAAGTCATCATAGGCCGAGTTTCAGACTAAAAGATTTCTCAGTAAGAAATCTCCACTACAGGCCCTTCAGTTAGAGGCTTAGAGGATAAACACTGACAATGAACTCAACGTTTCTAACACAGCTTAAAACTGTGTCTCTTGCCCTGCAGTGGAGAAGTGACAATGCTGCTTACAGAACATCTCGCTCAAATCTACTGTCTTTTCTATTTTTAAGCAAGCAGGTTTCTATTTAAAACTGCCACCTTGCCGACTTCCTTATGCCATCTGCTAGTTTATTAGTCTGTGACAACAAAGTTTCCATCTCTTGACTGTAATTAAGTGGAATCCCAGGGACAATTTCGTTGACTGACCTTTCATTAAGAATAGCAGCATGATAGCACTTCTCAAGTAATGAAGAAGTGGGACCTTTATAAACCTTTATTAAACTGTCCTCTACCTTGCCACTTCTCACTTTTCAAAAAAGCACTTATGTAAAAAAAACCCCAAACAAACCAGTATTAAAGGGGGAGCACAGGATAACTGCCTTAATATATTCCAAGCCAACCAAAATGTGTTTGTCATGTATTGAGCTGCATCTATTTCTGAGGTCTGCCTGGTGTCTTAGCTGTCCCTCACAGTATCAGACTGGAAGGAAATGAGAATTTTAGAGCCCTTAAAATCATTCTGCTTTTCCACTGCAATTCCAGTAAGGGCTTGTATTAGAGAGTGTGCTGTAAAAATGAACAGAACTCTGTAATGTGCTGAAAATATACCTTTATTTTCCCTTCTTATGCCTGATCAACTAAACAGAAAGCAAGAGACAGGCTAGGCTAAAAAAAAAGAAACTGTTAAAAAAATCATAATCACTCTTAAAGGAACGGACCACAAATGCAGAGGATGTACTTACTCATGGTTTTTGCTATTCCTTATACAATCTACTTCTAATTACCACACATAATTACATGAGGTAAAGCAATTACCTGTAGCCAAAAGTAGAGAATCAATCCAGTGGTCTCCATGAAAAGTTACAGCTTTCATCTGCAGCTGAACTGAGCTGAATTTCTTGTCATTCCTGGGTACCTGCCACACCAGCCAGGGCAATGTGTCAATCCCTGATACAGCTATCAGGGATCACATCCTTTGCTCCCTCTTTTCCTTGAAAAAAACCTTTATGGTTCAGCAGCAGCAGAAGCCTTGGGCTACCTAAGAGGGTAAATGAAAAACTATTACCATTATGTACGTCAAAAATAACAAGAGAGCAATTTTCTCCTAATAGTAGAAATTATTCTGGATTAGTCTCCTTCCTGGAAACTAGCAAGCTCCAGGTATCTTGGTTTTCTCTCTTTTACAAACTCTGGTGTATAAAAGGCCAACACTTAGCATCCTTCAGTTAGCAGTTGAAAAGAAGTATTCACATTTCAAAAGGTACGCAGAGGCCAGATGCACAATGGCTTTGACCTGAACAACCCACTGGTGGCAGGACTGCTGAAAAGCCAGAGCCAGGGGGCTTGTTAACATTTGGTTGCCTGTTGTGCCACCAAAACTCCTTCACACGATGTGCCAAAAGGTGGGGAGGGATGGTGAGAACAGGAAGGGAAAATGTGGCTTGGAGACAGTACCCTAAATACCCAAGCCAGATTTTTATGTCATGGGATAAGCAGGGAGCATACCCAAGACAGCAAAATTACCAGAGCTGTTGTACAGTTTATGCTTTTTATGATTTAGGGGGAGATTTTCTTAGAAGTAGTCAGAATTTACCTGGAAACATGTAAGGGGTTCCACAAATCAAAATACTTTGACTTTATGTAATTTCTGGAGCCAGCAGGGAGGGCATTCAAGTTGGTGGGGAAGCACTAGTGAAAAGAATGGGGTACAAGCCTAAAAGCCAGGAAAGCCCAGGAAGTGGGAAGGGCCCTATTTCCTACCTTTACTTACAAATTCAAGTGTTAAAAGACAACTTAGGCACAAGGGAGAAAGGGAATGTAGGGGAGATGCTGGTTTAGCATAAAAGGCTGGGGCTACATTTAAGTAGTTGCTGGAGAAAGTGTGTGTGAGCTCTCAGCCCCAAGGGGGTTCAGCTGCATTCTTGCCCCATTCCCCGAGAGCCCCAGCGAGGGACAGAGCCCCAGGAACAAGAGAAGATGTAACCTCAGCTCTCCCTGGCCCTTTCCCTTCTGTCACCATTTCTAGTTCTGTACTCAAGAACTTGGCTTTTTGCTGTACCTGAACCAACCTTGGAATATTCTGCTTGTTTGATGTTGAAAGAGCCCAAAGGATGTGGAAAAGCCACAGACTGAAACAAAGCCCCCCTCCTGCCTGCCAGAGGCCTGCAGACCAGAAGAGTGGGAGGGGATTTGGGGACGCTGGCTTCTATTTCTCCCACCATAAGGAATATTATCTCAAAGTCATTAGGTCTGGCAAAACCCATCTTCTGGCAGGTGCAGGCAAGTGTTCCCTCACCATGAGCTCTGCCAGAGCAGTGTCTGAACCAACAGGCTCATCGTGGCAGGCTACTTAGTGCACATGCAGCACAGTACCAGCCTCAGATGTGGGGTGTGAAGCACCACTGACTCCAGTTTCTCTGGTGTTGGGTGCCTGGCCTCCAGAAAATGTGCCTGCAATTACAGTTCTGAGCATAATGCATATTTTAGTCAGCTGCAGAAAAGCCAGGGAGTTTGAGGAGGTATTAAGCTTACACCAGCAGCCCCCAGTTTTCACCAGCTCATGCTCATCCATCATGCAAGTAACCTACTGTGAGCAAAGTCCCACCTTTTTTCTTATTTCTCAGTATTCCTCTTCCTCTATTTACAAGTTTATGGAGTGACAGGACAAGGGGGAATGGCTTCAAATGGACGGAGGGCATGTTTAGACTAGGTATTAGGAAAAAATGCTTTACTGTGAGGATGGTAAGGCACTGGAACAGATTGCTCAGAGAACTCTGGATGACCCATCCCTGGAAGTGTTCAAGGCCAGGTTGGATGAAGCTCTGGTCCAGCGGAAGGTGTCCTTGCCATAGCAGGGATGATGTTTAAGGTCCCTTAAACAAGATGATGTTTAAGGTCCCTTCCAACCCACACCAGCCTATGATTCAGGATTTGTTAAGAGTGAGTGACCACACTCAGCCTGAATAAAATGCTTTCTGGCAAGAGCAGAACACACTGAAGAGAAAGGAACATGACACTGAAAACCAGCACCAGTTCTTCAGCAGAGTTTAGGCAGGGACGGAGGAAAGAAAGTGTCATCTCTTGCCAGCAGTTTGACTGTTGAAGAACAGCTTTGAAAGCTCAGATACAGTAATTGTGGTGTTCCATGACAGCCACATCCTCTAAGTGAGTCTGCTGTCTCTTCTAATTAGGATGTCACCATGAACCCCTCAGGATTTTATGTTATGATCTCAGAGAACTATCATTACCTTGAACCCAAGAGGGATGAAGTATCACAGGACAGTGTAACAATACTAATAATCCTTAGGAGATGGAGACTTTCATGTTAACCAGGTACAGGACTGAGAAAGGAAGAGCCTGAATCTCCTCTCCCTTCTTTCGCTTCTTCTGTCACTATTGAAATTTCTGTGTGACGCCCCGTCAATATTTGCACCCTCCTGCTTGCCCTGGTTCCTTAGATTTGGTACTTGGGTGCCTTGCATGAATGCACTCCTGAAAATACACACCAAGAAGATGAGAAAAAACAAGAACAATAAACCCACAGCCAGCATGTTAAACAGAGGTGCAGACTGAAGTGTGCAACTGAGGACCCAAGGCAAATACCTGCTTGGACATCCTCAGTTTTGACTTCTTTGGGAGGGTGACCCAGTGAACAATCCTTTTGTTCAGAGACCTGGTTTGTCATACCCAAAACTGCTGCAAATCAGGTCACATGGAAGGAACCTGCCATGCCCCCCAGCAACATGAGACATCCTGTCACACCCAGAACTCAGTTAATACCTAACAAAATCTCAGTATTGCACAGCTGATGAAGAGTTTTCAGTGAGAGACAGAACCACTCTTGTTTACAGCATCAGCCCATGTTACACAAATTCAACCAAGCTTGGAGTCATCAGCTGGCAGAATTGATCTAACCTTGCTATGTAAGTATCCTCTGCTTTGCAGCCCAAATGAAATAAAAGCCCAAGAAGCAAATTAAACTACATCCAGTAACTACCATGTTCCTGTTCAGAAGGTCCCAGGGACAAGGGAATGAAGATGACATCTATGATGATGTTCAATGATGTTGCTTCTTTGAAAACTGGCACATGACATGGAGGACAGCTGCCCATTGATTAGAAGAGGCTCGTGGGGTCAACTGGAGTCCAGCACATTTAAGAGTCAATAGTGCCAATGGACAAGCAATGAAAAATATACTTGGATTAGTTCAAATGCAGCTAATTACATGGGCCCAATATTCACACAACTGAAACAAGCTCTCTACACTCTCTTCTTGTCCCCTACACTGCTTGACACCTTTCTGCCCAGGAATGAGGGCAATCCAAACAGAAGTAGATGCCCCAGTTCACCAGTAAATGCCCAAACTACACCACAATCTTTCTCTACCCACCCTCTCTTTGGAGTGTAGACATAGCAAATCCAGATGACTTTATGCACAGAGCATCCTTTAATGGCAGCTTCCATTCCCCTGTGTTTTTATCTTCAAGGCCTACCAAACTGTATCCCTGCCCACCAACCACCCCTGTTCCTGGGAACATGTATTCTACTTCAATCCCAAACATGAGAAACCATCAGCTGGCAGATCACATGGACACAGCTCGTGCCTGTTCTGTCAGCAAAGATGCTGGTCTGTAGAGCAGTTAAAGTCTTGTCAATGCCCAGAGGCAATATTTTCAGGTTTATATTACAGCTGGAGTGCCATGAACATATATTCTTCTCAGGCTTTTTCAAAACACCCAACACAGCTGCATCAACAGCTGCACAGTTGGTTGTGCCAAGGGCAGGCAAAGCAGTTTCAGTACTGCAGGGTGGGACACCAGAACACTCTCCTGAACGTTTCAAGCATGAGTGGGGTTACTCTCTGGGGTATTTCCACAGACTTAACTTCTAAGAAATGGGCTGCTGTATGTTATGGTTCCCCATTTATATTGGGATTTGTCTTCATGTAGTCCTGGGGTGCACATGTTGGCTCGCTCTGCCTTCATGGTAAACCTGGAGTGCCCTGTGTGAGACAGAAAGTTGGCAGTCTCATTTTTAATCACTTGTGGGTTTGATTTCATCAGTGTTTTTCCAGATTTTTATTTATGCCTTGTAAAATTTTCCAGAAAGCAGAAAATCTGTTCAGTCAGGTCACACTGTGAAGGATATGCCAGTGTGTTCCTCCACAAGTCATCATGACATACTCCCGCTTGTCCCATCCTGTTCTGCCAAGAGGAATTGAAAAATCTCTCGATCTAAGTACCACCATAAAGGAATTAAAACATCTCCTACTACCAGTATTGTCCAAGTGGAAAAGATAAAACAGTGTGGGACTCCTAAAAACACACAGCCTGCTCTTCTATAGTGATCAAAAAGAAAAATCCATACTCTTATGAGCTGCTCTCCCACTCTGTGCCCTCATGACTGCTGACCCATCTTTCACAGATCTTAGTGTGTGATCACACACCCCATAATGTGCTGCTGTGTGAACCCATGAAAATCTGCTACCCAGCAGCATATCAGGTTTATCCTTGGATGAACACACTACACTAATCATGAGCTGAAAGCACTGTATGCATTAAAATTCTTTCTTTTCTGGGTCAAGACAGAGATGTTACAGTGCCCCACAATGTACCACAAGCCATGCACAGAATATCCATGTTCCAGACACGACCCTGGCACAGCACATGGCTGCAGGTTTGCATGAGGACACAAGTGAGAAGTTCATGTGGATGCCTAGGATATATATATTGAATTGGCTCCAACTCCTCTAAAACATCATCTTCCATAGTGAAGGATGGGCCTAAGAGGCAAGACTTCAGAAGGTGAAAAGCAACAGCATTTTTTTTTCCAACCATCTCTATCCTAAGTTCAGTGTTTGGGCATAAACATCATGCCTTTTCCAGGACACAATTTCAAGGAAAAAACAGATAATAAAACCTGTACTCCAAAGTCTCATCTTACAACTCATGTAAAAATTTTAAAAGGGCAACAGACAGGGCAACACCACCTTAAAAAAATCCTATTTGTAAAAATCCCTATTTGATGAGCAATGCAGCCTGCAGGTTACTATAGCAGCAAGATCCATCACCTAGGTGACCAGGCACCAATGGTATTAACATTAACCTATCCCTACACACAACCTCACACTGTGCACATTATCAGACTTCCATTTCTTGGAAGTTTCTCTTCATACCAACAGATGGACAGTAACAGAGCATATGGACAGTCTCCATGAGGAGTGATCTCTCCTCACAGCACCAGCCTGCCTTGCTAAGGAGGATTATTTCCAACAGCACCACCTGTGGAAGTGCTGGGCACTTGAGGCAACCAACATGTGCAACCTGATTTACTACCAGAATAATAAGTAGCAACTTGCCTGAAAGCTCTTTGGAAAAGCTTCTGATGGCCAAAGAGTTCACTTAACATACCAGAGGGTCTGAAGCATAAACTCACACAAAGCAGAGAAGATACCTTGAGGCATTGGCAAGGTCTTCCCCCAAGGAACCATTCCTTTTGGGAAGCCAAACTTTCAATAAGGAACACCCAATCCAGTATATTCCCAAATCAATACCTTACCTATTCCACGGGAATGATCTGTTTCAAATAAGGCCTTTCAAGCAGGTGTTCAGTCCCTGAGCCACGAGCCCTGCACACCAGGAGAGCAGCACGAGGCCATTGTGCTGTGATGTAACTCCAGGGTCCAGGTGCCCTCACTCAGCTCTGAACATGGCTGAGGATGTTTCTCTCATGTTTCACTGATGCTGTTTAACTCTGGGTATCTGAGGAACACTCCTGAGTACAGATGTGTTTGTTTACAACCAAGCAACACATCCCTCTGATTACAAGGACAGATTCAACTGCAGACGCCTGGAAAACACTGATTTTTTGGTAACAACATTACATAATTGGTAGCTTCTGTAGTCTAAAGGGATTTTGGTTGCTTGGGCTAAAGGAAATTAAATGGAATTTGGATTTTCCCCCTTTTGTTAAAGGCTGCCTTTATATCCGATCGAGACATTAACTGAGACAGAAATCTTTTTTCCTCCACTTCGATAAATGGGGATGACTCATTATTTCCCCACTTTGCTTTAAATATCCTGTCATCCTTGTGGTTTGCTTTGTTCAGCTATTCTCTCAACTTCATACAGCACCTGCTGTAATGACACAAGAAGTCCTCTGTGGTTCTTCTGCCCTTTCAGTGCATTCCCTTATCAACAGAGTGCTCTGACCTTTACACATCACTTACTTTACTTACCTGGCAGACACTTGCAACCCCCAAAGACAGCCTTTCTTTCATCACCACTTCCTAGACAGCAGGAGATTACATTATCCTGGCAGAACCAAAAAACATGTCATACCTTTTCAAGCCTTTACCATCATTGAAGCACACTCAGATTTTGGGCTGCAGTTTAAATTTTCAAAGTAGAATGAGCTGTTACAGCTTCATGGACACTTCAGGAGGTGGGAAAGCGTCTTCAATCAAATTTATTTGTTTGAAAGCTAATTGTTTGCTTCCTTATCTTTTGCCCATCTTTCACTGCCTACTGCCCCCCATTCCTTGTGCTCAGTAAAGATAGTGGTGTCTTTTACCTGCTTATCCATGCACAGGTTAAGTAAAGACCATTAGAAGCCGAGCCCTTTGTAATCCTGGAGAACAAAAGAATAACTGTCTTCCGATAAAGCCAGTTTTTTCATCTGTCTCTCACTGGCTGATGATGGGATAACACCAGCAGAAGAAAACAAGATCAAAGTCATAGTGCTGGATCTGAGAAAGAAAAAATTTCAGAAAGAAAGGAACCTTGGGCAGATGAGAAAACTAAGAAACACATTTCTACAACAAAGGATATTTTACACTGAGGCTAGACAAGGGCAATTCTAGGGAAAAACAGCGCCTCTCTGTTCCAGGGAAGACATCTACTGGCAGAGGACTACTGGGGCCTGAAAGATTCAACCTCAACACAGAGAATACTTGAGCAGTGAAAAACAAAAAATAGGAGCATGGAAATGAATAAATGTTTTATTGTTAGCTGAGAACTGTACATTCTTTGTTGTTGACAAATGCAGCTTGAATTTTGCAGAGCTTTTGTATCTGCTTGCTTTCCTTATGAAAATGCCCTTCATAGGTGATCCACTAACCAGGAGTGCCCAAGGCTCCCACCCCGTCCCTAGAGAGGCTGGAGCTGCGTGGGGGGCTGAGGGTCAGCCCTGGTGCAAGAGGCAAAGTCCAGATTCTGTGAGAGAAGGACCTGCCTTGATTTACTGATGTCAGACAGGGAACGGTGTGACCTGGAAGCTTTCAGAGGGACTAGCAAGGTGAACAGTACACATGGATGTAGTCAACTGCTCAAGAAACTCTCCATGTTTTTTGTCTGTGAATTATGTGAAATAATGTTTATTTAGTTCATATCCCTAACAGTCCTCTTCAGAGGATTGTTATATCCAAGGTCAGCATGCCTTTCAGGACAACTGGGTACCTTTAATGAATAACTGCACTTTAAGCAGTGAATTTAATTAAAATGCATCACTACACTCGAGAAAATATCCAGCCCTTGTGACATTATGCAATAGTGCACTCAGTGTAGAAATACAAGATAACCAAGGAACACTGAGCTTGCATATCATCCTGCATGATAACTTCCTATTACGTCTTACCTTTTTTCTTTCTAAATTCCTATTTATATATTTAGAAAAGATAGCAGGCTAAGTGAACATTGCAGAACTGCCAACAGCTGCTCAGGTGGAAATCTTGTCATTAGGAGATTGCAACCATGCTCAACTGTGCAGAAACAAAACTTCCTTCACAAAACATCTTGTTGGTCTTTCCTGCAGGAGCAATGAAAGCTCAGTGTTTCCAACTCCATGCCTCTGAGAAGCAAAATGGGTCCTAAATGTTGTCATCCCATTTTGACTTTCATTTTTATCACTCTCAAAACCAAGACTGCAGCAGGAAAAGGCAGTAGGATTTTGTCTGTTGTTGGAAAGTGCAAAGAGCAGCTCAAGACGGCACCTGAGAGGCAGTAATGTAAAGCTTCATATTCTATATAATGACAAACAAGACAAATGTTATTCATCTGTTTCTTTGTGGGGAAGGCTCACACTAGAGAAAACCCAAAAAACCAGGAGAGAACTGCTTGAACAGATCATGAAAGGAGACCTTCAAAGGCAGGGGGCAAGGAACCTTTGGATTACTTTTTTTCTTCCCTTTTTATAATGCATAGAGGACATGAAAGACGTTTTTCAGCAGTTCTTTCTTATTCTAAAAGGATTTTTTTTGGTTCCTGCTTCTCTTTTACATTAAAAATTCAAGTCTTGCCTTGAATAGAAGGCTCTGAGGCAAACAGCATCAAAGACATGCACAAGTCAGGATCAAGTACATTGGTAAGGACATTTGGTTAGTGCCCATCTTGCATTGGATTCTTAAGGTTGCAGATAAAAGTCAACAACTTTGAAGATTCAAAAACCAAACCAAATTTAGTTCAGCTGCAACAAATACTTTTGGAATAGTAAAAAATTAGCATCTTTAAATTACTAATGGTTTAATTTTCAAAACAAATTACATGCCCCCAAAAATTCACAGCTGTGTTTCAGCAGAAGAAACCTGTCCTTCATACTCGAAGTGAAATTAGTGATAAATAAAATGCCTTTTCATTGCCTTTGACAACAATTTCAAAACAGAAGTTCTGCCCCTAAGCTGTGCTGCCAGAGCACTGCTGGGCTGCTCCAGTGACAAAGGGCTAACCCATAACCCCATGTACCCAAACCCCAACCAGCTCCTTTTGCTCAGCTCTTAAAAGGCAGGCAGGGAGCCAGAGGGTCACACAACATAGAGAAGGGAAAGTACCCAGTGTCTGGAAAGGATTAACATACACTGAAGGCAATGTTTAGGACACAAATTTGAGATACTTAATCAAAGCCTCTAACCTCAGCTCTAAAAGATGAGTCTGTGTGGTCCACATGAAAACAAGGAGAGACCCATCAAACACACTGTGGAAGAACACTTTAGCACTGGCACATCTTGAAGCACTTTACTTGCCTTTCTCCATCTTTTTCCCTTACTGAGGTGACACCATCTTGCACTGCAAAGCCACATTTCCTGTCCAGAAGCCTCCTTTTTTCCCCAGGACTTGTGCTAAATTGGGTGATGCTTCCATGAATAGGCTTTAAGTTACCTTTTAAGACAGACTTGTATCCCACACCCTTGTTCTGCTGAAGGGAAAGGTACTTTCTCAGTCAGCCAGTCTCTTCTGAGTAGGAAAGCAGCAGCAGAGCTGTTGGAGAAGGACTGCAGACTATTTCTTGTGCAACAACAGAACAAACTTCAAGTCTGTTGTACCTGCAAAATGCCAGGTAATTTTCTCCACTGCTTGTAAGAGCAAGAAACCTTCTCTCAGACTGGTTGGTGGTGAAACTATCTGCTAAAAACATAAAAATACAAAATAAAAGCATCTTCTTCTAACATGAACACGTTGGATTTGGAAATCAGCAAGAGGAAGCAGAGACGGTGCATCTGATGACATTTTCCCAGTTTCTTTCTCAGGGTAGATCTGGGCTTTCAAAACTGAAGTGTTATTTTAACACTTTTTCCCTGTTCTGCTTATGTGGTTTTGGTGGATTGCCTACTGAATATTGAATTAGGGATGCTGAGAGCCTGCTTGTGTTCTCAAATTCCTGTGGCTATGTTGCCCTAGTCAGAATTAAATGATACATTACACCCTGAGTCACCCTCTGCTAATGCCTGCTACATGTTTTCTGGCATCAAGGTTTAGAATTGGAGCTCACTGGAAATTTTCCATAGGGGGGATTTTCTGTTTCTGAGAAAATAGGAATTTTCCATGAGGGGAAAAAAAAAGGTTGTTTCTGCCAAAAAAAATTTGAAAAGGTTTGTTTGTAAAGAGGATCAAAAGATAGTATTTCATTTTGAATTGACCTGGACTAACCAAACTGCGCAATGCCCCAGATGATCTGCAATTTGGATACTTTCTGATGGATGCAGTCCAGCCAGAGCCCAGTCTCAAACAAAGCGAGAGCTGTGACTACAATTTTCAGATGGCCCAGTGTGACTGCTCATTTCTGACAGCCACAAGTGTCACAGGTGCCTCCTGGGCAGGGCAGGGGTGGGGGTGAATAATCCCCCCAGTTATAGAGCAGGGTTACAGCAGCCCCATGCAGGGATCTCCAGCAGCAAGACACAGGTTTTCCAGTGAGGGAGGATGCACTTCCCAGTAATCCCCAGATACTTTCTGAGCTAGCATTTCCACCTCCATATCCTTTCCTCTCTGCTGAAGCCACCTCTCCCACTTCACAGGAGAGTATCCTCATCTCTTCCATCCCCATTCCCTATAAGCTCCCATTCTCATTCCCTCACCCCTCATATCCCCACTGCCACTCCAGAGTAACACACCTGCTGGCTGCTGCCCCCCAGCAGCTCCACACTGACACTGGGAATCACTGGAGCTGTCTCCTCCTCCCCATCCCACTTCCTTGGCTGGCTGCCTTCACGCCACACAGAGGCACAAACTGCCTGGCACCAGTAAGCTGGGCAATCACACATGTAGAGCTCCAGTGGTCACCTCCATGCTGCTTCCCACCCGGAACATGAATGGAAGACAAATCCATTGATGCTCTCCAGTTCTTTGCTCATTGAGCAGAAGTTCCTCCTACAGCTGAAAATGCTCCTGAAGCTTGGTTTTCATTTGTGTTTCTTTTGTTTTAAAAATAAAACCACACAGCCTCTTGTACTTGCCTAAAAGGAGGCCCTTTCTCTGCCCTCCCAGTACTGATCAGGAATGCCCTGAGATCTGGAGTGTCTGGACTGTCAAGCCAGCAGTAATCTTTCCTTTTGTTTCAATGGGCTCTGGCTCAGGCCACAATATGCAGATAAACACCCAGGAAACCAGATCCCAAACCTGAAACTGATGTCACCATGAACGACCAGTGTCCAGCCCAGATCTGGTTCTGTGACTTTGCTGCTGTAGAGGCAAAAAGGAATGGAAAACTGCCCACTTTGGAGCATTCTCTGAGGTGTGGAGAACCTCAGATGAGAGCTACCAGTACTCTGTCTGGGTTGAGACCTTCTCACTTACCTTCTGCCTCCAGAAGTTAAAGGCCATACAGTAAGATGAGGACATTCAGATTAAAATCTTCTCCTGGCTGTCACTGGACTTTTGTCCCTTGATCTATGAACTTTGTTCTTTCTTCATTCCCCTCCAAATAAAGCAAAACCTCCCTGTACCATGAATGTAACCCTGTAGACCTCTCAGAATCAGACCACACATGTCCAGAAGTTCAGCAGCTACAGGAAGGACCTGAAGGAAGCAGAATGTTCCAGGCAGCACTTATTTCCAGCAGCCTTCAGACAGCTCTAAACTGTGCCAGAGGGTAAGGCTGGAGAGGTATGGACGTGTTGGCACAAAACCCAGTTTCAATCAAGCAGCAGATAACAGTGACACAGCTATCATCCCCCAGTGCTCTCCAGGAGAGGCTGCAGGCCAGTCCTGCGAACAGGCTTTGTGTCAGGCCATGAAACTGTTGTTTGGGTAACTTTTGGGGCTCATTTTGTCCCTCTGTTGTACCAACTCCAACACTGTTGGATTTGCAATTGCCTTTTCTCTCCCTAAGAGTGTTAACCAATCAGGCAGACAACACTGGAGGGAAGCAGGGTGTGGCTGATGTACTGGTGCTGCATGGAAATGGCAAGGGTCAGTCTGAACAGGGAACGAGGGGCAGAGGTCACTCTTACACCCGTCACTCCTGGCAGCACAGCGCGTCAAACAGCTGCAGCAGAAAGTCTTTTTAGAACTAATGGACTGAGAGAATAGGAAATCAAAGATCTGATCTCCTCTTCTGCATGCAGAGGATTCAGTGCAGTCACAGGGTGACACTGGCAGTGTCTGACCCTGCCAGCTAGCCTGAGATCAGGGGGACACTGTCCCAACCACCCACCTGCAGCCCAGAAGGAACAGGAAAGATTGCAAATCTCACTCACTGGCAAAGCCCATCCCTGACACCAGAAACTCAAAGCTAAATGTTCACACAAACAGGGCAGCATTTTGAAAGCAGAGGTTTCTAAAGCCCTGGCTGCTTTATAAATCTGTTATCAGCTCCAGGTACTGAATGCCCCACACAGCTGTGTGTGGGTGTTGAGAGCACCTGGCTTCCCAACAATATCTGGCCACCAACCCACACACACCAAACCTGTAGCCTCTCAAAGCAAGGGTCACTCTGGCCAAACTGTGCTACTGCTGCTCACATCCCTCTCTGCATCCCCAGCAACATCCTCATGTGCCAGACACAGTGCTGAGCCCCGTATGTGCAGTACCTGTGACCTACTCGCACTCTGCCTATTCTCTATTTTCTAATAATATACAAGTAGTATTTCCTATAGGAAATCACATTACCTGCAGCAGTGATACTCAATGATAAACTCTACACCTGGAGAAAAAAATGATCAGACAAATGACTGCACTTCTTACATGCAATTACAGAATATTTCCCCAAAAATACAAAGAGCCCCTTGGAAAATGAGCTGAAAAGGCAACTGACAGAAATCAGAGGGGAAAGGCAAGAGTAAAAGACATGATTTGCCAAGAGGATTGGGATTTTTTAAGTGTAGAATCAGACTCAATAAGAGAGAGATTAGCTAACAGAAAACAGAAGTGCAGAAAATATCCTTTATGGACTTGGAAGTTCAGAAGTAAGGAGTAGGAGCAACAAAAAGAGATAAAGAGGATTTAAACCATCTTACATCCCCAAAGTAGGAACAGCTCATGAGGCTGAGCACACACGGTTACCTGAGTCAAAGACAGGTAACACAGAGCTGCTGTTCACTGCACTGCTGTGTCACTGACAGCTCTGCTGCAGAACTGCATCTTTTCTGAACCTTTGCTTCACTGCCCTATCCTGCTTCATGCTCTTTTTCCTGAAGGCTTTAAGCTAAAGTAGAAGTCTGAGGATGAGGCAAGAACCATCAGGTCAGCCAGGAGGCTGCAGAAAGCTGCCTCCCCAGCAAGGGGCAGCTGGACCAGCAGCAGAGCCAACCTTCTCCTCCTGAGAGCTGGCAAAGAGCCTCCACAGCTGGTGGGAATGAACCAAAACCACAGGCCACAAAATAATGTGTCACCTTGGCTGTTACCTGCCTGCCTGACAGGTATTTTTCAAAACTAGACTACTGTTTACTGCTCATCATGAAGAACCATCAGGCAACATATCAATGCCATCATTATCAATTCATAGGTTTTGCACACCTTTATTAGTAAAATAAGAAAGACTTTCTTTTTGAAACTGGGATGTCTAAAATTGACAATAAGTCACCATAGGCATGAATTTAGCCTACTCGAATCTTCCCATATGAACCTTACACCAGAGCACCCCATGAATGTGACACCAACTGTGCACTGCAGTCATGTGTTACTACTTACCAACCTGCCATGTGCAGTCAAGGGAAATTTTTAATTTACACCAGTCAAGGCTGAAAGAAAAAGCATTGCTCAGAAGAAACTCAGCTAAAAGGAATAACTCATAACTTAATGTTCACTTAAAAGTTTCTGCACAAAAATTTAAAGTATACCAATAATAGCTTTCAGGTTATTCTTGTATCAAAGACATAAAGGGAAAACCTTTTAAAATTGCAAAGCAGCAGTAAAGAATGACTTGTGTAGTATTTTAATATTTTCATTTTTGTCACTATGTCTCTCGCCTTCCACCTGCAGGTTTCACCCAAACTTGGTGAACACACAAGAGAAAGACTGGCACTAGAAATGTGAGAGCTGGGTTCCTGCTTCCCAAATAACACCAAGAAGCAAGAACACTTTCAGCATCTGCCCATCATAGCTTTTTCACACTTTGGTCTTTGTCAAGTACGTGGTTTTTATATTAGATAAACCGAAGCCAAAATTCCAAGCCTGTCTGTATAGTGTGTAGCATATTGCATATATTGCATTCTGATGGCCTACAACCTAGTATGGCAAGAAAAATCACCTTTTAAATTACACAATAAATATTTTCAAGCTATTCACAAGCTCCAGTGAACTCCTCTCACACTCTTCCATTGGTCTGTAAGTATTCCTGCTATGTTTGCTTTATCTGTGCTTTTTTTCCTTCTAGAACATCGCTCCGATATGACTCACAGCCAAGACTGAGCCCTAACCTGCAGCTCTGCGTGTTGTAAGGGCTCCTCAAACATGCAGCATGTGCAGCATGACCAACTTCAGTGCAAAGGATTTCCCTGCTGCTCTAACAGCCTGAAGGAACATAAAAACCCTGCTTTGCCCATACACTGGGTTTGTGAGAGTAGGATTGTTCTCCTACTTCTTTAAGATGCAATTTCTAGGGAAAAGCATGTTTTAAAAAAAGTAGCATTACTCTGAATCCTTAAAAGCTGTTTCCATGTAATTTGGATATTAGCTGGCATGAGCCAGCACTCTGTAATTCCAGAGTGAGGAAATTCAGCAGCTGCAATCTGATGTTTTATAGCCAGGTGAACCTGTGCACCTTTTTAGTCTCTCCAGACTATGTTTCTCAATGTGTCTAGATGCCCAGAAACCTGAATTACAGTCTGATTTCTCAAACTGACACTTTTCATTCCATACAATCTGGAGATGCTGTTAAAGACCTGAGGCCAAAAGCTTGGCTGCCTCACACCTCAGTTGTTTAAACACCATTCAACACATACTGCATGCCTTATTTAAATGCCCTGCATTATAGTTACAAAGGCTTATTTATTAATGTTACAATATACAATATTCTTAAATTTAAAACAGACCTAAGAAACCTATAGAGCTTTTATTCTTGTTTTATGCTCAAATAAATGCAAACTTAATCCTTCCTTCAAGTCTCTGAATAACACTAAGCATATTAAATTCAGGTCAACATCTTTTAATAGTAGAACCTTGTTAAGCAACACTCACATTCTTATTACCCTGAGTTTCTCCTTGGTGGGATGTGAGGCACATTCCCAAGGGCTGCCACAAGAAGAAGAAAGAACAACTCCTAATGGATCCTCCATGACAGCCCAGTACAAGGAATTTGCTAGGGAAGAAATGGAAAAACACCTACGGATGTTTTAATTTTAGGCAAGGAGAACAGACAACTGCAGTAATTTACCTTGCTTTTTCCAAACAGATCCTCTCCCACTAAAACATATCTAAATTGTATCTTTATATTACCGCACACTGTTTATCTTCCTTCATTCCAAACATGCCCTCTTGGTAAATTCTGTAGTGTTGCCAACATCAGGAACACCTAAGGCCCATGCCAGCCAGGTGGTGTCACTTCCAGCCGTGTGACACTCTCCCTTGGTGGACATAATCCTGCATACTGGAATCACACAGCGCCCCCACAACACAGCTGGAAAACTGCTGCAGTGGAAAACCTTTAGCCTGAAGGGTCCCTTTATGGAAATTGTCAGTTCTGGCCAGGGCATTTCTGAGCAAGGAAACAAAATATCCTTACTTGTGCAAATCAGAAGCTCCAGTAGGAGCCCTCTAGAACAGAGCTTGCCTCTATTTTTTGTTGTGAACACAATACACTCACCAAAAATCTATGTTGGCTGTATAACTTAGTGTTTTGTGTTAGCTTTTTTCAAATAGAGGAGCATCAACAGATGTTTTAAAATAGGAAGCAGAACACAGGATCATAGAATGGTTTGGGTTGGAAGGGACGTTTAAGATCATCTCCTTCCAGCCCCCCACATGGGCAGGGGCACCTTCCACTAGTCCAGGTTGCTCAGGGCTCCGTCCAGGGATGGGGTATCCACAACTTCTCTGGACAACCTGTTCCAGTGCCTCACCACCCTTACAGTAAAAAATTTCTTCCTACTATCTAATCCAAACCTGCTCTCTTTCAGTTTAAAGCTATTCCCCTTTGTTTTGTCACTTCATGCTCTTGCAAGTAGTCTCTCTCCATCTTTCTTCTCATGAAACAGCCAATTTCCTTCAAATAATGCAATCTATTGATGCATACCACTGCTCCCTCCTTTTAACTTTTTTCCATGTTTTGATTTTTTGGATGTTTTGACCTGCCTTTAGTCACATGGGATTTAAACTGGATCTGCCCTGGTACACTTGTAAATGTAGGTGTCATATACCAGAAACAACTCTTCACAAGTTCAGTGTGCTCAGATTAAGCTGAACTCTGATTTAAAGAGGTAACATGTAAAAGAACAGGGTAACATTTTCCTCACTATGATACTAACCATCACCTGGAATTGCAATATGCTGGAAAGCTAAAAGAAACAGCACTTAAAACTGCCTTACAAAGACCAAAACCTCTGAAGAAAGGAATACAGATGTACCATGAGAAATAACCACAAAGGTGACAGAAAATAAAGGCACTGCACCCAAAGAGATGGCACCAATCAACAGCCATAGGAGGAAAAGCAGCACAGACAGGGAAATAATTCAATACAGCAGCCAGCAAAAGTCTGAAACAAATAGGGGGGAAAAAAAGGGAAGCAGCAAAATGAAATCTGATGAAGTTGCCTGCTGGGAATGACTTGGCAGGCCACAAACAGAGGGAGACTTACTGAAAGCAGCTTTGTCCACAACCTGATCCCACGACTTCAAGGACAACTCCTACTGGGGTTCCTAGAGATGGCAGCTCAGAAGGCAGGTCCTGCTGATCAGCTCTGTGGGGAAAGCAGATTTTAAGAAGTCAGGGCAATATCTCCTTGCATTTCGTGTGCTTCCTACCACAAGGGTGTTTCAAACACCTTGTCAAGTGCCTGACTTGTGCACTCAATTGAAATTTGCCATTTGTCTGACCACCAGTATAAATTACTCCTTCCCCCTGTAATCTGTGATCTTCCTGTCAGTGAGGAAGAGAAATGCCAACATTTTCTACAGAGTGTCAAACAGGTGTGGTCTCTACTGGGGGTAATCAAAGACCAAATACTTCTGTCTGCAAAGTAATTATGCTCCTGAAGGGAAACTTTTTGTTCAGTAATTTTGCTGAACAAAACCATCTGCAGAATCTGCATCAAAAGCTCCTGAACGTTGTTTAAAACGTAACACTCTCCTGATGTTTGCCACACTGCATAACCTGGGGTGTTACCTGTGACAGCAGCTCCAGAGGAAGCGAGGAGACACCAGCACAGCCTAAGGAAAGGGTGACCAATTACAGACACTCTCAGCTCCTGAAAATTAGAGAGAAGTGAAGGGCCAAAAATTTATCAACTAACCCTATCAGGTCCTGTTTCCAGCCATGACGCAGGAAATAGCATCTCCTCTCTTTGCCCTTGGTCATGCCAAAAAGTAATACAATCAGCAGTAATAATACAAAGAGGCAAGGGAGGCTACCAACAATTAATTAAAATTGATTGCAGCTCTAATACAGCGCTTTGTCTTAATGCTTTAAAAATGTTTGTGCAAGCCAGAGTTTTTCATGATTTAAAATGATTTCATATTTAAAAGGGAGAAAGCTGAACCACTCGAAGGCAATAAGGGAGACCTGATACACATCCACAAGAAACTGATCCTCTTCAGTAACACAGTAAAGAACACACATTTTTCTTCAAAATTTTATTTTAATTTAAATTATGGGGCCAGCCAGATTTTTTTGGATACGAAACGCATTTTCCTCAGGAGAAATGAAATGCTACCATGGAAATAGAATTACAATTGTATACATCTCTTAGTTAAAAAAAAAAAAAAAGAAAAGAAAAAGAAAAAAAAAAGAAAAAAGCCAAACGAAAAACCACTTGCATTTAAATATGTTTTAGTAACACCCTTAAGCCTTCAAGCAGATAAGAAACCACTTCCAGAACAAGTTTTTTAATATGAACAGCACATCAAAGGAGCTTTAATTTAAATACAACTTCTTTTCGAAAGCCAACATTTAAATGTTTCCACATATTAAAAAAGTCACCATAGCCATTGATTCCAAGGCCTAATATAGAGTAACCTCTATGCCAGTCCAAATGTTTTCACTTCTTTACACATAGAAATCTTTAGCACATCTACGTCTTTCTAAAGAGGAAGCCTTACTTGTTATGGTGAGTAACGTGGCAAATAACGTTTTCCTCCACTCAGCTATGATAAACCAAAATATAACAGACTGTTAGTACTGAACTACAACACCACCTCAGTGCCAGTTCTGCCTGGGATCTCTGGGAAGTGTAAGCTATTTTCTTTCCTGTAAGCAAAATGATTCTGTTTGCAAAGGACATGTTCAGAACCTTTAAAAGACCAATTCTAATGTTAAGAGCAGTTTTAAATAACAGAGTGAAAACACTCAATTTTCTGGAGCTCTCGGACTTCCCTTGTGAAGGCTTTCAAATCAGCTTAAACGTCACTGATTGCGAAATATTTCAAATGGGAAGAGGACAGGAAGCAACAAACATTTTCTGTAGCATTCGCAATCATTCAGTCATGCAGAATTGGAACTTTCAGACCCCAATCCATGAGATTTTGCTTGGCTGTGATCTTAGCGTTACTATATGATGGATAGATACAATTTCAATAACATCATTTAGCTATATTTAGCAGATTCCTTTTGGATGGTCACAGTAACAAAAACATGGTGCAAAATCAGTTGGGTTTTCTCTTTTTATAAATACTGATAGTTTGCAGCATTAAAGAACACAATCAACAAAAAATTAAGTCATTTTGTTATCCTAGGACACCTATGAAATTGTTTCTTGAGGTTGGAGGGAATTAAATCATTCACTTAACACAACTATTGTACTGAGTTATTTACTGTAAGAAATGACGCACTGCAGGCTCCCCAGAAGTCAGAGGAATCGATATTAATTTAGCATAATCCTTGCCACTTGCAGAGCCGGTGAGCACAATGCTAGTTTAATTAAATAAGGCCAATATTATCTGGTAAGAACGTAGTAGAAAGGGTTCCAGTTCTCTGTTTCAGCCACCCTAATTGATGGCACCCCATTAGATAAGTGAATACAAAGAATTTGTTTGGGTTTGGGTTTTTGTTTCCTTTTAAATGCTGCAGTACTTAAGATTGTTAAATCAGCATTTCCATGTGATCTGAAGTATTCAATTACATGAGCATTCATTTTGCAAAACTCAATATTAGGTAATAGTTACAGACTAATACAATAACATTCCTCTGCTGTACAAATTAAATCATATTTTAAAGAAATGAGCAGCCTAGGAGTTATATACAAAAGAAACCAGCAAGCATTGTTGAAATGAAATGCAAAATGTCACTGCTAGGTCTACTGTCTGAAATACCTTTAAAGTAAAATTAACAAAACCCCTTAGAACATATTTCCAAGTTTACAAGTCAAGTCTCAGAAAAATCAAATCATGTCAAAAAAAATTCTATAAAGCA
Organism: Coloeus monedula; assembly: GCF_965178545.1. Taxonomy (NCBI): domain Eukaryota; kingdom Metazoa; phylum Chordata; class Aves; order Passeriformes; family Corvidae; genus Coloeus; species Coloeus monedula. Next base: position 5,872,863 of record NC_138790.1, read on the forward strand.
GTGAAAGGCATATATACATTTTCCTTATGAACCTTGAGATTTCACTCTTTTAAAAGTTGCTAAGTTTCAATATCAGTTTATTTGCAAGACAACTGTTTATCCCAATAAGCTCACATCTTAGATACATTTCCCCTTTGATTACAAATAAAGCACTGCACATTTTTTTTTTTTTTAATCAAGGCATATAATCTTATACTATGGTGCCAGGTATGCACAGGTCACATTGTGCTCATTATCTCAAACAAGGTAAGTGCAAACATACAGATTTATTCAGATTTGCAAGCATGCAACCTGTTACTTAACTACATTAATACCTTCTCTCCTAGACCAAACTAGTATCTATATGTTTGCTTTCACGAACCTAGAATCTTTCTTTTCAGGACTCCTAAAACAAGCAGTGTCTTTGAATTCTGAAATGACACAAATATCAAGAAAGTCCACATTGTGCAAGAAAGCAGCAGCTATGTTTCTCAACTTGGACTAAAAATGAAAAGAGAAAAACAAAAACCGTTCACTGAACAGCAGATTAGCAGTAATGTTCCTCATGAATCGATAAGAGTGCCTGATGCTGAATATCTAACAGCAAATGCTGAATTTGGGTTTAATATTTTAAAGGTTTATTGGAGTTTAAGCTTCTTGCTGTGCTGGTCTCTTCAAATCCCTGATCTGTTTAACTAAATAGGTCTTCTCATCATTAAATTGTTCATCCTCGGTCCTGTCATTCTGAAACTTGCTGAGGAACTCAATAAGTTTGGTCTGGTTCTTTAGAAGGATGTCTAATATAGGCTGTGTCTTGTTAGGATTGGCTACAAACACCTGCAAGAAAATAAAAGGCATTGAGCACAATAGTGAGAAACAGAAGGTTAAGTTAAAAAACATTATCTAACAAAATACTGATGATGGTAACTTAAAATTATGTTTTAATTATTCCAGTATCCCGCAGAAAAAAATAATGGAGTAAATCCAAGGTTTTTGTTTTGGTTTTTTTTTTTGGTATCAGGACGTAAGCTGAACCTAAGTACCAAAGTAAATTTAGTCTGTGGGAGGTGACCAGCCACAACAGCCTCTGCAGAAACCACTGAAGACACTTTATGGTTAAATTCTACAGCAAATGCATGTTTTCATATCATATGCAGCATCTGATGGGTATCTCACAGTTCACTGCAAAGTTTTAGACCTCAAGTTATAACTCCTAGCTGCCTGTCTGCTGCAAAGTCAGAAGACATCTGTTATGTTCAAATTACAATTCAGGTGACCTGACTAAAATACTGCTATCCTTCAGAGATCATGCAGTGTGATAAAACCACTTTCAAACTCCAGGATACTCCATGATTCTATATGGAATCATGCATTCCTCCTTATCTTACTGCATTTAATTCCAAAATTTTCTAAAGGAGATTACTCTGTCAATCACACGGAAATCCCGAAGTGGTTTCTAAACTATTTTCAAAAGATAACCAAGATAGATATCTGTAAAGATGGATCATAATAAAGCAAACATTAGTGCTCCCTTTATTTAATCACTTAGCAGACATTAAGATAAGCTCCATTTAGGCTCAGCTAAGTAGTTTACTCAATTAAACAACTTCTGGTTGGATTCTTTCTGTTTCATGGTGGGGGTTTTTAACATACCTTGAACACATGGAAGGCCTCAAACTGAATGTTACGACTCTTGTCTCGTAGAAGGTTCATCATTAGTTTGAGATTTTCAGGTTTACTGATGTACTTTGTCATAATTGTGAAGTTGTGTCTGTCCAGTAACAATTCACCGAGAAGCTGAAGGCAGAAAACAAGCCCAAATGAAAAAATTACTAACACTGGACATAAGAATCAGCTTACTTACAAATGCTTTCCAACCCCCTGAAATGGTGTGGTGGTTTGTGAATACAGTAACAGGGGTCAGTAAACAGAGTAACAACAGAACTAAGTGCCCCAAATTTCAAAGTGTAGGGTGCATTTTCCCCTTACTTCAATGACAGTTTCTCCTTTTCCTCAGAAAGTAAAAAATCACACTTGTTCCCCCTTGTTATGAATTGGAAAGATAAGTCTTTCATTTTTTCCCCCATGACTTCATTATTTTTTTCATTTATACAGAAGCTATTCAGCATAGAAAGAATGCCTTAAAAAAAATACAAACAAAACCCCAAAAAACAGGTTAGCACATCAAATGAGAAACACTGCACTTCTTTTGCTACCTTCTTTATCCTAAAGGGTTTAAAAGGATTTTCCCCACAAGGATCACCTTTGCTGCAAGCTCTGTATTACATTTCTGTTCACTACTTCTTACCTACTTGAATGTAAGATTAGTATTGCTCTAGGCACACCATGTGAATCTTTGTTAGATTATTTAAATGTAACCAGACTTGTTGAAGGAAAAAACAACAAAAATTAAGAAACTTGAGGAGCCATTTCTTCATAGGGAGAGAAATTAGTTTGGTCTGTGCTAGACACTAAATAATGTAAGAACTGGACTAAAAAAAAGTAGCTGATCTCAAGAATTAAAATGTATGGAGAATTAAAATAAACACTATTCAAGGCTCTTATAGAAGCCATTTCAAATAAAGTTAACTCACCTTGAAATTAAAGGGAATCTCTAGCTTTGCATTTAAGAAGATAATAAAATTGCCTTACCTTAAGTGACTGTCTCTTTGTCACGTAATTTTCTGAATGAAGTAACTTCTCATATTCACTGAAGAACTAAACACAGAATAAAGAGAAGGGTTAGGACTTTTTCCAGTGTCATAGGCATCTTCTTCCAAAGTATTGCAACAAAGTGGAGGAGATGCAAATCCCTAACAAAAACAAACGAAATCTGAAATCTCCTTAGATTCCTGGAAGTCACTACTGATAAACACTGTATACACTTTAAAAAATACATATCTACTCTTCTAAGAGCCTTTAATGTTTAGACTACAGTGTAGTGGAAGGCGTTTCCTCATTATTTCTTAAACTGTAATAGAAATAGGTTGCTCGGAGAAGCTGTGGATGCCCCATCCCTGGAAGTGTCCAAGGCCAGGCTGGATGGAGCTCTGAGCCATCTGGTGTCGGTGCCCATGGCAAGGGGGCTGGAGCGAGGGGATGTTTAAGGTGCCTCCCTAGCAGGCCGTTCTGTGCCAGCTCCTGCACTGGGCACTGTTCCCCCATTCCCGGATTCCCGGGATAGCCTGGCAAGCACGGCACGGGCTCCCCCTGGCGGAGAAGCCAGGCCTGGCTCCCGCAGCGCCACATTCCTGCTGCCTTCGCTTCCTCTGATCTACCCTAAGCTCAGTTGATTTACTATTGCATGGAAATGCCCAAAACCAGAGCTAAACAAGGAAGAAAACCACCGATTTCTTCAAATAAGATACACAGCACCAGAAAGCTCGAAATATGAAAACGTGTCTGCTCACCCTATCGTAATGTTGTTCCAAAAATTCTGCACTTAACAACTTGTGTCTTGTAAGCAAATCCTGTAAAAAAGCACAAACCCAGTATTGTCACTAAAAAGATTTAAACAGTACGTAGACATTCTCATACACATAAGACATGCAATCCAAAATTCTGCTATTTCATTAAACACACTAGTTTAGGACATGAATGCAATTACCTGGACACTGTTAAGGATCTTGGCATCACTTAGGAAAGATCTGTGATGCATTACTTTAATTCACAGATAAAAAGCCTGTGAAATTCTCAATGAAGAGTGCTACTTATGGATCAAGGCTATGCTCTGCACACAACTACACACAACCAAGGCTAAGACCCCCTGTTTAATATTGATTAATATTATGCTTATTGTCTCAGTATAACTGATTGGTTTAGGGCCACAAAAAGTTTCCCCAAACAAAGCAACAGCATCAAGCATCCTCAGGAGGAACACGGGAGGAGTTGCAGACACATATTTAAAGCCCCTGGCATGGGAGTACACATGCATTCAGGTAATGCACGATACAGCTTACTCTCTAGAACAAAATTTTGGGGAGCAGATGTACTATATGTATTAACAGGTATGTCTTACACTCTGAGAAATAAGGAAGAACGGTGTCCAGCTTACCCATCTGCATCACACCTATTTTCTTGCCCTCTCCCAAGGCTTGTTTTGCCAAGAACATCACACACAACACTGGGTTCACAAAGCAGAGAACTACAGAAGTAACAATTCCAAGGTTGTGAGGAAATTACCTTGAATGTGGCAAATGCATCTGAAGCAATGTCAAACGTTGACATTTCCACGTATCTGAAGAAATCATAGAATTGTTCTGACCACAAGATGATTTTAGCTAGTGGTTCATGCCTGATGCATTCTCTAAGCATTATCCCACAATTTAGAGCAATTTCCGGAGATTCGTACCTATTAAAAAAAACAACAAAGATTATTTATAAATTTATAAACTTTCACAAGTTAGCACTGCAGCACCACATTGCTAATTACAGTGTTCAGTACTATCAAGTAAACAAACCCATAAAAATTAGAGGTACTCATTCCTGCACTAAACAACATTTTTAAATATTTCTACAAAATACTATTGAAACAGCTGCCAGTTACAATTATAGCCAATTCAAATGATTTTCATGAACTGGGAAACAAGACTAAATAAAAATACTTTCTTTGTTTTCAACATCAGTTTTCTTGTTCCATATTTCTGGGATTGCAGACATCTGGAAAAGCAGTAAATGCTTTGTCTTGAAAGCTGCTTGCTTAAACATGACAGCAATTTACATAAAACTTTACATATGAGCATGAGGGGTTAATAATACTGGACATAAATTCAGATCTCTTCTTTCATTAAACCATTTTTCAGCATCATTGGTTGCTCTGCACATCATGGGGTTCCAGCTTCTGGAGCAGTCACGGTCTCTCACTTGCCTTCCTGCCACACACCTCCAGAATCCTCCCTCTTATACCACTGGAAGCTAATTGAAATTCCCCAAAATTTCAGGAGAAAAGTATCATTGTGCATAATGAGCATTAACTACACTAACCTACAAAAACATTCCCTTATGAAATAATTTTTATTAAATCCTGCAATACTCTCCCATTCAACCTGTCATGGAGATTTGAAATCTACTGAACTTTTTGCAATTCATGAAACAGTGTAAATTTACATAAATTTGTCTCAGTTGGATACCAGGTGTAACACATAAGTTGCTAAATGCCCATATCAAACATCCTGACTTATGAGTTTCAATAACCCCTTTGAGAATACAGCTCTCTGAAGAGTGACAACACAGACTAAAAGTGAGCACCACTGTGTTGCAGCCCTCATTCAAGCACTTACCAATGAAAACATGCTGAAAAAGCAATTTTATCTCTCTGCACCTCAAATATCTTTGCCTTCTTTGTAAACTATTTTGAAGAAGCACTGCACCAATAATTTCTTTTGCATTATGCCACAATTAATATATATTTTTTTTTGTCCCTCTACCATTTAAATGAAATTACAGTCACTCAGGACTGCAATGCAGGGGGGGAAAAGCAGCTGCTCTGGCAGACAAGTGTAGAACTTATGCTCATATGATTTGAGGTAAGTATTCCACACTACTTCTGGTGCTAAACTTTGGAGTCAGCACGAAACAGAGATGTGGGACTCCTGCTTTCTCCACAGAGAAAGTTTCTTGTATGATATATTTTCCAGTGGCATATGCAAATGGCCAGGATTAGGCAAACCTGGAGATGTTAAAATAAAATAGCCCAATGTGCCCTGCACTGGCAGCTCAGTCAGCACCTCTGGTGACTGCTCTGAACTAGGATGAAGTAAGAGGAAAAACACATTTAAGCTTCCTGTTTATATGCTAAAAATCCACCTGATTATCCTCCCCATCTCAATGCTACCAACAGGCAAGTATCCCACTGAGAGGAGTGGCCCTTTCATACACCCTTTAGTATCCCAGTAGGTGGAATAAGTACTCCTCAACTACAGCAAGCTTACCCAGCAGCTGCAGCCAGAACTATAAATGGCTGTATTTTTTAAAATGGTTTATTAATGTTTGATGAGCTCTTCTGTCCCAAAATAAGACAGTGAAATTGAAATTTTCAGAACTTTCTTAATTAATATTATTAGAAATGCAAGCAACTATTTTCTGCTTTCATGTTTGAGAGCTGCAGCTCTACATGCCCAGCCATATACTCAGTATGGCATGACCCTTCAATATCCAGCACACCAGCTATTACAAGAAGAGAGGAAGAAGCAGCTCTCTGGCCTGCACAGTATGCAACAAATAGTTCTTTTTCTGGTCAGGTTTGCATTGGTGTGTTTGTGTCAATACAGGAATATAAATCACTATGAATAAGAAGTCTAAGACCATACTAAGGCCAGCAAACTGGAAATTATTGTTGTTAAAAGGAAAAAGAACAGTCTTCAACTCTTGATGAATGAGTAAGTTCACAAGAGAATAGTTTAAATAGGCTCAAATAGTATACTGAAAGGAAAACATCTTACTAGCGCAGTGAGAGCATTTTAGATTACTAACAGTTCTCAATTTTCAGTTTTATTTCATGCAAAAGTAAATGGTTCATGTTCTATTACTGAAATTTTCCTTTACTTAGGGGAATTACAGACCCCAAAACCAAAGAAAAAGAAAATAAAATCAAGCATATTGCAAAGGAAGAACAAAATGTCAGAACTCAGTTTCTTTTAAATGCTTCTCCATGCGTTTAAAAAACCCCTCACTTCATGTAAAAGCATACTTATGCTTCACAGTGCACATACCCTTTTAATAGCATGAATAAGATATTTTGTTGAGTGCAGATGTATTCAACTGTGGGAGTTCTTGTACCAATTTGTCTTCTGAGAATGTTGTTGAAAATTTGCGCAACATCTTTCTTGCCCTGTCAAAAACATCGGCAGTTAAACACATAATATTGAAGTCCACAGGCAAGTTAACAATTAAACATTATCATCACCTCATGCAGTCATACTGGGGGAGCTCTGCAGTTCAGTCAGCCTCCATACTCTGATCTTGAACGGATTCAGTATTCTGTTTCTTTATGCCCATTTCAAATATGCCAAAGCACTCAAAACATTACATCACGTTGCAGCCAGATCATGGGTAATTTACATTCAGCAGTAAAGCCAGCTGATGTTTCATCACATATTTCTATGTAGCATCAATCTCCTGGGCTTATTTGATACTTGCTTTTGCTAACAGCATAACAGTTTTTAACCATGCTCTTGCCTGGAAGTGTGTTTCTTCAACATTCCATTATCCTCTCCCTTGTCTAGGGACACACAATGCCACCATTAAGAGTGTGCAAAGCATTTCCAACTGCAGTGTTAACATCCAACTCAGAACTGCAACTTATGAAAGTGGAATAAATAAATAAATGAATAATACAAACAGAAATCATCCACTGACCTAAAATGGAAGTCTCACATTTTTCAATGCACAAAAGAAGTATAAGTAAGACCAGGATGCTGGAATTCAGCATAAATTGTACACAAAAAAAATGCACAAGCATAGCACCAGACAGTGTAAAAGGAACTGGAAATGCTCTTTTTTGAATAAATACACATGTCCTATTTATTTCTTCTGTCAGACCATAGCTGAAGATGACAAACTGGTACAGACATCTAACAAAAAGCTGATTATAAACATAAGCACTTTTCACTGTCATTCACATACACCATTTAAAAGCCAGATTTCTGCAATTAGCTGTCCATTCTGGACTGCACAAAGACACCTTCAGGATTATATGTTATCAGATCTATTCCAGAAAAAGACCAGGCCAACTTGTACTAAGCTTGGACCTGCAAATAAAGGTCTGTTAAGCAACTCCACCTACAGGTTCCCTGAACATTATACACCAAACCTATATATATATATATAACGTTTCTTGACAAGCTCTAGCTGTACTGTAAATCTCCTGAGTAACACCAGGAAGCTTTTGAGTTAAATGCAGGGTGTATTTAACGAGCAAGAATTTTAAAAACAACATCAATTATTTAAAATTCTTTCCATTTTCTGATCAGTGTACAAAAGACTGCATGAGAAAAAAACGAAATGTTTATGAAAACGTAGGAGGACTGTAGTTTTACAAATGGCATGTTTGTGAATTACCACAGACAGTTTTGTTGGAGTGTTGTTTTCAGGATATAAGGGATTGTTTGTAAATGCTTGTTTTCTCAATTACAATTCCATTGAAAGCCAGCCCAAAGCAATACCAGAACTCTTTGTTCTGAAATGAGTAGAGCAGTGTTTGCAGAAATTGCTTTACTCAAGCTCCACATAATATAGTCATCAACTCCCATTCACCAACGCTGCCAGTTCTGCGCTGGATCGCGGCGTTTGCCTTGGATCCCCCAGCAAGAACAGCATTTCCTTCTTATGCCCATCACTGAGCTGCCAGTGGCACACAGCAATCCCAGAGCGAGGTTTTGTCACAGGGGTGTCTTGCCAAGTGACCTCATGGCCTAACAACGGCAAACAGGCCCCAGACCCTGTGCCAGCAGTCACGACAGCCAGAGGTGAGAGGGACACTGTGCTTGTCTTCTCAGCAGAAGGATTCAGCGTCCCTTGGCAAGAGGCAGTTTTGGTTTTGGGGAGTTTTTATTCTTCATTTAAAAAATTCCAAAACAACAGAACATAAAACCTAATTTCACCAGGGATGCCATCTCTTTCAGTGCAAATCAGCAAGGAGATAACTGGTAAGTGTTAAGATTGGTAAGGAGATGGTTGTGTTGACTGCTTTACTGGAAAGCAAGCTTCCAGAGAAGGGCAACACTTTAAACAGGCCTGGGCATATAGCAAGGGCTGGACAATTGCAGTTTTTTTCATTAAAACATCAAATTTGTTATTTTTCTAGTTTTTACTTCTTACTTTTCTATGGGTTGTTTTTACCATAGCACTTCAGATTCAGGTATATTTGAGACAGATAAAGAGCCACAATGAACAGTCCCTGTCTAGTAACAAGCTGTCTATTCCTGTTCTAAAAGGTAACCTTCTTCAGAAGTGAGACTGAAAGGAAAAAAAAGTTTAGCTTTGTCACTGAATAACCTCCAGCTGTGGTGGGACACCAGAAAGAAAAAATTCTAGACCCACTCTTCAAGTTTAAAAATCACCAGAAAATCAAATATGAATTTCCATCAGTAATGGAAAAATAATTTCAAATGCAGTAAATTCGCACAGACATTTGGGATATCAAAGGCAACATCTGATTGGCTTTGTAACAGCTGGGAAGCTGGAGCACATCTGGAGCACAGGTGTGTTGACATTAATTCTAGATAGCAACAATAGCTGGACAGTCTGCCAGCTCCCATCCATAAAAAGCAGACGTGGTCCAGCCTAGAAAGCAGTGAATGACTTGTTCTCTTTCCAAGAGGAACCATCACATCCTCATGAAACAAAGCAGCAGAAGAGCCACAGGCAGGAAACAACTCACAATCTTTCCACATCCCCTTAGAATAAAAAGCACAGCCCTCCTTAACGAGAGCAAGCCTGTGCAAATCGTTATCATTCTTCATTACCAGGAGATAAGGTTTCCTTTGCTAATAACTGGGCTGAGTAAACACCAGGCTGATATCAATCTAGAGGTCAGCAAAATCCAGATGACGTTTCATGATTTCCTTTCTTCAGCAATTAAAGGCCATCACATTTCAGCATTCCCTCTCAGCTTTCCCAGGTCTCCTTGCTTATTTAACAACCTGAATGTTTTATGTATGGTATAAACAGTTGTGTGGGTAGGGAAAAAATACCACTGTATTACAATTAAACACAAGTCAGAGGGAGTTATGGGTGGGGTGGAAGGGAGAGAAGAAAGAACAGGGAAGAAAGCCATTGTTTTTGGAATGTCAAACTACAATAGGACTTTAAACTGCTGTGTTTGTATTGTGAGCAACTTGTTTATGAACAATCCCATTTTTAAGCAATCTGAAGTGGAATGGTCTTTATGGTCGAGGCTGTCGAGTGAGATACATGGGGTTTGGCTCCTTTCCTAGACAACCACACGCTTCTTGTGAGACCTCAGGGAAAAGAGAAAAATCCAATTGTACTGCAGCATCTTGTAACTAAATAGGATTTTTCACTATGGTGCTGGGAAGGTAAATTATTCCATGTGATGTGGTGACAAATGCCACAGAGGCTTGTATAGAGATACCTTTAAATATAAATAAGGACAGCTATTTTGAATTGATCAATAAATACTTCAGTTTGTTTTTTTAATAAACAGAGAAAAAGATGAGGAAAAGCAAAAAGGTTGCATCACTTGTTTCTAAAAAGAGAGAGAAATACTGGACTATTACTAAAACTAACAGCTTTAAATTATATATTTAAACTTCTTCATAAATGTTACAATAATTCTATTACTTTTCCTAGTAATTTGATGTAGCCATATGAACATATAAATACGTCTTGTAGTATTAAGGTTTGTGTTCACTACGGTATTAACCCTTCTGTGTACACAACAATTAAAAATTATTCCATAATTTTAACAGAACTGTACTACCAGATTAGAGGTTTATCTACTTCAAATTTGTGTTGTTTATATGCCTAAATTCACAGATTTCATATTCTATAGTTGCTCAATCTTGGAACAGTGAGTTCTCTTTCTAATGGATTTGTCATAACCACAAAATAAAAGCTGAAGACTGAAACATCTTAATCAATTAAAGTGGTAGGAATTCACATGTGTTTATTTTAACATACAGAATATAAGAAATGCCAAACCTCCTTTCTTACCTCAAAATCAATTAGCTGCAAGTCAGCTACTAGGGTACTAAGAAGACCACTGTTGTACAGCTCCTGAGCAAGCTGTGCCACAGCTTCTGTTTGGGGTTCTTTTTCATTTGTGCCATACAAGATTTCTTTCATGGCAACAAGGTTTTTTGAGACCTCCTCCGTCGCCTAAAGAAAATGGGAAAACAATACAGTTAGAGAACAATGCCATTTGTCTTTCTAACTGCACACTCCTTTATTCTTAACATCTGCAAACTTCCATGGGGGGGGGGGGAGGGGGGGGGGATAATCAGGAAATGACAATCTGTTAAAAAAAAACAATAGATACTCTTTCTGCAAATAAGACTGTTATGAGACTGGTATTTAAAAAAAAAACCCAAACAATAAAAAGCAGAGGCAAGACATACACAATTTAGTTACCAAAGGTAAAAATCTTTTCCTTTTTACTGCCTTTTAACTTCCCATTCAAAAATCCCCTAAAGAACAGCAATAGAATTAAAAGAACCTGATAAAATTTCCATCCTGTAAAACAGTTACGCAGGATCAGACTGGAAAATGTGACATGCAGCCTCATGCCTGTCCCTAGTGAACTGCTCAGAGAGACCAAATGCAGTCCTCCTGTAGATTTTGCACACATCAGATTTTGCCAAATACTAGGCTCCCATTCCGGTTACTGTGGGTGAAGTCTTTCCAACAAACAAAACCTTAAGGAGAAACAACTTCATTTTTCAGGTTATCTCAGTATACAAGAACAACCTGGCCAACAGACCCAGAAAGAGGTACACTCAAAACGACACAGGAGACTACTAAAGATCTAAAATCCTTCCCTGTTTGAAGTCCACCTTACAGAAGACAGACAGGTCTGACTTGTCACTTGTGAGGAATTCCTAAGTTGCCATGATGAGCTGGAGCAGCATTTAGCAGTGGAAACACAGTTATCTCACAAGTAAAACTAAAAAATTATAAATCAACAAGAATACTTCTAAACACCCACTTCTGAATCTTAAAACATAGTTGTATAGGACCAAAAAAAGAACTACTCTTTTCAATATATGTTTACTGAGCTTGGGGGCAAAATGCTAAAAATGATCGTCATAAATAGCTGGTTTAATTATAATGGTTCTTCACATGCCTAAAAAGTCTGAATGGTTTGTAAGTGCACTGGATTTTAGTAATTAGATGAACCTGCCAACAAAGTATGCATACACTTTAATGCAAAGTATTTATGATTGATAGCTCACGGAAAATTAATAAAGTGAAAAAATTATCTCTTTCTGGGTATTGCCAGTCTCACAAAAGGTATGCAAAAAGATTTCTCATTGTGCTTTTTATCTAGAGGCTTAAGATCAGCATGACCCATGCACTATTCAAGCTAAAGCCACTCCAGCTTTGCTAGGTATGCAAGGAGAATTCCATGACCTTTAAGGAGGCTCCATATCATTTTTAGCCCCTCCACAACTTTCCACTCCCTGCTGCGTCCCTCTTCCTGCTAACTTCAGTTCCTAGTCCCAGTTGTCTCCTCCTCAATCGAAATTCCAAAGGATTTTCTGTACACTGTTAGTAAGACAGCAAGAAGCAGGTGCTCAGTAAGACTACTCAGATTCACGCCAGCTCCTGAAAACGTGAAATGGGAACACCAGCTCACCATACTGGAGCAGTATTACACCACACAACTGTTCTCTGAAATTCTGAAGAAACAGCTCTTTAGTAGGAGAAGAACAGGAACATCTCTCAGACATGGAGATATGAAGAGGTATCTTTGATGCATGGCTACCAAGGAAAGAGGAAGCAAAATCTGTCCCTGCACCCTAATGTAGAAAGCAAGATGAAAGAGGAAGAAAGGCAAAAGTTTAAGTAACTGCCTATTTTAGCTAAAACGATGGCAGTATCAAGGGCATGCCTGTAATTAAAAATGTGAGTGGAGAATTGCTCATACCAAAACCCCAGGAAACAGAACGAGCCTCCTAAACCCAAAACTTTAATAACTGCACTTTAGGGCTCTCCCTCACCACCAGCCCAAGACACAAACCAGTAATGGAATGCTTGCAAATGAGGCAGAAAACAATGCAGTGTTTCCAAACACTGAGGGCTTTAAAAAACCAAAAAGCCTTCTACCCCAACACGAACGTACAACTCGGGAACTTCAATAACAGACAGCAAGACTTCAGTGCTCTGCAAAACTGGCAAGACCACCTGAATGTGCTTCACTGGAACTTGGCATGGCATGAAGCTTCAGTGGGAATCACTGAATCATTGAGGTTGGAAGAGACCCTTAAGCTCAAGTCTGCCACTAAACCACATCCCTAAGAAGCAGAACAGCTTCTTAGTACCTCAGGAGGCCATCAGGATGCAACCAGCTGCTTGAGGCAGGGCCAGCCTCAGTCTTGCCAAACTGACCAGGCTGATGGCCAGCCATGCTCCGAACAGTTCCATGGATGGACACTCCACCACCTCTCCAGGCAACCTGTACCAGTGTCTGACCACATGTATCATCAAAGAGTCTGCCTTGCATCACTCCAGCTACCATTTCTGGGTATCTTCTGTAAATAGAAGTATGAGGTTTTCTGCAAGTATTGTATCAGTAACCAAGGTCTTTCTATGCACCACATTTTCATGAAATACAACATGCTTATATTTCTTCTACTCGAAAATTCAGTATCAAAAGGACTAGAAACAAACTTCTACAAATTTCTAGAACCTCCCTACTCTTGTATATTCCATGAACTCTCAAACATATTCCAAATACAAGATGTGCAGGCTTATTTTTGCCATTTCAGATGCAGAATGGGATTTAGATAGTTACCCTCAAAAATATAATGCTACATTAAATATTGGTGCGAAGAGCCAAGTAAAAGCTACTAAAAAAAAATAAAATCAAGAAAGATAAGAGAAGGTTGGATAGCATTACTTGCAAGATTTTCTAGGATACTGCGATCTAAATAATTGCCTAATGCACTGCTTTCTTTTAGAATGGGAAAAAAATCTCTAGAGAAAGACCAAAATACACAGTGAAGTTCATCCAAAAACCCATGATGAAAAGTGGAACAATCTGATACCGTATGTATAAATACATAAAATACATCCCAGTACAATATATGACCAAGGCATATTTTATATATACAGAATGTCTATACTCTCTATATATTTTATAGTCTCTAGGTACATATTTTGTATGTTAAAATGTATAAGTATTAACATCTGTATTTATATGCTCTCAACACTGAGAAGGAACAACCTGAATTTTAGAGAAAAATTTCATGGCAAGTCATATTTGAAATTCAATGGTGCCAGAAAATCAATACCATCTGAGGACAAGCCACACTATAAAAGTTAAATGTAAAGCAAGGAAAATAAAGAAAGTACTTACTTCTCTATGTTTATGAAAGACAGGACGATACTATTTAAAGATAAAAGCAGACACCATGAAATCACACATATGACTGTTACACCAGAATAGCTGCATATCTTTACAGCTATCGTTCATTCCAGTCTCTGGAAATATCAGTGAAATACTCTAAAATTTAGTATTTCCTTAAATGGTAAGCAGTGCAAACCCCAAATATTCTATCTAGAGTTGTAGAGCTGGATTATCTGGGGTTTATGAACAGTAGAAGATAAAGAACACATGGCCAGTCCTGACACACTTCCAATGAGCTTGGCAGTCTCCAGGCCTATGGAATTCCAGTGGCTGAGGGTTCTCTACACATGGATAATGCAATTACAGAAACTGCACTATTAATGAAAACATCCATCAAAAAGATAAACCAGATATAGCTTTGAGCCTGTACTGGGTAAATAATTTTACTAGTCCAGAGCAGTATCTATCACAAGTAAAAAGCATCATTTTAATAACTATTTAAACTGGCCGGATTTCAAAATGCTTACAAAAACAGACAATTCCATAAATGTATTAGTAACTACATCAGTGCAGTAGAACATTTAAAGGCCAAAAATGATTGTATGATTTTACAGTAAACATTTAGCATGGAGACAGCACAGAAGAGCCAAGTTCAATTAGAGGAGCAGCATGTCCTCTCACCTGCTACTTCTGGAAGAAGCCTCATCTTTACCCCTTGAGTAACAGCCCCACACTGGAGGCCAGGCAGATTACTTAACCTTTAGCCTTCTTTCAACCACAGATTAATTGTACACACATGCATAACAAATGCAAGATTTTACTGCTTTGTAAATGACAGCATTAACTCCCTGAATGAAATCTGACCTATGGCAACATGGCACAGCATCACCCTGGGACAACTGAGCCAAAGCAGCTCATGGTCCAGCCCCATTACTCAGTGTGCTCCCATCACACGCAGCAGTGATGTAAGAGAGGCCAACCACACCTGCAAAGGCCAATCTGCCTGGGATAACAACAGGGCTCCAACAATCACCCAACAGCCCAAAGGGAGCTGCTGCGACCAGGTTAACCCAAGGTCAGAGGGTAGCAAAGAACAACTTGATTACACAAGTAAATATTTACCTGCACGACAATAAATGTGCGCCACACACCAAGAGAACTGGTAGTATGAAAAAAACGCTGGTATCAGCCAAAGAGGAGGAAGAGATGTGAATAAAGACTAACTAATGGACTAGATCAAGGGTAGGTCCCACTTACAGGAAAGGTTTCCTTCCCCTTCCCTTTAGCTCCCCTTTCTGAGAGAGCACAAGTAATGGAGAACTAACAGCATATATGATGAACACATTTTCAGTTATAAAGCACTTGACATCTCATTTCCCTTCCAAAATACTGACAGACAGCAAGCCAGGACCTCTGTGCTAAGCACAGCACTGCAGCCAGCAAGCACCAGAGCTGTGGCACATGAGGCAGATGGGAGCAATGAGCCACAGCCCAGCTCCCACAGCCGCTCTGGGTCACAGCTCCTAAACAAGCACCACGTGCTTAAAGGGCATTTCAAATGACCTGGAGAACTACCTGGTTAATTTTTCTCCAGTCGTCACAGAGCTCAAAAAGCAGATTAACATGTAACTAGGATACACCTGAATTTCAGATTTTTGGTTATAAAACAAATTTTCCAGTATGACAGGACAAAATGTTTCATAATTGAACAAGACATTACTATTGTTTTACATCTTTTACTTTGAAGAATATCTTCCATTTTCATTATAAAGAATGGACAGGAACACACACTGTCCAAGATTTAAAAGTCTTTATTATCTCCTTCGATTTTTTGCTTCCTCTCACAGAACATTAAAAGTTTTAAATTTCAGCTTAAGCACTGAAAAAAAAAAAAAAAAAAGGCATTCTGTTCAAACGTAGTTAATTACACTTATAACTTCCAGGGAAAACTTGTCTAATTTTCTTATAAATCTGTATTTCCAACTGTGCTACAAAATTGTTAAAGAGCATTCACCATGTAGTAGCAAACTCAGCACTGTAAGAAACAAGAGTGTAAGAAAAGTAGGTAGTCCCTTAACCCAAATGGGTACCTTTACCACAAACAGTAACCAACACTGAGTAGGTGGCATGCTGCCCAAGCACTGAGATATGTGACAGGCTACCTAAGCACACCCCTGGATCAAGCAACAATGACAAAATTAGACACACCATATTTTATACAAGTCTAATCACTAATAAAATCAAGTAATGAAAACAAGAACAACTTTTGCATCCTTCTCTCCTTTTAGTACCAGGCAGCAATTTTTGTGCTTTATGTACAGTGAGTTTTTCTATTTCTGTTCCACTGCTAGCCACAGAACTCACCCTGCCACCAGCACAGAATTCTTCTCCAAAGTAGGCTGAAAAGTTACACCGCAGAAAGGATCATGATAATAAAAGGGATAATGAAAGAGTAAAAGATTCCTAAACACTGAGATATGGGCATGAAGAAATGTTTGTTCTTTTCTAAGACCCTTACTGCTCAGACCCCTGCTGTCTTTTAACTCCAAATTCACTCCAGTCATTTCTACAGACTGGACAGGAAGAAGGCATGAATTCAGGGTGTCCAATCACAGCCCTCAAAGATCTGATGGACTGGTCCATAAGATATTGAAGACCTTTCTCTTTCAAACCGGCAAACCACCTGGGCTAAACAGTCACAACCAGAGTCACCTTCCTGAAGTCTTGGCCTGCCATGGAAACAAACAATTCTGGATGAATCTCTGCATGGAGCTGTGGACACTGGTGTTATGAATGTTCAGATTCATCAGCTGGTCGCCTTTGTGAACAGCAAGGATGGCAGTGAACAGCACTACCATACCCAGGCTCATTCCCCTGAATGTCAGGATTTAGCCCTCCTCACACTTAAATTAGTGAATGTGGGCTGCCTTTGTACTCCTGCAAACACAATGTGTTATTTTCTGTATGATACAGGAAAAACCACTCCACGGGCTTAGCATATTTCTTGTCAGAGCAGCAGACTCACATAAATGAGGTCTTTCAAAAAGATGGAGGTGTGGGACTAAAGGCCAGCAAGAAGAAATGCTACATAACCTTCAGCTACAGCATCAAGAACACAGGTATGTGCTACAGGACACAGCTACACACAATGCGATGATCTGGTCTGTTCCCCATTGGGGTCTAAGCAAAAAGAGATGACACAAAAGAGCACGGATTTTAAGATCAAGCCACATCTCCAGGAACTAATAATGAGGCCAAGATAAAGGAGGCAGTGCCAAGTCTCATCAGAGACTCTTCAGAATGCACCTAGCCCTCCTCTCCTGACAGAAGTCTCTTTTAGAGAAAGAAGAAAAGCAGCAGCAAATGAAAATCCTTCCAACCTTCACACAAGCCTGCATAAAAAGACCGTAACATTTTTCTCTCCAGTAGGAGAGAAAAAGCATCAGAGGAAAGTACTGTGGTACTCTGCAAGACACCTGGAACATACCACATGGTGGCAATGGGGTAGAAGATGCTAATTATTAAAGAAAATCAGAACTAAGATGGCAATTTCATTAAGACACTTAGAAGTAGTAGTGCCAAATCTAGGTGAAACAGTGTAGAGGAGCCGCCCCCACTCTGCTTAAAAATATATGTGAACATGAAAAGATTGTGACTAACTCCCATATGGGATCCTGTGGATGCCAAGAATAATAGATAAATATTAGTTAAATAAATAGTTAAATATTAGTTAAATAAATAAATAAATAATAGTTAAATAATGCCAGGAGAGGCTCCAAGGAGGGTGTTAACCTAAACCTCTGCCACACAACTCACTAGGTGGGATGCAGCTGCACACAGCCTGAACTTTGAGGTCAGTTCCTGTAAAGCTATAAAATCAAGAGTGCCAGTTGAGAAGTCAATGACTGTGGACAGGTACAGATCCTGAAGTAGCAAGACATCCATCTAAAGGAAACTGCACTAGCACAGGAACTTTTCACATCTTACTGTGGTCTGAGGAAGAGGCAAGAAAGCCAAAATATATTCTCTGCTGACATCCATGAAGACACAAAGTTCTCCAGCTTCAGTAAGAGACACTCTGCTCTGTAAAGACTTGCATGGACAAGTAGAGACAGAACTACTTGTGCAGTAGTGAAGGCACTGTGGTGGTCACAAGCACCAGAACACTGTACAGCTGCCTATTAAAAGAATGCAATGTCCTACAGTTCCAAATCAAATTATTTTAAATATCATTATCAGCTGCCAGTGGCATAAGCCAACCAACCAACAAGACACGCAGCTGTTCAAAGGTACGTAACTTACCCTTTATCAAGGTGTAAACCCCCAAAATAATTCCTAATTGATCCAGTTTCAACAGCTGTAAATTCCCCTTCCCCCCACTTTCAAATACAGTTTATCGACTGGAACATCACAACTGTACCTTTTCTGCCTTTTTGTCAGAGATGTCTTGTTTTTCTAGAACTGCCATGCTCTCCTTCAGGTTTTTCACTATGTCTGCAGGAGACTTGTGGGACTTGCCAAAGGGGAATGGCATGATTGCAAACCACAAGGTATTCCTTCTATGGCTCCTGCTTCACCTGGAAAAGAAAAAAGAAAGTACATCAAAAATAGACGCTTGAGCTCTGTACAACACCACACACAAAGATCAAGATAGAGCAGGAAAGGTATTCATACATGGAATAATGATCCTTGACAGCTGAACTAGAGCTTGCCATGACAAACTTAAATTCTTGTATTTTTAATTCTTATAAAACACAAGATATAGAATCTAAGAACTCGCATTAAGATCATCATATTGTGCTTCAGGAGCAAATTAAAGAGTACATTAACTACATCCAAAGCCACATACTGCACACTTGCCCCATATGGGCAAGACTTACAAGGATCAATTATTCCAATTAATACTGTCAAGCAAAATGCTGTCTTACACGAGGTGTTTGACACACAGGTCCTCATGTCTCAGGGGCTCTGCAAAGACTGTCCAGGTATGTGCTTCCACCCAGATTCATTCCATAATGAATTTGCAAATGCAAAGCAGACCCCAAAGTCTGCGCCTTCATGCACTACGAACATGAAGCAGGCGAGGCTACAGACAGCAGCCTATTCCTGTCAAAACACCTGGCATGTCCTGGCATTTTTGCATCAGTAGTAATACTGAAATACAGTCTCACCCTCACACATTTTATGGGAAATAAAATTTGTCACCCAGCAGGGATATACACAGCACTTGAAAGCATTAAAACCAACACCTGATGTGTATCTTTCTTAAAAAGATAAAACATGTCTTATAGGAGAAATTTTCCTTCCCTAAAAATATCTGGCTCTTGAATCCAAATACATTTATTCTTCTGTATATTTACATGTATTTACTTTTACACACGCACAGATATATACTCTCTTCTGTGTACAAAATACAAAAGTACTACTGGAATGAGTGAGTGTACTGAAGCTTTTGTTACTAAACACATACACTGACATTTAAACAATAATAAAACCTTCTTACAAGTGAATTCCATAAAGCATACTTCTACAACTCTAATCTAGACAGAAAAGAACAGGAAATCCTCCATTAAAAATGCTGACAGTGCTACTGCTGCTAGACACAAAAGACAGCTGAAGCTGGCAGAGCAGAGCAGAGCCTGCACTGTCACTCCAAAGGAGGGGTATTACCCTGAAAGTTGAATTTCTATCTCCCTGCAATGCCTGCCTAGTTAGTAACAAGTCAACTATAACCAGTACGTTAAAGTTTCTTATTTGACACGATGCACTTTGCTCCTTGATTAAAATACCAGCTCATCCACCAGGAACTCCAAAACATTACTCCTGATCTTATTCAATAGAGTTTTAATCAGAGATTAAAAATCCCAATGTAATGCTATTTTTGAGTTATTTTTATTTTTAAAACAAATAAGCTTGGCTGGCCCAAGTGCAACAATTTAGAGGTAAGAACAGAAGAACTTGGATTTTCAGCCAAGTAAATTTCCATAAATAGAAATTTCAGGTAATCAGTTACAGAAATCATACGTTCTCTGTTTCATGCCTGCAACTGACTTAACCCATCTGATAAAAAGCATAAGGTAGGTAGTTTTTAATTAGATTCCTTTCAGATAAGAGTATCACCAGGAAGGTTGAAACAAGACCTTCCACTAGCCATTTCCAATCTTTAACAGATCACAAGGACTTTCTGTGGCATTTATTTTGTAGTATGTGTCATTACAGTAATTGCTCATTCACAATCTGCACAAAGAAGGGGCTGTAACACTGAAATTACAAATGCAGGAGATAAAAAGAGATCAAAAAGTGCTCACAGGTCATTCCTTAGACAGGAGAATTTTATGCCTCAAACTTTATCACATCTAATGGAACAGAAACCTACAATTAAGAAAAGCACCAGTACTTACTGTTATTTAATGAAAATACAATGGCATTTAAAACAATATTTAAGGAAAATTATGGTATTTTCACACAGAATTTTTTTCCTAGACAGTGTGAAAATAAGCACAATTTCCCCACAACATACATGACATACCTCGAGCATCACAGCAACATTTAAAATGTTCTCTGTATCTCTCCCTTTGATTACTACTTCTGCCAAATTAGGATGAGCCCTGAAAACAAATCTGAATTCTTTCATGTTTGCATATCATCACTGATAATAACAGTATTTAACAACTACTCTGCCTATTCATTCTGGAAGACTGTTATACCCATATAACAGAGAAGGACTGGCTCAAGAAGTTGCCAGTCTTAATTCCTTGGATTATCCGTTCAAACAGAAGCAAATCCACTAGGAATCAAAACAGGTAAGAGAACAAAAACATATGGAACCACAAAATCTGGTATGACAGCAATATACAAAGAAAATATATCAAACCAAAGAAAACAGCTCTGCACACTCATTTTCTGGATCAGAACTATGCTACTGCTGAAGTCTGAAAGACTACATGGACAACACACAACCTATGGAAACACAGGATAATGATAAACACTGTCCTCATGTGTGCCCAATATCTAGGTTTGCAAAACTTGATTTGCCTCTAAACAGTGCTCAATTTTTTCTTTAAATTAACAATAGTCTATAGCTTTGATTTATTCATGAGACCTTCCAGGTAAATCAGATCCACATACACGCATACTCAAGTCATACACAAGCTTCACTCTATGTACTAGCACATCTAGTAGAAAATAATCAATTAGTAACAGCTCACTACCATACATTTATATTAAACATTTTCTCCCAATCCAGGTAAATTCCTGCATGAATCTCTCATAAGCAATTTAGAAAAATCAGGAATCATTGTCAGCACCACTAAGAAGGAAATCTACGTCCTTGATTACTGAAGGTGACATTTTGCTTCAAGGTACTTCTTTTATTATATAAAATGGAATAAATACACTATTTATGCCATTACAGTTTTATTACTGGAAGGAATGCAGTGGCACTGCTGGGAACATCATCTGGGGCCTCAAGACTGAAGATCCCACAAACCCTGAAGCAAAATTCTGTTACTAAAAAACCTGTGTCACATCCTGCCAAAAAAAAAAAAAAAAAAAAAAAAGGCAGGAGCAGTTCTTTGCCTCTCAAAGCTGTACTTCATGCAGGAGAACATAGGCTGTTCCTTTTTCAGCCCAGCAAAACTACCCCCAACAGCCCTCTGTGCACAATAGACAATGACAACATCTGTGTGGGATCGGAAAGAGCTGCCACCAGTCACATCTGCAACACAAGAAAAAAAGGGAACAACATCAAATGACATTTTCTGCAAATAAGAATAGGCCTTACGTCATGTCAAATGATAACTGATTCACAATACTAGCACCTGGTTGCCTTGCAAATTCAGGATAAAACATTGATTGTGGCTAAACAAAGGATCATAGGATTCCTGAAGAGTTAAACTGCAACAAGCACATGGACAGCTCTGTGCTCTGCTGGGCTGCTTTGCTTTATCTTCCCTTCCCAGAGACCTCACCTTCATCCATTTGTTAAGAGACCATGAACAATATTATACAAACCTCAGGCTTTCTCAGGCATGCATTTTATTTCACCAATATTCCAGCATGCCAAAGGTAACAAAATTTAAGGCCCTCAAAGCACTGGGGTCACAGCCACAATTAGAAATCTGAAGTAATGTTATCAATCCCAACGGACCATCAAACAACAATATGGCACACAGCCAAACACCCAGAGATTTAAGTTCCACTGACACACCAGGCACACTGGGACATTTGGGCTTTTGTGATAACCAGAGATAGTAGCCCTACTGTTTCAGATAGTATATAACTTCCAGCTCTGTCAATGCACCATGCATCCATGCTGTTTGCCTTATCTATAAGGCTTTGTATTTTTTTATTTGCTGGATTGACCACACAATCAATAATGTCCAGTTGAAATCTAATGCATTCCATATGTAAGATTTTAAAGTGTCTGCTGAGTTAAAAAAACACAGCATTTCCCTGTGAGGACAACCCTCCTGCAGAAAAAAAAAAAAAGCCACAGGAACGAATACAGAAGCATGATAAACAAATTCCTTTCCTTTAATTAATCTACATTCTCTAAAGAATAGATACACTAGCCCAGACTATGGTCTCTCATGTAGCTGAGCTTTTTTCATTTGAAGGGTCAGAAAATATGCTACCTCTATAACAGAAGTGTGTGCCACTGTTTAAAACCTGATTACTTAATAGTAGAAGTGGTTTTTTCTGTTGTAGGAAGTATGTGTTTGTTAGTGTGAGATGTATGCATTGCTATTTTCAGAACAATATTGGTACAAGAAATAATACAATTACACTCCTGACTGTACTAACACGTGTAGAATTACTCCACAGACTAATGAATTACTGGCACCAGTCTCACCAGCACAGACTTTTAAAGGGAAGAAGGGAAAGAGATTTAAATGAATTGAAAGGCATACTAGCAGCATAAGCAAGGACACAAAGGTAAACTCAAACCTTTCTACTTCAGACATACCATGAATTTACCACAACATAAAGTTTAAACTTTTTTATCTTCTCTATATATTTACGCATAATCCATAAATAAAGCATCATTTAAGTATTCACACATATTCCTGCTCCAGAAAGCAAACCACCATCTATCCCCATGCAAAATGCTACTTAACTAATGTACAAAACCCCTACATTCCCAATTTTGTGAAACAAACAGGTGCAGTGAACTCAATCCTTATTCTATTATGGCCCTCACCA
This sequence comes from Coloeus monedula, assembly GCF_965178545.1. Classification (NCBI taxonomy): domain Eukaryota; kingdom Metazoa; phylum Chordata; class Aves; order Passeriformes; family Corvidae; genus Coloeus; species Coloeus monedula. The sequence goes on from NC_138790.1 coordinate 5,896,075, forward strand.
TTTAATTGTACTATATTAAGTCCTCAGATGCATCTTGCTGCCTTGTTTACACACCAAGAGTTTAAGATGACTGCTTTTGCAAGCTCCTAATGAGGAAAAGAGAAGGAAAAAACCCTTCAGCTATTTCCTGGCTGCAACTGCACATGTTAAAAAAATCCAAGCCTAGTGAGAAAGCCCATGTAACATCTATTTAATGTGCACATAAGACAGAAACTGCTACAGATCAAACAAAACCAACATAATTTTAGTAAGGCCAAATAATTACCAGTAAGGTTCTCCACAGCAGAAGAGTCAACCCTGGAGCTGGCCACTGCTGATGGGGAGGTCCCATTCCCCCTCTGCTCCCAGCACCACACTCCTTCCCCTTGTTTTATGCCAGGGCCAGCTGACCCATCCATGAGCTGAGCCACTCATGAAGCTACCAGAAAACTGACACGTAAAAGGAAAATAAACAATGAATAGTGTAGGGAATGTAGAAAAAACACCCCTTTGAGCACCAAGTAGTTGTCAATCAGCTCCCTCATCTCCCAGTCTTGCTATAAGAGCACCTCATGGTAAGGCTGGAGCCAAATCAACAGCAAGACTGGAGGGGCAAGATCGCTTTTCCATTAGTTATTTTGAGGAGCCTAATACCTGTCCGAGTGCCCAGTGTGCTGACTGAACCAACCAAAATGGCAGAAGACAAAGCCAACAAACACGAGAGACAATAAATTAAAATAAAATTTCGGAAAGGTTTTTAAGACAAACCAGTACAAAATACCCTGAGTTGTGAGCCAGACCAAGCCCACGGAAGGGAGAAGGAAAGGGCTGAGGCAGTCAGGAGGGAAGGGCACACCCGCTTTGCCTCCTCCTCCAGGTAGAGGGAAGCTGCCAACCCCTATCCTGAAACCGTATCATGTGTCAATTACCTTCCACAGTGCTAATAACACACAGGAGAATGCCTTAAGCAAATACACTTAAATAAACTAATGAGTCTACAAAGGCAAAATACCTAGTTTCACAATAAAAAGTCGGGGCTGCACTGTAGGTGGATTTTTAATTGACAATTTATCAGTCTATTACTGACAAAATATGCTGCATCTTGCTAAAAAGGGGTATGTTATTATTAAAAAAATACAACGCAGTGAGTTCATGTTTGTCTTGATAGACCTGATTTCCCTCAGAACCCACTCTTTTCCTGTATGCTTCTTGGATTAACAGGGATCATTAAACCAGTATAGAAAACAATAACATAAATCAGTTTTCTTCAGGTGTAATTGCTACAAGCAGCTGTTAGCTCAGCTAGAATTCACCACTGTGAAGTCTGGTTAGAGCGATAAAACCAGAAACACATCGAGAAATTATGCATTTTTAAAAGCACTGTCTCACTCTCAGACATGCCCAGCATCCCAAAGGAAGACTGACAGCCATGCCTTTGATCCACAAACCATTTTTATGCAAGCTACCATGCTCCTTGGGAAAAAAAAAAAAAAAAATTTGAGTACTTCAAAGCCAGAAGCAGGCACCTTATTAGCTATTCAACCCTCTTGTACAAGATTATGAAATTTCACCACTTATCAGAGTATTTAGGCAGACCTAAGTTCCTGCCTGTACTTTTTCTAAGTGCGCTTTGTGAGCAGAGCAGCCCTGCCCCAGACACGTGCAACAGCAGCAGCATGGCAGGACAGCAGCCACTGTGCCACTGTGAAGCATCTGGAATACTGCTGCCAGCTCATCACTGCTAATTTCTGGCTACAGCACAGCTTCCTGAAAGGCCTTACCACTTCTAATTGCACAAGTGTAGTTGACCGAGGGCAGCATCCATCATTTCCTTCAGTGTATTATTTAAATTGAGTACTCACATTCCTCATTAAAACATTCTTGCACATTTTTCATATGCTGTGTTCTACTACATCTTTCAATATCCTCATTCTGGATATATGGTTTCCCACTAGATTAAAAAATTTTCCAGCGCTTCAGTATTGTACCAAAGCAATTCTTTACTTTTCTTTTTGATATGTTAAACAAATTGAAACACGACAGCCTCTCATCCAAAATATGTGTTTAAGTAGCACAGTTTATTATTAATTATTTAATAATTAATAATTATTTAATAATTATTTATTATTAATACAAGCTCACCTGCAAAACTTTCCTATCACAAAGGAAATGAGATGGATAAAGAGCAGGAGTCACACCTCAATGTGTTTCAGGGCCCCAGCATGAACTCTTCAGTATAACCATGGCTTTCCATGGCAAAGCATGCCACTACCAGAATGGCTGTGGTTGTAAATGGTAATTACTGGCACTACCAACTGGCAAAATTCAAGAGTATAGTCCAGGTCTAAGGCATTTTTGCTATCCTATAAATACTTCCATACACCTTTTCAGTATGTCTTTCAACATAACTTTAAAATGCAAATAGAAGAATTACACCAAGCGTCTCTCAGGTAAGAAGTAAAACTACTGACAAACTGAATAGCTAAAGCAATCAATGATCTGTTTGGATGTGTTGTGATAATTTTGTGAGGAACATAATTCATACATACAAGTTTTCTTGAAGGACAGGCATGTTCACCTCATACTTGGCATGTCCCACCCACCACTGAACACTAGTATCTTTCTTAAAATTCACTATTAACTTGTTCTATCAAGTCTGCAGCACACAAAAGCTTTAATGTGACTCAAAAGCAGTTTCACAACTCTGCATCACAGAATTATTTGTGGTGTGACCCACTTAAAGATTAAAATGGAAAAAAATTCCTCTCTTTAAAAATGGCAACTTAATTCAGGGACAAATGAAAATCATGAAGAAAAAAATTCCCTCCTATAACACAGAAGAACCATGAAGTGAACAAAAAAAATTAATTCAATGGATTCAGGGGAAAAAAAGGGTAAAATTGGAAAATAAATTTCTACATAGAAATGAAATTAATAATGTGACATAGCTTCTTACTTTCTGAAAATTTCAAAGCAATAAAAATCCCTGGCAGTTCAGAGCCCTGCTTGTTTCTTTAGCACCAAATGCCAGCTGATTCTTTTCATTAATCAGGCTTCTCTCCTGCCATTCAATTAATTTACTGATCCTTCTGCCTCTTCAAGAGCCTACTTCTCCAGCAGACACCTGCACCACGCTGGACAAAGACAAGGGCAGCTACTGCCATTAGGCTCCACTAGCTCACTGCAGCCTCCTAAAACTACATTATATTTTTTGACTTGTACATTATTATATTCATTGCAGTTTAACACACAGCTACAGAAACATCAAGTAGAAGCTGCTTTTAAATAGTATTGCTGATTTTAAGGGGCTTCAGAGATCCAGCATAAGCAGAAAAGCTTGTTAATACTAATGCTTAGAATCTGAAATCCCAGCCTGTCTCCATGTTGAAGGAAATCTTATGACTCAGCTTCTTTCCCTGGTGTACTGTTTAGAGTTACCCCACCCAGCCATTTCCCCACAAACCTTACTGCTATACTGCAATATAGTATACAGACAGGCATGTAAATGCCTCACCCACTCCTTGGTAAGCATATTTAAAAATTAATTAAAATAATAATAATCCTACATTTCACCACAAAAAGCAACTACTATCTCTAGCACACTGTGCACAAAAAACCAAAGAACTTACCTGAAGCTTCAAGAAAAGTTGTCAGACAATATGCCCACTTCTGCCCAGGTAGAAGCCGAAATAATTTTCTCATAACCTGGTATTACAGTCAATCCCCTGTTGGCTCAGTTGCCCATAGTGCATCATGACAAACCCCAGAATACTTGTTACATGACAAAAAATGCTGCAATTCTGTACGTGCCATTCTACACACCCCTGGAAGCAAAAATGCAAAGCAAGAGTCTCCTTTGTAACTATTTCTAGTTCTTTGTATATATTAATCCCATTCCCTTCCAGGGGTTCTCCCTGTACCAGATTTCTGATATACGTGTAAGGGTCAATTTTGAGAGTGAAGTAGTGACAAAAGTGGAGGCAGAAGGACACATTTCTGATTTATTTCACATCATGAAATATGGCCTAGAGTTCACACATTCCAATAGCTCAAATCAGCTGTCTGAGTGTGAGAAACCACCCAGGTGACGGACAGGAAACCCCACCAGCACCAGAACATCAGCATTTAGCCTGAACCAGAAAGCTGGTGCAATGAGCAGGGGGAAAACAGATCATTTCAAACGCAAGCTGGTTATGTAAGGAAGGAGGATGAGAATCCCAAGTACCAGCACAAGGGAAGTGCATGTGCGCTTTCAGGGCATTTTGTTTTGAACAGAAGTTGAGAACAATAAAACTGCAAGAATACTCGGGTCTGGGACTGCTCCAGCCACAATCCTCTAAGGCACAATCTTCTTTAGAGAATATTCTCTCAAACAAAAACCTACACTCACAGTAAAGCCATTCTCTAGTAGCACAAATAATGAAGCTAGGAAAAAAAAATCAAAATTAATAAAGTATTTAGCCAAATACAATTTCAGTAAGAAGTGTGCCACTTTTAAAACTAACTTTAAAGAAATTCAACAATATTTTTCCCATGGTTTCTTTACTTTCTTTGGAGACCATATTCTGTGGCCTGCTAGAAATTGCTAATGCTCAACCTAAGTTTATCAAAGTTCAACACAACATAGCTCTTCATCTAATTTACCTTAAGATCAACAGATCTTTAACAAACATAACCTACAAAAGAGTAAGATCACTTAAAGAATAACAATATTAAAGCATTAAGATTACGAGCAGTAAAACAGTGACCTTGACATTGCTCAGGAACATCCTAAAAACATTGACTTAGGAACTGGGAAGACATACTAATGAGTATCCCTCTTCCCATAGTGATTACTGCTGGCCCCTGCCATAGGCAGCATGGAATTAACTCCATCCATCTCTGCTTTGACACACTCTACATGTGAAGGTTTCCCTTCCAAAATAATCCATTTGGGAGTTCACAATTAAAGACTCTTTATGTTAGACTACTGTGGAGTTCGCCTCAGTTCCATAGGCTTTACAAATCAGCTGGGATGACACGCAATCAAGCACAGCTCAACTACTCGGGGTTCACTTTTGTGCATCAGCATGGCAGAACTACGGCTGAAACTGAAACGCAACAGGCACAGCAAGCTGTGCTGCAAAGAGCTGGTCACGCTCCTGGTCACACTCCACAGAGGTGACTGAGACCACAGCTGATTCCTCAATTCTGCTACTGTTACCTCTACCGCGAGATCTCAGTAGTGTGATACAAAGATTAAAACGCAAATCATTGGGAGATCAATTCTCATTAATCCAAGCTGACTCTCGCTACATGAAACCAGCACAATTTGGTGCATGATCCAATGATGCCTTTTCCTGGTCTTAAAATCAAGAATCAAACACAGAAGGGAAAGAGGGGTTTTACCTTGGTATTTATTTCAAGGATCTTTAGGTGCACCACATCCAGGTGGAATATCCGAAATGCACACCGCAATGCACACACACGATAGATTGGGTATAACATTATCTACAAAAGGGAGTTCCTGACAAATAACCTATGGGAGCTACGTACTGAGTCTCAGAGAAAGCAGGAGAGGGCAATCAATAAACGACTGAGAATCATGACACCACCATTACTGGGTTTCTTTTCCCTCTAGTTCATTACATCCTCATTCAGTAAAGGAAAATAGTTGTTCACAGCTTTTTCCCTTAAATTATCTCTTACCTACTACACTAGGAGCTGAAGTACAGGCAATATCTGAGCTGACCCACAGGTCATTATCCATCTGACAAATGTGCTTTCTGTCACACTATTTTTTTTTTTTTTTTTTTTTTGCCATGGTCCCTAGCACTTAAAACACAGTTTTGCTGACAATACAAAGGGTTTACTGACACAGCTCTGCTGGCAAATCCTACCAGTGCAGATACAGCTTAGATTAGTAAAAACCACAACCTCTGACCATAACTGCAACTGTGCTAGGGCTTTACTGGTTAAGTACTTTTATAAAGAGTGCTCTTTCCTTCACACTGCCAGCCAGCATCAGTACACCATCAATCAAGTGTCCAATTTTCTCAAGTTAGCTGTGTGGAGGTGCCTTTTAGTACAGAACTCTCACACAGCTCATCCTCAGACAAAATTCCCTGCTTCCTCTGAAGTATGCTGTACCAAGGACAATGTGGCAAATGGGAACACATCACTAAGAACAGCAAACAAGACCAAGAATTAATTTTGGGCATCACCTGAAAGACAAAACAACTCAATGCATTACAGGCCACAGCACATCTGTGATATTCAGACACACATCTATCTCACTGCTACCAAGACACCAGAGTGTTTGCAAGAAATAAACTCATGAGAAGCAGCTGGCTGAAATGCAGCCTGATATCCAGGGTTCAGGAAAGAGACAACACTTTGATAATGTATTATACCCCACAAGAAGTGGTGCTCCTCAGGGGTCACAACTGGACTGGCACTGTTCGGATGTGTGTCAGCAACATGGACAGCGGGACTGAGCACACCCTCAGCAAGGGTTGCTGATCACATCAAGCTGCGTGGTGCAGCCAGCACGCTGGAGGGAAGGGATGCCATCCACAGGGTCTGGACAAGCTTGAGACATGGGCTCATGCAAACCTTCTGAAGCTCAACAAGGCCAACTGCAAGATCCTGCATGTCGGACAGGGCAATCCCGAGCACAAACACAGTCTGGGGAGAGAATGGATTGAGAGCATCCCTGCCCAGAAGGACTTGGGGGTGGTGATTGATGAGAAGCTCAACATGACATGGCAATGTGCGCTGTAGCCCAGAAAGCCATCCATGTCCTGGGCTGCATCACAAGCAACGTAGCCAGCAGGGTAAGGGAGGGGATTCTGTCCCTCTACTCCATGCTGGTGAGACCCCACCTGCAGTGCTGCACCCAGCTCTGAGGCCCCCAGCTTATACGGAACATGGACCTGCTGAAGCGAGTCCAGAGGAGGCCATAAAGATGATCAGAGGACTGGAGCAACTCTGCAGTGGAGACAGGCTGAGAGCCACAGTTGTTCAGACTGGAGAAGAGAAGGCTCTGGGGAGACCTTAAAGTACCTTCCAGTCCCCAAAGGGGCTACAAGAGAGCTGCAGAAGGGCTTTTGAAAAGGGGGGATGGCTTCAAACTGAAAGTAGTCAGGGTTGGATTAGGTATTAGGAATTAATTCTTCCCTGTGAGGGTGCTAAGGCCCTGGCACAGGTTGCCCAGGGAAGCTGTGGATGCCCCATCCCTGGGAAGTGTCCAAGGCCGGGCTGCATGGGGCTCTGTGCAATCTGGTCTGGTGAAAGCTGTCCCTGTCCAAGGCAGGGGGGCTGGAGCTGGACAGTCTTTACGGTCCTTTCCCAATCCAAACCATTCAATGATTCTATGATAAAACTATGTCCCTTTTCAACTAAACAACAAACCATTACTGAATTGATGATCAGATTTTGTGCCAAGATAACAAACAAGCAAACAGAAAAACTAGACCTTAAAGGATAATTCACTCCATTCTCCCAAGAAAAGAGCCAGCCATTGCAATACAGAAATTTCACATAAATAATTTCAACATCACAATATACCTTAAGTGGTGGTAGAAAAGTGTACTTTGCACAGTTCCCCTAAAGCACCTCTCTTTCTTCTGCCGGTTTAAATGTTTGGTCTAAATCTTCAAAGTCAACTAATGGATTCAACTCCTGATACATAAACCACACCACATCTCAACTGCCAAGATAGGTGTGTTCCTTTGGGGCAAGGCAGATCACAGAGCACAGAAAGATACCTTTAAGAGCAGAGATGATGCCTCCCAGGATTAAGAGAACTATGCAAGTCACAAACCTTTAGGAGAGATGAAGTGAGAGTCATAACACTTAACACGATGCCATTGTATTTTCCTTTTGTAGATTTTGAGGTAGAGGGAGAAGAGTTTCAGCTAACCCATGAACTCCATGTTATGAAATGCTCTGCAGCACAGGAGTCAAAAAGGGGCAATGATCTAGATTGCTCCCAAAATGTGCTCAAGCTCTTGCCATGGCAACCTAATTAAGAGTCGTCTGATGACTCACAAGACACCAGTCCAAAGATTGATGTTACAGAAGGATACTTCAGCATACACACTCTGAAAATCCAGCTGTTCCTGAAAAACCCAGGTCAAAATCCTTACCCCTCCTGACACCACCTGAGAGTTTCAGTTACTCAATGTTATTGCATATTAATGAAAACAGAAGATAAACAATGTGTCAGATGTCTGCGATGATCTATCAGCTATGCTGATACACACTACTTTTCATCTGTCTTTCTCTTTTTGGGGACACTTGAGTTCTCTTTCCAAGTAGACCATATTACGCTAAGCAAACTTCTCTGCTGCCATCACAGTAACAAATACAAGAAAGTAACCACCTTGGAACACAGGTTGAAAGTCTTCATAAAAAGTTTAACATTTAAATTTATTCCAGCCAAAACTCACAAGATAGTACACCTTACAGTTCCTGCTTGCTTTTGACCAAAAGTTTCAAAAAGCATGTTTGCATTTAAAGAAAAAGGAGGCTGGAGGAAATACCACAGCAGAAGGACACCCTTCCAAAAGAAAGATTTCCCAACTGATTTGACTTCAAAGCAACTCGCCGTAGCTGCTGTAGATAGGACTCTCCAAGGCAGAAGAGCCCTGAGGCTTCACAAATATAACTGAAACCAGCACTGTTGATATGCCCTATACAGGAGTCAGCACCTCTCCTGAAAGACACAGACAGGCCCTCAAATGAAAAACTGGCTGAGAGCTACCTGTCTACAGACAGCAAGTGAAAAACAAGGTTTGGAACAAGAAGTGACTAATGTGACTAATATTAAATCAACTAACATGGTGGGAAGCACCTCTGAGGGACAGTTCCCTTAATTAATCTGCTAAGAAGAGCTGGACTGAAAAGGGAACTATCAAATTGGTTCACAATACTAAAATAAGAGCTTCCAATTTTCCTCTAATGCAATTACTGTGCAATGCTACCAAGAGAAACTTGAACACTACAAAAGAAGTTTCCATCTCTACAAGTTTACCCAAGGAATGATCACACATCATGTCTGAAATGACTGAAAAAAATATTCTGAAGGACAGTAATTCTTCTAAAGGTCTGACACCAAGCTCAGGTAGAAATACTTGCATTTTAGCTGATACCTACACTCCTAACATTGTGCATTTTTACTTATTTCAGCTATGTCAGTATCCTGTCAGTATCCTTAGGGCTATGTGGATGAACAAAACAAACACCCCACAACCCTCAAAATTATAAACTGGTGCAACAGATTCACATAATTTTATTAAATTCGGGATTATAAAAATTACTTAAATAGGAGTTTACAACAGTACAATGTCATCAGTTTCTGTATCACTAAGAGGCTTCAATCAAACAAGAGCTCTTAAACAACCAGTCAAGAAATCAAAATTCACATCCTCAATAAACCCAGTTATTAAAAAACTTTGTTTTTTTTTTAAAAACCTCTTTTCTACGCTGAAAGACTTTTTCTAATTACAAGGGTGAATCAAAAGAAACCGTAACTCTCCCAAAAAAGTCTATACTGCAGTTCCATTTTTAACACTAAAACTAATCAATGTATTAAGAAAATGCTAAATTTAAGAAGAAAGTAAGGTTATGCTTTTAAGAGTATGGTTTAAAACTACAGGCTAAAGGTTTGACTGCAGTCAAAATGGATTCTTGATTATGAACTCTGTAAGATAACAAAAGAATCACAGAATGGTTTGGCTTGGAAAGGACTAGACTAGGTTGCTCAGAGCCCCATCCAACCTGGCCCTGAGCACTACCAGGGACAGGGCACCCACAGCTGAACATCCCCAGCTCTCTCAGCCTGTCTCCACTGCAGAGGTGCTCCACCCTCTGACCATCCTCTGGCCTCCTCTGGACTCTCCAGGAGGTCCACATCCTTCTTGTACTGGGGGCCTCAGAGCCGGATGCAACACTACAGGTGAGGTCTCATGAGAGCAGAGGGGCAGAATCCCCTCCCTCGCCCTGCTGCCCTCACTGCTTGTGATGCAGCCCGTAAACTGTAATGCAACCTTTACATTCCCTGAAAATTACAAAAATAAAAAGGCAGGCAGTGACAATTTTGGAATCTGACCAACCATCCATTAGAAACAGAGGTAAATAAGGGGATTTCACAGAATTCAGATGTCTTGAAATCTGTAAAAATAATTCTTCACTACTAAGCCAAACAAGATTTAAATAAACAATGTGAGAGACACTGTAATTTATGGATTTTCAAACTATCCCTTTTAGCTCCTAAAATACACATTTTAATTTTCCCTTCACAGTCATTTTGAAATTAGTTTAGCTTGGCTATCTAATTTAGGGACTTGCTCAAGATCTGGATTTTCTGAGGTTTTGTATAAATCTCAGAGGCATCAATCCACAACACTGAAAGTTAGAGTACCATAATGAATACAAGTGAGAAGCTGTAGAAACTTCTGCTGTACTTACTAACATTTCTCAATGCCTGTTAGTAATTCTGAAAGTTAAAAATAGCCTATTTAGAGAGAAAAGCTTCTGTATTTCTGGCCAACAATCGTTCTCCTTGTTCACTAAAGAGCTCAAGAACAGCTACTTCTGAAACACAGATTTGACATTTCTTCCTAGATTTGATACTGTTAAGTCCCCAACCTGCATAAACATGAGGAGTGACTGCCAGTGCGAAAGGGAGAGCAGAACTACTCTTCAGACTCCACTCCAACAACTCTGAGACCTTACCCAATACAGTTCCTAAGGGAAGCAAAGAGTCTTGCATGGTCAGCCTCATAGCAAGAAACAAATCCATCTTTGTTGGATCTAAACTATAAATCCAGGCCCATATGGCTGTTAACATTTTTTTATTTTTACACATCTACACACACATATAAGTTCCCAAACAAGAAGGAAAACTCACTAAACAGTTTCTCTTTCAGAGAGAAAAAAAAAATGTATATAATGGCAGGAAGTAATAACTACGATCACAAATTAAGAAGTTGGGGAGTTGCAGGCTGTTTGGTTTTTCCAGGTTAAAAGAATGAAGAAAATAGACATGCAATTCTCTCACAGAACTTAAATACATTCATAAGTCTGTCAGCATGCACAAACGCCCTGAAGTTTTTGTGACTTTTTGGGAAAATATTCCATAACCCTGTAATGAAGAGGCTCTTTTGGATCTAATGATGTTAAACCCATCACCACAACTCATGAGTTAAGGGTAACACCAGTCAGACAGCACAGCTATGCCAGGACTCTGCCCAAAATGCTCTGTGAATGGATGCAGTTCCTAAGTGAAAAACTGTTTACTCCTGCTCCACCCTATTACAGAGTTAGCAGAGTTTGGATATTGCTCAATGTCAATTACAGACATAAAACGGAACTATGTTAGTCAATTCTGATGAGTCAATCTACTGCTTTTCTTAGAGATTACAAATCTAAATAATCACCTCCAGAACAGCACTTGTTTAGCCAACACAGACTATTTTCAAGAAGCTGTCTTTGCTGTCAATCATTACCTCTGTAATTCATGGAAAAAGACTATTTGCCCTGGTGAGTAGAGCTTGTGTTTGCTTTCGATCATATTTTAAGAAAAGTTGAACTTCTCAAGTTCATATTTGAACCCTCAAACCCAACAGCCAACACTTGATTTAAGGTTTTCCAAATATCTCAATTATTTTAGTTTTCCCCCGTTGTATTTTTTTAAGAGAAGCCTTCATTCATTTCACTGACAAACTATACTAGACTACAAAAAAGGAAAATTTCCATAGGAACTTTTCCTTTTTTAAAAGCTGGAAAGCAGGCAACAAGGCAGAGGGCAGCAAAACCAGGTCCCTCCGACAAGACTCCCAAGTACTGCCTCAGGCAGCAGAATCCTATCCCAAATCTTCCTTTCTCATTAGGCAACACATAACCCAGGTGCCTAACGTGGTCACTGCTGAGTGTTCATCCTCTTCTGGAAGCCCAAAATGAGATTCCAAGACTAACAACCAGTATCACAGCAGCAGTTCAGGTGCCTGATGGACAAACACCACTGTGAATGCCCTAAAACAGCACAGCTGGTCTCCAACTGCCCTTTCGGAAAATCACAAACCTCTAGAGCAGGTGCCTTGGAGTATCTAAAATAAAACTAGATATCTATGCTTAGGCAACTGAATTTCACATCACAAATGAGTATCACTGGAAAAAAAGTTTAGAAAGTGCATGTTTCTCAAGTGCTCCACCGGACAACACACACAACAATCACACTCTCAGAGGAGGAAATTCTCTGTGCTTAAGCATCATTCCCTGAAAAAAGGGGGGAGAAGCACCGTGCTGCTGAAGAACACTGTGAAATGTACTGTCATTAGTATCTCTGAACCAAAAAAAAACCCCCAAGGACCTGGATCCTCCTGTCTTCTGAGAACTGAGTTTTACTCAGTAAAGCAAAAGACCAAATACACTGCAACTAAACAAGTACATTCAAAGGATGTATGTGCACTGAGCTGAACAAACCTGGAACCAATCACATAAACTTTTCGTACCAAATCAGTATAAGTGAAGCAAGGTTTGGGATATTTGCTAATTTCTGAGAGATTAAATTTGCTTTCTCAACATTTGTCTAATATAGCACCAAGCATATACAAAGTCTTTATCAAGAATCGTGCCTCAAGTGACCTCCTCCAAGATATCTCTTTAAATTCCCCTGAGAAGTTTCTCTATCACTACCCAACACCAGTCAGAAGAAACTTAGGACTTGAATAGCAGGTGTGACGGGTTAGAAGAACCATACATTCATAAACTGTGTGGGAGAGACTGCTCAGGCATCACTGTGTTACACTCAGTGCATGTCTGCATCACTAAGGTCTCTTTTACAATAAAAGCCCCCTCATTTTCTTTGCTAAATTTTTCCACCTCTGTGAACAGACTTTGCTTTTGCTTATTCTTTGTCTATACATGATATTCAATAAAGTCATAATGTTATGTGGTGGTAATTTTATAAATGATTGCAATACATCAAAGAAAAAAAAAATCTTCTGACATCTATGAAAAGGAGTATCATCTGCCAGAGCAGTAACTTCACATGTTACAGTCAAAAGTAAAATACAATGACACAAATAACTTTTGCCTCATTTCTACAAGTGTAGCAAAACCTCCTGAAACTGCTTACCCGGGGCAAGAGCTCAGATCTTCCACTGCAGCAGGATGCTCTGAATGTGTGTGATCAGCACACACATCTACCACTCCATACAAGGGATCACTCATAACTCAGTGTCTACAGACTTTTTCCCAAAGGAAGCTCCTCGGCAGATGAGCTGAGAAGCTGCTGTGGCTCTGAATGAATATTTGGAAAAATATATCCATCCATGAGAAGTTTCCCAGGTGCACTCTTGGCCAGGAAAGTAAAGAGAAAATGACAGAGAAAGTTGCACAGTTGAAGCAACACTGGCTGCAAGACCTGGCTGGGGTGTCAGAGGGACCTTCTACAACTCTCTGTGCAAGTGCCTTTCCTCCCAAATCTATGCACTGCCATGCTTTACTCAAAAGTCAGTAAATAAACAAAGAAAACTCTTCAGAAAGGTATTTCTTCAGATGTCAAGCTCTTTGTCTGGGCAGCTCTAGCAGCCAGAAAAAGATCACGTATTCCACATTTCTGGAAATGCTTCCCCATTTTTTTCATTCTATGTTTTAACACAGATAAACTTCACAGGAGATAAGGCATTTCACACATGAGTGACTGAACATAAGTACTGTTCTCACAGTCGCACACATTCAACTCCCTGAAAAGCTGACAAATTAATTCTATTTAATTTATAGCCAAGTTCTATCTTAGCTGTTTTTAAGTTTCATGTTTCAAATCTTGCAGGGTTTCCAGTTAAATTTATAGTTACATTCTCTTAGTAAGAAAAACCAATTTGTTATCAATACTGACTAAAAAAAAATACACAACAGGGCAAGGATCAAAAGCAGCAGAGCAATTTTTCACTGATGCAGCCATTTCCCACACTTGGCAGTATACCTGAATGTTTTAAAACATGCAATGTTTTTAACATTTAAGTAGTAACTCATAAATATCTTCATCTAAAGAAATTTGTGAACCTAGAAAAACATCTTAAACTAATACTACAGTTCTCTACTAATTATAACTCACCAATTTTTGAACTGTCTTGCTATATTTAACCTTTTGGTGATGAATTCTCTGAGTGTTTGAAGGGGAGGGAAGGATTACAGAGGAAACGGATCTTTAGAAAGGATCTTGGAATTTAACTACAAGTAGCAGAATTTCAATAAACAGAAAGATTAGCTACAACATTCAGTAATACCCCCAGAATTTTATGCCCTTGTGGATAGGCTTAATATTTGCTTCTTTTTAGCAAATTTGAAATCAACAGTCAGGAACATTTTTTAGGATCTTTTGATTATACCAAACATAGCTAGAATACTCAGACCACGGGAGTTAGAAAGCAAACTGCAGTTGTTTATTTAAACCTAAGCAATTTACTTCCTAAATTAACACTGTCTGAAAAAAAGAGGCCATGAAGACTGTTGAGGAATGACCGCAGTTATTCCTGTAAACACACAGAATTTTGGCTGCTTCTAGTTTGGTTCAATCCTGAATTCAAGCCTTTATAAGGAGTATTTAAATAGGGGCAAATGAATGTGTTATTTCATCACAAGGTGCAATAAGGAAAGCACATAAATCTGCTCAGGCTAAAGAAAGACCAAACTCACATGACACCAGTGTAAGCCTTAGGTACTCCTGATCGTGCATTTAACAGCCCAGCTCAAGTCCTTTAAAATAATTCAAGACAGCCTCATCTTCTAATTTAACCTTTGTGTTTGCACTTGGGGGGTGGGGAGGGATCTCAGCATAAAGTTTCACCTTCTCACTGCAGACACTCAGCTTCCTTTTGGCTCACACCTCTGCACCTCGTGGTGCCAGAAGCATGGTACTGAGAGAAAACATGGGCAAAGAGAGAACTAAACACACAAAATTTCAACTGTACAATGCAGAAATTATAGTATTTGAAAAATATTCAACTCACATTTTTGCTTTGCACATTATTTACATAAAAAGCTGCAGGCTGTTGTGGAACTATTAATTTTGAAGGAACAGATGAGTCAAATCTTATTTTTGATAGGTAACTGCAAGATGCCTCCAATTAGACAAAGATAATCATACTTTAATAGCTGCTCTTGTAATTAAACCACATTACACAGCATCACAAGTACAGAAAAGCAGGGCCAGAAGCCCCCTGCTTCAAAGCAGCACTAGCTATTAGAGTACCTTTCTGAAACTCTACCAAAAAACCCATCATTTTAGCAAGTGTCTAAAGCATGTACAGAGATTATCAGCTTTCAGAAATATTTTACACAAAAAATTAGGCTGCAAGCAATTAATGTAAAAAATCCACAAAACTCAACAAAGAAATAATTCAGAAGGAAAGACACTGGCCAGTAATCCTCATATTCACCAAAATGCCATAAAAAAACCTTAGCAAGTGTAGCACGTACAGGGTAACAGTCAAGTCTCATTCAACTACCAGCCATTAATTAATAAGAGCTACATTAGCTTCCACGATAGAATGCAAAATAGATACCATTCCCTCCTGAATACACCAATCAAGGAATTCCAAGAGGTGCAGTTTTAATATTATCACACCCCACTGGGAATATACATTTGTCTGGGCTTGATAATACCCAAAGAGCATAATTATCTCTCAAAGACATACTGTCACAAAGTATTACTCAACTGCTGCTTTTATTTAGTCTCCTTTATTTGTAAATACATATATTTTTAAAAGTATTAATCCTGTTTTGTAATTCCCCACCTACAACCATGCGTTCAATACACACAGAACACATCAAAATTTCAGAACTCTGTGTCAACATAAAGAAGAGAATGTAATTAAACTTAAGAGAAAAAAAAGCAATGCTATCAGTGTTCAGAAAAATTCAGCAGCATGCTAATCCATTTGTACAAACTCACATTCCAAGACTTTATGCTGCTTGGTCCCAACACCACCAGACATGATTCCCTCCTGCCCCAAGGTACTTCTGTGTGACCAATGAAAGCCCCAACAACAGGTATATTACACTACAAATGAGATCCACATTAAATACAAATAAATTTAAGCCACGTGCATCCTAGCTGGCTGACCCAATAGTTTCCCACACTACAGGAAAACCATGAAACTAACTGTGAAATACAATATTCTTACAACATCGAGTCCATGGCAGACAGAAACCTACCAAGACACCATCATGCCACTTACAGATCACATTAGCTGTCAATTTCTACAGGACAAGTGAAAAGAACAAAAAATCAAGTTACTCCTGAGCCCAGAACAGGTACCATGCTTATTCTACTTCACAAAATATTTCTTGGCCTTTTTTCTATCCCTGCAGTTAAAGGCATGTGCCACATCAACGGGTGTTAGGTCATAGCTATTAATTAAAGGTATGCAGTGTTTTAAATAGTAAAAAATCTATTATTTAAAAGCTTTGATACCAAGGTGCAAGCTCAAGATGTTAAATTTCCTCTGACTACATGAGCTGTAGGTGTTAAAAAGGAAGACACACTTCCTGATGAACCACACTGCTAAGAGTCTTGAATTAACCGTTTCTGACAGGTGAGTTTAAAAAAAACCCAAGTGCAGGCAAAACTTTACAACATTTTGATGTTAACTAAATTTCATTTCTGACCTACACTGAAACTGTTCTTCCACGCATTGTTATTTGCCTCACTGAAACTGAAGAGCCTAGGTCATGTAATTTAATCTTTGACTCATCATGCAAATTAAATCACACCATTCCCACAAGACAGCATATAGGTTTTAAATAAATCCTCGGCACCTACATGATCCCTCACCAAAAATTAAAATTTAAAAAATTTTAAAAACACCAAACCGGATACATCCTAGTTTCAATACCAGCAGCATTCCACGGATTTGCAGGCAAAAAAACAATGGCAAAACTTTTCTTATTCTATAGAACAGAGAGATCACGCTCTGTTAGCTGTCTGTGGGGCAGTCTGCAAAGAAAATAGGCTCTCAGCAGCCCTCACGCACAGCTACTGCTGCGGAGGCCTATCGGGGCTACCAACAGGAACAACAATTGTAGGAAGAGGCCTCAGACCCGGACCCCGAGAGGCCGCGTAAGGCAGTGCCGGCTCCACACCTCCGGCCACTTCGTGCAGCCAAGGCCGTAACAAAGAGCGGTGGTCGCCGGGAGCGCCCCCGGCCCCGGCCCTGCCCCGCTCTGCCGGGACAGGCGCTGCCCCTCCGCCCTCCTCGGGAGCGGCCCGGACGCTGCGGTTCGCTCCGGGGCGAGCCGTGCGCGGCTTTACGTTGATCGTTCCCCGGGGTCGGCGTCTGAGGAGCTCGGGGACCGGGGCGCTGCCGCACGGGAAGCGCAGCCCTGGCCGTGCCCTACCCCTCGGGCTGCCCGGCCGTGCCACACGGCACCCCCGGGGCAGCGGCTGCGACCCCCGGACCTGCCCTCTGCCCAGGCCGGCAGGACTCGGCCGGTCCCTGCCAGCGCCGAGCGGGGAAACGGGCCCGGAGCGCGACGGGCACCGGCCGGGCCGCGCTACCCGCGGCCCGCAGGGCACGGCCCGGCCCCGCGTCGGACAATGCCCACGGCTCTCGCCCCCCACGACCCCGGCCTCCCCAGTACCTGTGCGTCCGGCGGGCCCCGCCCGCCCGGTGGCGGCTCTCGGCTCCGGCGCTGCGGCTGCGGCAGAGGCGGCGCGGCCCCGGCTCGCCCGGCCCGTCCCCCCCGCCCCGCGCTCCGCGGCGTCGCACCGGCCCGGCCCGGCCCTCCCGCCCGCGCTTCCGCCCGCGCCTGCCCCACAGCGCCCCCCGCCGGCGGGGAGGACCAAGGGCGCCGCCCGCGCCTAGCGGCCCCGAGCCTTCCCCACGTTTTCGTTCTTTCCTCGTTTTATTGTTCACGGTGCTTTTTATCATTATTAGAGTCACCGAGCCACCAAGGGTGGAAGACACCTTTCGGATCATCCGGTCCAACCATCCACCCAGCACTGCCACTGTACCCCTGAGCCACTAACACATCACTCAGCACCAGGTCCAGACGCCTCTTGAGCACCTCCGGGAGTGGGGACTCCACCACCTCCCTGGCAACCTGTTCTGATGCCTGACCTCCCAAGCAGGGAAAAATATGTTTCTAATATTTAATCTGAATCTCCCGCCTCAGCTTAAAGCTATTTCCTCTGGTCCTCTCACTGCAGACATGGCAGAACAGACTGGCCCCATCTCACTACAGCCTCCTGCCAGGGAGTTGTACAGAGCAAGGAGATCCCTCCGGAGCTCCTGGAGACTAAACAACCCCAGTTCCCTCAGCCACTCCTCGTAAGACAAGTTTTCTAAGCCTCTCACAACCCTAGGTGCCCTTTGCTGGACACACTCCAGCACCTCAATGTCCTTTCTTAAGTGAGGGGCCCAAACCTGCGCACAGAACTCGAGGTGCAACCTATCCCTTTATTCTTTATTAGTAGTTAAGAGTCTTTGTAATTATTATTTAAATTCTATTTACTGGTATTTGTTTGCTATTTGTGCTTACTATTCTTTTCATCATTTTTACCCTCCTCTGCCCTGCCTTCCTGCAGACCCTTTACACCCTCTGTAGTGTCACAAAACCTTTCCATGCCGTGACCCTCAGGGCTTCAGTGTGGGGTTGGAACTCGGCATCATGCCTTGGACATGGGCTGATTGTCTTGATGCATCACATGCTGGTGACTTACAGTCTGGAGGTTTTCTGCAGTCTCCATCATGGCATGGACAGACTCCAGACTGGTTTTCTGTCCCTGTAAATAATACTTATCTATTGTTGTCACCATGATAAATGCAAATTAGCCTGGATGGAGAAAAGCCCACACCTCCCCAGCATAGATCAAGTTGCTATTGTCCATTAGTGTGGTATAATATGTTTAAAGCAGAAAATACATTTTTAATGGAACAAGTCATGAATTTCTTACAAGCCACAAGGTGAATGAAGCCTTGCCCCAGGAGGTCTGATGCAGTACCAATATGCAGCCATGCTTTCCCAAAATGTCCGTAAGCTTCTTGTGAGCCGACAGCTTCTACCTTCAGCTTCTTTTTGATTACATGTCTCCACATCCCCTTGCTGCACTTCCTCATCTCATTGCTGGGGACGGTTTGGGTTGGGCTTCTCGATGCTGTAATGTTTTCCTGCAGCAGCGTGTTGCTGCTCTGAGCTCCACATGTCACAGTTCCCTGCAGGTGAACTTCACATGTTGGTGGGCAGAGCTGCCTCTTGACCTCTTGGGGGTCTCCTTAACCCATTTACTTCATCAGCTGTGTGCTACAGCTCTGACATGGAAAAACAAACCTGACCACACTTGCAGCCATCCCTGCATCCAACAGCATGGGAGCACAGAGGGGCTGGCACTGGGCAGTGCGACTGGGCAGCTGCATCAGCACTGGTTCCATGGGGATACTTCCCTGGACAGGTACCACGGGCTCCAGGTCCAGCCTGTCAACACGCTGGGGCCACAGGGGGGCTACCCCAGCCAACCCTGGTTGGTTGGTGCTCAGCACCTCATGGGACAGGACATGGGGGGATAAACAAGTGTGTGTGTGCATGCATAGTATAGATTTATATATACTTGCTAATATCCCTCAAATATATACTTGCTGTTATATAAAGATGTAAGAGATGCAGCAGCACTGGACCTGAAGCAGGTGGGGTCATGGTGCCTGTGCAAGGTGATGGGACCTCAATGGTCACCTGGACCCACGGCGTGCAGTCAGCAAAATGCTGGCAGTTCGTATATCCCACTTGTGAGCTGGGAATAGTTGATTTCAAAGCCAACATGGAAAGGATGTGTATGTCTGAGTTCAAATTGTTAACCCATACTTAGGCTAAAAACATTCAAGTTTAAACATACAATAATAGGGTACTGAGAAGAGAGGAGATGGCGCTAAAGGCAAGCACTGTTAAAGGGATTCAATACCAGCTCCTGGAGAATAGACACTACTGCTTTACAAATGACCACTGGAAAAGAGATCATGCCAGAAATGGGCTCAGTGCAATCACCAACCCTGAACATTGCAGAGAAATCCCTGAGCAGAGAGAGCATGATTTTTCTAAGCTCTTAGAAGCAGGGATTAAATACAGCATGTGAGAGAGCTCTTAGCACATTAATGATTCGCTAATTCACAGCCATGACTGAGAGATCCATTGTGAATTAATTAATCCTTGCAAATTAGGAAGTGAGTAAACATTAAAAAAATCCAAGTTACTTCACTGGGGGGAAAAAAAAGTATTTAGAAAGGCAAACATGCTGGTGCTTTGCTTAGGAAGGACAGTGCTGAATGGGATCGTGGGGCTTTCTGCTGCTGGTGGGAGGCCCAGGAGGCCTACAGCTCAGCTCTAACGCCTCTCATCACCATCCCACACTGAAAAATAGCAAAACTGGGGAAAACAGTGTGTCAGCCTGTAAAATTAATCCTCCTTCAAGCAGCTCCATTTTGCTCCCCCTTTTCTTCCCTCAGACCTTACCTCACGCAGGCATCCTCCTGGAATGCCACGGCAGCTCTCCAGGGCTGCCCGCCCTCAGCTCTCCACACGGCCCTGTAACCCATTGCCTGCTTTATCTTTCTTTTCCACAGGACACACGTGCCCTTTCCCTTCGTAGAGTGCTTCCTCCTCTCCCCCAGTCTCCTGCTGTGGCAGCAGGCCCCAAGTGCCTCTCATCATGTCCCATACAGCATCCCCCCAGCTCTTGCAGGTGGCCACACACTTTTGGATGTCACTGCCCACAGCCCGAAGTTTTACTGGCAGTGTCACACGTGAGAGCTCCCCACCAGGAGCCCCATTTGTACAGAGCTCAAACTGTGGAAGGAGCAGGGCAGGGAGTGCAGAAATAACTCCCGTGCTGTAGTTGTGTCACCCCTTGCCACGCGATGGGATGGAGGGGCTCTGCCACCTCCATGGCCATCTGAATAGGCATGACACAGATCACCTCAAGAAATGCTCTGGGTTGTCTTGCCAGCTGTCTGGACAAACACACAAGGAGGGGAGAACTCAACCAACACCCACTTAATGTTTTAACTGGGCATGGGCATGGACTGGTATGATTCACAGAGCAGAGCCTGTGTGCCTGGTTCCTGACAAGGTGTTTCAGGGTAAAGGGGAGGAAATATTAGAAGTTGGGACAGCTGCAGTTATGCTGAATTTCTTCTGTTTAAAGTTTGGCAGAAGAAGAATCCTGAGTCTTTCCATGGACTTTGAACCAAGCTGCAGTGGCTGAATTTAATCACCAGGTTTCACAAGTGCCTGTGACAGTTTCCAAAACTGCATTTCACCCGTTACTGCCTGGAGACATTCACTGCAGACTCTTGAAGCTTTTCTCAAAGAAACATCTGCGGGTGAGTATTTTTTTACCTTTCAGTTCATTCAATTAATACATAATGAGCAGACTCAGATCCCCAAAATCCTATTTATGGTAGAAAACACAAATAAGTGTAATTGTCCTTCATATCAATTAGGGGTTTTTTCCCTTATAGGGATTCCATGATTTATCTTTAATCCAAGGTTCCATTTCAGAATGAGAACACATTTTAAAAACATTATAGCAAATCACAAGAACTAAGGGTTAGCATGTAAATATTGTCAGAAAAGAAAAAACAATTACCTGAAGAATCATAGCAAAAAAATCTGTTGCAAATTCCTTTCCTGGAGAGCGAGTCATTTTAATAAACTTTTTATTACTGTGGAACAATTGAAAGTTATCTGTAAAGCACAGCATCCATTCCAGGAAGGATCTACTACTAAAGCCAAAACCAGGTTTCCATTAGCATGGTAAACATGAAAGGAAGTAACAGAAATCAAAAAACAAAAAAAAGCAAGACAGCACTGTCATAGAATGTACTTCCTGAGCTAAAAAAAAAAAAGTCAAATACAACCATTAATTCAGTAGAAGTGGAAGCAAGTACACTAAGAATCCCAAATCAAGCAGAAAGACACAAGGCTGTGAACACTGCTAAAAATGACTGTTGGTTTGGGGGTTTTTTTAGATGCTTCCCTGTCCATTTACATTTTAAAGAAATTACAAGGTCACTGACTCGGCTCATATTTGAATAGTGCTTGTTAAACTCTGAAGCTCACAGCCTCTGGATAACGCTGCTACGCACTTGCTTACCCCTTTACCCCTTCAAAGGGCTTTGCAGAAACTAATAAATTAGCTTTTACAGCAGAAACCTGTGACGGGCACAGGCTTAGTGCTGCTCTTCAGCTGGATTCGGGCTCAGCTGCTGGGGGCTGAGGTAGCACAGGAGCCCTTGTCACATCGTTTGACAACATCAGCAAATACATATAGGACCTTTCCTGAGACTCCCTAAAGCTTTTCTGCGCCTCTCCTCCTTCTCCTGATGAGATCCCTGGCTCCCCATGAGGAGAGGACTCCAGACCTCTGCTGTCCCAACCTTCAAAGTCAGGCACTGCCTTGGAAAAGGGCTACAAAATTGTATCTTCTGAAAATTGTCTGTGTGCAGGTGTGAGAGTGCATCGCTGTCGGCACATGTCTGTACAGACACACCTGGAATGGGGAGACAGAATGAAACATCACTTTTGAAACACAACAAGACACCCAGCTGATCACAGGCATTCTTCTGGAAAACTCCTCGGGGAACTCATGTGTCTTGTGGCCTCTTGCTTTTTGACAGAGCAAACCTAGAGCACAGCTCCTCATGTTTAAAATAAACAAGTAAGAAAAAAAAAAAGGTTGTGACAGTGGGGGTTTTGTTATTATTTTACATGGCCTCGTTATGGAGAAGCCAAAACAAGCACAAACTCTGCTTTTCTTCTTCCCAGACCAGCCCATGGAGCATCACCCACCTTCTCACAGCTCCTGGTTGCTCTTCATCTTGTTTTCCTACCCCATGTAGGGCCATGGTTTTCCTACCCCAAAGTGACTGTGCCCCAGGAGCTAGCAAGACTTCCTACCCCTTTTGGTTCCTCCACAGGAATAAGAAATGCTCATCCCTGTCATAAAGGACAGTCTCCTAGATGCACCTGAAGAGCGGAAAGAAGTAAAGAAATTGAAGAGGAGAGTTGGTTTAAACCAGACAGTATTCATAAACAAAAACAAAATAGTATAAAGCCTTTTGATTTAATTGGTAGAAAATTAGTTACAAAAATACAGATTAAAAAAAAAAACTTAGAGAACATTTTGAGATTTCATATACAATCCAGGATGGACTTGGGTCACACAGACCAGAGACCCTGCAGCTCATGCCTTCTCCTCCTAACCGCTGCTGTTTCCCACTGTCACAGCAGCAGCCAGGCTGTGCCAAGACAGGACCACAAAGTGCAAAACACCCAAGTGAGTGTTTCCCCACTTCCTCAGGTGCTGCAATCCCAGCCCTGCAGCAACAGAAATGGGCAGCAGGTTGGGAATGCTGCTGGTAAGGCCAGTACCCCTGTGGGCTGTCTGGCTGCCCCTGCAGCAGCCCAACCACCGGGGCCCAGGACAACACACAGGTCACTCTTCCTGCAGAGCATGGCCCATGGCTGGCCTGGTTGCTTCATTCATGCTGACAAGGTATTCTGTGTCAAGGGGTCAGGATGTGGTGACAGTACACATATACACACGTACTATAAAAAGCAAGCGTTGGCGTGGGGCCAAGCTGGGACAAAAGCCACATTTACTCACAGAAGAGATATTTTTCTCACAAAGATGAATCTTAACCCAGATCACTCTGCAGCCTCAAAGAACCGAGAAGCTAAGAAGAAACAGGCAGTGTAGGAAGTGCAGGGACTGCGATATGGGATGTGCAGGGCTGGGAACAGGGTACTGAGCCTGGGGTTCCAAGGTGTGGGGAGTCAGGCATCCACGTTGCTGCGAAAGTGAAGCTTACTGAATAAACCAAGCACTTGCTACATTACAGATCGGGCTTGTTATCAGGTGGAATCTGGTAACGTCTCACACACACAGAGTGTGAGAACACCCAGCGCTGCCCTCCTGAATGAAATAACTCAAAGCATGCTACATAAAGAAAGTTCAACTATTCTCCTTGAATGGTCCCTCAAAGTCCCCTATGCTCTCCTCATGATGCTTGGCTCTTCTCCCTTGTACCACCTCTTCAGCACAGGCAAGGGGCTAACCCTTACAGCCTGTCACCACCCACACAGCTTATCAGATTTTCTTCTTCCTATAAGGCGCTTTTGGCCCAGGAGCTGTGTTTCAAGCATTTGGGCTGAGAAGCAGCAGATAAGATTTCCTGTGGGGCCTGGAGCGCTGCTAACCTGCCAGGCAGGAGACAGCTTGAGCAATGGCAAGAGCATCAGCTGATCCTTAACATGAAGACTGGATGGGGGTGTGTGAAAGAAAAGCTGAGAATTACTCAGCTGGTACCAGCCTTGTAATTATTTCCTATCCCAGGAGTTCACTCCCAAAGATGGTAGCACCAGCTGGTACACAAGAGGCTGAGCTGGGGCCAGAGAGGTTTGGTGCACTCAGTACAGGAGATGGATTTAGGGATGTCAACAGAATTTCCAGATGTTCAGTGCTACTTTTGGAGCTGGACTTTCTCTATGATGAAAATACTTCA
Organism: Coloeus monedula; assembly: GCF_965178545.1. Lineage (NCBI taxonomy): Eukaryota > Metazoa > Chordata > Aves > Passeriformes > Corvidae > Coloeus > Coloeus monedula. The sequence continues at coordinate 5,920,599 of NC_138790.1, forward strand.
TGTGGCACTGTCCAATGCCATATATGACCTCTTTCTCTCCACCTGTAGCAGGCAGAGCAGGTGAACTTCCAACTGCACTCCTACCCTGCCCACATCATGGTGAATTCACAGGCTTTGATAGGCCACCACTCACCACAGACATCAAACTCATCTGCCAGATGCCCTGTGACTCTTCCCCACTCGCCACACAATACTCACCCAGCCACAAACCCCATCGCCTCCCAGCCCTCTGCCAAAAACGGTGACCTGGTACACACAGTGTCACTCCATCCCCAAGGATTCCAACATAAAGGGTGTCTGGAGCAGCCTTCTCCAGCACAGCCATGGCTTCCCTCACTGCAAGCTCTGATGGTGCTCTTGGGCCCATGTCCCATTGTGGGTGGTGTCTGCTCACTGGGGCTGTGCTCTCAGCCCATTCTCCTCAACACAGCAAATGACTGCAAATGCTTCCCCCACCCCACACACATCCCAAGAACAGATACATCATCCTTTGCTTTTCTGACCAACTCATTTCCAGCACTATCCTGTCCTGGACAGGCTGCAGGACATGTGTTCTTCCTGCAAACACTGCTGCACTGGGCTGAGATGGGACATGGCAGGTACAACATCCTGAACTGAGGCCAGTCTGAAGACATAGCCCTGGTCCCCCCGGGGCCATTCAGCAGTGAGTAATCTCTGAGAGACTGTGGTTGAGGTGCCTGTGTACTGGGAGCCAGCCTGCCTGGCCAGGCACCGCCTGCACCCTCCGGACCCAGCGCGTCCAGTCACCGCGCTGGCACGTCCTGCTGCTCCTCACATTCCTCCCCTGCTGTAACATTTCAGCAGCAGAACAGCCCTGGTGAAGCAGGGCTTCAGGACAGGCTGCTTGGGGTTTATAGTTGCTGAGAAACATCTAGATTTAAATGTTTTGAATGAGAGCTTTACTCTGCATTTTAAAACCTCAGCCTCGAGCCAGAACCGACCTTCTGAAAAAGCTGGACAAACCCTCTTTATTCAGAGTGAGTAAATTCCCTGTAAAACAGCCTCTCCTTGGAGAGTGTTTGCTCATGGCAAGGCAGGCCTGGAGCCTAACCCGAGGGAGGGAGCACAGGGTGCAGAGGGTGCCCCATGGCTGCACATCAGTGGCCAACCCACTGCCCATTCTGGCAGCAGCCACTGCCCCCACATTACCCTGCCTGCTGCCAGACCTATGCTTTGCTCCTCACTTCCCAAAGTCCCTGTCACTGCACATGCCAAAGGCAGAGCTGCTGTCATAAAACCAGCCCCAGCAAACCCACAGACATGTGGGAGTGCTGGATGGGCAGGACTCCTGGAGCTGGACCCCTTTCCCTCCCTCTGACAGCGCTCACCGGCTCTGCTGGGGCCAGGCACCTCCAGCCCCATGTCCAGCCATCAGGGACACCTTAGACCAGGTGCAAGCAGAATCTTAACTGGGGACAAATCCAACCTGGATGAGCCCCAGCCTGGAAAACAAGGCAGATCAAGTACTCCTTCTGTGACCCACACTGCAGACTGAGCAGTGCTCAGGAACACCTGCCCAGCTCTCCTCCCACTCTCCTACAGCAAATCCATGCCTGCAAAAGCCTGAGCTGCATTAGGGAGGCCGTTCATTAACCAGCCAGGGCCTAGGTTGGACTTCGGGCTGCCTCAGTCCTTGTTAGTCCTGTCAGGTTCTGAGTTGGTGCCCACAGTATCACCCCAAGCTGCAAGAGGCAGGAGGGACCGGCCTGGGTGGGTGCACAGGTCTCTGGTGACACGCAGCATCCTTCCTGCAGTGTGGAGCTCCTCAGTCCAGCTGAGATGCATCCTGCTTCCCAACTGCCATGCAGGAAGGGCTCTGCTGTCAGGAGAAACAGAGGTGACACCCCCAGCAGGGTTTTGGGCTCCTTTCCCCAGTGCTTGGCCTCCAAAGAAGAAACACAGCTCAACTCACCTGGCTTTCCCCTCCAGCCCTGAGCAGGGAAGTGGAAGAGCTGTCCTGGCACATGGCAGCCTTGCTGGCAGGAGCAGTTCTGCCCTGCCCAGAACTCAGAAAAAATGGACTGGGACAGAGATGAAGAAGGATGAAAATTGCAGGAATTAGAGGAAAAATCACAGAACTCCTCAGCTTTAACATCTAACTGGAATTAATTACTTTCTTATGTGAATTCTCTTGGCTCAGCTTCTTTTTCTCTGGGCTTCTCACTTGCTTCCTATGAAGTGCCTGAGCTGAAACATTACCAGCTTTCATGGCAAAATCTTATTTTGAATTATTTTATCAGCCAGAAAGAAGGGGAATGAAAGGTTCTCTCAAAATTTTTTGCTTTCATTAAAATAAACTTTTTTTCCTACTAAAGTCAGTTTCACAAAGCTATTTCAACTGGTTGTAATCAATACAAACAGAGGCTTTTAATTATTATTATCTTGACAGAAGCTCCTTTAAAAAGCCTAATCAAAGATATCCCTGCTGTTCCACAGTCCCTCCTCTGGTGCTGCCTCGTCCGGTGTGTGGGACAGTGCAGCCCAGCCCAGCCCAGCCCAGCTGCCCGGCAGGTACCTGCCTTCCATCTCCTGTGCTGCTGTGTGGGACAGCCAGGGCTGCAGAGCAGCCAAGACCACTCAGCACCTCAAGAAGGATGGTCCCCGGCCAAAGCACCGTGTTGGACGCCCCAGAGGGAGCAGGCAGGGGGCAAGGAAGGGACACTCCCGCTTGCAGCCCTGGGGACACGGTCAAATTCCCTCGTCCCGTGGCCACCGGCTGCCCCGAAGCCCTCCTTGGTGGGGCCGGGGGCTGCTGACCATTTCTCTGCTGGTTATTAGATTGTTCACGGCTCTCAGGTTTGTTTGAATAAGCCCCTTTGTTCGGCGGCGCTTTCCCACGTCCCCCCGTTCGCTCGGCAGTCGCGTGTCCCGAGTCAGAGAGGAGCCCTGGCCGCCAGTCCCCAAAGAAAGTTTTCTGTGGAGCAAGACATCTGCGTCGGAGGGAACCTGCCAACATCTGCCACACTTTCCCCCTTTTCAAGAGCCTTTCTTTCCCTCTTAAAAACTGCAGGAACAGATGTTAAAAGTTGTTTTCTTTCTCCGGGGTGTGAAATGTAGACAAATAGCAAAAAAGAAAACTCTAAGCAGCGCTCACTCCTTTCTCTTTCCTTTTTTTTTTTTTTTTTTTTGGAAAGACCAGGAAAAAAGGGAGGCTTTGTTTACAAAGGAGAATCCCCTTTTCAGTGAAACCTGGCAGTGGCAACGCAAAAGGAAAGCGGGAATTTGCAGAAAGCTCCTGTAATGCTCATTTGCATTGGGCTGTTGGGTTCCTACAATCCCCGGCACAGATGTCAGCCTTCCCCAAAGCCAGGGCAGCTCTCCCGCCCGCACCCCCCGCCTCCGAAATAAAGGCTTTTGCCGTGACTGAGAGGTGTAAAATAACTGTTTACAGCAAAAGCTGCTCTTCTTTTTCACTGTGGTGCTGTCTTACAAATGAACCTTGAAATGAGCTCACCCGGAGCAGATGCCCGTGGGCAAGCCGAGGGGCTCGCCCTGCCGAGGCCGGGGCTCAGATGCCCGGCGTGGGCTGGGCACGGGCTGTGGCTGGGCACCCGGGGCCACCACGCTGCCCTTGGCCTCCCCTCGCACCCGGCTGTCCCCGGGGCCCCGCAGCCTTGCCACCAGCTCGCTTCGCGGTCTCGTGGAACAGCCCCGCCGCCCCGGAGCTCGGTGGCGGCTCGCAGGACAAAGGAGGCAGTAGGGAGGGTGAGGCAGAAGCCGCGAGTGAAAGTCAAGGAAGGGAGAGAGGGTGAGGAAGGAGGTGCTGCCATCACAGATACCTGAGTGACCTTTCCTGGTGGCACTGGGGGCTGGCCAGCCTTCAGGGCCACTAACATGGGGGGCACACGCTGCACCCTGCAGCAGTGCCAACAGGCACAGGACTTGCTTCTCAGAGTTTTTAGGTAATTCTGAATGTGCTGACACCCATGCCATGCTCAGCTGGGCCAGGAGCTAAGGTGATCTCAGGCTTCCCCCTGCTGCCATGAGTGCCTTGGGAAGGTGCCGCTCTCTGCACAAGGTGCTGGTGGGGGAAGATGGGCAGGCACTTCCAGCCTGGGCAGAAAACTGCCCAGAGCCAGGGGTATGCTCTGTGCCCCCTGCCCCAGCCCAGCCACTGCCTCCTCCAGGCCGAGCTGCTGGAATCACTTGGCAATACAGATGCCTCAGCTACACCTTTTATCAATACCAACAACAGTCCACTTCCTGGGTGGACTGGAAAAAGCTTAGAAAACCAAAGGAGTCTTCACTGGTGAGCAGCCCGGGCGGCTGATGTGAAGGCCTCTTGCATGGGGCGGTGGGATCTCATTTTGTTGGCTCTGAAGACAACACACCTGAGATAAGAATGCCATCCCTTAACCTGGCACAAAGGATAAGTTATTAACCTTCCCCTCCCAACTCTCCTCTCCCAGCACAACCACACCAGCTCGTCCCAGGCCACTGCCAAGTAGGGCACTTATAAAACCAAGTGAGTGCACCCCAGCTCTGCATGTGACTGACAAACAGCCTCTGCCTGCCAGATCCCATGGCTAGGGACATGTTTTCATGATGAGCCCAGGCAGCAGGGCGTGCAGACATGCTTCAGGTATGTTTGCATTGACACACAAGCAAACACACTCACACCCACATAGTGCTTGAGCAAGGGACAACGTGATGTCTTCACTGTTATCGCTGGGGTACATCCCCACCCAGAGCTGCAGGGGCAGAGGGCTCTGCAGCCACGGCACTACCCCGGGAGATGGAAAATCCCACCAGTGCGTTGGGAGGGCTTACAGTGCTTCTGAACCGCTGCAGCTGCTTCCTCTCCACTTCAGCAAGGTGACACATTTGACACCAATCCAAAGGGCTTCACCTGTGCGACTCAACAGGACACTGCCAAATCCTGCTCATTAGCAAAGCAACTGTCAGAAAGCAAATGCAAGGTCATGAAAAACACCTTCATACTCTCCCCCAAACCAGGCAGAAGTGAGGAAGTATAAAAGTGCATTCTCACCACACACCAAGCCTCCTCAAAAGGCCCCTCTTCTCCTGCACCAGCATTCCAGAGGAGCAAACAGACAAATCCCCTTCCTCACAAAGGCACCCAAGGCTCTCAGCATGGGGGAAAAAAATCAAAGAAGTAAAGCTCCCACAGGACTAACTCACCTCTAGGTTTGTTTGCATCTTCAATACCCTGTAAATTTAATATTAAATTCTACAGAGCAGGCAAAAACTAGAAGAGTTACATATTTCCTGTATACACACAGGTGCAACAGATAATTCAGGTTCCCACGAGGTAAATAAAGTTCCCATGTTTTCCCTAGAGGATTTCTGTGATGGAAACAACCTTCCTACGGGTGTCTGCTGTCAACAGTTTTTAATCGATCATCATTTCCTTGTAAAATAATCCCTGGGAGCAGGAAGTCCTAGCTGAAGTACTCGATTATTAAATTAAGAGGCTGTTACAATGATGTGAAATGACTGGGGTCAGGTTAGCAGGTAGAAATAGGCATCACTTCAAGGAGATAGAGGAGAAAAAGATGAGTAGAAGGCATTTTCCCAGGTGTAATTCAACCGCCTCCCGGCTATTGTCTCCCTCCCTGGGAATCTGTGCAAATTGAACGAGGAGCCGGGCAAGCTGCTCAGAGCGCGCCCATTTTCCTTCCCTTCTTCCCTAACAAAAGATCCCTCCAAAGCCCAGCGTCGGAGGCTGGACATCTGTCGCCGTTTGGGGGGGCTGGCGTGGTCATTGAAAAGAAGCAGTGACCTGTCAGCTTTGATTGATGGCCACAAACCTCCGGGCTCGACCCCTCGTGTGGGAAAAGAAGTCCCGCCAAGGAAAGTTGCCTTTCACATGCTAATTCGGGGTTATAAATACAGCCGAGGAGCAGCGAAGCAGCAAAGAGCCCATCTGGAAAGGGAGCGAGCCACTGCCCGAGCGCCTCCTTCCCGTCCCGTCCTGTCCTGCCGGAGCCGGGCCGGCTGCCTGCATTAGGATGACGGCCGCGGCCACCGCCGGCACGCACAAGGTCGCCAGCACCAAGGAGGAGAGGAAGGTAGGTGTCCCCTGCCCTGGGCATGTGAATGAGGGGTGTCGGGCCACTGCTTCCAGGACACAGAAAGGGGACAACGCTTTTTCTCATATTAGAAAGATGCTTTCTCTGAATTTAACTCATGCAGGTGTTTTTCTGCTTCCTTTCTATGCCTTGTCTCTGTTTTGATGGGGTGAACTCTGTTTGAAATGAGTGGAAGCGGGAGAAAGGAGAGGTAATGCCACCTCAGGGACAGGCCGTGGCTGGAGCTGGCACACACTCCAACCACATCTTGTCCCTGCTGAGCAGTGTCACCCTGCACTGGCTTCACACAGGGGAGGGGTCTCTGGCCTTGCTGAACTGCAGCAGGGAAATGAGGGAAATGAAAACATCAACTGCAATTTTTCCTGCTCCTTTTCTTTGCCAGTTAAGGAAACCCCTCATTGAGCGGAAGCGAAGGGAAAGGATTAATAACTGCTTAGACCAGCTAAAGGAGACTGTTGTGGGTGCATTTCACCTGGATGTAAGTGCTCATTTTGTGCGGCTTTTTGTGCTTTTGCTGGTGGGAAATTGGGTTGTGGGGGAAAGGGAAATGCCTCATCTTTAGAGATACTGGGCATGGTGCAAACCCGTCTTTGCCTCTAGCTGCTGTGCTCTTTCCTCATCAGCAGTCTAAACTGGAAAAAGCAGACATCCTGGAAATGACCGTGAAGCACCTCCAGAACATCCAGAGCAGCAAGATGATGGGTGAGTGCCCACTCCTGTACCCTGTGCCCTGTCCCTAACCCTGTTCCCAGTCCCTTAGCCGGTGCCAGCAGGTTTGCTCCACTGGCAGCCTGGCACATGCACCTTTCAAACCGGCCGAGGCCCAGGCTGCTGCTGGCGTTTGGCTTTCTCCACTAGATGGGGAGATGGAGCTGGGCACTGGTTAATCCACGGAAGGTGTTCTTTCCGTCCAGAGCCGATTTCTGCTTTATGGTGCAGTTTTGCTTTGGCGGCAGGCAGTAGGGCAGGGGGTCTCCCTGCTCACCCTCCCCGTGCAAAGGAAGCATCTTCTAGTAAAGCCCAGTGACTTCAGCAGTGACCCCCAGCAGGAACACCCCGGGCAGCTCTCATCCACTCATCAGCTCCCCTTTGTCTCCTCTCTTATGCAGCTGACTCCAAAGTGGGTCTGGAAGCCCAGCAGAGGTACAGCACTGGGTACATCCAGTGCATGCACGAGGTGCACAACCTCCTGCTCACCTGCGAGTGGATGGACAAGACCCTCGGGGCACGCCTCTTAAACCACCTGCTGAAATCCTTGCCCAGGTCTGGTGAAGACACCTGCAAAGCAGCACTGAGGTCTTTGAGCCCGGCTCAGCAGCCTCTCTTGACACAGAAAAGTCCCCTGAGCCCTAAGGGCAGCACTCGAGGGACAAACCCATCACAGGAGCGCCTGTACCCTGCGGAGAACAAGCAAGCTTCCAAAAATTCTTTCCAGCTGCCCTTGCTGTCAGTTTTCAACCAGGTTGATGCTGCACCTCCCAGACAGGTTCTGCAGCCGAATTTTTCCCACAACAACCCTAGAATGGGGTCATTAGATATGTGGAGACCATGGTAAAGTGTGTTTTCAATTTTTGTCCTAACCTTAGACACTCTTAAGTATGTATCTTATAGATATGTTTCTTTAAAACACTTGTGGAGCAAATCTGTTCCTGTAGGTGTACTAAAGACCAGGGTACTTCAAGCAGAAGTAAACCTATGTGTAGCCTGCATTGTAGAAGGCTGCTATTATTTTTTATTTATTTAATACATCTAAATTATTGTATAGAATATTCTCATGCTCTTTAGTGTATAATAATTAAATCGTTTTCTTGTCTTACATTCTAAAATAATTAACTTTCTATTAATAAAAATACAAGACAACAAGCAGCGACCCTCTCTGGCATCAAATTTACCTTTCAGATCTCACATAAGCCATTGAGATCCCTTTGTTGGATAAAAGGGTAAGCGACTGGTCTCTTCTGCTTTTTATTTTTATTATTATCCATGTGCAGTGTAGAAGATTCCTGTGTTGAGTCCTGTAAAAACGCTGCAATGATTAGGAGAAAAAAAAAAAAAAAAAGAGAGAGAGAGAAAGGGAGAGACTTGGTCTGGACTTTTTAGGCTGTTTAGAAATGCTCTCTGGGTTGCCCACTTTGGCTGTGCTGTTTCCAGACATCCTGACATTGCTCTTAAACTTGTGTGTGTGTGTGTGTGTGTGTATATATATATGTATGTTACATATAGTTATATTTAGGGACTTTTTTTGTTTCCACAACTAAAAGTTCTAAATAAACCTTTTGACGATAACGACTGACATTTCTCCCAGCCTTGTCCCATGTGCTCTGAATAAACAGTGTTTGAGCATCTGCTTTTGTTTTCTTCTTTCACAAAGTTTTTCCTCAATGCAGTTGAAAGAGCTGGTTTGGGGTTTGCCCCTGACACTTTGTAGGAAAGCAGTGTGCACCACACATAGAGACAGCATTGCCTGGATCACAGGAACACTTTAAAAGTTACGAAGGAAACAGGGAGTTGGGTTTATCAGCCTGGGTCGATGCTTTAGCTTTTACTTATAACTGAATCACAAAGATCATCTAAAGGGCAGAAGGTAAAATTCCCTGCAATTTGGACCAAGGAGATTGGGACAAATCTGCTCGCTTGCTGGCAACATTTGGTGCCCGTTTTTCATCTCAAAGGCAGTTAAAAGTTCCTCACAGCAGAAATAAAAGAGCAGGGAGCTCTTAAACAAACACCACGCATACTAATGAATGGCCCCGCAGTTCAGAGGGGCTCATTATGCAGCGAGATCCATTTGACGAGGTGCCGAAGGAGTGAAAACCAGCACCTCCGGGTTTAGCATCTTTTTCTGTGACGCTTTCCCTTTTATCCTGCCCTCTCGAATAGCCATTAGGAGCAGTGGCATAGGGGTGGTAGGAGAAACAACTGGCCTACACATGGCTGCAAGGAGGCAAGGTAGGTTTCTTCAGCCATGGGGTCAGGTGTCAGGTAAAGACAGAATTCCACAGATCTCACCTCAACCTCAGTTTCCACCCTCTGCTTGAAAATGAAGACTTCCCACTTTCCTGATGGGGCCCTTTGGAGTGATCACCAATGTGGAAAATACACATCATCATCATCATCACCATCATCATCATCCCACCGCAAAGATCCAGAGGAGGGTGGGAAGTGGGGCCACCCCAAGCAAACCACGGTGGTGAAGCACACAGAAAACTCATGGATAGAGAAACCAATCAGGCAAAGAAAACTGCGAAATCCTGGGAGAGAAAAGACATTAAAGATCTTCCCAGTTTACTATCACACACACTGCTGAGTTCAAATAAAAACCCCATCCCATATGAGCTCCCACAGCTGCACCCACCAGAGGAACCTCCACTGCACACCAATGTGACCAGCAAGGAGAGCCGCTCCCTACCCCAGATAGGGCCTGAAGTATTCTTATACTTCTAGATGGTGTCAGTAATGCATCTCATGACACTTGTGGCCACCTTACTGTTATGCTGGGAGAGACTGTGATGAAAATATTTTACTACAGTTTGACAGCATCATCTTAAAAACATACATTCCCTCTAAAAGCTGTAAATCCCCAGTGACTATAATTATTAGCTATGGTTACTGTGCTGAAAAGAGATCAGCAGGAAAGATCTATTTCCCACTATCTCTGCTTGTTTATTTTGTGTCTTTGAAAATACTTTGTCGTTAGTGAGTTTTATAATTTCCTGTTTCTAATCAGTAAGGGCTTTTTTTCTGTTGTGGGTGTGGAGGGAAGGGTCACATCACAGCTGGTGAGAGAGTTTTAAAAATAGGAGAGTGAGACTGCAATACTTGGCCAACAATCTCCAGTAACAGTTTTAGTACAAGACACTCATTTTTCATTGCCTTCATTTCAAACAAAGAGTGACTTTTTTTATGACCTCCTTGTCCTTTATCCAACCAGTACAGTGGGAATCCATTGCAAGTCACTAGTTTTCAGTAAAAAAAAACAATGTTTCTGCAGAAAGGCAGAGGATTACTCATAGTACTTCAAACACATGAATTTCAGCTTCTAATTATGTTTGACAAAGGAGCTCCATATTTACTTCAAACCCATCTGGTTTTACCAAAGCCAGGACTGTACAAGAGCAATAGTACTTTGCTCTTCAATATAAGTACCTCTCCACTGACAACCCAAAAAAGCATTGCCAGCTGCTACCATCTTCTCCCCAGGAAAAGGAATAGAGCAGCTCCCTCAGCCAGCTGGCCAATGCAGAGTGGAGAGCACAGTCCTCATCACCTGGTGAATGAAGCTGTCCCCCACACAGGCTCTGGACACAGTAGCAGAGCCCAGACAGATGTTGCTTTCACATCTGCAGACGGCACCAGTGGCTGTGTCTCTGGACTGCCAGAGGTGCCACAGCACAGCTCGGGGATGGATCCCCCAGCACCCAGACGAGCACCTTGCAGGCTGCACCCCCATTCCCAGCTGGGACTGCATTCCCAAGGCACAGACAGGGTTTGGAGGCACAGACAGCAGGGAGGCTGCACCTCACGTGCAGGCTGAAAACAGCCAACACAAGCACCCAGACCAGATTCCTCAGCTCAGGCATGGCCAGACAGACCTGTTTGCTGGAAGCAGTCACAAGATGCATCGCATCTCCCCAGCACATGCAGGGCTGGGACAGCAGCAGATCTGGGCTTTGTCCCCTGCCAAAGTGCTGTTCCAGACGTGTATTTGTGAATGGAGAATTAAAAAGCAGAGGTCAATTGCTGTGAACACAGAGATGTGGGAAAGGCTGGACCCGAGGCTCAGGACCCTCACATGCGTTCAATACAAAGCAATTACTGATTTTTATAGCAATAGAAGCCCAGGTGGATGAAACACCCACATGCACAACAGTTCCCTTTATATAAACTTCACTCCTAGACCTGCTCTCATGGAAACCGAGAGGAAAACTCTCACTTATTTCTCAGAAAACAGGACCAAATCCTTTCCCACTAGGAAAGTAGAGAGCTTCATCAGTATGTAACAAAACCTGGGGCCCTGCCATGCTGTCTTCTCCCAGACACGCACAGCCCTTGGGGCCTCTGAGCATCTCTGCCTTTTCCCTTACTCCTCCTCCCACCCTGAGGGTTCCACAGCCACTCTCAGTAACAAGGCCAAAATGCTTTAGGGATTTAGGAGTGGTGCTGAGCCCCTGCACATCACTACTTGAGAGGGCTGAGCACAGCACCTTGAAAGGGAACATGAGCTATATCTTCAGCTGACCTCTTTGCTGAGTGCTCACTTTGGCCAAAAGGAGATTCAGTGTTGCCAGGGTGACCTCTCCAGTGGGCCTGGAGGGGCTCCTGATCCTCTGCACTCCCAAGCAAGCGGCCTTGCAAAACCCCATGCAAAAGCAATTCATTGTTTTCAGACTGATTCGAACCACACTGCCATGGCTGTGAGTGCTTGCAGATCACTGGCAGAAGTGATCCTCTTGGGAGGAAAGTGAAAACAAACCCGCCATCAGCAGAACACCAAAGACTTCACTTTCCCTTTATATATGCAATTATCCCACAGCTTCCAGCGTATGCATTCCTGCCTTAAGAGGGACATGCTCACATTTCATCTCATGAGAAGAAAAGCTGTGCTAAGGACCTAACCCAAAGTCTGTCACATTCTTCACAGCTTTCACATACTCATGAATAATGCAGCAGAAGCTGAAGTCAGCTCTGGATCTGTTCTGCACTGCTGAGATATTTCATCTGTAAGTCTAAGTCCTGGTGAGAACGTGGCTTGAGGCATCACCACGGACCTACCAGAACCTGGGAACGCTTTCCTCTGAGCCTCTCCTATGACTCCTGCATTAGGTAGCATAAATTGCATAAATCTTACCACATATTTGGAATTAAAAAGCATATTAGAACAAGTTTCCAACAAGTCCACCAAGCAAATGGACTTCTTCAATCAATCCCACACCTGCTGCCACAAAGAGATTGGGTCCTCTAGAAATAGCTCAAAGGGCTCTTCTTCAGGGCTGAAGGACTGTCCATTCTGCTCTGCAAAATGCCATTGAGGAGAAATAGGAATGATGCCACCTCTCCAGGGTCCCTTCCCAAGGAGGCATGGGGAAATGGCAGCACAGAAGCTTAGTGGCTACTGGAAAACTGCTCCGCAGGGAATGACTTGCTGGAGCAAGAGGAAGGATGGAGAAACCAACACCAATTTGGCCCTTCCTTTACTAGGAGTTCTTCCAAACCCCCTCCTCTCTGCTGCTGCACCTGTCCAGCCTCCTCCTCCTTCACAGCAGCAGGAGTCTGCTGTAGGACAACTTCTCACTCAAATTGGCATAACCTGAAAGTGGCTAATTGGCAGCCCCAGAAGCATCTTCCCATGTTCGCACCATCTCCCACTGCTCAAGCTGTTTCTCTTCCACACAGGTGAGAAGAGAAGATGTTAGGCAGGATGGTGAAATGAGGCAGGAGAGCCATGGCTGAGCTCCTTGGGACAGAGCAGCTCCAAAAACAAGGGCAGAGTAACCTGTGTAGGAGCTGGGACTTTCCTGGGTCCCTCTGGGACTGTGGGAAGAAACCACTCAGGAGCAACCACACAACCTCAAACCTCTCTGTCCCCTGCCCTTCCCCTGCCCTACCCTCCTTAGCCTATTGTGGGTATTAAAGTACAAAGCAAAGCAGTTTAAAATAAGTACCCTTCCCACTGGAGAGGCTGTGAGAACAAGCAATCCACATGGGATAGCAATCACATCACCTCATGTACTCCTCAAAAGTGCTGAGATAATATTATGATAGATAGGTGTGAGAGAAGAACAGTCTGGTCACTGAACACAAAATGAAAGCAATATCTGGACAGACAGGTTCTCCAAACCAGACACGTTGCTGTCGAAATACTCTGGGCAAAAGGAGACCAGTGGCTCCTGGCATTTCCCATGGTTTGGCACTGCCCTCATGAACACACCTGTTAGAAAACCTCTGCAGGAGTCCAGGGCTTTGTCCTGCCTTAACCATAAGAATCCATGAGCAGAGAGCACTTTCCACCACAGAGCCAAGACATCAGAGGAAAGCCCTGAGTTTACCAGCACAGTTGACCTCAGCCACAGCCTTGGACCTGGTGTCAGTAGCCCCGTGGTTCTCCAGAGCAGATGCAGTTACAGCAGCACAGAGTGGGGCAGATGCTAAGCATGCTCTTGTTTTAGTCCCAGCTCTCACCTCCACCTGCTCTGCACCTGAATTTTTCCAGTCTCCTGCTGGGGGGTGATGACTGTATTAATCTCGGAGATCTCCAGATGAAAAGCACCAGCAAGATGCCAGGGATTACACAGATTAAAGAGATGAGGCAGGACTTGAAAAGCACCTCTCCAACCAACTGGCACATGAATCCCTGTGCCACTGCCTTCCCAAGTCCAGCACTTGCCTCTGCCATGTTCCTCCGTGCAAACGTACCCTTGCTACCACTGCAGCCTTTGCCCCAGGGCAGGCAGTGCCTGGCCCAGCCTCCCCACTGCTCTCAGCCTTCTCCAAGTCACATTCCCCACCAGCCATGGGACACCCAACTGCTCTCCTACTATTCTGCCGTTGTGTTGGCAATGGTACTGTCAACCCAGGTCTTCCCACCTGACCCAGACTGCCCAGCTCACTCAGTGCACAGCACCAGCCCTTTCTGAACTCGCCCCACCGATGAGGGGCATGTGCCCCGCAGATCAGGCATTGCTTATCCTCCAACAGCGAACACAAAGGTAACATCAAAGCAGGAAGCTGTGCTTGGGAAGATTAGTTTGTGGCTGGGAGATGCCTTGTTTTGAGAAGTGACCCTCTGCTGCTTTCATGAGAAGTTTTTTCCCATCCTGGCCCCTTATCAACCGGCTGGGAGGTGATGTCCCTATCAGAGTAGCGGGCTCTGCCCGTTCCTGCTGGAGGCGGTGCCTGGCCACTCCAGGCACCAGTGATTCATGCAGGAAGCGTGTGGGTTGAGATATACCCCCGGCTGACAAGAAGGAGCGGGAAACTTTGGAATTGAGACTGAAAAGAGCCGCTTTCTGTTCCAGCTGTTCCTCTGACAGCTGCAGGGAAACTGGCACTGCTCTGAGCACTCGCCAGGTGGTTCTGCTGCTGTACCCAGGTCAGCGGTAGCTGAAGGACAGAGCCTGAAGGTGGTGAGCTTGGAAGAGCTCCTGGGGGTATTTCCCTGGCCCAGTGCAGCTCCTGGTCAGGCTGCTCAGCCCAGCTGCAGCACAGCCAGGGCACAGCAGCCAGCAGTACTGCTGGCAGCAAGGTGGCTGCCGCTCTGCACCTCCCAGCAAAACACCTCCAACTACCAGCCCTTTGCCTCCCACACTCCGATCTTCTCCAGCAGAGGTGCTTTTACAGCTGCAGAAGGCAGCAGAAGCCTTCCCAAGGTGTCCCAGGATGGCTGCAATTACTTTCCAGATCACAGGGACCCCAGGGAATACCCAGTATCTGCTCTGATGGAGGTCTCAGAAAGAAGTGGAGGAAGAAAACCATTCTGGCTATTCTCCCAAACACCACTGTGTAAAACAGCAGCCAGTGTTCTCCTGATGGCCCACACTGACCCTGCCACAGAGAGGGGACACTCGACCCTCACCCTGGCAGAGCAAAGCCTGCAAACACTTCAGCACAGGCCACACTGCAGCTGTAGGGGTGGTCCCTGGAGAGCTAAACTTCAACACCCACTTGAGGCCACTACTCACCAAGGGCTCAAGGTCACATAAGCTCAAGGGCAGTGCCTACGTGAGCAAATAATTGTGTGTGATAGAGAAGGTCAGTTGGCTGAAGCAGTTGGTTTTGAGGCTCCTACACCTACCATGCATGCTGCTCGAGGATGTTACTTCCAGCTAGGCTTAATCTCCTGGACCAAGCCCCTAGACATGCATGTGATTCCCAGCCACCCAGAGGACCAGTTGCTGCTTTCATCCACCACATCCTCCTCCACAGCTGGAGAACATCTGGTGCAAGCTCAGGCACAACTTCTGATCTGGTTTCCACCAAAATGAACCCAGTTTGTATGCAAAAAACTGCACTGCCAACCCATAGAGTTCACAGAGAGTGAGGACAATTAGGAAATTTGCTTCAAAACCACACGACCACTCCAAAATGAAACACCAGTAGGGTTAGAGCCTATGATCTCTCAGCTCCCACTGGTTTTGGAGGGAAATATGGCTACCCCAGATGGAGCTTTAAGTGTTTCCATAAGCTTTTGGTTTCACAGCTTCAATCCTAGCTCCTCGGGGGGGATTTTACACACCTTTCACCTTTCATCCAGCTGTCTGTGTCTGTATCCAGCTCCTGGCAGGCACATCAGAGGCGCCTCGCCCAGCGTGCAGACAGCTCTCCTTCCCTGAGCCCGGGGCGGGCACCGCTCCAGCCGCGTGCAGAGAGCCAGTCCGCAGTATTCCTCAGGATTGGAAGGCAAGTCTGAGCAGGAAGGGATCTGCCTGCCTGGGGCACACCCCTCCACATGAAGGGCCACTGGGAAAACCATCTTGAGATGGTTTTGGGTAGTGCCCACCTGCCATCAGCTGGCCAGGTCCCATCGCCACCAGGGCTTCTGCTCCATACCGCACACCTCCACAGCCGCTCACGTGGCCAGGGTGCAGCCTGAGAGAGCAGGGGCAGCTTGAGGCAGACATCAGGAAAACTCCCATGGCAGAGGAGCCAACATGGGCCAGGGGCTTCCCCTCAGACAGACCAACTGCTGCCAGCTTGAGAGGACAAAATTCTCCATTTACGTGGGAAATGCTCGTTTTAGTGGCTTTCATCAGTCAAAGAGGAAATATTGAGAGTAAAATGAACAACCAGGACAGCAGGTACACAAGCTGTGTGTTTTAGAACAAGAGCAGGTTCACTCCAGCACCAGTGTGTCTCTGCCATTCCCAACCAAAGGTCCTCCCATAGCTGGGACAGAAACCACAGCAAGGTGGACAATGACCACCTCCTCAAAGGCAAGATGTCCTTGTCCCAGAGGTCCTCCATAGCTTCAACAATACTCTCTTCAATCTTGTCACCTCTTCGCAAGGAGGTAAAAGGCTGAGGAGAAGTGGAGCCTGGCTGCCTCAGAGCCATGAAATGTCCGTGGCTGCACTGAGTTCCAGACACCTGCAGTACTGCGTGGTACTGACCTGGTGACTGTGCTCACCACGGCTACACTGCTGCCATCTGTTAAAATTCCTTCAAATACATGCGAAAACCCCTCTCAATAAATATGTGAAGGGAATACACGCTCATTTTCAGGGGCACTGCAGTAATTCAACAACAGTTTCTTTGGCCCACCATATATATATACATATGTGTGCATGTGTAAATGCATATATATATATATATAGATGGGTGTGCATGCATATAAACATACACATAAAGAAATATCTGTAAGACTTCTTGGGAAACAGAAAGATAAGGAGGCAGCAAAACATGAGGAGCCTAAAGCCAGTACATAAAATAATTGCTTCTCTGAGAGCCTCCCTACATTTTTCCACAATAAAGTCAACACCACCATGGGCAGAAGAACCAGCTCAAAGCAGCAGTGAAACCCGCAACAGTGGAGCAGAGACAAACAACCGCAGACAGGGAAGTGAAATGCATAAGGCAAGCAGCAAACTGGCTTGTACACACTGCCATCAGGTATAGTGCAGGAATCAGAGCTCAGCTCCTCGTGTGCCCCTCGGACACAGCGCAGAGAGACAGGGAGCCTGGCACGGGTGGGAGACAGGGAAACTTCCTCTGCAGCTTCCAAAGAGTTACTGCACTCACAGGCAGGACAAAATGGTTTCCAAGATCATACAACTTGTTTGCTGTGGAGAAGGGGCCTCCTTTTTTTGAAGGAACACTTCAGAGGTGTGAGAGCAAGAAAGCCACCATTTTCAGGAAAAAGAAGGATAGAAATGCTAATTATTTCCATGCTCCCCTCTTTCTCCAGCACCCTCATAACCATCAGCTCCTCTTTAGCATCCCACTCTCCCCAGCTCCAAAAAGGTAATTCCAAAAGGTTATTCCTAGAGACAGCACGGTGTGTGTACACTGAATGAAGGCAATGCTGCATTCCTCCTGGGGAGATAAGGAGGTGAGGGGAGGAATTCTTTCCCCTGCATGTCTGTGCATGACCCAGACCCAAAGAGCAGCAGTGTGCAACTGGCAGCTCCCCAGTTTAAACTGTTTGAATGCAAGTCAAGGTGGCAGAAATGATCAGCCAAAAAGCTTCCCTGCAGCCAGCCCGTTCAGACCTCTGGGGCACAGCGAGAGCCCAGGGCACGGCCCCGTCTGAGGGGTCCCTGCCTGCTTGGGGACCTGGGTTTTACAGAGAGCTCAGGCTTTGAGTGCTGAAATATCTGACTCTGGGGTGCTCTGAAGAAAAACCCCCAACCTCAAGGTATGCTGGGGTATGGGAATGTGGGCACAGGCCCACAAACACATGCATACACTTCCCTGACACGCTCTGCTCCCAATTATGGGAAGCCCACCACACATTCCTGCTCCTAGGGATGAGAAGGGATCAGCCATGCCTCACTCACAACACACTGGATACTGGCTTAGGGAGCAAACACCCTCACTCACCATATTCCTGAGCCAGCAGTGACTGAACAGGAGATGCAGTGTATTGGCTGCCAATCAATTGATACACATCCAGCTCCTGTCACCTGCCCTTAACCAGTCTTGCTGGTGCAGCTATACTGGCAAAACTCCCCATCACAGCAAAATCCACTGGTGGAATCACCACATCAGACAAGCAAAATCAGCTTTGTTTACCCAGTGCTTTTATACTGGTATAACTGGAAGGGATTTTGCAGTGAAGCACAATGATTAAAATCAAACAAAGAAACAAATCTTTGTCATCAACGTCCTGAGCTGTGCAGCTGTTGACAGGGTGAGGTGTCTGATTTGAGGTCCTCTGGAAAGCAGGCACAAAGGACTGTTTAATTACTGGTTAAAAACTCCCAACTCTGGGGTGAAGTATACGTGGATCTCACTGTTCTTTGGCTGGGGTAAGCAATCAAAAATACTGTAGGCAGCTGGAAATGGAGGCAGAAAAGCAGAAGAGAGCTCTTAGCATGAGGCTTCACCCACTGTTACTCTGGGACTGATGTGAGTGGCCTCTGGCCTGGCGACCCTCTGAGCTGGGGATACACCTGTGCAGGTGTGTTTGGTGTCTAACAGCCAGGTCAGAGACAGGAATTTCCCCTGTTTGCACCATTGCTTGAAATACCTGTTACAAAACTAGAGCATAAGAATCACTTTAGATGAGAGTAGGAGCCCACCTAACACAGCATTCCATCTCTGATGGCCCAGGGAAAGAGTTAACAGGGTAAGCACAAAGCTGTCACTCCGTAGCACAGCCTTATTTTGCTTTTTTTAATGGTTTCCATTTGCAAATTGCCTATATAATGCCTGTATGTTGAAATCAGAATTAAGCAGGGCCAAAAAAATGAAGCTTGAGGAGAGTTGAATTTCAGAAAGCTGATGTTGAGGTTCCTATTTTAAGTCCAGTCAGATTTAGGGCTGCCAATCAAAGGGTCACATTTGCCTTCAAAGGCTGCTGTGCTGTGAGGGATTTCCTGATGCTAAGCACCCTGGCTTAGCTGCCCATTGCTGCGGCAGGCAGACCAATCACGCTGACATATCAAATACCCAGCAGCTCAATGCTCTTGTCTGGGGGATATAAAAAAATATTTGCCCTAATCTCATTTTCCAAGGGATGGTGCAGCCTCACAGTGCGGGAGATGCTCTCCAGGAGGTCCTTTCCCTGGGGTCCCTTGCTGGTCTCTGCAGCAGCATCTCTCCAGAGGTACCTCTCCACCTCAGCAGCCCACACATGAGGACACTGGAAGTGGTGAGGGACGGTGTTGTGTTTCCATGGTCCCACTCTCTCCAGGGAAGGTTTTTGATGAGCCAACACAGCTAAGGGGAAGGAGGAGGGTGAGTCCCTGCATGGGTGCCCCTGGGAAGGGGTGAGCCCAGCCTGGGGCAGCTGCAGCATCGAAGGAGCAAGTGGGGCAGAGATCTCCCCCATGCTTCCCCTCTCCTCCCATCACCTTGGCAAAGATTTTACAATTACTTTTATGAGTTGCCCCAAGGGAATAAAAAGATTAAGGCATGAGTAACAAAACCAGAGGCATGTGGAGTCTGGCTATGGCACTGGGACCAGCTCAGGCTCCCACCTGCACAAGGGAGGCTGCTTTGATGCCTGCAGGATGCAGGAACTCCCATTTGGATTACTGGAGACCATTTTCTCCAGGAATTTCACCACACCTTACGCTCCCACCATGCTATCCTCCATTGCAAACCTGACCCCAGACAGGAGCACATCTCACCTTGTCTGCACAGGGATTGCCAGCTTTTCTCAGCTCACAGTGCATGAGTAGCAGTGGCTACTCACAGGGAGAAAAAATGTTTTCAGAGGTGAGTTTTGGCACCCCACCCCTTCCCCAGTCGAGGGGAATTTTGGATTCTGATCTGGTTTCAAAGTCTGCACAACCAACCCCTTTACCAGAGCCAGCATTGCCCAGCGGCCTACAACAACACAGCCTGTGGGTGAAACCCACCTTTCTGGGTGGTATCAAATCTGTGTTAGAGGAACAGGCAGTCACAAAGAAGGAGATGAAATGTCTGTGGAGGAGATGTAGCACAGACAGGCCAGGGGAGGAGAAACTCTGTGTTGGTCTCTTTGAAATACCTCATTTCATATGTAACTTTGGCATGGATGACCACCAAGCCTGCTTTGAGGAGCCAAAAATAATACGTGTACATCACACCTGTGAGAAAAACAGGCATCAACAAAGACTTCCCTGTACAGGTTGTGCTCCACTTGGGAACAACCTGTTCTGAGTGACTCCACATTCCAACCTCAGAAATCAGAAATTCCAGGTGCAGCTAGAACCTGCCCTTTCCAAACTGGGATTGGAGAGGTAAACCTGTCCGCAGATCCTCCAGTCCAGCTCCTCATGCCTGCATGGATGGCCTGCTCGGAAGCATCAGTGTGGGCAGGGTGTGCAACACCTCCCTGCTGGTGTCTGAAATCAGAGTGCAGCAAGGGGCTCACCCACGGCCACAACTGGTGGGGAACAATCTGGTGGGGAGAGCATTCCAGGGTGCTGTGACAATCTATATTTATGGGAATACAATACCCACAGGAATACACTAGGGACTCTCCCAGCTGGCGGAAATGGGGCAGCTCCTGCAATTACACTTGACACAGGAGTGAGAGGATGCCAGCCAACACCTGCCCTGTGTTTGTACACCAGCACAATATAACAGCTGCTGTGTGCCCCCCGCACCCCAGACCTCCTGGAAGGTAAATATACTGATATAGGATAACCCAAAATTCTCGGCAGCTAGGGCACGCACTCAATGTTGTTGCTGGGCTCTGGAAAGGACAGGCACAGGCACAGGGATTTGAAATAAGTTCCCTAGGATGGAGCTACCAAAACACTGATGCCCACAGGTATTTTCTTCTCTGAAAACTGCATCTCTTCTTTCTTTCCTTCAAGTGAGTGTGTTATTGCAAAAGCCTAGTGAAACTCTGAAATCCCACTTGAACGAACTCTAGGAAACAAAGCCACAACGTAGAAACAAACGCTAATTGCAAGAGCAGCGGAGGCATCTAACAAGCTGAGCAATGCCAAATTCCAGCCCAGGTGAGCTGCTCTGGGGCAGTGTGGGCACACACAGCCCTGGCTGGTGCCTGTACAGGGCAGGAGCTGCTGTGGGTGGTGGAGGGGTTGCATGCAGATGTTATTCCAGTGTATGATCTGGAGAAATGAGACACACAGTAATTCAAGAACAGAGCAACCCTTTGGTGTCCTAAGAGAGACCACACAGTCCCACACTGCCATGTAGGAGAGCTGGGCCCTGCCCTCAGCTCTGTGCTGGCTTTCTCTACAGCGCTGGTTCCCTCTGCTCATCTCCTGCACCACAGCCCCCTCCCCACCTCCCCAGCCCTGCCCCTCATCCCTAACCCCTGCTCCTGTGCCACAGTGTGTTAGGCAGGGAGGACTTTGCTCTCCTCAAAAGTGTGAGAGGTTATCTCACACAGCCCCAAACGAAAGCTCACAAACTTTCACCTGAGTGTTTTTAATCGCTGTTTTGATGATCAGTTTGTCCCCCATCCTCCTTTGCACCCTCCATCAGGTGTGAGAGGCAATCATACCAAGCACCAGACCCTGTCCTGGTTTGAGATGATCAAGGGACCAGCTGCACAGTTATATTTAAAGAAAATGAGCAATAGAGAGAAATGGCCCAGGTTTCCTCTGAGCAGACGGATTCTGCCAAGTTACAGCACACAGCACTTAAACCACACAAAGCCCTGCTAAATTTAGTGAACTAGACTCAGTGAAAAGCCAGGTAAAACCACCAAAATACGTCCCCCTGAGAGGCGTGACAGATACTGCCCAGATTTCCATGAGACAACAGCTAATTTAAAGCCAAAACTTATGCACAAAGATACCAAGATCTGCTGATTTCAGTGTGTACCTTCAGTGCAGTTTCAGGAGATGTATTTCACCAAGAAAAACTGGGATGAACTGAAAGAAAAAAACTCAACAAATGAAGGGTGAAACCATCAGGCATCCATGTCCTGCACCATGATGGCGTGGGAGTCCCTGCTGTTGGAACCCCGATATTGGTAGCAGAGCCCTGACCTGAGCACAGCATAGTACCAAATGCTCCCACTTCAAAGCCAAGTTAAAAAACCAGCTCATCTGTTGGCTTTTATTGTGCTGCTATTACTTGTGTGGTGAATTCCAGGTGGGGAATGTAACAGCAGCCAGGCCAGGACTGCCTTGCTCATGTAAAGTTCAGGTGCAATGTGTAGCCCATAACGAAGAAGCCTGTGGAGTTCCACCCTGGGATCACTGCTGAGTCATGAGGGTTTGTGTGTGCAGACACAAGGTCAGACGACTGGCAGCGTTTGTCACCTTTGGGGAGAAGACGGATTTTTAGCCCAGATCTGGAGATGGTAAAAATACACCAGCCAAGTTTATTCCTGTTAGCAGCTGGCTTGGCTGTTGAAATCCTTGAATGGGGTGTTGGTTGCAAGTAGAGTGAGTTGTGCAGCTTTGTCTTCCAGATGGAACTCAGCAACCCAGATTCTCCATACCCATCCCCTCCCCGCCTCGCCCCAGAGGCTGGAAGGAAGAAAGAACAAGGGGAGGGGATGTACACAAAGGAATATCACGGAAGGAAAAGCGCAGGAGCAGTGTACTTTGGTGGGTAGGGCACGAGCAGGGCTGGGTCGTTACTACATCTACCAGCTGTCTGCTGTGTGACTTTGGGGGAAGTTGTGTCAATTCTGCACCTCACTCTTCCAGTCTGCACAAGTATTTAGATGACAGTATTTGCAAACTGAAGAACAAAAGTCCTATACACAACAGGCCTACTCAAGCCCGAGTAACTTGTGTGTATTCAGAAAATACACTGTTTTCTTTGGCTGCAGCTTTTAAATAAATGTAAAGCCCAAAGGTGTACACTGGTCTGTCAATCCTTGTAATGCTACACCACTGAAGTGTACAGTGGAGCAGAGAAGAGCATCCAAATACAACGGAGAGCCTAAAACTCCCCCACACTACACCAACCAGCAGGTGATCAGTGAGCAATCATGCAGCCTGGCTGTATGATTTGGGTCTGCTAGTATGCATCTATGAGAGAGTGACCTTAGGGGCAGGCATCTCTGAAGGTTTTTCAACAGCAGAGGCAGGCCCTGGCACAACAAATCAGTTACCAGCTCAGATTTGGCACTGTGGAGAAGATGGCAGCCGAGATACTACTAGGCAGGTGTACACATCTGCAGCAATGAACACAGGGAAGGCACTCAGACCCTGCCCTTCCTAAGACATGCTGTGCATTGCCTGGATCTCTTAGGGCACTGATCCACCAAGACCAACACTACCTGCACTGACATACCCTCAAAACAGCTGCAAATACGTCCCTGCTTTGCTGGAGTGAAGGCTGGGTAAAGGAGCAGCGAGTGCAGGGGTGCCCAAAGGCAGCCAGGAGTGAGCGTACGCTCAAGCAGCTCAGCCAAAACAGATCAATAGGCACTAAAACAGGAGAGCCACAGTAAACAGAAAGCTGCTGAAAGGAATGGAATGTGCAAGTGAGCAGCTTTCCCCAAGATATGATCTGAATCAACCTGAAGCAGCCCCAGCCAGATGCACCATCTGCTCAGAGCATTCCACAAGGACATCGCGGTTGATGGTGTCAGAACCAGCAGACAGATCAAGAAGTGTTAATACAGAACATATCCCTGAGCCAGCTGGCAGGGAGAGATCATGGAAGACCTTCAAAAGGGCTGTCTAAGGAGTGTGCCTCCTGCTTGAGCCAGACTGGAATTTATCAGCGGCATCGTATATGCAGAGGTGTGACTGTCACTATAATGCAATGGCTCTCCAGAGGGGAAAAAATGACAGGATGGACATCAGACAGCAGCTGAGAAGTCACCCAACAAAAGAGATGGCTGCTGTGAGACACAAGATGGGCCATCCCATTTCAGTGCTCTAACAAAGCAATCCAGCAGTACAGAAGCCCTGGCAGAGGATATGGTTTCACAAGTATCATTGGTACACTTGCAAGCAGAAGGCCACTCAATCAGATGGTAAGGGTAGCAATGGATTCACATCACATTTCTAAAAGTTCACCTACTTGGTGTGATCTCCAGAGAATTCCCACGAGATGCAGGACATGGCCAATACAAACAGATGGCTCATGAGTAGTTCACAATCCAGGGGTGTTGTTCCATCTCACCATCTGCTGCCTCTCTCTGTAAGGCACAGGTTACCTCCACTTTTCTTTTCCTCTTCTCATCTCCTGCAACAACAGATGCCACTTCTGAGAGCTTGTGGGCAAACAGTGCAGCTCCTCCTGGGCCTGTCACACAAAAGAGGCCATTGTGCTGCAGTGCCACAGCAACAGGGGCACACAGGACCAGCCAGCAGTGGGCTGGCACTGCCCACTCATCTGAGCCTCACCTCCCTGCATGCTGCTGCCAGCACAGGTTTGGACCATCACTCCCTTAGGAAACACCACACATGGAGCCCTGAGGATGGAATATAGAAGAGGCCTTGTCCTCACCCCAAGGACTGGGCAGTGTGTGTGACTCCCTCCCAGACACCCTCAGGTCGCTCAGCACTCTGTCCACCGCCATTCCTCATGTGTCTGAGGTCCAGCAGACGGAAGAGCAGTCAGTACATCCCTACTGTTCACGGGGAAGGAATAGAGACCAGGGGATTTTCTCTTTGAACCTCAGCTCCTCTGCATGCTTCACACACCAGTGTGGTTGTCTGAGGTAAAGCGGGAAACGGGGAGCTGTATTACAAATCCAGTTCCTGAAGGATTTGGAAAGGGGACAGGCATTAATGGGGAAGGTCAGAATTAAATCTCTTTTCTTTATGGGATGGTTATATCAGCAACAACATGGATAATGGCTGAAACAGGCAGCTCATGACATGTTTGCTGTATCTTAGGAGTAAGATGAGTCAGTGTAAGACAAACAAACAAGCAAACAAACAAGCAAACAAACAAGCAAGGGCTGGAGGCCAACCAAGGGCTAATTAGCACTGTACAGCATTTGCCAGAAGAGCCCCCTGCTGAGCTACAGCTTCTCCTGGCAAAGGAACCCATCAGTCTGTCCAGACAAATCACATCCCTCAGCAGCTCCCAAGCAGCAGAGGACCAAGAGGGCTCTCCCGCGGGTGCTCCTCTTGCTGCCCCCCAGGACACCCTCCACAGCACCCTGCAGGGCCAGGTGCCCTTTCTCCTTCACTCCCCTAAGACAAGGCCATGCTGTGAAAACACTTAGGCTGGAGAAACGCAGTTCACTGGAGGACAAATCTCTTGTGGCAACCTGGATTTTAAGAAAAAAATGTGGAAGTTTTACAGGTCTTCCTGGAAAAGTTGTAGTGTCATGAGCTGTTTGCAGCAGAGCCAGGGGACACCGAGGTGGCTCAGTGCCACCAAGTGCAGCCCTGCACAAGGGCTCAGCTGTACAACATCTTCATGCTTGGCTTGTTCAGCTGATCTCATTCATGTACAGAAACAAGGCAGGCCCTGGGAATGCAGTGTATTTACTGTGTCTGAGGTGCGTTTTAAAAACCTGGTTCCAACAGCATTAAAATTAAATAACTTGGCAGAGAGCCTATAAAAGAGACTATTTCAAGACATAGCAAGACAGGAAGATGGTTCATACAATTATGTTGACAGTAAAATGCTGAACTTAATTATGACTTCAGCAATGATGACATATTTGTGATGATTAAATTGAAGATCTGCAGATAACAGGACATGGATAAACTGCTGGGTTCCCTGGACTCTCCCTCCTCTCCCCAAAGGAAAAAATCCTGCCACAAGCCTCAGTCAATCCTCTCCCAGTAATATTCAACTTCTCCACATAAATTTAACAAAGGAACAAGGAAGAAAAAAAAAATATGAGGAAATGAAGTTCATGTAAATTCTGTCAACATGGGCATCTTGGTCAAAGTGAGAGGTCCTGCAAGGGGGTGTTTTCCTTTTGCTGTGATGCAGAGCCACAAAGTATGGGCACAAAGGAGAGAGGATCCAACTAGACAACACAAAGCCACAGAGAATCAAGTGTCACCACTCTCAGAGAAGCTTGCTAGGTGACAAGTGCAGGAGGAGACTTTCTCCTGAAGGCTCACAGTACCTCACAAAATATATTAAATATAGTTTTGTGTCACCCCTCCTCTCTTTCACTGGCTACTTGTGTCGCACAAGTGCTAAGGACAGGTGTTGTTACTGCCCCAGGGTCTCCTGCACACATCGCTGCACACACTGCACCAGGCCTGCTCCTGCCCAGAAAACCTTGCCTTGCTTCTATTCCAAAATCCTAAGTGGGTTCACACAGAATTCCAGCCACCTTGGCCTGCTTTAATAGCTCCCTCCCCTCACACCCACCTTCTGGTCAGCGGGCAAAAGTGACTCTTTTCCACATCTATTCCCTTTCCTGGACCAATAATCTTCATTTGAGATCATATTGCCCTGGGAAACTGGAGCAGACAGCCTCCATCTAGATCTGGGTTACTGTGTCAGACAAAAACCACCAAGTATTTTGATCCAGAAGTTCTTGAAAACTCCGACAGCATGTTGGCAGTCTTACCAGAGTGAACAGAGTGACTGAAAAGCCTTTTGGAAGGGACCAATGGAGGTCTCTAGACCAAATCTCCTTGAAGCACGGCCATTGCCAACAGCAGATCAGGGTGTGTGTAGCTTCATCTAATTGAGCCTCAAAAGCCACCCTGGAGGGAGATTCCCTGACCTCTCTGGGCAACCTGTCCCAGTGCTGCACCAATCCTGTGGGAGAAGGGTTTCTCAATATCTAATCTGAACCTTGCAAGCTGCATTGTGTGACTCCTCGGTTTGTGAGCTGTCACTGATGGGAAGGAAGAGCCTGACTCCACCAACTCTGTAACTGCACTCCAGGAGCTATGGGATGTTGCTAGATTCCCCTCAGCCTCCTCTTGAACAGACTAAACAAGCCCCCTTTCCCCAGGTTCTGACCATGTTGGTAGTTCCCTACCAGACCCCCTCCTCCTCCCCTCTCAACCCTCCCACGCTGGGGTCCCAGAACTGGATGTTACTGCAGTTGTCATTGTACAGATCCTGAGTCCTGCCCATAGTCCAGCACTCAGCATTTCTGGAGCTGTGAAGCAGCCTGATGCTGGGGAGTCTACCATGGAAAAATTCAGTCCAGCAGGACCATGGAAGAGGTGTTGCAGTGAACTACTGAGCAGTTCAGGGTGGAAAGAGACCATTCAATAACTTACAATAATGAGCATTAGTGAGCTGCTCAGTGTAAAACCCGTGGGTCCAGGGTGCCAGCCCTGCTCAGGCTGCTGCACAGGGATGGCCATCTGCTACAATATTGAATGAAGTTTGTCCTGCCCTCCTCAGGGACTACCACACACCACCATGGGGCCCATCTTGCCTTGGGGAGCCTCAGGTAGTGCCTCTGTCTGGAGAAGGAGCAGGAAACTCTGATTTAGAAGCTTTCAAGATCGCTTCCTCCTTCAGATGAATTCCGTGCAAATAACATTATTGACACAACAAAGAGGCAGATCGCACTCGAGTAAATCATTCAGTTGCCCTCCCCACTTGGGCCTGAACACAAACATCGTAAAGCCTTTTCCTGGGACCCAACAAAAACAGAATAAAAGCAGCCTTGTAGCCAGGACACGAAACCACAGTTCCCCTCTCTTAAACCCTAACCCACGGTCCACATTTCCCTTCCCTCCTTACTTTCACAATCCCAAGAGATGGGTTTGTCTGGCCTAAAAGGAAAAATTGAAAGCAAGTCTCTTACTTGATGCCAGACAGGGCTTGCCAAGAGACTACAACAGCAAGGGCAACCCCTATCATGGTGGAAGCAGTGCTACCCACGGGCCCTGTGTGTGCCCACCCTCGCAAGAAGGGTCTAGATCCAGGATGGATGAGTGCCTGTCTGAAGCCTTAGATCAGCTCCAGGGGTTAGGAGGGTTTCAGATACGCCCACACAATGTCTCCTGACAATTCCCACATGGCTTCTTGCTAAGCATATGGGTTTCCTAGATCTCCCTTTCAAGAGACTTAACTCCCAGACACTATGGTTAGATGGTGGATGTTTAGGTTCTTTCTCAGACCTCAACTCTTTCTCCTTGCAACTCTTCTATAAAAAGCCATAAGAAATAAATGAACACATAAAACCAAGAGAGTCATCATAATAAAGGAACTTTACCTAGAAGAGAAAATCGTAGAAAACAGGAAGGATTCTAGGAGAGATGACTGTGTCAGCATAGCTGTGGGGAGATGCTGAAGGAAACCACACGCTCTAGCACTCGCAGGACCTGCTAAACACAACCCACATGAGCACCAAGAGAAACTCGTGACAGCTTCTTCCACTTGCACTTTCGACTACATTTATCACCAGAGAGTTTCCCCAACAAGCACCACACACTTTTGGCAGTATGGAGAATATTAAGGAATATGTGAGTGGCAGATGACTGAGGAAAAGCAGCAAAAGAGCAGGACTAGAACCTCTGTGCATCTGTCTGACCTGGCTCCAGAGGGTGAGAAGCTGTTTGGGAGAGATGGGAGGAAGAACGGCGAGAACCCAAAGACGTTCAGGATGCTGCAGGATACTACCAGGCAGAAACATGTTCAGAAGTCATCCACCATTACCACATGTCATCCCCTGCGCTCCTGGGCTGATTGCTCCTCACCAGAGGGACAAGAGGGCAGGCAGTGGGGCAGGCATACATCCCACTCCAACAAAAGGGCTCTCGTCTGGGGGAGTGGCACACCAGGACCAAAGGTCCTGTCTCCTTGCTCCATAAGGACCAGCATCAGCGTCTGTGGGGACTCTCTCCCAGAGGATGCTGTGACCTGTTGATCTCTCCCAGCAGAAGCACACAGGGCCCTGCACTGGCCCAGTCCAGCCATGCTGTGTTCTGCTGTCCACGGGGACAGCAGTGGTCCCACTCTGCAGTGGGCCCTGGCCCTGCAGTGGTCCCACTCCGCAGCCCCCATGCCCCAGGTCCCTGCCATGCCCACAGACAAGCCAGTCCTCCACTGTCAGCGAGGCGAGGCCCAGGCTGCTCCCAGGCTGCTGCAGGAGGCAGCTCAGCCCTACCTGCCCGGTCTGCGCTGGCTGAATGTCAAGCACTGGCAGGTAGGGACTTGCAGTGTTGCCTTTGCTTTCCATAATAAGAGTGCCCAGAGGATCTGTTTACACTGATGTCTAGGGTTAAGCCTGAGGGCTGACTCCACCCAGCTTAAGCCTACCTCAGAGCTTGTACTTGAAACCATCTACTCTGTCCTTCCTGATCCTCTAGAAGAGCTCTTCAAGGAATCAGTCCTGTTTCTCCTGGGCTTGTCTCTAATTACAGGTGTTAGAGACAGGAAGTGAGCTCTGCTCAAGACCAGGCAACTGGGGGTTTGGTGTTGGCCAACTGCTTAAGCCTACATCTTGTAGGGGGATGGTTTGATCCCAGGCATTCAGCATGGAGGTGTGGGATTAACAAGTTGATTTCTTCCCTGATCCTGAACTCTGTCCAGAAAGCCTCGAAGAGCAAAGCTCAAGGAGGTGTCAGAGTAGATGGCCAGCAGGGCAGGAGCTGGAGGTGTCTCTGAGGGCAAGCTTCACTGATTTCCCTTTATGGCCTGAAGCAATGTTCCTAACAAAGTTTGTACTACATACCCCTATAAGCCAGGGGTATTTTACAGACCACCTGGAGCAAGGGCCTCCTTCTGCACCTTCTCCAGCATGTGCCTCTTGTGATACACTTAGGAAGCCACTGGTCACAACCCCAGAGCTCTTGCTGCCCAACATCCAACTGAGGGCACAGCTGTCACATGAGCTTGCTGAGGGATCCAGGCAGCTCAGCAGCTCTGGGGATAAGCCACCCCACCCCTCACACAGCCCCAGCAGCCTACACAGCACTCCTCTGAAAGGGCTGGAGGGAAGAAAACAAAGAACAGCCCGGGCAGAGTTGCCCACATTTTCAGTTGGTATGTTGTTTTTCAGACCTGCCCTCTAATTACAGTTTTAGGCCATGTATCATGGGGATTTTGATTTGACCCAGCAATGTGCACTAGGCTCTAGTGAATCTAGTCCTACCACTCTGCTCAGAACCCCCTGTATGTGCATGTGAGCAAACTTGGTGTTTGCTTTTCTATTAATTGCAAGGACACAGAAGCTACAGCTGTGCTCAGAAATTTTTACTGGAGTTTATGGAACATCGAGTAATCTCCAGAAGCCAATAAAATGGCTTCACCCCCAAAACTAGCCATTTCAGAGTCCAGTTAAACTGGATCCTGGAGTCTTCGTGTAAATGAACCCCTTCCCAACGTGCTCCACTAAACCAGGTGTGCTGCAGGGATACTGCTGCCCTTTCTCCAGACTTTAATAAAAACAAACCAACCCCCAAACCAGAATAAAGCACTTTTAATTCTCTATAAAAAATAACGTGGTTTAATATGAACTAGCATTTTTTCTCTTTTAAGTCACCCTGCAAAGCATAAATAGGAGCCTACATGGTGTTCCTGACTTACTCTGATTCCACTGTTCTTTCCTGAGCTTTTTTGCTTCTGTGATTTGTGACTAGTCAGGTGAGCTGGCTGCAGTGCCCTGTGCCTACTGACACAGGCAGAATCATGGGAGCAGCTGTCATTTCTTAACGATTTTGGAGGCGCAGCACCTTCCCACCAGCTCTCAGCAGGTCCCTTCCATCGCCCTCCCACAACAACTGAGAGGTGAGTGAAAGTACTGAGCAGCCTCACATGACCAAAAGTCAGCACATGGAAAACAGCAGGAAGACATTTTGCATTTTTCTGCAAACACTTCAGTCCCACTAAAGACAAGACACGAAGAAAAATGACGATCTAAGCAGAGGAATTATGTTCTCCTCCGCAAGCTGTAATCCTGCATCATGTTCATGAGACTTGGGAACCCATTGAGTCTTTGGGAACAAGAAATCCAGACAGGTAACATTCGCTGGCCCTATCCAGACAGATTATGTCTACCCACTGTTTGCAGTATCTCTGAATGCATTTGTTTCTGACACCCACAAGTAGCCCAAGTGACATTTACTGGGCCTGGCTTGCCAGCTCCACACTGGTCTCCCAGTGGAGCTGGAGGCAGCGTGTTCCCGGCCAGCTGCAGCCCCTTGCTCTGAGGCTGGCAGGGTTCAGCTGTGCATTGCCTGTGTCAGCAAGCTGTGAAGGAGCGCCTTGTAGAGTTCATGCTTCTCTGTGCTCAAGTTCCAGAGCAATTTCTTAGTCCTAGTATTCGAAAATGTTATGCTCCTCTTAAACTGCTAAGCTTCTCCAGAAAGGACAAATACATCTGGAGAGGAGGGAATGATAGCACTCACCTGCTTGTTCAAATCTGCTTGCTAATCTTCCTTCACACAACCACCTATCAATGCCTTCCAGCACCACTTTAACAATGGCTCCTCACCAAAACGGATGCAAGGAGCTTTTGCAGAGGCTTAAGGGACTCAACCACGAGCATAAATTAAGTGAGCACTATGCCAAACAGATGAGCTGTGCAGCTCAGCAAGGCTAAAATCCACTACAAACTTAGAGTAGTTAAAAAACACCCTCTTCCATAGTACACAGCAGACCAAGCCCTCCGGTTCCTTTTTTCCATACCACTAAAAGGACCCTGGGCTAGAGTGTCACCTCCTTGAAGAAACACCAGCCCAGAGCCAGAGTATGGCACAGTTAGGACAAGATCCACAAATATCTGTTGCTGTGGCCATGTCCTAGGTTGTTCACGGATACCTCCAGAAAACACATCTGTCCAATCTGAGGCATCCCCTGCAGCTGGATGAAACCCAGTATTTGTGCAAAATACAAAATGGGATGCCAAGACTCTCAGTTGGTCTCTGCTTCTAAAATATTTCTCATTTTGACTTAGAAAAGACCAGCGTTTATCAAAATTGACCATAAAATATATTCTGTCATTGCTAAAAAGAATCTCACAAACTTCCCCTAGGGAACAGGACTTTTCCCCACCTACAGATACGTAATTTGTAATGTGAATGGCAAACCTCTGAGGGACAGTGAAAGGGGGCATTTTCCAGAGCATTTCACAAAACACACAGGAGCAAAGTTCAGAGCCTGATTATGTACATGTTAATCTGATAAAAATAAAACCTGTGTCCTGTCAACAAACTTGGAGTGTCATTGCCAGAGGTACAGACTGGGACTTACCCTGGGCACACACTGCATGTCAGAAGAAATACTCTCTGAAGGGCACACACTTTAAAAGCTTTCAGCCCTGGTCAGGATTGTGTTTAAGGGATTCAGTGCCTTCTCTGAAGCAAATGTACTTTAATGAGGATGCCTGTAAGGCATTTAGGAACTAATATAAATATCTTGCAGGGGAGGACTAGTGATACATGCATGCCTGTTACAAACATAGCATAAAGCCTATGATGAAGACAGCCCCACGATAAAGATAACTTTCAATTACCAAAAATATTAGAGAAGTCAAATACAAGAGGCTTCCCTGGAAACACGATGAAACTGCTCCCTGAAGCACCACAGGCAGACTACGTTTTTTTATCCAACTGAAAAAAAAACCCTCTATACTTGCTTCAGACAGTTATTCTCACCTCCCTGAAATAACTGCCACAAATGTAATGTGCCCAAGTGATGGTCTGTCTAACCTTGAAGGCACAGGATCCTGCCACAGTCACTGATGACAGAGCACAGGCTAAATGGCAGGAGCTGAAGCAGTTTGCAATGCTTTATGAGTTTAGGCATCTCTCTGTAGGAGCCCAACAGGTTGACAAGGTAAGAAATGTGGCACAGAAGGTTTTGCTGGGGTGATCCCCCCAGTGCACAACACCCATCCATCACTCACTGTCGAGGAGAGGCTCTGCTCTCCTCTCTGCTTGCTCAGCACAGCCCCTCACCATTTGTTGCATTTGAAAATCACCGCCTCTGAAATGGCAGAAAGGCAAAGTACCTCTGACAGAAGGCTGGGCCCATCTTCTCAGGCAGAGGGGACCCCGAGCTTCCACAGGCAGCAAATGTAGTCTTGGGGCTCTTCAGTGAATGGACATAAGACCCTTTTGAATGCTACTCATTAGTGTTTTGGCTGGCATGAACTGTTCTTCTGTGCCCCAGCTGATGAACACTAGCACTGCTGCCAAGTCTGCTGATAAATAAATAAAGATAGGAAAAGCCTTATGGTTTTTGAAAAGGGCAGCAGGAACTCAGTGCTCAAGGCAGCAAACACAATTTGCAGTAAGAAACAGACTGGGGTCCAAGAGCAGCTCAGTGGTGATATTCAACCCTATTTTCCTCTTAAACATCAGCTATTAACGGCAGAGAAATCGATGGCACTAAAGGCAGCTAGGATCAAGCTGATGGGGAATGCTGCAGACTTCTCCCAGCTGCCTTCCTCATTTGCCTCATTTACCTACAGCCTCAGCTCTTCCAGCTCCAGCCTTGCTCCTCTCTTCCTCGGCTCTGCAAGCAGGACTAATTTTCATCAGTGACAAGGCAAGAGACTAATTACAGTACACATTTCATTTGTGAAGGGACCCCAGGGAGAGGAGGAGGGGGAAGAAAGCTTTTTGCTTGCTCTGCCACCTAAACAGTTTGTATTTGTTAGTGTAGAAATAAGTACGATGACAGCAAGCTGATGCCTAAGGAGCAGCTCACCCATTAACCTCACATCCGCCACAGTTCACATCCACCACCATTTATATGCACCATTAATATTTATAAGGATGACGTGTCTTTTTGACAGGAACTTGTGCCTCCAGCGACAACAGATGTTATACCATTTATGAAAGAAACTACTCAAGCATTTCCAATGGACCTTGTGCATGCTCATCATGTCTTTATCCTGTGCCCTGATTATATTATCCATGCAGAGCCTGGGTCAGCTCCTGACTCCAGTCCAAGAACATGAATGGCAGCACATTTGCCTGTAGAGTACTCAAAAATGTTTTGAGTTTCATTATGTCTCTGTAAATGTTCTTCTGGGAGCCAGAGACTTTCCAAATGCACCTGACAACTCAAACACAAGTGTTTGAGGCCATTACGTGTCAGAAATGAGTATATGCCACTTACCTGGGCCTCCAAAACACATGGCACATAGCTGAGGCTCCAGGATGGCCTCCCACTGTTGCTTTTACCACTGTCACGGCAGCTGCATTAGTGATCATGCATCATCTAGAAAGAATTAAAGCCTGTTATTATACATTGTGTTATACTTCTCCACACACAGGCTTGCAGGAGAACATGTGCAGTGAGGCCCTGATGCCCTTACCTCTCCTATAACTATGCTGTTCCTTGGCTAAACTGTAATTTATAGCTTGTATAGGAGCCTGTCTCTGGCAGGACAGAGCGCCCTGCTCTAGCAAAGGTTAAACTCCCACCCTTCAGGGAGGAGGAAGCAGTGTCCATATACCTCCCCATCAGGAGGGAGCAGGATGGGCTTAACGTGGATAAAATACAGATAAGTTGAAGGGTTTAGTGAAATCTTCAGGAACCACCACTCATGGACAAGCACCGAGGTATTGGACAAGGTATCTAAGGAATGTTTTCTTTTACTAGATTGCAGTTGACATTTCCATTAAAATGCATGAGGTTATCATGATTCGCTTCACCTGATGTGATGGAACTTGTTTAAAGTAGCACAAAAATGTCACATTGTCCCTGTGGGCTAGAGGAGATAGCCTGCAGTGACTTCCTCCTCCAGAATGGCAGCTCTAGCGATGCCCTGATATTTATGGCACATACATTTTTAATGCCCAGCACAAACAGCTCCAGCATTTGTCAACTCATTTGACCTGCAGCTTTTCAAAGAAAATACAAAAAGACATGGTGCAGAACAAGGGCCAGCAATGTGTACAATGCCTTGCCATCAGTACCCGCCCAGTCAGAACAGAAACCAGATGTTATAGCCATGGCCAATTCTCTCTGGCCTTTCTTAGCCAAGATTTGCTGCTGAATTCTCCTTGTGCATCCAGAAGTCCTCACCTTGTGCCTGCAGCTCCTCACTGCTCAAAACCTCAGATCGAGGCTTGTGAGAAATCATTGCTGTTCAGCAGCCACCACTTTCATCACCCAAGTCCCGACACATCTGAACCTTGACTGGGGTGAATTCGGGAGCTCCTTTGCTTCCCATTTTCCTACATTAATAATGCAGCATCTCTAACCCAAGTTAGCTCTGAAACACAACTGATACAAACACCTGCAGTAAAGAGGCCTGACAAGTTTGGGGACTGCAGCTGCAGCCATGGCAGTGCAATGCCTCTTGTGTAAATGAGCAGGATTTACACCTGTGTTAACCCCACTGTTTGAGCACCTGAATACATGCATGTTGTGGTTTTACCCCAGCCAGCAACCAGGCTCACCCACTTCCCCCCACCCCAATTCCAGGAAAAGCTGAGCTTTCGCTGAAGAGAAAACAAGCTCACAAATGCTTGGAGTTCATCTTTTACCAACGATTACAGACACTGTGTGTTACTGCACATTTCACAAACGTGTGTGCATCTGTGTGTTTCTTTACACCTCTGACGACCTTATGTGCCTAGTTTTGGTTCAGAACGAAGACGGTTCCTTCAAAATTGTGACACCCACTATTTTGCTGCAGTTTGCACACGTACTATCCTGGTTTTCCCCTGCCAATTAGGTAGGCTAAGTATGCATCAACCAGACGCAGAATGGTCACAGGTGTCTCTAGTCGCTTAAATACAAAAATGTTCTGGCCTGGTCCAAACAGCATTTCTGCTTAGCCAGCATTAATTATATCATCAAAAAGAATGAGCTGGTTTCCACATTGTGTTACACAGAGAATTAGGTGCATCAAAAGTAGAAGGACAGATTTAGACATCCAGCCCCCAGCACATCCCACTCTGCTCCTGCCTGGTGCAGGGAAACTTGTCACCAACTGAACAGACTCTCTGACAAAACCCAAGCACTGATGCTTTAACATAAAAGGAAGAAATATACCAGAAACACCTTTCTGAAAATAACACCTCCTGTCCATTGCAATACAAAATGAAGAGTGGCCTGAGCTTTGGTCTCTAGCTAGAGATAGCCCACGTACTGGCTCTATCCCTTATGCACTCCATGATGGCCTTGGGAAGACAGTGCTGCTGAATCTCTCTATCCCAGCTTGCTTTTCTGCCACACATGGATTAGCACAGTGCAGGCACGGAGGTTTATACGGCACTTTGAAGATGAAAAGGAGTGTTAAGCAACAGTGGGACTGCCAAAGTAAGAGCCACCCCGGCCTCTCCCAGAGCACGTGCCGGTACCCGCTGGGCCACGCGGGACTCACCAGGCACCGATCCAGGTGCGGATCCATAAAAACTAACGGAGTCCCGGGGCTCTGAGCAGCTGTGGGTGCTCAACTCATGCCAGACCTCTTCGCAAAGAAAACCTCAGCGCCACCAAAGCCAGAGGGCTTTCCATGGCGAGACAAACGGCGAGGAAGCTGGGGCAGGAGGGGAGCTATGCCGGACACGTAGAGGGAGGCGAGCGTGTGGCTCCGTGCCGGCAGTGCCGATTCAAGCGGGGGACGCGTCTCCCGTTTCTTCGGGCGGTAAAAATATGACATGCATTAGCGAGGAGAATAAAAGGAGGGAAACAAAGGAGCGGGAGCTAACACCTGTCGCTCTCCTCGGGGAC